>NC_092709.1:116722082-117922082 GCF_047496885.1 Scyliorhinus torazame
CCCCCAAAAAACGAAAGAAACACAAAAAATAAAATTTTAAAAATAAAAAATAAAAAAAACCCAAATCAAACAACTCTTACCTTACAGAATGTAGCTGCCCTGTGAACCAGCTGGAACTCCGCCCTCCAACTCTGTTCCCAGTCAGCTGCACTCTCTGTAAACCCCCGGCTCCCTTCACACTCTTTGAGGAAGTGTAGGAAATTAAATGAAAGGAGCACCTTGCTCCCTCCTCACCTAACACCCTCAGTCACCAAACCCTCACTATAGCACTCAAATGCACCCAAATTCAGCACTCAGTGCAAACTCAGATGCCGGATTGGACTGGGATGGGCACTGTGGGAAGTCTTACAACGCCAGGTTAAAGTCCCAACAAGTTTGTTTCGAATCACTAGTTTTCGGAGCGCAGCTCCTTTCTTAGGTGAATGTTCACTTGAGGAAGGAACTGCGCACCGAAAGCTAGGGATTCAAAACAAACCTGTTGGACTTCAACCTGGTTTTGTAAGACTTCTTAATGTGTCATAATGAGCTGTGAGTAATAAATAGTATTAAAATAGACTGCTGCTACATACACCTGGTCAGCCCTCAACAAAGGTTACGATACTGCCCTCCACAGCCTTCTGCTTGCTTCCAGGTTTCCTGACCTGTCTTCTTGGCTGCCATCTGCTTCTGTCTTTGTTCCCAAAAGGGTTTTTCTCTCTCTCTCTCTCTAAGCTCCGCCCACGCTTCAAACAAAGCTTCTCCCCTGAGGTAGTCAAACTTGAATATATTCCCTCTGATAGTGAGGCAAACACACCACAGCTCTACCTATCAACTTTGTTTCAACCAACACCACCCACACGGTCTTCCAGTGATCTGTTTTTCCCTCACCATTGTTTCCTCCCACTTGGGCCGTCTGTTTCCTGTTCCTAGTTTCGAACTTTTTTTTTGAACATGGAACATACAGTGCAGAAGGAGGCCATTCGGCCCATCGTGTCTGCACCGGCCCACTTAAGCACTCACTTCCCCCCTATCCCCGTAACTCAATAACCCCACCTGACCTTTTTGGTCACTAAGGGCAATTTATCATGGCCAATCCGCCTAACCTGCACGTCTTTGGACTGTGGGAGGAAACCGGAGCACCGGGAGTAAACCCACGCACACACGGGGAGAACGTGCAGACTCCGCACAGACAGTGACCCAGCGGGGAATCGCACCTGGGACCCAGGAGCAATGCTATCCACTTGTGCTACCGTGCTGCCCATTTGTTGCTCACCTTTGTTCTGCCATTAACACATTCTAATCTGTGCAACTATCGGTACACTTCTCAGCCTTAATCATCCCCATTTGCATTCCTTTTGTCTTTCTGTCCATGACATCTTAGTCAATTGCCACCTATTGCTGGCCCTCTATCCAGCCCCACTGCTCCATGTCCCCCACAACAGTATAAATCTGACCCCATTTCCAGTACTCTCCAGCTTTGACAAAGAGCCATCCAGACCCAAAACGTTAGCTCCCTTCTCTCTCCACATATACTGTCAGACCTGCTGCAATTGACTCGTATTTTCTACTTCTGTTTTACATTCCAGTATCCGCAATAATTTGCTTTTACCCCCCACATGGTCTTTGGTCAATTCAATTGTTGAGCTATTTTCTCAAAGAATATAAAATATGCTTCAACATCGTTCTCATCAAATCTTGGCAAGGCTTGCATATATTTAAACATGTCCCGACTAAACCTTTGACGAGGAGATATTTCTTCTTACCCTACAACTTCCTCAGCTCATGCCTTTGCCTCCAACACTTTAAGTTGTTGTTCTCCTTGCAGTGCCAATTTCACTCGCTCTTTCCTTTACATCTGCCGATGCTAATCTCTCTCTTCTGCCAAATTTGCCCATTCCACCTCCGTCTTATTCCTTTCCATTTCCCTTTGAAAATCCCTCTCTCTTCTAATTTTTCCCTTTCCAATTCTCTCACCAACTCAATTTATACACAGATACATAGGAAATAGGAGCAGGAGGAGGCCTTTTGGCCCTTCGAGCCTGCTCCGCCATTCATCACGATCATGGCTGATCATCCAACTCAATAGCCTAATCCTGTTTTCTCCCCATAGCCTTTGATCCCATTCTCCCCAAGTGCTATATCCAGCCGCCTTTTGAATATATTCAAAGTTTTAGCATCAACTACTTTCTGTGGTAATGAATTCCACAGGCTCACCACTCTTTGTGTGAAGCAATGTCTTCTTATCTCTGTCCGAAATGGTTTACCCTGAATCCTCAGGCTGTGACCCCTGGTTCTGGACACACCCATCATTGGTAACATCTTCCCTGCATCTACTCTATCTAGTCCTGTTAGAATTTTATAAATGTCTAAGAGATGCTCCCTCATTCTTCTGAACTCCAGCGAGAACAATCCCAACCTAGTCAATCTCTCCTCCTATGACAGTCCCGCCATCCCTGGAATCAGTCTGACAGTAAGAGTCCTTCCTCAGAAAAGGAGACCAAAACTGCACACAATACTCCAAGTGTGGCCTCACCAAGGCCCAGTGCAATTACAGCAACACATCCCTGCTTCTATACTCGAAACCTCTTGCAATGAAGGCCAACATACCATTAGCCTTCTTTACCGCCTGCTGCACCTGCATGCTTACCTTCAGCAAATGGTGCACAAGGACACCCCCTCCCCCAATTTACAACTATTCAGCTAGTAATCTGCCTTCCTGCTCTTGCTCCCAAAATGAATAACCTCACACTTATTCAAATTATACTGCATCTGCCATTGATTTGCCCACTCGCCCAACCTGTCCAGATCTTGCTGTAGGATCCCAGCATCCTCGTCACAGTTCACCCTCCCACCTAATTTGGTATCATCTGCAAACTTTGAGATGTTACATCTTGTTCCCTCATCCAAATCATTAATATATATTGTGAATAGCTGGGGTCCCAGCCCTGATCTCTGTGATACCCCACTGGTTACTGCCTGCCAATTTGAAAAGGACCCATTAATCCCTACACTTCGTTTTCTCTCTGCCAACCAGTTTTCTATCCACCTCAATACATTTCCCCCAATCCTATGCACTTTAATTTTGCACAATGATCTCTCCTACTGGACTTTGTCAAACGCCTTCTGAAAGTCCAAATATACCACATTGACTGGCTCCCTCTTGTCGACTGTACTGGCTGCCTCTTCAAAGAATTCCAACAGATTTGGCAAGCATGATTTTCCCTTCATAAATCCATGCTGACTCTGACTGATCCTGCCACTGCTTTCTAAATGTTCCGCTATAAAGTCCTTGATAATGAATTCAAGCATTTTCCCCACTACCCATGTTAGGCTTACTGGTCCCTGCTTTCCCTCTACCTCCCTTTTTGAATATTGGAGTGACGTGAGCTACCCCTTAATCGTCAGGGACAGATCCAGAGTCTATAGAATCCTGGAAGATGACCACCAATGCATCTACTATTTCCAGCGCCACCTCCTTAAGCACTCTGGGATGCAGATATTCAGGCCCTGGGGATTTATCCGCCTTCAATCCCATCAGTTTTCCCAGCACCATTTCTCTACTAATGTTGATCTCCCTCGGGTCTTCCCTCTCACTAAACCTTTCCTTCTCCAACATTTCTGGGATCTGATTTGTGTCCTCATTTGTGAAGACAGAACCAAAGTATGTATTCAATTGCTCAGCCATTTCTTTGTCCCTTATTATTCCCCTGTTTCTGGCTGTAGTGGGCCTACATTTCTCCTTACCAATCTCTTTCTCTTTACATATCTGTAGAAACTCTTAGTGTCAGTCTTTATGTTCCCTGCTAGCTTCCTTTTGTACTGTACTTATCCATTCACAATCAAATCTTCGTCCTTCTTTGCTGAATTCTAAACTGCTCCCAATCCTCTGAGCTATTATTTTTCTTGGCCAATCTGTACGCTTCTTCCTTGTATCGGATACTATTTCTAATTTCCTTTGTAAGCTATGGATTGGCCCTCTTACCCCGTTTGCTTTTGTGCCAGACAGTAATGAACAGTTGCTGTAGTTCCTCCATGCGTTCCTTGAATGTTTGCCATTGTCTATCCACTGTCATCCCTTTAAGTAACCCTCCCCAATCTATCAAGGCCAACTCACGCCTCATATCCTCCTAGTTCCCTTTATTAAGATTCAGGACCCTAATCTCCGAATCAACTACTTCACTCTCCACCTTGATA
Source organism: Scyliorhinus torazame (assembly GCF_047496885.1). Classification (NCBI taxonomy): domain Eukaryota; kingdom Metazoa; phylum Chordata; class Chondrichthyes; order Carcharhiniformes; family Scyliorhinidae; genus Scyliorhinus; species Scyliorhinus torazame. The sequence goes on from NC_092709.1 coordinate 116,726,256, forward strand.
AGAAATTCTATCATGTTATGGTCGCTCATCCCCAAGAGGTCTCGTACAGCTAGATTGGCAGTGATTCCCTTCTCATTACACAGTACCCAGTCTAAGATGGCCTGCTCTCCAGATGGTTCCTCCACATATTGGTCAAGAAAACCATCCCGTATACACTCCAGGGATTCCTCCTCTAAGGCATTGTGGCTAATTTGATTTGCTCAATCTATGTGAAGATTAAAATCAGGCATGATCACCGATATTCCCTTATCACATGCATCTCTAATTTCTTGTTTAATGCCATTCCCAACCTCATCAGTGCAGTTTGGGGGTCAGTATATGACACCCACAAATGTTTTTTGTCCCTTGGTATTTTTCAACTCTACCCATACGGATTCCACATTGTCAGAGCTAATATCCTTTCTCACTATTGTGTTAATTTCCTCTTTGACCAGCAGTGCCACGCCACCACCTTTTCTTTTATGCCTGTCCTTCCTAAATACTGAGAACCCTGGGACATTCGGTTTATTTCTCTCAGTTTATACTGCATTTCCAATTGTTTCATTTTTAATTGGATTCAAGCTCATTCTAATGGGTTAGACTCTATTACTGATGAGTTCCAATATTGGGCTATGGCTTGTGTTATCTCTGCTTTCTTTGCCCGTTTTGGTAGTGCTAACTGCATTTTCTCTGCCAAACTCAACAGCTTTTTCTTTAGATTCCCTTTTTAAATCCCGCTGAGCGATTTCCTCCACCCCCAGGACATCTTTTAAAGCTGTAAGGGCCATCTCCAGTCACTCTCAATTCGATTTTTAAAACCCAAAAAGAATGCAATCAATCTATACACACACACACATACACTAAGTTTGAAGGTGCTGGCTATGAGCCCCAATTTGTTACAGACGCTTGGTCAGCCCTCAACATAAGATACTGAACCAGACATGTAACGTTTTTTAAATTTTAAGAATTTGCAGAAAAGATAGCTTTGTTCCAGGAGTGATGCTATCAGGAATTGGGCTTTACTATTTCATAAACAAAACTTTATTAAAACAAAAGAAAGCAATAATTAAACTTTCAAACTTCACAGTTCTAACACTAACAGATTATATGCAGTTTCTTAACTTAACTCCATAAGGTCCCATTAAACAACACTTGGCATTAAGATACAGCTCTTGTTCTACTTGGAAGGGCTTTCATTTAGGGAGCAATCTTTCTTCTGTTAGGACATCTCTTTTAGAATCATTTATAAAGTTTTCTCTGAGGCTGTTTGCATGACCTGTTCAAAGTCTGCTTACATCTTTAAGCTAGCAGGCTTCACGACCTGACTGGCTGCTCTCCACCGCATTCTGCATCCAGGCACCCTGACTTGTCTCTTTGGCTGGCCATCTGCTTCTGTCTTTGTTCCCAAAAGGATTTTCCTCTTTCGCTCTAAGCTCCGCCCCGCCCTTCAAACAAAGCTTCTCCCCTGAGGTGGTCAAACTTGAATCTATTCTCATTATTTGGCTGATAGCCTATTCCCATTTATACAAAAGGCCAGAGCTAGGCCATTCACAGGCAACTACCTTCTATTGATAGATCATCAGACTCTGTTAATGGGATAATGGCTGGTCATGCAGGAATGTCCCAAAAGACAATGGGCCTTTGGTGAATCACATTATGCATTCCCTAACGAGTTTAAGTCTGAACGGGAGCATGTAACTAAGCCAGGTATGGGCATTTCCCTTTGAGTTTGAGCAAACAACATTTTCCTTCAATCTATTTAAACCTTTAAATTGTCTGCTTCATTTTTGGGCCCCATTTCTGAACCAAAATTTCTAATATCTCCCTATCCTGATACTGCTCAGAAAGATTGTGTGACTACAAGGGGACATGGACCAACAGTCCATGATGCTGTGCTATGTCTGGATGAACTAGATATGGTTCCCAGGTATCTTCTCTGGTAGTGGATGACATTTTGAAGCTGGATCATGCAGTTCTGCTCTGGAAGGTCCCTGGCATTGCAAACTAATGCAAGCCTGTGCTCTGCACAGTACAGTATGATTTGAACATGTAAAGCCTTCCCATATAATATCAGTATTAACTTAACAACTTTGAAGTTAATTAGCTGGTAAAAACCCTTTTAGCCACAGGTCGCCTGATACACGGAAAGTGCTCATTGAAGAACCTGAGGCGAGAGAGTGCATATGCCACCTTTATTTCACTGGTATTGGTGTAAGTTTTAAAATTTCAGTTCAATGGCACTTTTCAACTAACCCTAATCTTACAGTATGAAAGCTTGTCCAGGGAAGAGACCCACAGAAATGGCCTATAATTGTGCAATTGAGATGAGGAAGATAGAATTAGTCTTGAATACTGGATGTCAATCTCGTATCAAATCTAAACATCTAGCTTTAAAATGGCACAACTCCACTGACTTGCAATGTTTGTACGCTGTAGTATAATCAGAAGAGTTCTCCAGGTATTCGGTAGCACCGTGGTTAGCACTGCTGCCTCAGTGCCAGGGTTCGATTTTGGCCTTGGGTGACTGTGTGGAGTTTGCATGTTCTCCTCATGTCTGCGTAGGTTTCCTCCCACAGTCCAAAGAAGTGCAGGTTTGGTGGGGTTACAGAGATAGGGCGGGGGAGTGCTCTTTTGGAGGGTGGGTACAGACCCGATTGGCGGAATGGCTTCCTGCACTGGAGGGATTCGTGGTAACTATTCCTTTGGACTGGTTTAGCACAGTGGCCTAAATCGCTGGCTTTTAAAGCAGGCCAGCAGCACGGTTCGATTCCCGTACCAGCCTCCCTGAACAGGCGCCGGAATGTGGCGACTAGGGGCTTTTCACAGTAACTTCATTTGAAGCCTACTTGTGACAATAAGCGATTTTCATTTCATTTCATTTCACTTGTTTGCAGGAAAGTGGAACCAGAAGGGGTTGGTGACAACAAGCAGGATGGCTGAAGCAATTGTCATCCTTTTTGTAACTAACTTTAAATTTGCATGAAATGGTGTATGAGTAATTTGGATTTAAGCTGAATATTGATTGCCTCTCGGGGATACATAACATAATGGGGCAGCACGGTAGGACAGTGGGTAGCACTGTTGCCTCACAGCTCCAGGGTCCCAGGTTGGATTCCCGGCTTGGGTCACTGTCTGTGTGGAGTCTGCACGTTCTCCCCACTTCTGCATGATTTCCTCCGGGTACACCGGTTCCCTCCCACAGGCCCCAAAAGACGTGCTGTTAGTTAATTTGGACATTCTGAATTCTCCCTCGGTGTACCCGAACAGGTTCCGGAATGTGACGACTAGGGGTTTTTCACAGCAACTTCATTGCAGTGTTAATGTAAGCCTACTTGTGACAATAAAAATTATTAATATAACTGTCAATGAACTAACACCGATTGAACCTTCGCTCTCGTATTTTTGACTGGGTATGTATAGAACTATTAAATGAAATAAATGGCTTTGTGCCAGCCCCCCTATAGAAGAGGGATTAAATTCATTTTACTTTGTGTATTGTATGAAGTAGTCGTGGGGGTGCAGTACTTGGAAAGCCATGGTCCTTGCATTGAAAGATAATGTTGCCCTGGAGAAAGAAAAAAAAAGGGCAGATTTGACCACCATAAATCTCAAAAAGTGCTTTCCAGTCATTGAAGTACTTTTGGAATGTAGCCACTCTAGTCAGAAATGCAGCAGCTAACTTGCTCACACCAAATTCCCACAAGCAACAATGCGATAATGATAAGTTAATTTGTTTTTGTGATCGGGGTGGCAAAGTGGTACAGTGGTTAGCACTGCTGCCTCACGGCGCCAAGGACCCAAGCTCGATCCCGGCTCTGGGTCACTGCCCGTATGAGTTTGCACATTCTTCCCGTGTCTGCGTGGATCTCACCCCCACAACCCAAAGATGTGCAGGATAGGTGGATTGGCCATGCTAAATTGCCCCTTAACTGGAAGACAAAAAGAATTGGGTACTTTAAATTGATTTAAAAAGGATGATATGTTTTTTGTAGCGTTGATTGAGGAATGAATCTTCGTCAGCAGCTCCGCTGCTCCTTTCCAAAATCACTCCTGCCACAGAACAGAAGGCTATGAGGATCAGTTGCACATGTGGCTACACATGCACAGATTTGTATGTTTATTCTTTCATGAGATGTGGGTGTCGATGGCAAGGCCAGCATTTGTTGTCCACCTCTAATTGTCCTTGGCCTGAGTGGCTTGCCCAGTCCTTTGCTGTGGGTCTGGAGTCACAGGTAGGCCAGACCACGTAAGGATGACAGGTGGCAGATTTTCTTCCCTATAGGAGATTAGAATCATAGAATCCTTTCAGTACAGAAGGAGGCCATTCAGCCCATCGAGTCTGCACCGACCCTCTGAAAGATCACCCTAGCAAACCCATTTCCCCACCCTATCCCCGTAACCCCACCAAACCTACGCATCTTTGAATACTAAGGGACAATTTAGCATGGCCAATACCCTTAACCTGCACGTCTGTGGGAGGTAACCGGAGTTCCCAGAGGAAACCCAGACACTGAGAAAGTCCAAACTCCACACAGACAGTCACCCAAGGCTGGAATTGAACCTAGGTCCTTGGCGCTGTCAGGCAGCAGGGCTAACCACTGTGCCACCGTGCTGCCCACTAGTGAGCCAGATGTTTTTTTGCGACACTTGACCGTTCCAGATTTTTTAAATTTTTTTTATTGAATTGAAATTTCACCATCAGCCGTGGTGGAATTCTAAACCAGGTCCCCAAAGCATTACTGGATCTGTATTACTAGTCCAGACAATACCACTATGCCACTACCTCCCCATTTTATGTGGACTGTTTTGCTTATGGGCCAGTTTAGTATTGCAGAAAGGCCAATTTAATTCTGAACTTCAACCACTTAACTTTTTTTAAACTTTTGATTTATTGGAATAAGTGAACAAGTTGGAAAGTCTTTGTGCAGGGAGTTCCTAAACAGTACAATTGGCTCAGTTGGTAAATGGTGTCAGCTTCTCCTCGGGCCATAGATGGGTTAGGGTCCATGAATCATGGTTTCATGGGTGAAGATTATTTTTACTTAATATTTTATTCAAAATATCTTTCTATTCATTTTTTTTAACCAATGGTGAAACTCTACAGTTAAGAATATATAGTTTTGGTTTCCAAGACTGGCTCTCGTCCATACTAATTGGTTGCTGGTGAAGGAACTATCTATTTTTGCCATTACAACAAACTGACTTAAAATAGTTGCTCTCCGAGTAGTTGCAATGATTTTGTTGCAAAGACCGTTCTAAGACAGCAGCTTGCAAACCAAAATGCATAATTCAGTGATAAAGTAGAGCTGTACTTAAACGCATCTCTTTAAAATGCTTGACGCTGCTATTGCATCTGTGCAGGAAATGCTCCCCTCCTGTGTTATGGCACAAATAAATGCAGCACTTTGTAATGCTGCAATGGCTACTTGTTTTAAATGCCCAGCTCTGAGGAAAGAGTTTTCGTTTAAAATCTCATCCAAAAGATGATGCCTCTGGACTGCACGAGAATGTCAGCTTTGATCTTTACATTTAAATCCTGTAGTGGCACTTCAACCCACAACCTTCTGACTTGAGGCAAACTACCAACTGAACCATGGCTGACACACATGTGTAGCAAAGGCAAAAATACCGTGGGTACTGAATGTCTAACATAAACAAAGTGCTGGCAAAACTCAGCAGGTGTATGACAGCATCTGTGGAAGGGGAGAAAGAGTCCAGTATGACTCTGCTCCTGAAAGCTGCCAGACCTGCTGCATTTTTCCAGCACTTTGTTTTTATAACAAAACAGAGGCCTTGGTCAGGTACAGATGCTTTTATGCTGATGAAGGTGGGCAAAAAGTGTGCCGGTTTCATGCGTTTTCACTGGAAAGTCCAGCTGCACAATCGCTGACTGGATTTCTGTGGTGTTTTCCACCATTATGCTGGTTTGCCAGTCTCTGTAAGCTTTAGGGAATCCATTGTCATGAGGAAGCAGTAACATCAGTGAATGATTGGAAAGCTATGTTTTAAGTGCCTTACATATACTTTTTTAAAATATATTTGTACATGATATGTGGGCGTTGCTGGCTCGGCCAGCATTTATTGCCCATCCCTATTTGCCCTTGAGACGGTGGCGGTGAGCTGCCTTCTTAAACCGCAGCAGTCCCTGAGATGTAGGTACACCCACTGTACTGTTTGGGGAGGGAGTTGCAGATTTTGACACACTGACTGAAAGAATGGTGATATAGATCCAAGTCAAGACGTTGAGTGGCTTGGAGGGAACTTGCACTTGGTGGTGTTCCCACATATCTACTGTCCTTGTCCTGTAACGGTTGAGGGTTTGGAAGGTGCTCTCTGATGAGCCTTGATTAATTCTTGCAATGCATCCTGCAGATGGTACACTACTGCCAGTGTGCATCAGTGCAAATTTTGGGCAGCATAGTGACACAGTGGTTAGTACCAGGGACCCGGGTTCAATTCCGACCACTGGTGACTGTCTGTGTGGAGTTTATACGTTCTCCCCGTGTCTGCGTGGGTTTCCTCCGGGTGCTCTGCTTTCCTCCCACTGTCCAAACATGTGCAGGTTAGATGGGATTGGCTGTGCAAAATTGGCCCCAAGTGGAGTTACGGAGATAGTATGTGATTTGGGCCTCGGTAGGGTGCTCTTTCAGAGGGTCGGTGTAACTCGATGGGCCGAATCCTAGGGATTCTATGAGTAGTGGAAGGAGTGAATGTTTGTGGATGCCAATCAAGTGGGTTGCTTTGGCCTGGATGGTGTTAGAGTTTCTTGAGTGTTGAAACTGTTCTCATCCAGGGAAATGGAGAAATGTGAGAAATATGAGAATGACTAGAGCGAGGGTAGGTCCGATCAAGGACAGTAGCGGGAGATTGTGTATTGAGTCTGAAGAGATAGGAGAGGTCTTGAACGAGTACTTTTCTTCTGTATTTACAAATGAGAGGGGCGATATTGTTGGAGAGGACAGTGTGAAACAGATTGGTAAGCTCGAGGAAATACTTGTTAGGAAGGAAGATGTGTTGGGCATTTTGAAAAACTTGAGGATAGACAAGTCCCCCGGGCCTGACGGGATATATCCAAGGATTCTATGGGAAGCAAGAGATGAAATTGCAGAGCCGTTGGCAATGATCTTTTCGTCCTCACTGTCAACAGGGGTGGTACCAGGGGATTGGAGAGTGGCGAATGTCGTGCCCCTGTTCAAAAAAGGGACTAGGGATAACCCTGGGAATTACAGGCCAGTTAGCCTTACTTCGGTGGTAGGCAAAGTAATGGAAAGGGTACTGAAGGATAGGATTTCTGAGCATCTGGAAAGACACTGCTTGATTAGGGATAGTCAGCACGGATTTGTGAGGGGTAGGTCTTGCCTTACAAATCTTATTGAATTCTTTGAGGAGGTGACCAAGCATGTGGATGAAGGTAAAGCAGTGGATGTAGTGTACATGGATTTTAGTAAGGCATTTGATAAAGTTCCCCATGGTAGGCTTATGCAGAAAGTAAGGAGGCATGGGATAGTGGGAAATTTGGCCAGTTGGATAACGAACTGGCTAACCGATAGAAGTCAGAGAGTGGTGGTGGATGGCAAATATTCAGCCTGGATCCCAGTTACCAGTGGCGTACCGCAGGGATCAGTTCTGGGTCCTCTGCTGTTTGTGATTTTCATTAATGACTTGGATGAGGGAGTTGAAGGGTGGGTCAGTAAATTTGCAGACGATACGAAGATTGGTGGAGTTGTGGATAGTAAGGAGGGCTGTTGTCGGCTGCAAAGAGACATAGATAGGATGCAGAGCTGGGCTGAGCAGTGGCAGATGGAGTTTAACCCTGAAAAGTGTGAGGTTGTCCATTTTGGAAGGACAAATATGAATGCGGAATACAGGGTTAACGGTAGAGTTCTTGGCAATGTGGAGGAGCAGAGAGATCTTGGGGTCTATGTTCATACATCTTTGAAAGTTGCCACTCAAGTGGATAGAGCTGTGAAGAAGGCCTATGGTGTGCTTGCGTTCATTAACAGAGGGATTGAATTTAAGAGCCGTGAGGTGACGATGCAGCTGTACAAAACTTTGGTAAGGCCACATTTGGAGTACTGTGTACAGTTCTGGTCGCCTCATTTTAGGAAGGATGTGGAAGCTTTGGAAAAGGTGCAAAGAAGATTTACCAGGATGTTGCCTGGAATGGAGAGTAGGTCTTACGAGGAAAGGTTGAGGGTGCTAGGCCTTTTCTCATTAGAACGGAGAAGGATGAGGGGCGACTTGATAGAGGTTTATAAGATGATCAGGGGAATAGATAGAGTAGACAGTCAGAGACTTTGTCCCCGGGTGGAACAAACCATTACAAGGGGACATAACTTTAAGGTGAAAGGTGGAAGATATAGGAGGGATATCAGAGGTAGGTTCTTTACCCAGAGAGTAGTGGGGGCATGGAATGCACTGCCTGTGGAAGTAGTTGAGTCGGAAACATTAGGGACCTTCAAGCAGCTATTGGATAGGTACATGGATTACGGTTAAATGATATAGTGTAGATTTATTTGTTCTCAAGGGCAGCACGGTAGCATTGTGGATAGCACAATTGCTTCACAGCTCCAGGGTCCCAGGTTCGATTCCGGCTTGGGTCACTGTCTGTGCGGAGTCTGCACGTCCTCCCCGTGTCTGCGTGGGTTTCCTCCGGGTGCTCCGGTTTCCTCCCACAATCCAAAGATGTGCGGGTTAGGTGAATTGGCCAATGATAAATTGCCCTTAATGTCCAAATTGCCCTTGGTGTTGGGTGGAGGTGTTGAGTTTGGGTAGGGTGCTCTTTCCAAGAGCCGGTGCAGACTCAAAGGGCCGAATGGCCTCCTTCTGCACTGTAAATTCATTGATAATCTATGATTAATCTAGGACAAAGGTTCGGCACAACATCATGGGCCGAAGGGCCTGTTCTGTGCTGTATTTTCCATGTTCTATGTTCATTCCGTCACAATCCTGACTTATGCCTTGTAGATGGAAGACAAACTTGGACAAGAAGGGGGGGGGGGGGAGGGAGATGTCAAGAGGTGTGATACTTGATGCAGAGTTCCTCTGGACTACTCTTTAGTAACAGTATTTATATGGCTGGTTCAGATTTTGCTTATTGTTAACCCTAGTATGTTGATAGTGGCAAATTCAGTAATACCATTGAATGTCTAGGGGTGCTGATTAGATTCTCCTCAAATTGGAGATGGCAATTGCGTGACATGAATGTTACTTGCTCCTTGTCAGTCCAAGTTTGATTATTGTCCCGGTCTTGCTGTATTTGGACATGGATTGCCTAAGTATCTGAGGAGTTATAATTAGAGCTGAACATTGTGCAGTCATCCGTAAACATCCCAACTTCTGATGGAAAGAACGTAATTGATGAAACAGATGAAGATGGTTGGACCTAGGGCACTATGATGAGCATCTCTTGCAATAATGTCCTGGAGCTGAGATGATTAACCTCCCAACACCCATGACCATCTTCCATTGTGCCAGGTATGTCTCTAACCAGCAGAGGGTTTTTCCCTTAATTCCCTTTGACTCAGCTTTTCTAGAGCCCCTTGAGGCCACAATCGATCAAATGCTGCTTTGGTATAAAGGGCAGTCACTCTCATCTCACCTCTGCCATTCAGCTCTTCTGTCCATGTTTGAATCAAGGCTGTAGTGAGGCCAGGAGCTGAGTGACCCTGGCGGATCCCAAACTGAGAGTCCATCAGCAGGTTATTGCAAAGCAAGTGCCACTCTTATAGCACTGTTGATGACCCCCTTCCATCACTTTATTGATGGTTGAGAGTAGACTGATAGGGTGGTTATTGACTGGATCGGATTTGACCTGTTCCTTATTTACAGGATATATCTGGGCAATTTTCCACATTGCCGGGTCGATGCGAGTGTTGTAGCTGTACTGGAACAACTTGTCTAGGGGCACAGCAGGCTCTGAGCACCAGTCTTCAGGGCTATACCATTGCCAGAATCTTGTCAAGTCATTTCTGAATGTCACGTGGCTTGCATCAAATTGGCTGAAGTATGGCAATGTGGCATCTATTTCGGTGTGTCAGACGCAGCTGATCAAAAAGGGTGTGGAACAAATAAATTTGACAAGAAAGCTGAAGAGGATAAACGGATGCTGGGATATGCTTCTGACCAAAAAGAATTGGGAGATATGGGCAGAGATTGTCTGTTCTCCACCACTGGGATCGGGAATCCAATCGGGCGGAGAATGGAGTGTCGACCGAAAAATGGGATCAGCGCCGGACGGAGACCCATCCCCAGCCTCATCTCCTGTGCTGTCGCCCGTAGTGGACTACCTGTCCCGTATTGGCAGAAACATGCAGAGTGCTTCCCAAGAGTTCCTGCAGGTTGAGTGAACTCAGGCTCTGGGTGAGGACCTGACCCCTGGAATCTTTCCCCCTCTGCCCCTACCAGCCCGGTAAAACCTGAAGGTTGCCAAAGCAACCAAGTGGATTCACTTCTTCTTTTGTAATCATAGAAAGTACTTTGCATTGTTGAAGAGGTGAGGAGCTGTCAATCATAGCAAGAGTGTTTATAAACATTGTGGTTAGGATCAATGTGTTACTTGAGATGCATTAAAGTGTGAAGGGAAAGATAAGTAAACAAACCCCCTATCAGCAGTGTCTGAACCATTAAGCTGTCAGTCATAGACAGGAGAAAGGTTTTACTCTGTAAAATTGATTGGATGATTACCATTTCAAAGAGTCACAGGGGTTTGAAGCCTGTTTAAGTATTGAGGGCTTTCTCAAAGGCTCTGGCACTTCCTAAAGCTGCAGTTTCAAAGGCATAGTGCTGAGGGAGCAGATGTTAGGAAAGGGAAAGTGTTCCTGCATTGATTCTTCACTGAACTGCCTCGACTGCTCATCATTTATCAGGCAGAGCAGTTCAGGGTGAGGAAACCACTTCCGTTTAAAAAGTCTGGACAGGAAGATGCTGTTGAACAGAGGGCTGCCTGAGATCACAGTGCCAAGGATGGCCCAAGGCTTGGAAGGGCAGTCCAGACAAGGGGCCCCCATCCTCGGGGAACGTTCCGGGCCAAGGCCTCACCCACAGCCCGGGCCGCATATGCCCGTGGGGTAGCCTGCTCTGCAGCTTGACAGTGGCAGAGGGGCACATTAGTAATGGGATGAACCCAATGATCTCCCTTGGGGTCCATCACGCCAGGCTGGGGTGTCAGTGCCAGGGACAGTGCACTGTTGCCAATGCAAGGGGGCGAAGACTGAAGGGGAGGCTGGGGGGTTGGCTGAAGTGGGGGGGCTGGTGGAGTCGGATCACCCTTCTGGGTTTGTGATGGAATGTGGGTGGAGACGAGATGGGGGTTACCCGCTCTTCCCATGGTGGGGGGGGGGGGGGGGGGGGGGGGGAGGGTAGTAGCGCTTGGAGTTTGGAATGGAGAATTGCACCCATTATGTAAAGATGAGATTGTAATCAACTAAATAGGCCTGGGGGTCTTTACTGCTCTTAAAGATATGTTATTTGGTGAATTAAAACACAAGTTAAACTGGTTGTGACTGAAAATGCAAACTTCAATATTAAATTTGCTCTGTTATAATAGTGACCAAGGACTGCAAGGTTATTATCAAGAAAGACTGAACAGAGAAAGGAGAAGGTAGAGGGGCTGATCAAAATGATGTAGGGGGTTTGATCCGATAAATGTAAAGTAGATGCTTCCACTTGTGGGGAAATGAGGAATTCAAAAATCCAACTGAGGAATTCAGGAGAAATGTCTTCAGGGGAAGTGAGATTACAGAACTTTGGTATAGTCGAGACAATTAGCTGAAATGCATTCTAAAGGAAGGCAGATAAGTATGAGGGAGAAAAAAAATTCAAGGATATGCTATTAATATTATATATGTATTCATCAAGTAGAGCAAGAGGAAGCTCATGTTGAGCATGGACCAGTTGAGTTGAATGGCCTGAATGGTAAGATAAAAATTGTTTACATGTATTGCAAAGGAACTGCTAAGCTATGGAAATTTATTTTAGGGCAAAACTATAATGAAAGCAATATTAGAAAGCAATCAGTTTGATTATTGCCAGATGTTTTGGCATATAATAGATTTCTTTCCCCCTCCAGCTTTGTGAAGCAGCATCATTGTGTAAACACAGTTTCTTAAGCTTATTTGTAGTGCAGCAGAATGCTATGAATGGTTTCATGTTTGCTCGGAAAAACGTGGCTCTGAAAACCTTGTTTGCTTAAAATTGTTGCTTTTCTGACTCATGTTCCATTGCACAAATTTAGATTAAAAGTTCCTTTAATAATCACTGGGATTAATTTTTTTGGGAATCTTGTTAGGCTGCCGACACACATTACCATATGGCAGCGATACAATAGTGCCAAGCAAGTTTTTCTTTTCTGGAAGGCAGTATTGCAGTTGAATATGCTGCATAATTAATTGTGTATCTAATTAGGAATTAATGTGCTTAAAAATTCTATCTTTGGAAGAGTTTAATTATGGATAGTCCTATCATAGAACCAGGCCTTTTGACATTTTAAGACTATAACTGTTCTTGTCATCCCCTGAACCAGTTCCTTTTTTCAAGCAGTTATTTAATTTTCCTGTAGAAGAATTGTGGACTCTTACTTCAGTAGCCATTTACGGCAGAGACTTTTGCATGCTGACCACTCTTTGTAGAACCCCCCCACCTCAATCTCACCTTTAACGCTAGGCTATTTCACATCATGAGTTATAATAAATCATTCATTTTAGACACACGCAACATTTTTAATAGTGGGTGTTCAATGTTTTATTAATTTTAAAATATTTATTTTTTAAACAGAGATAAAGGTTCAGATGCATCATGGAGAAATGACCAGGAGCCACCAAGAGAGGTGAGTTGATTCCAGTTGATTTGGTTTCTTCCCTGGTTTGTTCCAGCTCAGTAAACATATTGTGTGACTCAAGATAAAGGCACAAAAATATCACCAATAACCTTTCATGAGCTGTGTAGATCTATTAAGGGATAGGTTAGGACTGTGGGAGGAAACCCACGCGGACACTGGGAGAACGTACAAACTCCACACATTCACCCAAGGCCAAAATTGCACCCTGGACCCTGGTGCTGTGAGACAGCAGTGCTAACCACTGTGCCACCGTGCCGGCCCCTGGGCTCCATGTTTGAATCCCTCGAAAGAAGTTCCAAGTCCTGCTGCAGTACCAAAACTGCTCTTTTCAAAGTCACAAATTACATCCTATGTGACTGCGAAAAAAGTAAACTTTTTGCCCTTGTCCTTCTGAATCTGCCAGCAACCTCTGACTTGGCTGATCACATCATTCTCTTTCAAAGCAGACCCAACATTGTCCAGTTGGAACTGTTGTCACTGGGCTTTATATTTAACTAATTGTAGCCATTGGCGTTCATTTCAACTTGAACACAGTCACCACAGGTGTCTTCCTTGGCCCCCTCCTATTCTGCTATTTCTCATCCATATGGTGACATCATCTGAAAGCAACATCAATTTTCACACATCGCTGATGATATTCAGTTCTCTTGACCAATATTTCGTCTAAGCTGCATGCTTGAGCAGAAACTCAGCATTTTCTGTCCAGGCTAAGCAAGTAAGGTCCGGGGCCTTCAGATTACTATTTGTGCATGGCCATGCAAAAAATCAAAGTTAAAGGGCCACACATGACAAAAATAGCAGAAGCATTGTTTTTGACCCCTCCACCAACTCTATTGCTCCAGGCTGTTTCTCCAACATCTAGAACTGGATGAGCAGAAACGTTCTCCAGCTGAATAATGGAAGATTGAATCCAGTGTCTGGGATCCAGAGCATAAATGCTACATAGCTAGAAAGCCAGCAACTTCATCCCTCTTCCTGGCTAATGTCTGATTCTGAACAAGACTAAGTGCGACCTTGATATCATACTTGACCCTGAGATAAGCTTCCAATCAGATATCTACTCCATCACCTTTACCTCAACATGTCCACTCGTCCCTATCCTTGTAATCGCCTCCAGCCCACAACCTTCCAAAATACCTGTGATCCTCTAATTGTGACCTCCTGTACATCCCTGCTTTTAATCACTACACCCTTGTTGACTGTCTTTAGCTACCTGGCCCCTAAGCTACTATATTTCTTCACCTCTCTCTCTCTCCCTCCCCCACCCTCCCAACAACCCTTTCTAGCTCACTTTTCTCTTTTAAAACACTCCTTGAAACCTAAATCTGTGACCAAGTTTTTGGTCATTTGCATTAATATCTTTCCGCACTTTTGGTTTCATTTTCTTTCTTAATTCCCCTGTGAAATGTCTTGGGTATTTTATTGTGATAAAGATTTAGGGGAGATAATATTAGCAATGGGTGGGGAAGTTGCTGAGGCAGAGTTTATGCTTTTCTGGAAGGTACCATGAGAAAATGGAACCCAAGACCTTGGTGGTATCTTTATCCATGGCACTCCTAATGGGGAAGTGTTGAATGTCCTCCCCAAGGAGGCTTTTGAGGTGGGAGGGCGCAACATTATTATCTGGCTCAATGGTTCTGAACAATGACAAGTCTTGAAATACTCATGAGAAAAACCACAATCTGAAATCTGCTGAGAAAAAAAACTGCAGCTCTTTTCAACCGTATAACAGTATCAGACACTGCTATACTTTCAACAATTGAAGCTTCACCCTATTTCAAACTTTTAAACCTTGTTCATATAAACAGATAGATTAAATAATAACTTACTATAACCTTAAAGATGCAAATCAAAGCTAACACTCCACTTCAGCCTTTGTAAACAGATCCCTGCTGAGTAATCCATTAGTAAGCCTTGAAGCTCAGCCAAGCATTTGTGTGGGAAGGTGGCAGATGGGACTTAGCCATTTTCCCACCTCTACGCCAGTTGATTCTAGAGCGGCAAGGCTTGTGGATGGCCTTGGCATCCGGCTGCCAGTTGAAGTCCTTATGTGGGCAATTAATGCCCTATCCCAATGCCGCTGGTATTCAATCTGGAGTAGGAGGGGATTCACCATACAGGAATTCAAAATGCACAGGATTTTCTTGCATACACCTAAGGGAGGTCCTTCATTCAAAGGCATTCCGTACCTGATTGTAGGACGGTGGCATCAGATAGGTGGGGATGGGGGTCTAGGAAAGGCCCATTGCTGTCCACTTCAGTGGCTAATGAGCACTTAATGTGGTAGGCCTTCCTTAAATAATGCTAATCAATGCAAAGCAGAAAAAGACATATAGAGTACAGCTTTGACAAAGAGTCATCGGACTCGAAACGTCAGCTCTTTTCTCTCTCTACAGATGCTGCTAGACTTGCTGAGATTTTCCAGCATTTTCTCTTTCGTTCCATGTAGAGTACTAAAACTGCCACACAAGCAAAATAGAATTAAGGAGGGAAGAAGCAGAAATGGGAAGAAAGACACTAAATGGATAAAATACAGAGCTGGTAGGAACCCGGTAGAGGCTGATAAGGGGGTCATGTGATGAGAGTGCGGGGGTTTTCTCGAGCTTCAGCTCTGTTCATCTTTTAATCCGTCTTTTCATGCTTGTGCACGTTTCTATTTCGTCTTTTCTTGGTTTACAAAGGCATTTTGACACATACACATAAAATGAATCAGGAGAACAACAGAACAATTCAAGAAACAACCACACTCCACTTACTCCCCTGACACCAACCCCATCTTGCTTACAGTCTTCCCCATTTTAATCGTCTTATTCCCCCTGCCCCTCCACCACCCGCTGACCCTTCAATCCTCTTTTAAGAAATCAATAATCAGCTTCCACCTCTGGTTGAACTCCTCTGCTGACCCCCTCAAAGCGAACTTGACATTCTCCAACCTCAGGAATCCTGCCAGGTCACTCACCCACACTCCCACTTTCGTGCGGCTCAGAGTCTCGCCACCACAGCAAATTCCATCTCTGCGCTATCAGGGAGGCAAAGGTCAAAGCATTGGCCTCTCTCATCCTCTGGATTTGCGGATCTTCTGACACCCCAAATATCGCCACCTCTGGACTCGGAACCACCCCCACACCCAGCACCCCGGACATCATGTCCGAGACCCGCTGCCAGGACCCCTCAATCACGGACATGCCCAGAATATGCGGACCTGATTCGCGGGCCACCCCGCACACACCTATCCTCTACCCCCTCAAAGAACCTACTCATCCATGCCACCGTCACATGAGCCCTATGTACCACCTTGAACTGGATGAGGTTTAGCCTCGCACATGACGAGGACGCGTTCACCCTCTGCTTGGCCTCTGCCCACGGCTCAGCCCCCACCTCCTCTTCCAGTCCCCTCCTCCCATTTACGCTTAATATCCCCACGAGGGCTCCCTCCCACTCCATCAACCCCTTATAGACATCAGTAACCTTCTCCTCCCCTATTTTGTCCTTCGACAGCACCTTGTCCTGCAACCCCAGGGCGGCAGCCCAGTAATGGATGGCACGTCTCGCCCTACAAAGTCCTGAACCAGCAGGTACCTAAAGCCATTCCCCCTGGGCAATTCTTACACTGCCACCAGGTCCTCCAGCCCCGCAAATTTGCCACGTATAAAAAAAGTTGCCAAAGCACTCAATCCCAGCCTGCCGCCATCCCCTAAACCTTTCATCCAGCCATGCAAACCTATGGTTATTACAGATCAGCGCCACACGAGGCACTCTGCAGCCCCAAATGCTGCCTCCACTGCCCCCTGCACCCTTCGGGCCGACACCATCACTGGGCTCACGGAGTGCCTGACCAGCAAGAGCAGTAAGGGCACCAACAACAAAGCCCTGAAACATCTTGCGCAACACAAAACATCAATCCGGGAGTACACCCGGTGCTCATGGGAGAAGTGTGAAAACTCCTTCGCCCTTGGCCTCCCAAAGCTCCACGGTCCCGTCTCCCCCAACCCCCCACCCAGCCATGCCCTTCATAAACCCCTTCAGCTCCTTTGCCACTGCTGACACCCTTGACAACTTGGGACTCGACCGATCCAAGCCAGGATCTTTGACTGTGTTACAATCACCCTCTATAACCAACCGATGCGAGTCCGAGTCCGGGATCTTCCCCAACACCCGCCTTATAAAATCCATGTCATCCCAATTCAAAGCATAAACCAGAACTACCGGCATCCCCGTCAACCTCCCACTAACCATCACATATTTCCCCCTCGGATCAGCCACAATATTTGCCACCTCGAACGAAACCAGCTGATTAACCAGCACCGCCACCCACCTTGTCTTCATAGCCAGCCCCGAATGAAACATCTGCCCCACCCATCCCTTTCTCAGCCTCGTTTGGTCCCCCATCTTCAGGTGCGTCTCCTGCTAAAATGCCATGTCTGCCTTCAGACTCCTCAAATGTGTGAACACAAGCGACCCATTCAATACCCTCCCGTTCCATGATGTGACCAGCCTGGTTCTGGGGGGGGGGGGGGGGGGGGGCTCCCCCCCCCCGCCCCCTTCTCTACTGATCAGCCATATCTGTTTTTGAGCTAGCCCCCCCCCTGCCCACGACCCTCCAGGCCCGCCCTCAGATGTCCACCGCCATCGATCCCTTCCCAACTGCGCCAGACCAACCACACCCATGGCAGCACCCCCCCCCCCCCCCCCGCCCCCGAACAAAAAACCAACTCCACCTCCAAGTATAAAAAGTGAGTACAAATGGGTAATAGTTGCATAATTTGAGAAACACTTCTTGTGCCAAAAGTCTTTACAGCTGAGTCGCATGCAGCATATCAGTCAATTGTTTTCTTTGATAGCTACTGTAACAATTCTGCCTCCATGACAATCTGAAATGAATGCTCCTACCAAATGCTTTAATGTTATGCTCCCAGCAAAGGTAAATTTCAAAAATAACAGAAATGGTCTACAAAATTCTTTATCTATCCAATCTATATGCAAATGTCAACACTCAATAGAGAATTCCTTTTGAACATTTTATCAGAATGATTTTATAACTGCAGTCAAAGGCTTTGCGCACAAGTCACTGAGAATAAATATACTTGACTTAGAAATAAACTTGGGGTGAAACAGAATTATCCTTCACTCAAGCCTCACTGAAGTTATTTTAAAAAGCTGATCTGCTCATCCAAGCTATCAGACAACAATGTCCGAGCAAAGCAAAAGCAAAATGAAGGTCAAAGCAATGAATCCCAGTAAGTATTTTACAAATATTAATATATTTCTAATTCTCAGGAAATGCTTTTAAAATTTTACAAACATGTCTGCTCATTTTTCAAAATGTTGAGAATTGTATTTGGTTTGTCAATTGATTTAATAAATTGCACTTGGAAACACCTCGATGTTATGAAACCATCCTTAATTCATCATGGAAAAGGTCGATCAAAAAGCAAGTAATCTTTAAATCTTGTAAATGTGATTGGTAAAATCTGGCTTTGATATGAAATGTTACATAACCCTTCCTCTCAAAAGGTATTAGGGACCATAAATTCCTCTGCAACCATTAAATTATGCAGAACTTGAAACAGTGTCCATAGAGAAATGATGCAATGATAACTCACGTGCTTTGGCAACTTGTTTCCTTATTAAAAGCAGCTCTAGCTAGGGCCATCTTATTGCAAGTATTGACTCACTTAGGACACAAGTTCCCAAATACTTTGTTGAGGCAGAGTTCCACATCACGTGTGTGTCTGACTCTTGCCAAGAATCAGTCTTGAATCAACTGTAATTTCTGGACTGTAATATAAGATTTTAACAAAGCGCTTAAAAATAATTTACGAATGCACTCAACTTAAAAGTTTTGTTTCAAGCTGACGGATTCCCAGATATAAATCAGTCGCAAAGTTTCTCTGCATTACTTCTAACTACAGGAGAGTAACCACCACTGCACCGGATATTTCGAAATGTACTCTCCGATGAAAACTTTTATGTTAGGATAGGAACTGAATTGCATCTACCCAAATTAATTTATAATCTTACACCAGGCATCTGATATGAGACCGGAGAGTAAACCACTGCATCAGCTACTCTGCTCCCTCAATCAGTGAAATTATCACTCCTGTCACATATTTCTTACATGCCTGACACATAATTCATTAAATTTAGTCAGATACTAGTCTGAGGAAATACGTTAGGTGTTATAATGATATAATGGTAAAACAACCAATTAAATCAATTTTAGTTCCTTGGCCTGACAATCGGCAGTTTTTATTGGTCAAAAAGTAATCCAGATGGGAATGAGCTGATGCTTGTCCAGCATAATAATGGTTTTTTGAAGCCACCCTGGTCACCCCTTTGTTCACAGGACGGTGCATCTCTTCTTAAGAACGATAATGCCATCCATCAACACCAGAAAAGACATTTTGAACAATTTCTCAACTGTGAATCCACAGCGGCAGCTGATGACTCTGTGGTAGAATCTATTTGTCTAAGGACTGGGAGGAACTTGCTATCAATCGCTCAGAATAGCGACACGATATGACTACAACTGTCTTGAGTGGAAGATCTAAAACAGATGCCTGCAATAGTGGGACCATGGTCAAGTTTGTGCAATAGCCCCATACTATTTATAATCTGCCTGACAATGGCTATTTACCTCATCAGAGATCAACTGCCATTTGGTATGGGTATTAAATATCACCTAACCACCTTGGTCACTTCCATGCCATAGTCAGACATGATTTACTGTTTGAAAATGACTGCAGTATCATTGCCCACTCTGCACTAGATTTAGCAGTTGCTCTCGATCACTTTAATTCTGCATAGAAGAAACTCAACCTGTCCTTGAATGTTGAGAAAACAAACCTCATATCACCCCATACCCAATCAGCCAAATATTCTACATCCCATACAGGAATCTGGAATCTGTTGAGCACGTCCTATACCATGGCAGCCACTTCTATCTTTGAAGAAGAAATCAACACAGATTAGCTGGGCCAATTCAGCCTTCTGCAAACAACAACAGCGAGTGTTTGATAAGAAAAGCCTAGTTAACAGAAGTCCTAGTGTACAGAGCAGTTGGTGCCTCCATTTTCCTGTATTGTAGTCAGCTCCACAAGCTTTCAGCCAAAACCCCTGCAAAATCAACTTCGAAGGACTGAATGCTGTGTCCAGATGGCTGAAATGGCTCTCTCCCACCAGGTCCAGTTTTCTCATCTCTCAAATAGTCAACGATCCAGCAGAGTGCAAAGAAAATGCTTTAACAACACTCTGAAGCATTGCAGCATTGGCATTAATGACTGGGAGGAACTTGCCATTAATCGTTCAGAATGGCGACAACCTGTCCAATCAAGCTGCATCACGTTTTGAGTCACAATGCCTTAATGAGGAAACAGAGCGGCAGCAGAATCAGAAACAAACAGATCCCAATATCTCATGGGTAACCCTGCCCCATGTTCCCAAATATCTACGGTCAAGAAACAGTCAGTTCAATCGCATGAAGATCCATGCTAGAACTCTGCACTGAGTAACACCATCCTTGAATCTGGGGACAGCTGATGACAACAAATACTCTTGATCTTAATTTAATAAGGTCGAGCAAGAGATAATCTAATCATGAAAATATTAAATATTTAGGCTGGAACATTACTAAATTAATTGGTAGACACATTTAATTGCTCTTTTTAATGAAGTGACAAGTACACTTTTAATTGTCCATTCAATCAAATAACCGTCTTGTGGATATACAGGTTTCCAAGGTAAAAGTGCTCAGAAAACATTTCTTTATTTCCAGGGATTTCAATGAAAACAGTGAAGGTTTCAAAATATTGCAAAAATCTAATATTTGATATTTTGACACAAGAGCATTGAGCTATGGCAGATAAATATAGCTGTGGGATGCTAGCTATGCCTCATTTTATATTGATAAGTGCATTCAGGACATGCTCGTTAACTGTTGTTTGCTTAAAGTAAAATTCTAGTGTGTCATTGCAATGTTCATTGAGGTCATTCAGCAAAGAACTACATGGCTAGATCAAGTAACACAAGAAAAAAGTAACAGTCCTTGCAGTAAAACTGCACGCTGGGTTAGATATATCAGCCTTCCCAAGAGGGCTTGGAAGCTGGGGGTAGGAGGAGGTGTGAAATGTCAGGAAAGGATGCAGCGTGGAGTCCCCATTCTCCTCCATCCCCCATGGCATTTAGCAGCAGTGGGGAAGGCGGAGGAGGATGGCCCATCTGTCCAGAGACCAATTGTGACACTTAAATGGCCAATTAAGGGCCGCTTGTAGCCATTGCTGCCATTTTAGAAACATGAAGCCGGGCCCTCTGCCCTGGAGTCAGAGTGTCTACTGACAGCCCCACTGTTGGCTTAGGGAAGGAGTATATGCATACCAGGAACAATGCTGCCCCCCCCCCCCAACACTGCCACTACCAACTCTCACATCCCCCTTCGATTGCCTGAATGGCCCCAGCGATCCCAGATCCCACTCACCTAGTTGTGATATGAACGTTTATTGCTGCTTCCTGCTGGCCCACCGATTGGTCAGCAGCTCCTGGGGTTTCAGATGTTTAACAGAATGGGGTGACAATAACTAATTACTTCTGGATAGGGCTAAAATGTGGCAAGGGGAGCCCAAAAGCCAGGATAGGTAGCACTGGCCTTCCAACCTGTCGTTTGGGCCCCCACCGCCCTTGACTAAATTCACTTCGCTATGTTCATGAGATGGACCCAACATGGACCCACCTTGAACCAGACATTAGCATGCTAATCCAAATTTTTCTTTCATCAAGGAAACGGTATCAAAATTCCAGATAAATTACAGCAGTATACAATCAGAGCAGAAAATTGCAACATGACATACAATAAGGAAATAAAACTGTGGGGATCAACCTGGACCGGGGATTGCTGGATGGGTGGATTTTGGCCCTTTGTATTTATCTCAGTCCACCCATCTTGCACTATTAGGAGAACTGCTTCCCACCCTCTAACTAGGAGCTCTGAATACAGGATCAATGAATCTGCATAATAGTTGGTGGCACAGTTCAGAAACTTGGTTTAATTAATTGCAACATTGAGATTTTTATCTATGTGGCCAAAGGGATTTGGGTTAAAAAAAAATTATGATGCTACTACGATCTTACAACAGGTTAATTCCCAGGGACAAAAGGCATACATTCAGGACATATTAGCTGCAACACCAGATGAGCAAGCCAATATCATATAGGTATACTCAAATTATCTATTAATTTTGAGTCAATGAAGTGTCACTGAACACATCCCATTGCTGTTTGTTTAATGTTAGAATGGTCGTTATTCAGTGTATTGGCTGTGGCAATGTTGTACATAATGTTGTTGCTGTAGCTTCCATACTAAGCAGCTAGGTTTTTCCTAAGTGGTACTTTTTGTTGGCATCTCAGCAAATTGATAGTTATGCACAGAGCTGAGGGTCTGACTTTCTAAGTGATTTCAGGTGCTGCTAACTTGCAACGGTGAGTGGACTCATACCAAAGGTCAAAGTTGCATATTTAATTGTTTTGATGACAACAGAAGTGATAGGAAATTAAACTTCGTGAAAATTATATTCTATTAATTTGCATTATCTGAACATACAAAAAAGAGGTAAGCTTCCCCAGCCATCAAGCCATACTGATGACATGATTTCAAAATAACCATTATCTCCATCTAATCCTCTTGGACCCACCTACCAGTCATGCAATTTCATGGAAAAGCCAAATACAGAAAGAAAAAAGATAAATTGGAGAAAAATTGAGAGAAGAAAATTGCTTCCTAATTGCAAAAGTAGATCAACAAGCATCTAACAAACGACAATCATAATTGGGAGACATGATAGCTTCTTGTTTCTATACACAATTCTGTTAGCTATTTCCCAAGACTCGTCCACATTCCATTTGAATGCTTGCAGGCATCCACATTCATCACACATGCTGGCAACTTGGTTTAGAGGTTGACAGCTCTCAGCGAAAAGTATTCCCTTGCGTCTAAACCTGGTTGTGTGCTTTCATAAATTATATTTGGTCCATATCAACCTGTGAACTCAAAAACCCTAATGTGTCTCATTCATTCATTACCTTGAAATTCTAAAACAAATCTTGTTGAACTGTACCTTTGTAGCCACGTAAAATGGCTGCGTTCCGATTAATCTGGCCAAAACCCAGTTTAAAATGGCTAACCCGAAAGACTGCTGGAAAAAGCAGCTAAGAAGACACAAGCAGGCAGCTGCAGACAGTATTGCATATTCGGCTCTGGGGAAGTTAGCCCAGATCGATACTCAGGGCTATCAACAGCCCATCAACCCAGGTATTTGCAGTTACATTCAGGACTGTTTGCAGCCCATCTATTCAGACATCTGCAGTTAAATCGGCTATCCCCGGGAACAATTGCAACATATTAGCAATTGAATACCGGGCCAGACCTGTCGGCGCCTGCAGTGGCCGAAACAAAGACAGGTGAGCGACCACCCTCCGATCGAGGAATTGTCTCACCATTGGACACATCGACCCCAGAGATTGGGGACAGATCCAATCACTTGGGACTCAGGGTTAAGGGCCGCCCCGGGAGGCGGGAAGCCCCTGGGCCCTATAAAAGTGAGGGTCCAAGTTCAGATCTCTCTCTCTCTCCTCTTCGCCTGCTCGAGACCTTCGCAAGAACAGCAACCGGCAACAGTAAGTTTGAATCCAGCGATCGCTATCCGGTAGAGACACCTAGCCACCGACCTGTAGCAGCCTTTTGAATCCCGCGGGCCAGATCTGATTGGACAAGCCATTCATTTCCCTGACCTGGTGGGCTCTTCCTAAGTTAAGTATTGGCCAGTAGTGATAGGTTTATTATATAGAAAGTAGTATTAGGGTATTAATATTGCTTGTTGTATATAATAAATGACCGTTGTTTTAATCCTTACTAAGCGGTGTGCTGTATTATTAATCATAACCTGAACTTGAACCACGTGGCGGTATCATAAAGATACCTGGCGACTCATGAGCAAAGGTGACATAATCAGAGCAAATAGACCAAGGTTAAAAAGAGCAACACCTTTTTCTGGTACAAAAGCCCCAGGCAATACAACTTATCGTTCTATTTGCTTCTTCTATAGCCTCAGGATACTGGCCATAGAGCTTTATTCATTTTTGCACATTAACATCCAGGTCTTTTTCCTCCTTAGCAGCCTTGAATATACAATCCTGCAAGATGTACACATGCTTGCAATGTCCTCAAATACATTTTATTTATCTAAAATAAAATATAGAATCATAGAATCCCTAGTGCAGGAGGCCATTCGGCCCATCGATCTGCATCAACCCTCTGAAAGAGCACCATACACAGGCCCATTCACCCACCGTATTGTAGCCACCGGAGTTGGCCACTTCCCGACTTAAAATAGAGAACCGCAAAGGCTGAAGGGAAATTCAGCCAACACAGGCAAAAACTAGCAGGTGCAAGTTTACTGTGTATTAGACTCTGCAGAAACCCAGACAGCATCGATACAAGCAGCCATCTGCATAGTAATGTAGCAGCCATCTACATAGTAATGAGTGATCCCCGGGAACAATCAAAACATTTTAAGGTAAACAAGGCCAAACCAGACTCCTCGGCGCCAGCAGGAGCCAACACAAAAGAGGTTAACCGACACTTAAAGACCGCCCAACGATCAGGGAACCGCTCCAGCATTGGAGAAATCGAACCAAGTGATTGGAAAGAAGTCCAATCACTTGAAACCAGGTACGGGGTGCGCCCCGAAGGGCGGAAAGCCCCTGGGGACTATAAAGTAAAGCCCCCAAGTTCAAATCGTCCTTCTTGACAGGGTCACTCAGCAATGCGAAGCAACCCGAGAGTGAACTGTCCAGCGGCCTCCAAGCAAGTAAGTCTCAAGTCAATGCTCGCTACGAGATAGGCGCTCCTAGCTACCGGGTCCATACCAGCTTTTGAATCCCGCAGACTCAGGACCTGAACAAAAGGCCATTTGTTCCCCTGACCTGGTGGGCCAGTCCGAAGCTAAGTATAGGCCTGTTAGTTACAGAAATAGCCTAGAAAGTAGAGTTTATGCATGAGTAGTGATTTACTGTGTATAATAAATGTGCTTTGATTTGAATCTTACTAATTGGTGTGTTGTTATTGATCATTACTTGAACTTGAACCTTATGGCGGTATCATAAAGATACCTGGCGACTCTAGAGCAAAGGTTATAAAACAGAGCCAATTGAACCAACCAAAAGTTAGCAACAGTATCACCGTAACCCACCGTATCACCGTAACCCACCTAACCTTTGGACACTAAGGGGCAATTTAGCATGGCCAATCCACCTATCGTGCACATCTTCGGACTATCTGCTATCTCTATATCTGCTAAAGACAAGCCCATTTGCCAATCATAGTCAGATCATCTTGCATCATTCAACAGCTTGCAGACAATCAACCTTCAGCAAGACCATTCAGAAAGGTTATTAAACTAATCTGCCTTAACATCAATCGTTGTGGAGTTCCACTGGCAACTGGCCTCCATGCCGAAGAACTACTTTATTTACAGAATGCAACCAGTTTCTTATGCAACCAAAAAGCTGCTTGCCAATCCAACAGGACTCAATCTTATTTGGTAGCCTTTCATGTGACAACTGGTTTAAGGTTTACTGTAAATTTGATTTGATTTATTATTGTCACATGTATTAGTACACAGAGAAAAGTTTTGTTTCTTGCATGCTGTACAAACAATGCATACCGTACATAGGGAAGGGAGGAGAGACTGCAGAAGATAATGTTACAGTTATAGCAAGATGTAGAGAAAAGATCAACTTAATACGAGGTAGGTCCATTCAAACGTCTGATGGCAGTGGGGAAGAAGCTGTTCTTGAGTCGATTGGTACGTGACCTCAAACTTTGGTATCTTTTTCCTGACGGAAGAAGGTGGAAGAGAGTATGTCCAGGGTGTGTGGGGTCCTTAATTATGCTGGCTGCCTTTCTGAGGCAGCGGGAATTATCGGTAGAGTCAATGGATGGGAGGCTGGTTTACGTGATGGACTGGGCTACATTCACGATCCTTTGTAGTTTCCTGCAGTCTTGGGCAGAGCAGGCTCCATACCAAGCTGTGATACAACCAGAAAGAACGCTTTCTATGGTGCATCTGTAGAAGTTGGGGAGGGTCGTAGCTGACATGCTAAATTTTCTTAGTCTTCTGAGAAAGTAAGAGTATTTGGTGGGCTTTCTTAACTATAGTGTCGGCATGGGGGGGGACCAGGACAGGCTGTTAGTGATCTGTACACCTAAAAACTTGAAGCAAGTAGTATTAGATGAACTGAACTTCCAAAATCCCTACCTCAGAGCAATGTGGGTTTATCTACACTACATGGGCCAAAATGCCTGCAGGGAAAAATTCCCATTTTGTCAATCACCCTTGGGTGTATGTTGTCAGGGCTAGGAGTCCAAATTGCTGAGAGATCATTTATTCTAGCCTAGGCTATATCCACATCCAGATTGATGCTTTTAATAATAACATTCACCCTATGTGCTCTATTGATAATCCAGCTTCTTCACCTAATGAAGACCGATGTAACAGAGCCATTTAAAACATCTGTCATATCACAGGCATCTAACTGAATATGTTCTGAGGATTCACATAGTAGCCTAAACAGTTACTGATATAATAGCCCTCTGATTCTTCATTTCGCAAAATAAAATCCTTGTTATTGTCACATTCATCTACAATCTTCTTCACCTGTATCTACAATCTTCTTCACCTGTATCTTGTTAGCTGTCAATAGCAGGTTTTGTTGCCTTAAAATGGGTAGGACATCTACAATTTGCTCTGATTATCATTTTCTATAAGCTTGTAAAATATTTCTATTTTAGGTTTATTTATTTCTGGACATAATCTGTTGCTCAATTTGATGCTTCTCAACCATGTGTTTTGCTTTTAACTTGCGAGAAGGGTTTCATTTTTCAAGGATGGCTTTAAAGGCAATCCATTGTTTTCAGGAAGTGTATGTTTGGCACTAGGACATGTGGTTAATACAATTCTTTATTCATGTGAAATGTCTGAATTTCTATCGATGTATTGGTTTAATGAGAGAAAAGGTTTTCTACACCTGCACCATGAACCTAGAAATCACAAGATGATCTCAAAATAAATTATTTTGCATAAGTGTTTGAAGAAGAGTGATGGTTGCTGTTTAATGTTTACAGAACTGAGTGTGCAATGTTTATAGAATCATCATAAAATCTAAGTGCAGAAGGATGTCACTCGGCCCATCGAGTGTGAACAGGCCCCTGGAAAGTGCACCCCACCAAAGCCCACGCCTCCACCCCATCCTTGCAACCCGACCCAACCTTTTGGACACTAAGGGGTAATTTAGCATGGCCTATCCACCTAACCTGCACATCTTTGGACTGTGGGAGGAAACCGGAGCACCTGGAGGAAACCCACACAGACACAGGGAGAAAATGCAAGCTCCACACAGTCACCCGAGGGCGATATCGATCTGGGACCCTGGAGCTATGTGGCAGCAGTGCTAACCATTGTGCCACCATGTCACCCGATACCTCTTTGCGTTTGTTGGTTTATAATCCCTATGGCTCATCAATTTTGCACAGTCAAAATTGGACTTATTTCACTCAAGAATTGGACTGTATGAATGAATAAAAATGTACTATTCAATTTTGAACTTGTATTCTTGGTTGTCCAGGGACAGCCAAAGCCTTGCACCGTTGAAATCTGAACAAAATACTTACATTTTACCAAGTCTTGGATGTTGGAAAGTGGTAATGGTTAGCTGACACGGATATATGATGAGGCTTTTTATGAGACTGAAAAGGTGTTATCTGGAACTGAATAAGAGGCAGCAATTTTGTGCTATACCTGCTAATTAACATGAATATACTGGGAAGAGCAGTTACTATGGATATCAACAGCTGTTAATATCCTGCTCTCATAAAAAACAAAAGTCATTTACAGATAGTACTTAGTTAATTAAGTCATCACAACAAGTATTCCAGGTTTCATATCTGGAAATCAAAATTAATCTAAGAGTGACAATGGAACCATGAGTTTGACAGAATAATTAAGTTGGCAAATCTGGGAAAATAAACTTACTGCAGACAGGATAAAAATTAACAGAAAGGATATAAAGTTCTGCACACTAACTCTATGAAGTGCCAAAATGATTATGGATGGATAGAGCTAAAGACACCCAAGAGTCTAAGGTAATTCCAACACTAAACATGGCTAATAATAACACTAATAGAGCAGCATTTGGTAAAATCAGTAGGATTTTTAAACCCAACCAAACAGTAGACCATAAATCAGTGGTGGTCTGGCGAAACCAAATCTTAACAACTGCACCTAATTCTTAAGGCCAAAAACAAGAGACCATAAGACATAGGAGCGGAAGTAAGGCCATTCGGCCCATTGAGTCCATTCCACCATTCAATCATGGCTGATTTCAACTCCATTTACCCACTCTCTCTCCATAGCCCTTAATTCCTTGAGAAATCACAAATTTATCAACTTCTGTCTTAAAGACACTCAACGTCCCGGCCTCCACCGCCCTCTGTGGCAATGAATTCCACAGACCCACCACTCTCTGGCTGAAGAAATTTCTCCTCCTCTCTGTTCTAAAGTGACTCCTTTTTATTCTAAGGCTGTGCCCCCGGGTCCTAGTCACCCCTGCTAATGGAAACAACTTCCCTACGTCCACCCTATCTACGCCATTCATTATCTTGTACGTTTCTATTAGATCTCCCCTCAACCTCCTAAACTCCAATGAATATAATCCCAGGATCCTCAGACGTTCATCGTATGTTAGGCCTACCATTCCTGGGATCATCCGTGTGAATCTCCGCTGGACCCGCTCCAGTGCCAGTATGTCCTTCCTGAGGTGTGGGGCCCAAAATTGCTCACAGTATTCTAAATGGGGCCTAACTAGTGCTTTATAAAGCTTCAGAAGTACATCCCTGCTTTTATATTCCAAGCCTCTTGAGATAAATGACAACATTGCATTTGCTTTCTTAATTACGGACTCAACCTGCAAGTTTACCTTTAGAGAATCCTGGACTAGGACTCCCAAATCCCTTTGCACTTCAGCATTATGAATTTTGTCACCGTTTAGAAAATAGTCCATGCCTCTATTCTTTTTTCCAAAGTGCAAGACCTCGCACTTGCCCATGTTGAATTTCATCAGCCATTTCTTGGACCACTCTCCTAAACTGTCTAAATCTTTCTGCAGCCTCCCCACCTCCTCAATACTACCTGCCCCTCCACCTATCTTTGTATCATCAGCAAACTTAGCCAGAATGGCCCCAGTCCCGTCATCTAAATCGTTAATACATAAAGAAAACAGCTGTGGCCCCAACTCTGAACCCTGCGAGACACCACTTGTCACCGGTTGCCATTCCGAAAAATAACCTTTTATCCCAACTCTCTGCCTTCTGCCTGACAGCCAATCGTCAATCCATGTTAGTACCTTGCCTCGAATACCATGGGCCCTTATTTTACTCAGCAGTCTCCCGTGAGGCACCTTATCAAAGGCCTTTTGGAAGTCAAGATAGATAACATCCATTGGCTCTCCTTGGTCTAACCTATTTGTTATCTCTTCCAAGAACTCTAACAGGTTTGTCAGGCACGACCTCCCCTTACTAAATCCATGCTGACTTGTCCTAATCCGACCCTGCACTTCCAAGAATTTAGAAATCTCATCCTTAACGATGGATTCTAGAATCTTGCCAACAACCGAGGTTAGGCTAATTGGCCTATAATTTTCCATCTTTTTTCTTGTTCCCTTCTTGAACAATGGGGTTACAACAGCGATTTTCCAATCCTCTGGGGCTTTCCCTGACTCCAGTGACTTTTGAAAGATCATAACTAACACCTCCACTCAAACGCCTCCAGCTCAAAGCCATGGAGGCACTAGCTGAGAAAAGGGCTGGAGTCATGAGGAAAGACTGGAAGAAACTTGGGTCATCAGTCTAGAAAAGAGAGTAAATCTTTGTGGTACGAAGATGGCGAAGTAATGATCAACAGCTAATGCAGAATGCTACATAAATTAAGCTGTGGGAGTAGAACAAGGGTATGAAGATCATTTTAGGACCAATAATAGGAAATTCGTATTTACACAGTGATGAAAGCATGGAATATATTTTCAGATAGAGCAGTGGAGTCAAAAACCGTGGAACAATTTCAGGAAGGATTGGATACTACAATGAAGTCACTCTGGATGAATGAATTGAAGACGGCCAAATAGTCATCTTCATCAGTAATGATCTTGTGATCAAAGATTATACCTGAAATATTAACAGTTTTGCATTCCTTTTGATAGCAATTAGTGAGTTTTTGTTTCAGGTTTCCAGCATTTTGGGGGATTTTTTTGCTTGGAGGTATAAATATGTTAATCATATTCTGCTGCCAGTATTTTATTACTGTTTAAAGAGTAATCGCTTTTTGACATATAAATCAAGTCTACTGTCGTTATTACCTTGATATGCAAACAGTTTACCTTGAACAATATATTTAATTTCTTCGTAAACCTGAAAACTTCAAATGTGGTCACACATGTCTGCGTTTCTTTCCTCTATAAAGAAATTGCTAAATAAATAATTACATTGTTTCCCTCCTCACTCAGCCCTCTGGGGACAATAACAGCTGTCTGATAACTAGCTTCTGTTTGGCATGTCATTGTGAAACCAGAGTCCAACCACTCTAGCAAGCTGCACAAATAACATTTCTTTCGGTGAACCCAAGACTTTTTCAAACTGAGATGGTGCTGTATGAATAAAATAAGAGTGATAATTAAGGGATGTAGTTCTATCCTTCCAATGATTACTAAACAATGCACACACTTGTAGAGAAAACAAAACATTTAAAGAGTTACATTCAGTATATATTTGATTTATAAAGAAATTATTAAAGAAAAAGGAGAGAAGTAAACTAAATCATTATGTCAAAATGATGCAAAGTTAAAAATACATAGAAATCAAACAAGTAATTAACATACACACCTCTGCAGGAAAAGACGGATAATAGTATTCTGACAAATTTAATTCGGTTACAGCTCCAGATACAACTTTGTGAAGATGATCAGAATCATGGAGACTGCAACTAATTTAATGGTTACTACTAACCATAGCTTGTAACACCAAAAGTAGGAACAATCATGTAAATTGGACTCTTGTTCGATATTCATACTAAATAATTGCAAGCACATGTTATCTTGGAGATAACAATCGTCATTCTGTTCAATAGCAGTTTATATTATGAATATCCCTTCCTCTTCATGCTGCTCTCTTTAATCCCATTATCATTTTACTCTTCCCATTTGATCCCTAGAAGCTTTCCTTCTTTTCTACAGGTTTCTCTCAGAGCTATGTCAGTTTCAAAGTTCATGGGCTGGATTCTCCGATTTGGAGACTGTGTCCCCATGCCGGCGTGGGAACGGTGGTGTTTTATGTCAGGCAAACTGCCGTAAAACGGCCACTGATTCCCCGTTTGGCTGTGGATTAGCAGAACGGCAGCGTGGGGCACCCGGCTCGAGCTGATGATACAGCCTGGAGAATTGATGGGTCCGTGGCCGCGCAAACGCACGGCAGCGGCCACGCCGTGCTTCATGGCGGATGCAGCGCGCGGACCTGACCCATGAAATAGTCCCCCCCTTCGCGTGCCCCGGACCACCCCACCACAGTGGCCCCAGCCCCGAATAATGCCCCCCCCCCCCCCCCCCCCCCCCCAACTTGCGGATTGGTCCTCCCCCGACTGTCGGCGCTGGACTGAGTCCGCAGCCGCCACGCTGAGTTTCCGTCGGGTGAGACCACACATGTCCCCCGCCGATGGGAACTCCTGGAGCATGCCGCTTTGGAGGGGCAGCACGGTAGCATCGTGGATAGTACAATTGCTTCACAGCTCCAGGGTCCCAGGTTCGATTCCGGCTTGGGTCACTGTCTGTGCGGAGTCTGCACATCCTCCCCGTGTGTGCGTGGGTTTCCTCCCGGTGCTCCGGTTTCCTCCCACAGTCCAAAGATGTGCGGGTTAGGTGGATTGGCCATGATAAATTGCCCTTAGTGTCCAAAATTGCCCTTAGTGTTGGGTGGGGTTACTGGGTTATGGGGAGAGGGTGGAGGTGTTGACCTTGGGTTGAGTGCTCTTTCCAAGAGCCGGCGCAGACTCGATGGGCCGAATGGCCTCCTTCTGCACTGTAAATTCTATGATAATCACGAAAGCGGTGCCTCCCCCGATTCTGTCGGGAATTTGGATTCTCCGGCCCATCATCGAACGCGATTTCGGCATCGGCGACCGAAGAATCCAGCCCCATAAGATTTAAATGGAAACCTCATTAAGAACGCTTCGCTGAGCTTCAAAACTCACTAATGCTTTACTCAGCAGGGTTCTGTTTACACAGGCTGAAGTGGAGTGTTAGCTTTGATTGGCATCTTTGAGGTTATAAGCTATTCTTCCTTTAATCTATGTTTAGTTGAACAAGATTAAAAGGTTTGAAATGACGTAAAGCTTCAATTATTGAAAGTATGACAGTGTCTGATACTTTTACAAGGTTGAAAAGAGGAGCAGTTTTTTTTCTAAGCAGATTTCAAAAAGTGTTTTTTTGTGAGCATTTCAACACTTACCATTGTGCTAACAAGCCAAGTAATAAGTGTGTACTGGGTGAGTGGGTAATGGGATGCAGATGGGCATGAAGGTTGCATGGGTGACATAGATAAGACCTAGTGTTGTGGGGATTAATGGGTGTTTCTCTGGTTGGCAATCAGTAGCTCGTGGTGTCCCTCAGGGATCAGTGTTGGGCCCACAATTGTTCACAATTTACATAGATGATTTGGAGTTGGGGACCAAGTGCAATGTGTCCAAGTTTGCAGACGACACTAAGATGAGTGGTAAAGCAAAAAGTGCAGAGGATACTGGAAGTCTGCAAAGGGATTTGGATAGGCTAAGTGAATGGGCTAGGGTCTGGCAGATGGAATACAATGTTGATAAATGTGAGGTTCTCCATTTTGGTAGGAATAACAGCAAAAGGGATTATTATTTAAATGATAAAATATTAAAACATGCTGCTGTGCAGAGGGACCAGGGTGTGCTAGTGCATGAGTTGCAAAAAGTTGGTTTACAAGTGCAACAGGCAATTCAGAAAGTGAATAGAGTTTTGTCGTTCATTGCTAGAGGGATGGAGTTTAAGACTAGAGATTATGCTGCAACTGTATAAGGTGTTAGTGAGGTCACACCTGGAGTATTGTGTTCAGTTTTGGTCTCCTTACCTGAGAAAGGATGTACTGGCACTGGAGGGTGTGCAGAGGAGATTCACTCGGATCCCAGAGTTGAGTAGACTGGGACTGTACTTGTTGGAATTTAGAAGGATGCGGGGGGGGGGGGGGATCTTATAGAAACCTATAAAATTAGGAAGGGAACAGCTAGGATAGATGTGGGGAGGTTGTTTCCACTGGCGGGTGAAAGCAGAACTAGGGGGCATAGCCTCAAAATAAGGGGAAGTAGATTTAGGACAGAGCTTAGGAGGAACTTCTTCACCCAAAGGGTTGTGCATCTATTGGATTCCTTGCCCAGTGAAGCAGTTGAGGCTCCTTCATTAAATGTTTTCAAGATAAAGATAGATAGTTTTTTGAAGAATAAAAAATAAAGGGTTATGGTGTTTGGGCGGGAAAATGGAGCTGAGTCCACAAAAGATCAGCCAAGATCTCATTGAATGGCGGAGCAGGCTCAAAGGGCCAGGTGGCCTACTCCTGCTCCTAGCTCTTATGTTCTTATGGCCTTGTAAACATACCTTTCAACAGATTCTTGAATCTAGACTTGTTCGCTACTCCTCTTGTTCACTACTCCTCTTAGGAAGCAAAGTCATCAAGAAGCTGGCCACATTCCCCCAGGATAGCAGATGATTATGAGATCCTAAACTAGCAATAGAATTAGCGAGGTCAGGAATACAAAGTATGGGCTCGCTAGCTGCACCTTTATCCTGAGCCAGCTAGAATAGCCAGTAACAGGAATAATTGGGAGGGGGACCCTGGATTTTTAAAGGCCTATGGAATTTGCCCATTATGTTAATTCCTGGGTTTTTGGAGATATATTGAGGGAGTGGTTAGTAAGGCCTGTGAGATCTTCAATTTCATAAATAGAGGCATTGAATACAAAAGCAGGAAAGTAATGCTGGCCTTTATAAAGCTCTGGTTGGAACCCAACTGAAATATTTTGTCCATTTCTGGCCACCACACTTTGGGGAAGGTGGATATGGAATTTACCAGAATGGTTCCAGGGATGGGGGACAGACTTAATGATTGACAAAAAGACCAAAGGCGATGGAAGAAAAAACTTTCATACTCAACAAGTAATTAGAATTTGGAATGCATTGTCCAATAGCAAATTGGATATAGATTCAGCTGTGGCTTCAAAATGGTATTAGATAGATCCTTGGAAGGAGAAAAGCTTGCAGAAATGTGGCAGAAAAGTGGAAGAGTGGGGCTAACTAGATTGCTTTTAGAGCCAGCGCAGACTAGATGGATTGAATAGTCTCCATCTGTGCTAAACTATTCCTTGGTTCTATGTATGTGTGACATAGATGATTGCAACATTTCATTTGGAGTCAACTAACTTAGCATAGACCAGGAATTGAATCTGGGGCTTTTGCTCCTATGTGATCTAGTATTGGTTGCGTCATTGCCTATTAGGCCATTGTGTGTGTAGCCGTAAAAAGGACTTGTGTCAATCTGGATAATGGTGATTGCAGTTGGATAAATGGAAATGGGTATGAACATTGCTAATAGTAATGCTTCATTAAGCTTTACATAAATAGAATAACCATTTTAATTTGAAGTTGTTCAACAAAGCTCAAAAGATTAAAATATATTTTTTAAACATTCCGATTCATATTTAAAAGAAATAAGTCACACTTGCATAGTTCATTATCACATCTCAGATGTTTCATTAAGCAAGTATTTCTTTGAAATGCATCAACAGATATAGATCTCTTATAAGGTGTAGATTTGAGGAAGGAATGCTGGTCAGGACAGTGAAAGAACGTTGACCAGTGCTAAATATTTTTTAAGGTCCAGGAATCTATTATTTCATCTGAAGGATGCTATTACAACTTTCCCTTCAACTTGGATTACGTTTTTGCTTTGTTGAAGTCCATTTTATGTATTTGCTTTGCTGAAGTCCAGATTGTCATGATATGCAGACATGCAGATAATGATACAGACAGGCACAGGCAGGCAGCTAATGAACACAGAGAACAGGACATGACCAATGAGCAGGCAGGACACTCGGGTGGTATCTCACTATAAAAGGCACAAGGCACTCACACTCCACCTCTTTCCACTGATGAACATCTGCAGAGTGAGTCAGGGTGTATTTACAGTATCACACCTCCAGCACGTGGCTAAGAGCTAGTCTGGTTCAGTCAGACAGAGTAACCACACTTCGGTTAGCAGAGAGTCAAACTCATAGAGAACTGTGCTACTGGTTCAATAAATCGGATTGAACTAACTTCAAGGTCTGGAGTGTCTTTTGGTTAAAGCTGCATCCAGTTGCAGCCTGTGAAATCCCAGAGTACATAACACAACATGCTACCAAGAGACTGCTTAATCTAGGTGGTTTACCTCCGTCCGTTCCGAGATGACCAGCGAATGTATCCTGGAACCATGGAGAAGATTCAGGCTCCTCACCAGCTCAGGACCTCCGGCAATCTCAGTGCCAACTGGCGGACATTCAAGCAAAAGTTTCTGCTGTACATTGAAGGTTCAGACCTCGTGGGTGTGTCTGATGCAAGGAAGATCACGCTTCTCCTCTCGACAGCGGGTAATCAAGCCATCAAACTCTTCAACTCTTTTCGCTTCACCGAAGGCCAGGACAAGACAAAGTTTCAGACCATCCTGGACAAGTTTGACAGTCACTGTGAAGTGGACACCAATGAAACCTTCGAGCGTTACATATTCAAACAGCGTTTACAAGGTAAAGATGAATCTTTCAACTCATTCTTAACTAACCTCTGCCTGCTAGCGCTGTCCTGCAACTTTGGTGATATTGCTGACTCCATGATCAAAGACCAAATCGTTTTTGGAGTTCACTCTGATCCTCTGAGAGAGCAGCTACTGAAAATCAAGCATATGACCCTGCCAGTCGCGATTGAAACATGCACAGTGCATGAGCACGCCAAAAATCGCTATGCCCGGTACAAATTGGCTGAAAATGAGAAACTTGCCTCCCACGAGGCAGAGTGTGTGCAGGCCATCTCCCGGATGCAGCACCTCAGCATTGATGAAAGCGGCCATTTTGCGGTGTTTTCCCGGGGCCCCACGCATGCGCGATGCGAACGGGATAACAAAGTGGCCGACACCCGCACTGCGCATGTGCGACGACGCGCGGAGCGTCAGGACGCTGAAGTCATGATGTGCTCGAACTGCGGCAACACCCACTTAAAGAAACACTGCCCTGCAAAAGGCAGGCGATGTTTAAACTGCGGGAAGCCTGGACACTATGCAGCCTTGTGCAGGTCTGCACCACCAGTCAGGGGCCAGTGCTCCCAATTCTGATGACGGCGCGTTCAGAGTGTTCAACAACAATTACAGGATTCGGATCCTGGCAGCACAACGGATCCAGAGGAAGAATGCCTGGACTCCCCCTATTGTGTGGGCATCATTACCAAATGTGAATATGCCACATCCAACTCATCACAAATTCAATCCATCCTCGCTGTGGATTCTGAGGACGAATGGCATGCGGTGATGCAGGTCAACCACTGCTCCATCCAGTTTAAGCTGGACACAGGTGCTTCTGCCAACCTCCTCTCACAGGCAGATTTCAAACGCATCAAGAAGCCCCCCAAGGTCCTTCCAGTAGCCTGCAGGCTCCTGGACGACAACGAAAATGCCATCACGGCACTGGGATCCTTCCATCTACTCATCTCCAACCGGAGCACCCATGCACAGTTACGTTTTGAAATTGTCAAGCCAGTCAGGGCATCCCTACTTGGCGCGCATGCCTGAAAGCAGCTGAACCTCGTGCAGCGGGTTTACACAACAACATCTTCCAATGTGGATCTTCAGGCCGGCATTGACGACATCCTCGCTCAGTATCCGGATGTGTTCGACGGGATGGGCACGCTGCCATATCGATACAAGATTCTGCTACGACCTGAGGCCAAGCCAGTGGTCCATGCAGCATGCCGGGTCCCGGCTCCACTGAGGGAGCGCCTGAAGGCAAAGCTCAAGGATCTTCAGCAACAGGGCATCATCTCCAAGGTAACCGAACTGACTGACTGGGTCAGCTCGATGGTATGTGTTAGAAAGCCTTCGGGAGACCTGCGCATCTGCATTGATCCCAAGGATCTCAATAAGAATATAATGTGTGAACACTACCCCATCCCGAAGCGGGAGGAACTCACCAGTGAGTTGGCACACGTACGTTTTTTCACCAAGTTAGATGCGTCACATGGATTTTGGCAAATCCAGCTGGATGAGTCCAGCAGAAGGCTCTGCACCTTCAACACACCGTTGGCAGATACTGCTATGATCGCAAGCCGTTTGGCATTGTCTCGGCATCGGCGATCTTCCATCACATCACGGAGCAGATGATGGAGGGCATTGAAGGGGTTTGTGTGTACGTGGATGACATCATCATATGGTCCACGACCCCTGAAGAGCATGCTTCCTGTCTCCAGCAGGTATTCCGCCATGTCCATGCCAATGGCCTGAAGCTGAACAGGTCCAAATGTTGCTTTGGCATGTCGGCACTCGAGTTCCTAGGTGAGCAGATCTCTCAGCAGGGCGTGCGCCCGGACACAGACAAGGTCAAGGCCATCGAAGCCAAGATGGTCCCTGAAGACAAGAAGGCAGTGTTGCACTTCCTGGGCATGGTCAATTTTCTGGGCAAGTTCATCCCAAACCTGGCCTCACACACCACGGCCCTACGAAACCTGGTGAAAAAGTCCACTGCCTTTGAGTGGAAGGCAGCACATCAGGCAGAGTGGTTGGAGCTGAAAGCCAAGCTCACCACGGCACCTGTCTTGGCATTTTTCGACCCCGACAGGGAGACAAAGATCTCAACAGATGCGAGCCAGAATGGCATCGGTGTGGTGCTGATCCAACGCGATGACACTTCATCCTGGGCACCGGTAGCCTACGGATCGAGGGCCATGACGCCCACCAAAACAAGGTATGCGCAAATAGAGAAGAAATGCCTGGGTCTTCTCACTCTCATTCTCAAGTTTCACGACTACGTCTACGGCCTGCCGACATTCACTGTCGAGACGGATCATAGGCCTCTGGTCCACATTATCCACAAGGACCTGAACGACATGACGCCTCGGTTGCAGCGCATCCTCCTCAAACTCAGAAGGTACGACTTTGACTTAGTGTACACACCTGGCAAGGAGCTCATAATCGCTGATGCATTGTCCCGCTCCTTCACATTGCCTCGTGAACCGCTGGAAATCATCCGGCAGATTGAATCAAAGGTGCAGCTGTGTGCTAGCACCCTCCCGGCGTCTGATGAGAAGGTGGTTCGTATCCGCGAGGAGACAGCCAAAGACCTCCTCTTGCAGTGTGTCATGCACCACCTCGCCAACGGCTGGCAGAAAGGGCAATGCCCTCAATTTTACAATGTAACGGACGACCTGACGGTGATTGATGGTATCCTCCTCAAGCTGGACCGGATTGTCATTCCACTCAGTCTCCAGAGCTTGGTGCTCCACCAAATCCATGAGGGACACCTGGGCGTCGAGAAATGCTGACGCAGAGCCAGGCAGGCTGTTTACTGGCCCAGTATTAGCCAGGACATCTCGAACATGGTCCTCAACTAATTTGTCAGGGGGGTGGGAGAACGAGTTGTAGTCCAGAAGCTAGTGTTGAGAGTAGTGAGGAGGGTATCAAGGTCGCGGGCTTGTACCGGTAGACAGGAAGGTGGGTTGAAGTGTGTCTACTTCAATGCAAGGAGCATCCGGAATAAGGTAGAATAACTTGGAGCGTGGATTGGTACCTGGGACTACGATGTTGTGGGCATTACGGAGACATGGTTAGAACATGGACAGGAATGGTTGTTGGAAGTTCTGGAGTATGGATGATTCAGTAAGAGCAGGAAAGGTGGTAAAAGAGGTGGAGGAGTAGCATTGTTAATCAAGGATAGTTTAATGGCTGCAGAAAGGCAGTTCAAGGGGGATCTATCTACTGAGGTAATATGGGCTGAAGTTAGAAATAAGAAAGGAGCGGTCACGTTGTTAGGAGTTTTATATAGGCCCCCAAATAGTAATAGACATGTGGAGGAAGAAATTGCAAAACAGATTATGGATAGGTGTGGAGGTCATAGGGTAGTTGGCATGGGTGACTTTAACTTTCCAAATATTGATTGGAACCTCTATAGGTCGAACAGTTCGGATGGGGCAATTTTTGTACAGTGTGTGCAAGAGAGTTTCCTGACACAATATGTGGATAGGCCGACAAGAGGTGGGGCCACATTGGATTTGGTACTGGGCAATGAACCGGGCCAAGTGTTAGATTTGTTTGTGGGAGAGAACTTTGGAGATAGTGACCACAACTCGGTGTCTTTCGCTATTGCAATGGAGAGGGATAGGGCCATACGGAAGGGCAAGGTTTATAATTGGGGGAGGGGTAATTATGATGCGATTAGGCAAGAATTAGGGAGCATAAGATGGGAACAGAAAATGTCAGGGAAAGGCACAAATGAAAAGTGGAGCTTGTTCAAAGAACAAATACTGCGTGTCCTTGATAGGTATGTCCCTGTCAGACAGGGAGGAAATGGCCGTGTGAGGGAACCATGGTTCACAAAAGCGGTTGAATGTCTTGTCAAGAGGAAAAAGGAAG
The DNA here is from genome assembly GCF_047496885.1 of Scyliorhinus torazame. NCBI lineage: Eukaryota > Metazoa > Chordata > Chondrichthyes > Carcharhiniformes > Scyliorhinidae > Scyliorhinus > Scyliorhinus torazame. Next base: position 116,765,879 of record NC_092709.1, read on the forward strand.
CGTCTGTAAGGATGAGGAAAGAAGGTTTAGTTGGGTCGCTTGAGGGTTTCATAGATTATCATAGAATTTAAAGTGCAGAAGGAGGCCATTCAGTCCATCGTGTCTGCACCGGCTCTTGGAAAGAGCACCCTACCCAAGGTCAACACTTCCACCCTATCCCCATAACCCAGTAATCCCACCCAACACTAAGGGCAATTTTGGACACTTAAGGGCAATTTATCATGTCCAATCCACCTAACCTGCACATCTTTGGACTGTGGGAGGAAACCAGAGCACCCGGAGGAAACCCACGCACACACAGAGAGGATGTGCAGACTCCGCACAGACAGTGACCCAAGCCGGAATTGAACCTGGGACCCTGGAACTGTGAAGCAATTGTGCTATCCACAATGCTACCGTGCTGCCTACAAAAATGTTACAAGGTAGCAAGGAATGAGCTAAAAAAAAGGACTTATGAGAGCGAGGAGGGGGCATGAGAAGTCCTTGGCGGGTCGTATCAAGGAAAACCCCTAGGCTTTTTACTCTTGCGTGAGAAATAAAAGAATGACCAGGGTGAGGTTAGGGTCGGTCAAGGACAGTAGTGGGAACTTGCACAGAGTCAGAAGAGATAGGAGAGGCGTTGAATGAATACTTTTCTTCAGTGTTCACCAAGGAGAGGGGCCATATTTTTGAGGATGAGAGTGTGATACAGGCGTGTAGGCTGGAGGAGGTAGATGTTCTGAGGAAGGATGTATTAGCAATTTTGAAAAACCTTAGGGTCGACAAGTCCCCTGGGCCAGATGGGATATATCCTAGGATTCTTTGAGATGCAAGGGATGAGATTGCAGAGCCTTTGGCTTTGATCTTTAGAACATAGAACATTACAGCGCAGTACAGCCCCTTTGGCATTCGATGTTGCACCGACCTGTGAAACCACTCCAAAGCCCATCTACACTGTTCCCTTATCGTCCATATGTCTATCCAATGACCATTTGAATACCCTTAGTGTTGGCGAGTCCAATACTGCAGGCAGGGCATTCCACAGCCTTACTACTCTCTGAGTAAAGAACCTACCTCTGACATCTGTCTTATATCTATCTCCCCTCAATTTAAAGCGATGTCCCCTCGTGCTAGACATCACCATCCGAGGAAAAAGCCTCTCACTCTCCACCCTATCAAATCCTCTGATCATCTTGTATGCCTCAATTAAGTCACCTCTTAACCTTCTTTTCTCTAACGAAAACAGCCTCAAGTCCCTCAGCCTTTCCTCATAAGATCTTCCCTCCATACCAGGCAACATTCTGGTAAATCTCCTCTGCACCCTTTCCAATGCTTCCACATCCTTCCTAAAATGCGGCGACCACAATTGCACGCAATACTCCAAATGCGATGCGGCCGCACCAGAGTTTTGTACAGCTGCAACATGACCTCATGGGTCCGAAACTCAATCCCTCGACCAATAAAAGCTAACACACCGTACGCCTTCTTAACAACCCTCTCAACCTGAGTGGCAACTTTCAGGATCTATGTACATGGACACCGAGATCTCTCTGCTCATCCACACTGCCAAGAATCTTACCATTAGCCCAGTACTCTGTCTTCCTGTTATTCCTTCCAAAATGAATCACCTCACACTCCATTTGCCACCTCTCAGCCCAGCGCTGCAGCTTATCTATGTCCCTCTGTAACTTGTAACATCCTTCCGCACTGTCCACAACTCCACCGACTTTAGTGTCATCTGCAAATTTACTCACCCATCCTTCTACGCCCTCCTCCAGGTCATTTATAAAAATGACAAACAGCAGTGGCCCCAAAACAGATCCTTGTGGTACACCACTAGTAACTGGACTCCAGTCTGAACATTTCCCATCAACCACCACCCTTTGTCTTCTTCCAGCTAGCCAATTTCTGATCCAAACTGCTAAATCTCCCTGAATCCCATGCTTCCGTATTTTCTGCAGTCGCCTACCGTGGGGAACCTTATCAAACGCTTTACTGAAATCCATATACACCACATCAACTGCTTTACCCTCATCCACCTGTTTGATCACCTTCTCAAAGAACTCAATAAGGTTTGTGAGGCACGACCTACCCTTCACGAAACCATGTTGACTATGTCTAATCAAATTATTCCTTTCCAGATGATTGTACACCCTATCTCTTATAAACCTTTCCAAGATTTTGCCCACAACAGAAGTAAGGCTCACTGGTCTATAGTTACCGGGGTTGTCTCTACTCCCCTTCTTGAACAAGGGGACAATATTTCCTATCCTCCAGTCTTCTGGCACTATTCCTGTTGACAAAGATGACTTAAAGATCAAAGCCAAAGGCTCAGCAATCTCCTCCCTAGCTTCTCAGAGAATCCTAGGATAAATCCCATCCGGCCCAGGGGACTTATCTATTTTTACCCTTTCCAGAATTGTTAACACCTCCTCCTTATGAACCTCAAGCCCTTCTAGTCTAGTAGCCTGAATCTCAGTATTCTCCTCGACAACATTGTCTTTTTCCTGTGTGAATACTGACGAAAAATATTCATTTAACACCTCTCCTATCTCCTCGGACTCCAAGCACAACTTACCACTACTGTCCTTGACTGGCCCTACTCTTGCCCTAGTCATTTGTTTATTCCTGACATATCTATAGAAAGCTTTCGGGTTATCCTTGATCCTACCTGCCAAAGACTTCTCATGTCCCCTCCTGGCTCTTCTTAGCTCTCTCTTTACGTCCTTCCTAGCTAACTTGTATATCTCGAGCGCCCTTACTGAACGTTCATGTCTCATCTTTACATAAGTCACCTTCTTCCTCTTGACAAGTGTTTCGACTGCTTTAGTAAACCACAGTTCCCTTGCTCGACCACTTCCTCCCTACCTGACGGGTACATACTTATCAAGGACACGCAGTAGGTGTTCCTTGAACAAGCTCCACATTTCCATTGTGCCCATCCCCTGCAGTTTTCCTCTCCATCCGATGCATCGTAAGTCTTGCCTCATCGCATCATAATTGCCTTTCCCCCAGATATAACTCTTGCCCTGTGGTATATACCTATCCCTTTCCATCACTAAAGTAAGCGTAATCGAATTGTGGTCACTATCACCAAAGTGCTCACCTACCTCCAAAACTAACACCTGTCCTGGTTCATTACCCAGTACCAAATCCAATACGGCCTCGCCTCTCGTTGACCTATCTACATACTGTGTCAGGAAACCCTCCTGCACACATTGGACAAAAACGGACCCATTGGGCATTTTGAAAAACTTGAGGATAGACAAGTCCCCCGGGCCTGACGGGATATATCCAAGGATTCTATGGGAAGCAAGAGATGACATTGCAGAGCCATTGGCAATGATCTTTTCGTCCTCGCTGTCAACAGGGGTGGTACCAGGGGATTGGAGAGTGGCAAATGTCGTGCCCCTGTTCAAAAAAGGGACTAGGGATAACCCTGGGAATTACAGGCCAGTTAGTCTTACTTCGGTGGTAGGCAAAGTAATGGAAAGGGTACTGAAGGATAGGATTTCTGAGCATCTGGAAAGACACTGCTTGATTAGGAATAGTCAGCACGGATTTGTGAGGGGTAGGTCTTGCCTTACAAGTCTTATTGAATTCTTTGAGGAGGTGACCAAGCATGTGGATGAAGGTAAAGCAGTGGATGTAGTGTACATGGATTTTAGTAAGGCATTTGATAAGGTTCCCCATGGTAGGCTTATGCAGAAAGTAAGGAGGCATGGGATAGTGGGACATTTGGCCAGTTGGATAACAAACTGGCTAACCGATAGAAGTCAGAGAGTGGTGGTGGATGGCAAATATTCAGCCTGGATCCCAGTTACCAGTGGCGTACCGCAGGGCTCAGTTCTGGGACCTCTGCTGTTTGTGATTTTCATTAATGACTTGGATGAGGGAGTTGAAGGGTGGGTCAGTAAATTTGCAGACGATACGAAGATTGGTGGAGTTGTGGATAGTAAGGAGGGCTGTTGTCGGCTGCAAAGAGACATAGATAGGATGCAGAGCTGGGCTGAGAAGTGGCAGATGGAGTGTAACCCTGAAAAGTGTGAGGTTGTCCATTTTGGAAGGACAAATATGAATGCGGAATACAGGGTTAACGGTAGAGTTCTTGGCAATGTGGAGGAGCAGAGAGATCTTGGGGTCTATGTTCATACATCTTTGAAAGTTGCCACTCAAGTGGATAGAGCTGTGAAGAAGGCCTAATGTGTGCTCGCGTTCATTACCAGAGGGATTGAATTTAAGAGCCGTGAGGTGACGATGCAGCTGTACAAAACTTTGGTAAGGCCACATTTGGAGTACTGTGTACAGTTCTGGTCGCCTCATTTTAGGAAGGATGTGGAAGCTTTGGAAAAGGTGCAAAGAAGATTTACCAGGATGTTGCCTGGAATGGAGAATAGGTCTTACGAGGAAAGGTTGAGGGTGCTAGGCCTTTTCTCATTAGAAAGGAGAAGGCTGAGGGGCGACTTGATAGAGGTTTATAAGATGATCAGGGGAATAGATAGAGTAGACAGTCAGAGACTTTTTCCCCGGGTGGAACAAACCATTACAAGGGGACATAAATTTAAGGTGAATGGTGGAAGATATAGGGAGGATGTCAGAGGTAGGTACTTTACCCAGAGAGTAGTGGGGGCATGGAATGCACTGCCTGTGGAAGTAGTTGAGTCGGAAACATTAGGGACCTTCAAGCAGCTATTGGATAGGTACATGGATTACGGTAAAATGATATAGTGTAGATTTATTTGTTCTTAAGGGTAGCACGGTAGCATTATGGATAGCACAATTGTTTCACAGTTCCAGGGTCCCAGGTTCGATTCCGGCTTGGGTCACTGTCTGTGCGGAGTCTGCACGTCCTCCCCGTGTCTGCGTGGGTTTGCTCCGGTTGCTCCGGTTTCCTCCCACAGTCCAAAGATGTGCAGGTTAGGTGAATTGGCCAATGATAAATTGCCCTTAATGTCCAAAATTGCCCTTGGTGTTGGGTGGAGGTGTTGAGTTTGGGTAGGGTGCTCTTTCCAAGAGCCGGTGCAGACTCAATGGGCCGAATGGCCTCCTTCTGCACTGCAAATTCAATGATAATCTATGATCTAGGACAAAGGTTCGGCACAACATCGTGGGCCGAAGGGCCTGTTCTGTGCTGTATTTTCTATGTTCTATGTTCTATCTAAAGTACTCGAACTGTAGCGTTTCCTGTCAATATTTGGAAAGTTAAAGTCCCCCATAACAACTACCCTGTTGCTTTTGTTCCTATCCAGAATCATCTTTGCAATCCTTTCCTCTACATCTCTGGAACTTTTCGGAGGCCTATAGAAAACCCCTAACAGGGTGACCTCTCCTTTCCTGTTTCTAATCTCAGCCCATACTAGCTCAGTAGACGAGTCCTCATCAAACGTCCTTTCTGCCACCGTAATACTGTCCTTGACTAACAATGCCACCCCTCCCCCTCTTTTACCACCTTCCCTGAGCTTACTGAAATATCTAAACGCCGGCACCTGCAACAACCATTCCTGTCCCTGCTCTATCCATGTCTCCGAAATGGCTACAACATCGTAGTCCCAGGTACCAACCCATGCCGCAAGTACACCCATCTTATTCCGGATGCTCCTGTCATTGAAGAAGACACACTTTAAACCGCCTTCCTGCCTGCTGGTACACTCCTGCAACTTTAAAAGCTTACTCATGACCTCACTACTCTCAACCTCCTATATACTGGAGCTACAATTCAGGTTCCCAAGCCCCTGCTGAACTAGTTTAAACCCTCCCGAAGAACATTAGCAAATTTCCCCCCCAGGATATTGGTACCCCTCTGGTCCAGGTTTAGACCATCCCGTTTGTAGAGGTCCCACCGACCCCAGAATGAGCCCCAATTATCCAGAAATCTGAAACCCTCCCTCCTGCACTATCCCTGTAGCCACGCGTTCAACTCCTCTCTTTCCCTGTTCCTCGTCTCGCTGTCACGTGGCACGGGTAACTACCCAGAGATAATGACTCTGTCCTAGATCTAAGTTCCCACCCTAGCTCCCTGAATTCCTGCCTTACATCCCTCTCCCTTTTCCTACCTATGTCGTTGGTACCTATGTGGACCACGACTTGGGACAGCTCCCTCTCCCCCTTAAGGAACCCGAAAACACGATCCGAGACATCATGCACCCTGGCACCTGGGAGGCAACACACCAACGCGAGTCTCTCTCTATCCCCCTAACTATGGAGTCTCCAATGACTAATGCTCCACTCCTCTCCGCCCTTCCCTTCTGAGCAACAGGGACAGACTCTGCCAGAGACCTGCACGCCATGGCTTACCCCTGGTAAGTCCCACCCCCAACAGTATCCAAAGCGGTATACTTGTTACTAAGGGGAACGACCACAGGGGATCCCTGTACTGACTGCTTCCTCCCAGCCCCTCTCACCATCACCCATCTATCTTTATTCTTCAGAGTAACTACATCCCTGAAGCTTCTATCTATGACCACCTCTGCCTCCCGAATGATCCGAAGTTCATCCAGCTCCAGAACGCGGTTTCGGAGGAGCTGGATGCACTTCCCACAGATGAAATCAGCAGGGACACTGTCGGCGTCCCTCAACTCAAACATTCTGCCGGAGGAACATTGCACTACCTTCCCTGCCATCCCCTCTAGATTTAAAAAAAAGAAAAAGAAAGAAAGAGCTTACCTGTTATTCACTCCCCTTCTCAGTAAGCACTCACTCAGCAACCTCTGCGCGCTGCACGATAACACCTGAGGGAAAAGAAAAGAAAACCTACTTACCAGTCACCGGGTAATCCCTTACCTGCAGGCTGTGATGTCACGGTTCAACTTCTTTCTACTTCTACCTGCCCTCGAGCCTTCCTCTTGATCTTTACAGCGGTTGTTTTTTTTTTTTAGTTAGAGGAGGGTGTAGGGAGGGAAATACTGAAGAAGTGTTTCGGGTTTAAGTCACTTGACAACAGCTCCTCCACAAACCACTTTCAAGTTAGGGTGACCACAACGGAGGTATGCAAATTTCCCTTGCAACAGCCAATCAGCAGCTCCGCTCTACTGGATGCTTGTCTTCATTCAAACAGCTAGGGTCTCTAGCTCAGGAACACCTTCAGGTTAGGGTGACCACAATGGAGGTATGCAAATGTCCCTTGCAACAGCCAATCAGCAGCTCCACTCTACTGCCCTCTGCAGTAGAGTGGAGCTGCTGATTGGCTGTTGCAGGGGAAATTTGCATACCTCCGTTGTGGTCCTCAATGTCCACGGGGATATGCCAGAGGACTGGAGACTGGTTGTTCCTCTGTCCAAGAAAGGGAATAGGAATGGCCCTGGTGTTTATAGGCTGGTTAGTCTTACTTTGGTGGTTGGTAAATTAATGGAAAAGGTTCTGAAGGAGAGGATTTATGACCATTTGGAAAGATGCAGATCAATCCAGGGTAGTCAACACGGATTCATGAAGGGTAAGTCTTGCCTCACAAATGTGATTGAATTCTTTGAGGAGGTAACTAAGTGTGTAGATGAAGGTAGAGCAGCTGATCTCGTACACATGGATTTTAGTAAGGCGTTTGATAAGGTTCCCCATGGTCGGCTCATGAAGAAAGAAAGGAGGTTTGGGATAGAGGGAAATTTGGCCAATTGGATAAGTAACTGGCTATCACATAGAAGACAGAGAGTGGTGGTGGATGGAAAATTTTCAGACTGGAGACCAGATACCAGCGGTGTACCACAGGGATCAGTGCTGGGTCCTCTGCTATTTGTGATTTTTATCAATGACTTGGCGGAGGGGGCTGAAGGGTGGGTTAGTAAATTTGCTGATGACGACAAGATTGGTGGAGTAGTGGATGAGGTGGAGGGCTGTTATAGGCTGCAAAGAGACATTGATAGGATGCAGAGCTGGGCCCAAAAATGGCAGATGGAGTTTAACCCTGATAAGCGCGAGGTGATTCATTTTGGTCGGAAAAATTTGAATGCGGATTACAGGGTCAACGGCAGGGTTCTGAAGAATGTGGAGGAACAGAGAGTTCTTGGGGTTCATGTCCACAGATCTCCGAAGGTTTCCACTCAAGTGGATAGAGCCGTGAAGAAGGCTTATAGTGTGTTCGCGTTTATTAACAAGAGGCTTGAGTTTAAGAGCCGTGGGGTTATGCTGCAAATGTACATGACCCTGGTGAGACCACATTTGGAGTATTGTGTACAGGTCTGGTCACCTCACTATAGGAAGGATGTGGAAGCATTGGAAAGGGTGCAAAGGTGATTTACCAGGATGCTGCCTGGTTTGGAGGTTCGGTCTTATGAAGAAAGGTTGAGGGAGCTAGGGCTTTTCTCTTTGAGCGGAGGGGGATGAGAGGCGACTTAATAGAGGTTTATAAGATGATGAGGGGGATAGATAGAGTGGATGTTCAGAGACTATTTCCTCAGGTGGATGTATCTGTTACAAGGGGGCATAACTATAAGGTTCGGGGTGGGAGATATAGGAGGGATGTCCGAGGTAGGTTCTTTACTCAGAGAGTGGTTAGGGTGTGGAATGAACTGCCTGCTGTGATAGTGGAGTCGGACAATTTAGCAACTTTCAAGCGGTTATTGGATAGGCACATGAAGCACACCAGAATGACAGGGAGTGGGATAGCTTGATCTTGGTTTCGAACAAGGCTTGGCACAGCATCGAGGGCCAAAGGGCCTGTTCGGTGCTGTACTGTTCTGTGTTAACTGTGCGACCTGTCAACGCTTCCAGCCAGCGCAGAGCAAGGATACGCTCCAGCAGCATGAAATCGAGACCTCCCCGTGGTCCAAGATTGGCATCGACCTCTTTCTTGCGAATGGTCGAGACTACGTGTTGATTATTGATTATTTCTCCAACTACCCTGAAGTCGTGAAGCTCTCTGACCTCGCATCTCAGACCGTCATCAAGGCCTGTAAGGAGATGTTCTCCAGGCATGGTATCCCACTCACTGTCATGAGTGACAATGGCCCATACGTCAGTAGCCACGAGTGGTCTATGTTTGCCAAGTCATACCATTTCAAACCCGTCACTTCCAGCCCACACTATCCGCTGTCCAACGGGAAGGTCGAAAAAGCAGTGCACATTGTGAAACAGCTCATCTGCAAGGTCGTGGATTCTGCTTCTGACATCTACCTTGCACTGCTTGCATACAGGGCGACCCCACTGTCCACTGGCATGTCGCCGGCTCAACTCCTGATGAACAGGGACCTGCGGACGACACTTCCAGCCATACATTTGCCCAACCTGGATCACCTCCCAGTGCAGCAGCTCCGAAACCAGCAAAAGCAGGGCTATGATGCTCATGCCACTGATTTGCCCGTGTTATCCCCAGCAAGACACTGTCAGGATAAAGATACCGGATGGTGGCTGGTCTGCTCCAGCTGTCGTTGTTTAACAGGCTGCGCCCCGCTCTTATGTTGTACGTATGGCTGAGGGTTCTGTTGTGCGACGAAACAGACGGGCACTGTGCAAAGTTGCCTGCCCGCAACCGCTTTCTTATCCATTTCCGTCCGTTGTTTTGCCACCTTCTGATACCTCGAACTACGAGGCCACCAGTCAGGCTTCCATCCCGCATGTCAAGGCGCCGTCGTCCCCACCACCACCTCTCTGGCGGTCAACAAGGATCAGATGCCAGGCCCAGAGACTGGACTTATGAACATTTGTTTTGTTGGCTATGTTCTTTTTTCTCACATTAGACAGCTGTCTTCACATGTAAATACGTTCACATATGCCATCGCTTGTAAATATGTTAATATATGTCACCACATGTAAGTACATTTCCATATGCCAACAAAACATTTTTTAAAAAGGAGAGATGTCATGATATGCAGATAATGATATACAGACAGGCAGCTGATGAATACAGAGAACAGGACATGACCAATGAGCAGGCAGGACACTCGGGTGGTATCTCACTATAAAAGGCACGAGGCACTCACACTCCGTCTCTTTCCACTGATGAACATCTAGAGAGTGACTCAGGATGTATTTGCAGTATCACACCTCCAGCACGTGGCTAAGAGCTAGTCTGGTTCAGTCAGACAGAGTAACCACACTTAGGTTAGCAGAGAGCCTCAAGCACATGGGGCAGGGCCCGGTGGTATGATGATGGTGGCTAAGAAGGATGGGGGCGGGTGAGAGACCCCCAGTTAGAACATAGAACATAGAACAATACAGCGCAGTACAGGCCCTTCGGCCCACGATGTTGCACCGAAACAAAAGCCATCTAACCTACACTATGCCATTATCATCCATATGTTTATCCAATAAACTTTTAAATGCCCTCAATGTTGGCGAGTTCACTACTGTAGCAGGTAGGGCATTCCACGGCCTCACTACTCTTTGCGTAAAGAACCTACCTCTGACCTCTGTCCTATATCTATTACCCCTCAGTTTAAAGTTATGTCCCCTCGTGCCAGCCATTTCCATCCGCGGGAGAAGGCTCTCACTGTCCACCCTATCCAACCCCCTGATCATTTTGTATGCCTCTATTAAGTCTCCTCTTAACCTTCTTCTCTCCAACGAAAACAACCTCAAGTCCGTCAGCCTTTCCTCATAAGATTTTCCCTCCATACCAGGCAACATCCTGGTAAATCTCCTCTGCACCCGCTCCAAAGCCTCCACGTCCTTCCTATAATGCGGTGACCAGAACTGTACGCAATACTCCAAATGCAGCCGGACCAGAGTTCTGTACAGCTGCAACATGACCTCCCGACTCCGGAACTCAATCCCTCTACCAATAAAGGCCAACACTCCATAGGCCTTCTTCACAACCCTATCAACCTGGGTTGCAACTTTCAGGGATCTATGTACATGGACACCTAGATCCCTCTGCTCATCCACACTTTCAAGAACTTTACCATTAGCCAAATATTCCGCATTCCTGTTATTCCTTCCAAAGTGAATCACCTCACACTTCTCTACATTAAACTCCATTTGCCACCTCTCAGCCCAGCTCTGCAGCTTATCTATATCCCTCTGTAACCTGCTACATCCTTCCACACTATCGACAACACCACCGACTTTAGTATCGTCTGCAAATTTACTCACCCACCCTTCTGCGCCTTCCTCTAGGTCATTGATAAAAATGACAAACAGCAACGGCCCCAGAACAGATCCTTGTGGTACTCCACTTGTGACTGTACTCCATTCTGAATATTTCCCATCAACCACCACCCTCTGTCTTCTTTCAGCTAGCCAATTTCTGATCCACATCTCTAAATCACCCTCAATCCCCAGCCTCCGTATTTTTTGCAATAGCCTACCGTGGGGAACCTTATCAAACGCTTTGCTGAAATCCATATACACCACATCAACTGCTCTACCCTCGTCTACCTGTTCAGTCACCTTCTCAAAGAACTCAATAAGGTTTGTGAGGCATGACCTACCCTTCACAAAGCCATGCTGACTATCCCTGATCATATTATTCCTATCTAGATGATTATAAATCTTGTCCCTTATAATCCCCTCCAAGACTTTACCCACTACAGACGTGAGGCTCACCGGTCTATAGTTGCCGGGGTTGTCTCTGCTCCCCTTTTTGAACAAAGGGACCACATTTGCTGTCCTCCAGTCCTCTGGCACTATTCCTGTAGCCAATGATGACATAAAAATCAAAGCCAAAGGTCCAGCAATCTCTTCCCTGGCCTCCCATAGAATCCTAGGATAAATCCCATCAGGTCCCGGGGACTTATCTATTTTCAGCCTGTCCAGAATTGCCAACACCTCTTCCCTACGTACCTCAATGCCATCTATTCTATTAGCCTGGGGCTCAGCATTCTCCTCCACAACATTATCTTTTTCCTGAGTGAATACTGACGAAAAATATTCATTTAGTATCTCGCCTATCTCTTCAGACTCTGCACACAATTTCCCATCCCTGTCCTTGACTGGTCCTACTCTTTCCCTAGTCATTCGCTTATTCCTGACATACCTATAGAAAGCTTTTGGGTTTTCCTTGATCCTTCCTGCCAAATACTTCTCATGTCCCCTCCTTGCTCGTCTTAGCTCTCTCTTTAGATCCTTCCTCGCTACCTTGTAACTATCCATCGCCTCAACCGAAACTTCACACTTCATCTTCACATAGGCCTCCTTCTTCCTCTTAACAAGAGATTCCACTTCCTTGGTAAACCACGGTTCCCTCGCTCGACGCCTTCCTCCCTGTCTGACCGGTACATACTTATCAAGAACACGCAGTAGCTGATCCTTGAACAAGCCCCACTTATCCAGTGTGCCCAACACTTGCAGCCTACTTCTCCACCTTATCCCCCCAAGTCACGTCTAATGGCATCATAATTGCCCTTCCCCCAGCTATAACTCTTGCCCTGCGGTGTATACTTATCCCTTTCCATCATTAACGTAAACGTCACCGAATTGTGGTCACTGTCCCCAAAGTGCTCTCCTACCTCCAAATCCAACACCTGGCCTGGTTCATTACCCAAAACCAAATCCAACGTGGCCTCGCCTCTTGTTGGCCTGTCAACATATTGTTTCAGGAAACCCTCCTGCACACACTGTACAAAAAACGACCCATCTATTGTACTCGAACTATATCTTTTCCAGTCAATATTTGGAAAGTTAAAGTCTCCCATAATAACTACCCTGTTACTTTCGCTCATATCCAGAATCATCTTCGCCATCCTTTCCTCTACATCCCTAGAACTATTAGGAGGCCTATAAAAAAACTCCCAACAGGGTGACCTCTCCTTTCTTGTTTCTAACTTCAGCCCATACTACCTCGGAAGAAGAGTCCCCATCTAGCATCCTCTCCGCCACCGTAATACTGCTCTTGACTAGCAGCGCCACACCTCCCCCTCTTTTGCCTCCTTCTCTGAGCTTACTAAAACACCTAAACCCCGGAACCTGCAACATCCATTCCTGTCCCTGCTCTATCCATGTCTCCGAAATGGCCACAACATCGAAGTCCCAGGTACCAACCCACGCTGCCAGTTCCCCTACCTTGTTTTGTATACTCCTGGCATTGAAGTAGACACACTTCAAACCACCTGCCTGAACGCTGGCCCCCTCCTGTGACGTCAAATCTGAGCTCCTGACCTCTATACTCTCATTCTCCCTTACCCTAAAACTACAATCCAGGTTCCCATGCCCCTGCTGCATTAGTTTAAACCCCCCCAAAGAGCACTAACAAATCTCCCCCCCAGGATGCCCCAGGGGGCAGCACGGTAGCCTTGTGGATAGCACAATTGCTTCACAGCTCCAGGGTCCCAGGTTCGATTCCAGCTTGGGTCACTGTCTGTGCGGAGTCTGCACATCCTCCCCGTGTGTGCGTGGGTTTCCTCCGGGTGCTCCGGTTTCCTCCCACAGTCCAAAGATGTGCAGGTTAGGTGGATTGGCCATGATAAATTGCCCTTAGTGTCCAAAATTGCCCTTGGTGTTGGGTGGGGTTGCTGGGTTATGGGGATAGGGTGGCGGTGTTGACCTTGGGTAGGGTGCTCTTTCCAAGAGCCGGTGCAGACTCGATGGGCCGAATGGCCTCCTTCTGCACTGTAAATTCTATGAAATCTATGATATTTGTGCCCCTCAGGTTCAGATGTAGACCATCCTGTCTGTAGAGGTCCCACCTTCCCCAGAAAGAGCCCCAGTTATCCAAAAATCTGAAACCCTCCCGCCTGCACCATCCTTGTAGCCACGTGTTTAAATGCTCTCTCTCCCTATTCCTCATCTCACTATCACGTGGCACGGGCAACAACCCAGAGATAACAACTCTGTTTGTTCTCGTTCTGAGCTTCCATCCTAGCTCCCTGAAAGCCTGTCTGACATCCTTGTCCCCTTTCCTACCTATGTCGTTGGTGCCAATGTGGACCACGACTTGGGGCTGCTCCCCCTCCCCCTTAAGGACCCGGAAAACACGATCCGAGACATCACGTACCCTTGCACCTGGGAGGCAACATACCAAACGTGAGTCTCTCACGCTCCCACAAAATCTCCTATCTGTGCCCCTGACTATAGAGTCCCCAATTACTAATGCTCTGCTCCTCTCCCCCCTTCCCTTCTGAGCAACAGGGACAGACTCCGTGCCAGAGGCCCGTACCCCATGGCTTACCCCTGGTAAGTCGTCCCCCCCACAAGTATCCAAAGCGGTATACTTGTTTCTCAGGGGAACGACCGCAGGGGATCCCTGCACTGACTGTTTTTTCCCAGTCCCTCTTACAGTTACCCACCTATCTCCAATCTTTGGTGTAACTAATTCCCTGAAGCTGCTATCTATGACCCCTTTTGCCTCCCGAATGATCCGAAGTTCTTCCAACTCCAGCTCCAGTTCCCTAACTCGGTCTTGGAGGAGCTGGAGATGGCAGCACTTCCTGCAGGTAAAATCAGCAGGGACACTGACTGCATCCCTCACCTCAAACATCCTGCAGGAGGAACATTGCACTCCCTTCCCTGCCATTCCTCTAACTTTCTACCAAGATCTGGCTAACAACTAAATTAAATTTTTATAAAAAATAATAATAATATAATAAAAATATGGTACTTACCTCAGACCAATGGGTTTTATTATTAGGTTAGAGGAGGAGGGTGGGTGGGAGACACTACACGTGTAGTGTCTCGGGTTTCCTCTCCACCAGAATTTATTGGTGAGGGTCTTCCCAGACGTCCGCGGGTCGACTTCCTGTTCCCGCCTAAAAAACTAATTTAAAAAAAAAGAAAAATTCTCAGCTCCTGCTGAAATTGACAAACCAGCCAGCTCCACTCCCGCCGAAATCGACTGGCCTGCCCCTGCAAAGAGAAGTGCTTTTAAAGGTTGACTTACCTCCCAGCAACCTCCTTCCGCAATGCTCCCGCTGAAACTGACTCACCAGCTGCTCTCACGCCGCCGAAATCGACTGGCCTGCCCCTGCAAAGAGAAGTGCTTTTAAAGGTTGACTTACCTCCCAGCAACCTCCTTCCGCAATGCTCCCGCTGAAATTGACTAACCAGCTGCTCTCACGCCGCCGAAATCGACTGGCCTGCATCTGCAAAGAGAAGTGCTTTTAAAGGTTGACTTACCTCCCAGCAACCTCCTTCCGCAATGCTCCCGCTGAAACTGACTAACCAGCCAGCTCCACTCCCGCCGAAATCGACTGGCCTGCCCCTGCAAAGAGAAGTGCTTTTAAAGTTTGACTTACCTCCCAGCAACCTCCTTCCGCAATGCTCCCGCTGAAATTGACTCACCAGCTGCTCTCACGCCGCCGAAATCGACTGGCCTGCCCCTGCAAAGACAAGTGCTTTTAAAGGTTGACTTACCTCCCAGCAACCTCCTTCCGCAATGCTCCCGCTGAAACTGACTCACCAGCTGCTCTCACGCCGCCGAAATCGACTGGCCTGCCCCTGCAAAGAGAAGTGCTTTTAAAGGTTGACTTACCTCCCAGCAACCTCCTTCCGCAATGCTCCCGCTGAAATTGACTAACCAGCTGCTCTCACGCCGCCGAAATCGACTTAGGATAGTCACGTGGAACGTGAGGGTGTTAGGGGGTCCGGTCAAGAGGTCAAGGGTGCTTGTGCATCTTAAAAGTTTGAAAGCCGATGTAGCAATGCTGCAGGAGACTCACTTGAGGGTGAAGGACCAGGTGAGACTTAAAAAGGGCTGGGTTAGTCAGGTGTTCACTCTGGATTTGACGGAAGGGCTCGAGGGGTAGCGGTGTTGGTCAGCAAAAGAGTACGCTTCCAGATGGAGAAGGTGGTGGCTGATCAGAGGGGTAGATATGTGATTGTGACAGGGATGCTGGAGGGGAGGCTAGGGGCGCTGTTAAGTGTATATGGTCCCAATTGGGACGATGTGGGATTCGCAAAGAAGGTGTTTGGGGCAACCCCGACTTGGACACACACAAACTGATAGTGGGGAGGGGGGGACTGGAACTTGGTGCAGGAGCCAAGGTTGGACAGGTCACGGCCGCGCTCGCTGGTCCCATCAGGGGGGTCGAAGACGTTGGCTGGGCTATGGTGGAAATGGGGAGGGGTGGACCCTTGGAGGTTTCTGCACCCGAGGGAACGGGAGTATTCGTTTTTCTCAGCAGTCCATAAGGTATACTCGCGGATCGACCTTTTTGTGGTGGGGAAGGCTTTGCTGGCTGGGGTTAAGGGGTTGGAATACTCGACAATTGCAGTGTCAGATCATGATCCGCATTGGGTGGATATGGTACTGGAGAAGGGGGTAGCGCAGAGGCCGGGGTGGAAATTAGATGTGGGACTTTTGGGGAACCAAGTGTCCTGTGACAAAATTGAAAAGGTAATTGAGGAATATGTAGGTTTCAACTGTACGGGTGAGGTGTTGAAGGCAGTTGTCTGGGAGGCTCTAAAGGCGGTGGTGAGGGGTGAGGTGATTTTGTTTAAGGCCAGGGTGGACAAAGAGGTTGGAGCGGCAGAGGGTAATAGATGAGATGTTGGAGGTAGGTAGGAGTTATGCAGAAGATGGGGACCCAGCGTGTCTGGAAAATAGAAAGGAACTACAGGCGAGCTTTGACCGACTATCTACCAGGAAGGCGGTGCGCCAACTGAGATGAGCAAGGGGTGCAGTTTACGAACGTGGAGTATGTTAGCAGGTCAGCTCCGAAGGGAAGCAGCGGCAAGGGAAATTGTTTGGGTGAGGGATAGGGTGGGGAAGTTGGTGGTGGCTCAGGATCTGATTAACAAGGTTTATGAGGAATTTCATGAGAGGTTGTACAGGTCAGAGCCACCTGGTGGAGACCGTGAGATGCAGGAATTTCTAGATGGATTGGAGTACTCGAGGTTAGGGGAGGGGGACAGGGCTTCATTAGAAGGAGCGATAGTGGAGTAGGCGATAAAGGATGCGATTGGGAGGATGCAGTCGGGGAAGGTGGCAGGACCAGATGGGTTTTCGGTGGAGTATTATAAAAATTTCAAGGATAAGCTGGTACCCCTGATGGTGGGGATGTTTGAAGAGGCGATCGGGAAGGGGGTGTTGCCACAAACTTTGGGGCAGGCATCGATTTCCCTGCTGCTAAAAAAGATAAGGATCCGACGGAGTTTGGGTCGTATAGGCCCATATCGCTTCTGAATGTGGATGCAAAAATATTGGCGAAGGTACTGGTGGGTAGGCTGGAGGAGTGCCTCCCGAAGGTGATAGGTGAAGATCAGACTGGGTTCGTGAGAGGGAGGCAGCTCTTTTCGAACATTAGGAGGGTATTGAACGTCGTTATGGCACCGGCAGAGGGGAAGGAAACAGTGGTGGTTGTGGCATTGGACGCTGAGAAGGCATTTGACCGGGTAGAATGGGGGTACTTGATGGCAGTTCTGGAGCGGTTTGGGATTGGACCAAGATTTGTGAACTGGGTAAAGCTGCTATATAAGGAGCCGAGGGCGAATGTCCGCACAAACAACATCAGCTCGAGATACTTTTCTCTCCACCGTGGGACAAGGCAGGGATGTCCTATGTCCCCCCCTGCTGTTTGCACTCGAGATTGAGCCGTTGGCCATCGCATTAAGAAGTTCGGGGGTATGAAAAGGAATAGTGCAGGGGGGAATAGAGCATAGGGTGTCCATATATGCCGATGACTTGTTGTTATACGTGTCGGAACCGAGTGTGTCGATAGGGGGAATATTGGAGCTGCTTAGAGTGTTTGGGTCTTTCGGGGTACAAACTAAATCCAGATAAGAGTGAGTATTTTGTGGTGTCTCGGCCGGGGGTGGGGGCAGGGACTCAGTTTAGGTACCTGGGGGTGCATGTTGACCGGGAGTGGGAGGCTCCGCAGGTACAACATTTCTAGTTTGGTGGGGAGAGTGAAAGCTGATCTGGCAAGGTGGGATGGTCTCCCTCTGTCACTGGCGGGTCGGGTACAGGTGGTTAAAATGAATGTGTTGCCGCGATTTCTGTTTATTTTTCAATACCTGCCGATTTTCCTGCCCAAGGCTTTTTTCAGAGAGATTGAGGGAAGGATTACTTCTTTCATATGGGGAGGGAAGGTGGCCAGAGATAGAAAGGTGCTGCTACAGAGGGAAAGGCAGGCAGGGGGTTTGGGTCTTCCGAACCTGATGTATTACTACTGGGCAGCGAATGTGGAGAAGGTGCGGAGCTGGGTCAGAGCGGTTGATTCCCAGTGGGTCAGAATGGAGGAGAGTTTGTGCAGGGGGTCGGGATTGAAAGCGCTAGCAACAGCGCCGCTCCCAATAGCCCCGGGGAAATACTCAGGGAGTCCGGTAATAATAGCTTCATTGAGAATTTGGAGGCAGTTTCACCAACACTTCGGGATGGGGGCAGGGTCAAGGGAAATGCCGATTCGGGGGAACCACAGATTTGAGCCAGGGAGATGGGATGGAAATTTTAGAAAATGGGAGGAGAAGGGGATTAAGACACTAAAAGATTTGTTTCTTAGGGGTCAGTTTGCAGGACTGAAGGAGCTGGAAGCGAAGTATGGGCTGGAGCACGGGGAAATGTTCAGATACATGCAGGTTCGAGATGTTGCCAGAAAGGAGATGCAGAGCTTCCCGGTGGAGCCGGCCTCCACGTTGCTGGAGGAGGTGCTGACGACAGGGGGACTAGAGAAGGGGGTAGTATCAGCGGATTAAGGAGCTATTTTGGAAGAGGACAAGGCACCACTGGAAGGGATCAAAGTAAAGTGGGAGGAAGAGTTGGGAGAGGATATGGAGGGGTTCTGGTGTTAGGTGCTCCGGAGAGTGAATGCCTACACCTCGTGCGCAAGGTTGGGGCTGATACAGCTGAAGGTGGTATACAGAGCACACCACACGAGGGCGAGGATGAGCGTTGCGGGGAAGGGGGGCTCTGCTAATCGCGTTCACATGTTTTGGTCCTGTCCAAAGCTAGAGGATTACTGGAAGGAGGTTTTCAGGGTAATTTCTAAAGTGGTGCAAGTGAAACTGGACCCCGCCCCCCGGGAGGCCATATTCGGGGTGTCGGACCAGCCAGGGTTGGAAAAGGGTGCGGAGGCAGATGTTGTAGCCTTCGCCTTGTTGATCGCCCAAAGGCGAATCCTGGTGGGTTGGAGAGCAACCTCTCCCCCCTGTGCCCTGGCGTGGTGGGGGACCTGTTGGAATTCCTGTCTCTTGAGAAGGTTAAGTTTGAACTGAGGCGAAGGATGGAGGGGTTCTACAATTCATGGGCATTATTCATTATGCACTTTCAAGAACTGGCTAACATCGAACATTAGTTGGGGGGGGGGGGGGCGTTGGGAGGGTTGGGGGGGAGGGGGAAGGTGTGTTAGTGGTGATGATGGGTGACTCCTGATTCCTTTTTGTCATTTGTTTATGTGAACATGTGGGCTAATGTCTGGGGTTTGGTGGGAGGATCGGATCGTTGTTATTGATATGGGGATTGACATATTTGTTACTGATTATTGTTTATTGTTGGTGGGTGTAAATTTGGGAGAAAATGTGAAAAAGGAGGAGAATAAAAAATATTGATTGGGGAAAAAAAAAAAAGGTTAGCAGAGAGTCGAACTCATAGAGAACTGTGCTACTGGTTCAATAAATCAGATTGAACTAACTTCAGGGTCTGGAGTTTCTTTTGGTTAAAGCTGCATCCAGTTGCAGCCTGATTTATCCCAGAATACATAACACAACACAGTTATGGTACAAAGGGTTGTAATGTTTCCCTGTGTACATTGGATAGTGTAATAATAGAGTCTGGAGGCATCCATGTTATAGCAGGTTTCTCATAAGAGTTGATTGGAACCATTAATGAAAGCACAGAACAATTTGGGGATCATGCCTTCGTAATAGTTTGTCAATAGTTTAATGCATACTCCATCAATTCTGGTTTGATAATACCGTTTGAACTTGTGCTTGCAAGGAGCTACTGATTGAGAGCGCTATCTGGCAGAAATGTTATGGAAATCTTCTCTAGTGATAATTAAAGTGAGCCATCTAGATTAATAGAGAATGGAGAACTGCAGCAGTCAGTTGAGTTCTCGAGGAATGGGGAGAAGTTCTCCCAAACACTCATTCATATTTGATAAATAACCAAATGCTAGTAAGTATTTGAGATGGAGTTGGTGTGAGTGATACTTTGGAACTCTGTGATTGGGATACATAGGTGGCTATGCCAAATTGATTATGGACCTTTCCTCAGTTCCATCTTTGCTGGGTAGTGAGTACTGGCATTCCTCCAGGACATACTCAAGTGACCATTACTTAATTGGATCTTGATGGTAATTACCACAGTTTCTTCGGTCTCTGGAGATCAGAACCAAAGCCAATCTTTGTTTTCTCCATTACTCCACATGTGTTTTTTCTGTATTTTGGGACCTTGAGTTAGAACATAGAACATAGAAAAATACAGCACAGAACAGGCCCTTCAGCCCACAATGTTGTGCCGAACCTTTGTCCGAGATTAATCATAGATTATCATTGAATTTACAGTGCAGAAGGAGGCCATTTGACCCACTGAGCCTGCACCGGCTCTTGGAAAGAGCACCCTACCCAAGGTCAACGCCTCCACCCAACACTAAGGGCAATTTTGGACACCAAGGGCAATTTATCATGGCCAATCCACCTAACCTGCACATCTTTGGACTGTGGGAGGAAACCCACGCACACACTGGGAGGATGTGCAGACTCCGCACAGACAGTGACCCAAGCCAGAATCGAACCTGGGACTATGGAGCTGTGAAACAATTGTACTATCCATAATGCTACCGTGCTACCCTTAAGAACAAATAAATCTACACTATATCATTTTACCGTAATCCATGTACCTATCCAATAGCTGCTTGAAGGTCCCTAATGTTTCCGACTCAACTACTTCCGCAGGCAGTGCATTCCATGCCCCCACTACTCTCTGGGTAAAGTACCTACCTCTGACATCCCCCCCCTATATCTTCCACCATTCGCCTTAAATTTATGTCTCCTTGTAATGGTTTGTTCCACCCGGGGGAAAAGTCTCTGACTGTCTACTCTATCTATTCCCCTGATCATCTTATAAACCTCTATCAAGTCGCCCCTCATCCTTCTCCGTTCTAATGAGAAAAGGCCTAGCACCCTCAAACTTCCCTCGTAAGACCTACTCGTAAGGCAACATCCTGGTAAACCTCCTTTGCACCTTTTCCAAAGCTTCCACATCCTTCCTAAAATGAGGCGACCAGAACTGTACACAGTACTCCAAATGTGGCCTTACCAAAGTTTTGTACAGCTGCATCATCACCTCACGGCTCTTAAATTCAATCCCTCTGTTAATGAGCCCGAGCACACCATAGGCCTTCTTCACAGCTCTATCCACTTGAGTGGCAACTTTCAAAGATGTATGAACATAGACCCCAAGATCTCTTTGCTCCTCCACATTGCCAAGAACTCTACCGTTAACCCTGTATTCCGCATTCATATTTATCCTTCCAAAATGGACAACCTCACATTTTTCAGGGTTAAACTCCATCTGCCACTTCTCAGCCCAGCTCTGCATCCTATCTATGTCTCTTTGCAGCCGACAACAGCCCTCCTCACTATCCACAACTCCACCAATCTTCGTATCGTCTGCAAATTTACTGACCCACCCTTCAACTTCCTCATCCAAGTCATTAATGAAAATCACAAACAGCAGAGGACCCAGAACTGATCCCTGCGGTACGCCACTGGTAACTGGGATCCAGGCTGAATATTTGCCATCCACCACCACTCTCTTGACTTCTATCGGTCAGCCAGTTCGTTATCCAACTGGCCAAATTTCCCACTATCCCATGCCTCCTTACTTTCTGCAGAAGCCTACCATGGGGAACCTTATCAAATGCCTTACTAAAATCCATGTACACTACATCCACTGCTTTACCTTCATCCACATGCTTGGTCACCTCCTCAAAGAATTCAATAAGACTTGTAAGGCAAGACGTACCCCTTACAAATCTGTGCTGACTATCCCTAATCAAGCAGTGTCTTTCCAGATGCTCAGAGATCCTATCCTTCAGTACCCTTTCCATGACTTTGCCTACCACTGAAGTAAGACTAACTGGCCTGTAATTCCCAGGGTTACCCCTAGTCCCTTTTTTGAACAGGGGCACGACATTCGCCACTCTCCAATCCCCTGGTACCACCCCTGTTGACAGTGAGGACGAAAAGATCGTTGCCAATGACTCTGCAATTTCATCTCTTGCTTCCCATAGAGTTCAATTATAGAATCCTTGCTCCTGCTTGGGCTGAGATCTACTAACTTAGTGCAGACTTAAGATCAAACCTGGGTCTCCCTGCTCTGCAGTACTAGGCTACTTGAGTAACTTCGAGAAAATTAGTCAAGCACTCGTGCTTCTAGTCATACTGCTGGCACAATGCTTAGGTGGTCCTTTATAAACATGGTTGATATGCTAAAGGCTATCTGGTATTTGGCTTGGAATTAAATGGGACTGATTGCAAGACAAATTGACGGCTGCCTGTCCAACTAAGTACTTAGATTTTATGTAAAATAAATTGCCCTGACGTGTTTCACAAAGAAATTTAATTTCTAGCTGGATTTGTGTTCATCTATATCACTATTCATTTGCCTGCTGCTGCTGAGCCAATGCATTCTTTTTTTTGCTGTACGTCTTAATAGAAACTAAATTAAGTTCCAGTTGTCACAGAAATGTAATAAATTTAAACTTCAGATATAAAACATTATACAGTACACATCTTTGTCTATGGAAATGATCCTCCATATGCCTTAATGTTCTTATGCTTAGTGTTCAAGTGCAATAATAATGCCATTAAAATGAGATTAAGGGTTTTTTAGATAACACAGATGTCTCATTTAAAAGCCATGTGTGGTTGATTACTGCGTTTCTAAGTGTGACAGGAAGCCATGAAATGTAAGAATTAGTCATAAACCAAATGATTATGGTCTTTAATAGGCTCTGGATTTCAGTGATGATGAAAAAGAAAGGGAAGCAAAGCAAAAGAAGAAAAAGAAGAAGCAGCAAAATTACGGAGATAAGAACACTCAATGTGGTGAGTAGGTAGTTTTATCCAATAGTTTTGTTTACTCCCGAACAACTTAACTTCGAGCCCGTGCAATTCCATGGGTAGGTTTACAGTATTACCTGCGATAAAATAAACACCCATTGTCAACACACATGTTGTTTACAGTTATTTATTTTTTATGTGCAGAGTCTAAATGTTGTCCTTCAATAGCATAGCCCGTTACTTTGTCCCAGTAATGAAATCATTATGTCTTGCAGCTAAGCAATTTCCAAGATCATTTTGCTGTCCATTAGAAGTAACCAGTCATTTGCTTTTGCACCCAACCCCAGTTGAGGGCTTGATAATGTATGCTCCGTTTGAAGCCATCCAAAGCAGAAAAGAGGAGCAAAGAAAAAACATTTGTATTCAATCTATGAACTATTCCTCCAGAAATACCAGCTTAATCTGCTGAAGAAAAAGTAACCTTCAGATTGTGGTTTCTAATTATGTGTTGGTTACCATTTTGGGGATTAATCTCATGAGACTATTTGTCTATAGATGGTATGGACATGGACTTTTCGAAGAAGTTCAGTCAGGTTCCCTGTAAGAGACTACAAAAATGAGAGCACAGAGTGAATTGTTTAGGAAGGGGGAGGCGGTGACGCAGTGCAATTTTCACTAAGGTAGTAATCCAGAGACCCAGGGTAATGTTCCGGGGGTCTAGGTTCAAATCCCATCATTAGAATTCAATAAAAATCTTGCATTAAAAGTTGAGGAAGAAGTTTTTATAGATGAGTTATTAAAGAAGACCGCACTCATGGTTGGAGTAGGAAAGGGAGAGTATGTCGATAATGAAGGGGGATCTTGGTTAGGAAGGAGGCAATGGGAGTTGATCTGGGTCAGGAAGAACCTGTACAAGGTGAATATTCATGCTGGCAGATTAGCCAGTGCTGTGGCGGAGGGTTTAAACAAGTAATGGACAACCTAGATGAGTGAATGGGCCGCATGATGAAGGAGCTGTGCTGCGAAAGGTAGTGATTCAAAATAAACCTGTTGGACTTTAACCTGGTCTTGTTAAACTATTTTGGAAGGGAGACAGGGCAACGGCGTGGGGAAATGCAAGGTCAACCAATAATTCAGACAGGAAAACAGCTATAGAATAAAAATAGTTCAGATATAGGAGGGATCAAGAGAGAAATCTGAGGCAGTGTATGGGATAGGTTTGGCGTGCATAAGGTTGGTTGGCTGCAGCACATATCGCCACATGGGGATATACTATTGAGGCAATAATAGAGGCCTTGCTTAAAGAACAGAAAATTGGGAAATTAATGTTCCCATCTGCAAGGTGTTTAGGCAAGATAGGGAAAGAAAAGGAGACATGCATGAAGTGGTGGCAGCATTGATCGGAAAGAAAAACTACTATAACACATGAGGAGTCATGGATCAATGGCCAATTCTATTTAATTAGATTTATTGCACAAAACAGGACCTCAAATCCTGCCAGGTGAATACAGTGCCACAAATAATAGGAAGGAGATAAGAGTCTGTAAAGAGGCCATTTGGCCCATTGAGCCCATGCCAGTTTTCTGTAGAGCAATTCAATCAGTCCCCATTATCTCACTCTGTACTGTCACCTTGCAAGTTTATTTCCCTCAAATGTCCAACCATTTACCTTGCAAAATCATTCATTGTCTTTGCTTCCACCACTCTTCAGGAGAGCGTTCTACTTTGTTACCATGTGCTGCGCAAAAAAAAAGTCTTCCTCACATTGCCCTCTGCGTCTCTTGCCCAATATCTTGTAACTCCAAGTATTGGGAATAACTTTTCTTGTCTGCTTCATCTAAACATTTCATCTCAGTCTCCTTTACTCCAAGGAGACTATCCCCAGCAGTTCCAACCTAACATAATAGATAAATTCCCTCATCACTGGAATAATTCTGGTAATTTCTCTCTGCATTGTCTTATATTTGTGTGTGCACACATATAGGTAGACAGATGGACAAATTTGCAGGTAAATTGCCAAACGATGCAAGTGCTACAGAGTGATGACAATGGTTATCCCAGTTATCCCAATTGTGAAGAAAATGTTATTTTTAATATTTTGGGGATTTATTGTACTATTTTGTGAAGCAGACCTGCGTGCATGACTAGTCCAATTAAGCTGGGGACTGGGTATCTGCAGAGTTGAGGACGTCAAAGTGTCTCTGTATGAGAGGCAGGCACTTGAAGTCAATATGGCCAAGCTGAATTTTCTACAAGTAAATAGAACGTGGGTAGAAATTTGTAATAGGTGATAAAGGAAGTCTGTTAGGTTCAGTTGTTATGTATCAAAGGGAAGGAAAAAGGGGTTTACAACTTGGAAAAGTTAATAAATAAGGCAAATCGTTTCATTTACCCGAAAGTGGCGGCAGTAGGGAGAATATAAAATATTTTTATATTCTAGGAAATGTAAATTTAATGGGAGATTAGGAACAATAGACTCAATCATGAAAGAGGAAAATGTATACTTAAGGAGAGATCTGAGAGTTGGGAGTGGCCATAAGAAACCTCCTGGAGTGTTCTGTGCTGGGGACAGAACTGTGAAGAATCAAAATAAGACAGATTTCAGCCAACCCAGAAAAGTGTCGCTTCCAGAGTGTTTTGTTTTGAAGTTTTATTGAATTGCCACAGCAAAGGAAGAGAGGAGGAAATCCTAAGACATATCCTGCCTCCAGCAACAGTGGGATTGCCTTATGGTAATGTTATTGGTACTTTTTATCGGCAAAGAATTGTTTCTAAAGGGGTGTTTATTTGCAAGTCTGAGAAAATCTTTTTTGGGGGTTGGGGAATGTTCTGTGAGACTAATATTAACTCTGTTAATGCAGTCCTGTGTGTTTAGGTTTTCTTCTGTGTGTAAATATTTTAATTTAATGTCAAAAATATCCAAAAGTGTTACTGGAATTTGTGGTTTCTGACTTCAGGACACCTTATCTTCTCATGGTAAAAATACAAAAAGAAAAGTGTTGTGATAGCTTGCCAAGTTTCCCCGTGGGATTTGGTTTGACAAGGCTTACCACCTGCCAGATCATCACACATTATAGACTGGGAAAATATGAGGAAAAAGAGGTGGAATTCTCAAAATGTGTACAAGAGAATGTTCTCTTTCAGTTTAATGAGGAAGAGAGCAGTGCTTGATCTGGTTTATGCAAATCAGTTTTGATCAGGGTTTCCCAAACTTTTCCAGCCATGGATCACTTTTGACCTCCCAAGAATATTGACAGAACCCCTAAGAAACATTCTTATTATATTGAGGAGTTAAACCACAGAATATGGATTATTATTGCACAATAGGTATAAACATACAAAAACATTTACAAAATATTTTTCTATTTCTTGTATGTATACCTTTATTATAATTAAAAGCTTCTCTGATTCAACAAATGCTTCCAGGTCTTTTTGTCATTTTAATGGAAGGAGTGATCCGGATCCTTTGCTCACAAATTCACTTAATATTGGGAGTACTGCTAGAGAGCTGGATTCTCATTTCAGGCACACAAACAGACACGCCCAAAAGAAGCACAAGGTCCCCTCTCTCTCTCACACACACACGCACGCTCACCTCTTTCTCACTGACACACACGTTCGCACACACTCACTCCCACACGCACACCTCGCACACACCCCTCTCTCTCTCTCACACACACCACTCTCACATACTCACTCACCTCTCTCACACACACACACTCACCTCTTTCTCACTCACACACGTACATTCGCACACTCATTCACACACACATACTCTTCTCTCACCTCACACACACATACTTGCCACTCTCACTCGCTCACTCACCTCTCTGACACACCTCACGAACTCTCATCTCTTTCTCACTCACACACACTCGCCTCACACACCTCTCACGCACACCCCTCTCTCTCTCGCACACACATACATTCACACTCTCACATTCGCACACTCACTCTTACACTCGCACTCACCTCTCTCTCACACACACATACTCATATCTCTCACACACACACATACTCACCTCTCTCTCACACACGCATACTCACCCCTCTCTCTCACACACGCATACTCGCGCCTCTCTCATACCCACATACTCGCCTCTCTCTCACACACACATAGTGTTGCTAACTTTTGGTTGGTTCTTAATTTGGTTCTATTTAATCACGTTTGCTCAAGAGTCGGCAGGTATCTTTCGACACCGCCACAAGGTTCAGAACCGAATACTGATCAATGACTCGATACACCAGTTAGTAAGTTCAAAAGCAATGCTCATTTATTTACACACAGTCAAATCTACTCGTGCATAAACTCTACAAAACTAAACTACCACTATTACTAAAGCCTATACTTAGCTTCGGGAGCCCACTTAGTCAGAGGAATAATGGCCGTTGCTCGGTTCTGAGGCTGCTGGGTTGAGCTGTTTACAGGGTAGCTACTAGGAGCGTCTATCTCGTAGCGTGCGTTGTCTTGGAACTTACTTGGTCTGCTGTAGCTGCTAGGCTGGTCTCTCTCTTCGTTGAGAGCCAAAGGCAAAGGAGAAAGATTCTCCCTTGGGGGATACCTTTTATACTAAAAAGGGCTTCGCGCTCTTTTGGGCGGGCCTTGAACTTGGCCTCAACTAATTGGGTCTTTCCCAATCATTGGTATCGATTTTCCTCCAATAGAGGGGTGATTCCCTGATCGCTGGGCGTGTCCTGGCGACTGTCAGTCTGCTTTGTCTTCGCTTCTTCTGGCACCAGGGAGTCTGTCCTAACATTGTGTATCTAAATGTTTCCCTTTTGTCCCCGGAGATGGCTCATTATCATGTAAATCGTTTGGTAGTGTCTGTCCTGCCTGAGTGTTTAAGATTCTAATCAACAGACAGAGCTTGCACCTGCTTGTTTCTTAGCATTGTCCAATTTTCCCTGCAGTCTTTGCAAGTGTCCATTTTGTAATCGGGACGTGGCCATCCCAGATGGCTACACACCCTCCTTGTGATCCTCAACGCGAAGCGTGAAGGATCACATTACCATGGCGTCTTCATCCTCTGATCCCCGGGGCACCCGTGCTTAGGCTCTACACTGTCCTATCCTATGCAACACAATATTACCGAAACCATTTTAAATACATTCATTATCATAAAACTCTACGGGGCGCTATGACATTAATACATGCATTACAGAAAAATAAAATACTGGAACCTCTAACTATTCGCAATAAACTATCCTCATTTAAACAATCCAAAAATATATACAATCCAAAAATAATCTATACATCTTAATCTGTACAAAATAGCAGCACACAAATTTCTCTGGCCTGGCAGTCAGACACAGAGGTTTACATCTCTTTATTCCATAGAATACATTAAATAAAATGGATGCTCTTTAATCCTTCCCAATGGGTTCGGGGGTCTGGTGAAATCCAAAAATTGGGGACCTAAATCTGTACACCGGGGTGCGAGAGCGATATGCTCTGTTTCGCCATTTCCTGACTCTAAACGTTTGCACGACACTGCAAAGTATCGCCAGCACTAAGAGTGCTTCGACTACATATGAGAGTGAGTACCAGGTGATAAACATATCACACCAGGTCGGGGTATTGCTAGCTGTCGCTGGGCTAGTTATCTCGGGGTTCCGTCTATTACAGGGGTGAGAATCGTTTACAGTTTGTGTGGTAGGGGTCAGGGGGGTAGCGTACGCACGCAACTGATGGGTTCCCGCTAAGATCCATGTGAACACGAAGGCTGTCTTCATCTTTGTCGGACCTCTTTGTCTTCCTCTGTGGTTCCTGGGTTTCTGGAGTTCTGTGAACACAAGCATAATTTCTGTTATTATCTTGCTTAAGATCTCGCTTGTCTGTCTGTCTGTCCTTTACTGGCAATTTCCCTTTATAATTGGTCACCATCTGTGACGCCCTCATTTTTTTAAAAAATCCGAATATTTGAACAAGATATCTAAGAAAATACTGCCGTACTGCGAGCCGTCTCACACCCCCTGTGATTTACCATCCCAGTGTTTTAGGATGTAAATGGCAGAGGGAAGCAACCTAAGGGTTGCCAAAACTAAACAAAAGAATTTTGAACGTAACGAGCCAAAATGGGGTGCATGTGGGCCGCGGCGGGTAAGAAATGGGTGGAATCCCCGGGTACATAGTACATCGAAAATACAGCACAGAACAGGCCCTTTGGCCCACGATGTTGTGCCGAACCTTTGTCCTAGATTAATCATAGATTATCATTGAATTTACAGTGCAGAAGGAGGCCATTCGGCCCTTTGAGTCTGCACCGGCTCTTGGAAAGAGCACCCTACCCAAACTCAACACCTCCACCCAACACCAAGGGCAATTTGGACATTAAGGGCAATTTATCATTGGCCAATTCACCTAACCCGCACATCTTTGGACTGTGGGAGGAAACCGGAGCACTCGGAGGAAACCCACGCAGACACGGGGAGGACGTGCAGACTCCGCACAGACAATGACCCAAGCCGGAATCGAACCTGGGACCATGGAGCTGTGAAGCAATTGTGCTATCCACAATGCTACCGTGCTGCCCTTAAGAACAAATAAATCTACACTATATTGGTAGGACGGTGATCAATGCCGTATGTGCTCTACCCGAGCGTAGCTGACCAGAGAGGGGTCCTCAGGCAGGGCGGGGACCAATGCCGTTTCTCCACTGCCTGAGCAACCGGCAAGAACGGGTAAGAATGTGGTCGTCGTGGGGGCTGCCTCTCGAATTAGGAGAGCATCTATGAGTCGGGTTCTGTCGACAGACTAGTTCCTCTGAACTATTGTCTGGGGCAAACTTGTTCCATTGACAAGTTTCTGGGGACAAACTAGTTCCTCTAATAGCCATTGGCCGTCAAAGGGGGGTGATGACGTGGGGCCATGAAAAGACTTTCCGAGTTTACACACAACACGTAACGATAACACTAACGAATAAACATTCAATAAACATGGTGCAGGTTCCAAGAACAAAGAACAAAGAAATGTACAGCACAGGAACAGGCCCTTCGGCCCTCCAAGCCCGTGCCGACCATGCTGCCCGACTAAACTACAATCTTCTACACTTCCTGGGTCCATATCCCTCTATTCCCATCCTATTCATGTATTTGTCAAGATGCCCCTTAAATGTCACTATCGTCCCTGCTTCCACCACCCCCTCCGGTAGCGAGTTCCAGGCACCCACTACCCTCTGCGTAAAAAACTTGCCTCGTACATCTACTCTAAACCTTGCCCCTCTCACCTTAAACCTATGCCCCCTAGTAATTGACCCCTCTACCCTGGGGAAAAGCCTCTGACTATCCACTCTGTCTATGCCCCTCATAACTTTGTATACCTCTATCAGGTCTCCCCTCAACCTCCTTCGTTCCAGTGAGAACAAACCGAGTTTATTCAACCGCTCCTCATAGCTAATGCCCTCCATACCAGGCAACATTCTGGTAAATCTCTTCTGCACCCTCTCTAAAGCCTCCACATCCTTCTGGTAGTGTGGCGACCAGAATTGAACACTATACTCCAAGTGTGGCCTAACTAAGGTTCTATACAGCTGCAACATGACTTGCCAATTCTTATACTCAATGCCCCGGCCAATGAAGGCAAGCATGCCGTATGCCTTCTTGACTACCTTCTCCACCTGTGTTGCCCCTTTCAATGACCTGTGGGACCTGTACTCCTAGATCTCTTTGACTTTCAATACTCTTGAGGGTTCTACCATTCACTGTATATTCCCTACCTGCATTAGACCTTCCAAAATGCATTACCTCACATTTGTCCAGGTTAAACTCCATCTGCCATCTCTCCGCCCAAGTCTCCAAACAATCTAAATCCTGCTGTATCCTCCGACAGTCCTTATCGCTATCCGCAATTCCACCAACCTTTGTGTCGTCTGCAAACTTACTAATCAGACCAGTTACATTTTCCTCCAAATCATTTATATATACTACAAAGAGCAAAGGTTCCAGCACTGATCCCTGTGGAACACCACTGGTCACAGCCCTCCAATTAGAAAAGCATCCTTCCATTGCTACTCTCTGCCTTCTATGGCCTAGCCAGTTCTGTATCCACCTTGCCAGCTCACCCCTGATCCCGTGTGACTTCACCTTTTGTACTAGTCTACCATGAGGGACCTTGTCAAAGGCCTTACTGAAGTCCATATAGACAACATCCACTGCCCTACCTGCATCAATCATCTTAGTGACCTCCTCAAAAAACTCTATCAAGTTAGTGAGACACGACCTTCCCTTCACAAAACCGTGCTGCCTCTCACTAATACGTCCATTTGCTTCCAAATGGGAGTAGATCCTGTCTCGAATTCTCTCCCGTAATTTCCCTACCACTGAAATAAGGCTCACCGGCCTGTAGTTCCCGGGATTATCTTTGCTACCCTTCTTAAACAGAGGAACAACATTGGCTATTCTCCAGTCCTCCGGGACATCCCCTGAAGACAGCGAGGATCCAAAGATTTCTGTCAAGGCCTCAGCAATTTCCTCTCCAGCCTCCTTCAGTATTTTGGGGTAGATCCCATCAGGCCCTGGGGACTTATCTACCTTAATATTTTTTAAGACACCCAACACCTCGTCTTTTTGGATCACAATGTGACCCAGGCTATCTACACCCCCTTCTCCAGACTCAACATCTACCAATTCCTTCTCTTTGGTGAATACTGATGCAAAGTATTCATTTAGTACCTCGCCCATTTCCTCTGGCTCCACACATAGATTCCCTTGCCTATCCTTCAGTGGGCCAACCCTTTCCCTGGCTACCCTCTTGCTTTTTATGTACGTGTAAAAAGCCATCAGAAAGGACACTGTATCTCTCCATCGGTTCCTTTTTTCTCCATCATCTGGACACCTCACTGATCAATAGCAAACCGGGTCGCAAAGAGATTGGTTTGGTGAGAGTCAGACTCTAAGTCATCATCTTCTCACGGCTGCCAAACTCTTGTCTGTAGTAACCGTGCTAAAGCTGCTTGGGGTGAATTGGGGTCCATCTCATCATTCCGGATGAGCCTGAACGAATTGTATCGGTGCCAGAATCGTGTGTCGAGGTTGGAGCTACTATGCTTCAATCCGTAATCGTCGGGCGGTGGGTCTGGGTCAGGGGCTTCGATATAAGTGATTTCAAATGTGTCGGTAGAATCATGCTCAGATTCACTGGAAGTGGGACCTGGTGCAGGGGTCTAGTCGTAACGTGTGCTGTGGTTGTCGTCATCGTGATCGCTCTCACTGTCGCTGCTGATTGAGGGAAGGGAGAGACGGAGTCGTGCCTCTGGGGGCGGTGTTGAAGTCGTGTCTGAGGGCGGGCTGGAGTTGTTGGGGGAGGGTAGGAATATGTCATCTGTGGGCGGGGCGTGATCGTCTGCTGCTGCGAGCAGGATGTGGTGTGTGTGGTTATTCTGTGAGCCGTAAGCCTTGAGCTGGTTTATATGAAACCACGCAGACTTAACCATTGGGATAGGTTATTTTGTATACTGAGGGGCTGACTTTGTCCGAAATGGAGTACGGACCGGGAAATTTTGGGGCAAGGAATGAACTGGGGTTGTAAAGGGAAATCATAACTTGTTGCCCTACTGTAAACTCAGTTGCATGTACTGTTTTGTCGAAACAGGCCTTGCTCTGTTTCTTCCTGGTTCCAAGTCTCACTGCTGCGGCGAATTGGGCTGCCTTTATGTTCTGTACTAGTTGTGTGACTGCGTTTTCATGTGTGAGGGCTGTAACTGCGGGGCTGGCCTAATCCAGTCCTAGTAAATACT
Organism: Scyliorhinus torazame; assembly: GCF_047496885.1. NCBI lineage: Eukaryota > Metazoa > Chordata > Chondrichthyes > Carcharhiniformes > Scyliorhinidae > Scyliorhinus > Scyliorhinus torazame. The sequence continues at coordinate 116,798,395 of NC_092709.1, forward strand.
CAGTGCCTTTCATGGGGCGTCCGGTCATGAGGGTGTGGGGGGTGTATCCTGTGGATGTAGATACTGTGTTTCTTAAAAACATCAAAGCAAATGGAAGTACCGAATCCAAGGTGCTATTATTTTGCAGAGCCTATTTCCTGAGGGTAGCTTTCAATGTCCCATTCATTTGTTCTACAATACCACTTGACTGGGGGTGGTATGCAATATGGAACTTCTGTCTAATTCCGAAAATCGGGAGGACGTTTTTATTACACGTCCGGTGAAATGGGAGCCTTCGTCGGACTCTCCTGCGTGGGAGGCCCCATCCTGTAAAGATGTGGTGTGTTAATATTTTAGCCGTCGTCTTGGCCATATTAGTTTGTGATGGAAATGCTTCCACCCGTTTTGTGAAGGTGTCTATGACCACCAACACATACTTGTAACCATTTCTGCATGGGGGTAGGGGTCCTTTATAATCTATCTGGAGATTTGTCCAGTGTCCATTAACGGGGCGGGTATGGCTAAGATGAGCCTTTTCGCATATCTGTCCGGATTGTTCTGGGCACAGATTAAACAATTCTTTACGTAGTGTGTGACATCGATTTTTTAATCAGGCCACCAGCAAAGCGGTCTGAGGTGGGCTAGGGTGGGTTCAATTCCTTGGTGTCTATGATCGTCATGGAACTGACAAATGATCTGGTTCCTGTCCTGGGTGGGAACTATATAAATGCCATCCTTTAAAATCACACCGTCGTGTGTGGTGATTGCGTTTTTAAACTTGCCGTACGGGGCTGGGAAGGTTCCCTTTAAAACTTCCCTGAGTTTCTCGTCCTCTTTCTGGGCCTTCGCTAAATCCTGAATGTTGGTCTGTGAGAACTGAACTGCGTGTACTGGGGTGATTTTGGGGGGGTTCCAGAAATAATCGTGCCTGGAGCCTGCCTTCGCTAGGGCGTCTGCTTTAACGTTTCCAGAGGGGGAAGAACAGTGATTGCTCCGAATATTAATTATGCCGTATTTCCTATCGTTCGCTGTCTCTAAGATATGGCGGAGTAATGGGGCTGAGGGTAGGGGTTTACAGTCAGCGGAAACAAATCCGCTTGTTTCCCAGAGTGGTAGGAACTCTGTCAAACTATTGCAGACACAAGCTGTCTGAATAGATGTCTGCTGGGGTCGGGAACGAGTCTGGGTGGTATACGCAATTGCTGCCAGCTCTGCTGCCTGCGAGCCTAAGTGTCCAGGCAACTTCAAGGAAATTTCATCTAGGGCGCGTCCCTGCGCGTCCTCTACATATATACCACAACCGGTAATTCTCTTTCCGTTTAACACTGTGGATGAGCCATCCACATAAATCCTTTGGCTGCGCACGTGTCTGTGGGCTAGGGTCTGTGTACTACCTGTTTTCCTGGGGGGTGTTTTGGGAATAAATGGCCTGTGTTGTGTTTAGTGGTGATGATCTCGCATTCGTGAGGGGTGCCTGCATACTGCAGATTATCGGCAAGGAATGTGTAGGTTTTGGTTCTCTTTACCGTGATGTCCCGTCCCTGAAAAAGAAGGGTCCAACGGGCTGCGCGAATTTGGCTGACTGTGCCATCTTTAAGTCAGCCGTCTAACAATAGCTGTGTCGGTGTTCTGTGAGGATGGTGATGGGGTTGAGTCCTGTAATGTAGGTGAAGTATTGTACTGCCCAAAATACTGCGAACAGGTGCCTTTCACAGGCAGAAAATCCTTGCTCTACAGGGTCTAACATGCGCGAGGCGTATGCTACGGGGCGTAACTGGTCGTGGCGTTCCTGGAGGAGCACGCCAAAAGGGTTCGGTCGGTGCTGGCTACCTCGATTGCGTATGGGGAATGTGGATCTGGGACCTGTAGTGCGGAGGCTGTGCTGAGTGCTCATTTTAAAGCATCCACGGCATCTGTATGCTGTGAAAGCCATTCCCAAGGTGCCTGCTTCTTGAGAAGTTCGGAAAGGGGCGCTGCTTTAGTGGCGAAACCGTCAATATGGTTTCGGCAGTAACCAACTAGTCCTAAAAATGACCGGAGGGCTGAGAGATTGTGGGGAAGGGGCAATTTGACGATCGAGTCAATTCTCTTGTGCTCGATCTCGCGTTTACCATGAGTGATCACTGTTCCCAAGTAATTCACTTTTTCTTTCAGAATCTGCACCTTCTTGGGGTTGACTTTACAACCAATTTCTTTTAGGAGTGCTAGGAGCTTGGTGAGAAGCGAAATGTGCTCTCCCTTTGTATCTGTCTGTAGTAACAAGTCGTCTACATACTGGACCAGACAATCGGGGCGGGAAAATTTTGCTAATCCATTTGCCAGCTGTTGGTGGAAAATGGAGGGGGAGTTGTGGAAGCCTTGTGGAAGGCACATCCACGTGTATTGTTGCCCTTGGAATGTAAAGGCGAATTTGTACTGGCACGCTTTAGCCAATGGAATGGACCAGAAGCCGTTACTAATGTCCAAAACCGAAAAAACTTTTGACTGGAGTCGCTGTTTGAGCATGGTCTCGGGACTCGAGGCTACGGTGGGGGCTGCTGCTGTGGTTACTTTGTTCAGTTCCCGGTAATCAGTGGTCAGTCGCCATGATCCATCCGGTTTCCTGACGGGCCAAATCGGTGCGTTGTTTGTGGAGGCTACTGATCTGAGTACACCTTGATCCAACAAACTCTCTATTATGTTGGAGATTTCTCCCTCTGCTTCCTGGGGAAATCCGTACTGCTTTTGGGGTTTAGGGTCGGGTCCTGTAACGTTCACAAAGCCAGTCAAACTGCCACAGTCGTGCTTGTGCTGTGCAAATGCTGCTTTGTGTTCCTGCAGGAGTGCCCTAACCTGTTTGTCTGCACTAATGGCTCGAGGGTCGAACCAGAAGTCTCCTACTGAGCTAATCCTATTTACGTATTCTCCTACTGTGAGCGTGGCGGCGGCTCGTGCTGCCTTTGCCATTTTCCATACACATTTGTTCACTGGGTCGAAAGAAAGGTTATGGGAGCTCATGAAATCGATCCCAAGGGTATGTTCTGCTGTCTGGGGCAGATCAACTAAAACTATGGGGTGCTTAGTTGCGATGTTCCCTATCTGTATTGCTGTAGGGGCTGTGATGTGTCCCTGGTGTAAATGGCCTGTAAAACCGCTGAGTGTAATGGTGTCTGTTGTGGGCCATGTGTCTCGCTGAAACATCGTTGAGGAATTGAGTGTGGTGCGGGACCCTCCTGTGTCCCAAGGAAATTCCACGGGATGTCCCCGAACTTTGCCTGCTACTGCCGGTCGACCGGACTTGTCCCAAAGGGTGTCGCAGACCCAAGTTGGGGAGCCTGAACACCGTCAGTCGGTGCCGTTCATGTCTGTACTCTCTGAACGGGCGCTAACGCTATGGATCGGCTTTGCCCAATTCTTGTTTAGGGTGTGCCTGTCTGTTGGTTTCTCTGCTGCTTCTGGGGTGCGTTGCACTCTCGTGCAAAGTGTCCTAGCTGTCCACAATTATAACATTCTTGAGGTTTTGGCTGGGGTTGGCTGTTCCGGCCCTCATTTACCCATGCGGGGTTCTGGTGTGCTTTAACTGGGTTCATTTCTACCTGCTCTTCATCGGGGGTTATAAATGCGGTTTTGCCTGCAATTGATTGCTCCCAAGCGCAGGACAATCTCTTCAAAACCCATTTTTCATTGTGGGCCTCATCTGAGGGGTCATAATTTGCGCAAGCTTTTCGTACTGCTTCTGTGGCGTGGGAGACTAGAATTCGGGTCCATTTGGCCATGTTATCTGAGGGCAAATGGGCACGGGCTAACTCTCCAAAAACTGCGGTAAAGTGAATCCACAAACGTCCAGCAAACGTTGTGGGGTGCTCTGTCTTTTTCCCACACTGTTAAAGCCGATCGCATCAAGGATCGCTGTGTGCATCTCTTGGAGTGTGCCTCCTCCTACATTCTGTGGGTCGGGAAGTGCTGCTACGACTGAAGGGTCGAGGCTTAAAACTGTGAGCTTCACTTGCTCCTTTTCGTCAGGGCCGTACATGGTTGCCTGTTGTCTGACTTTCGCGAAAAATTGGTGGGGGTCGGATGTGGGAAGGAACGGTGTAATTATTCCACATGCGTCCCGTAATTGGGTCACAGTTAACGGGGTTGTGTAAAGGAAATCTGCTTCTCCTTCTGCGGCCCTGCGGCGTGTGGTCACAGGATTCATGGGGGTGTGTTCTGCCTGTTCGGTTGGGGGTTGGAGCACTTTCTTTTTCTGGAGTTTTTCCTTTGTACATGTCCCATGTACGTATCTATGGGCAGTCTCGTTCAATTCCTGCGAATCTGGGCCGTTTCTTGATCTAATTGGGGTCCGAATGTACTCTGAAAGCCATTTTGCACGGACAGCAGAGATTGCAATTCTGCAATTTGCTTCTGGCACTTTGCATGGTCTACTGAGCTCTGCCTTTGTTCCGTCGTGGAAGTATGGAGTGCTCGTAGGGCTGCTTTTAAGTCGTTGCACTGTTTCTGCAATTTCTCAACTTGCTGTTCTGTTTCTTGTCTTACCAAGACTGCACGTTGCGTGTCCTGGTAGGCCTTATCGTATTGTGTCAGAAAGCTGTTCAAATGCGCGAGACAAGACTGATGTGCCTGCTTGGCATCATCCACCTCTCTGTCCCTTGCTGCTAACTGCTCTTTTAGATCTCAATTCTCTTTCTCTATCTCACTCACGTCGACCTCACTACTTCTGTCTCTCTCCTCTATCTCTCTACGGAGCATCCTAACGACCTTCTCTGTGCCTCGCAGTTGTGCCAACAGGACACGATTGCCATCGGCTTTCGAGCTTTCCCTAAGCTCTTCTTGTGGATCTCTGACAGGTTCTCCCACCAAGTATGTCCTATACTCCCGGGTCCTGTTTCCTCATTATCACAGAATTCACTCCAAAGGGGCCATCATTTCCCTTTGAGATATTTTCTGATCTCTTCTTCCCAAACGGTACACTGTCCTACTCTACTGCTGGTCGCTGCGACCTCAAATTCCTGGGGGTTCATAAGGCGTACCATTGCCTTCATTGCCATTTTCTCCACTAGGATCTCTACTGAATTTGGAACAGGGGGTGATAAAGCAGTGATGTAAACACAGGTACGGCTTACGCTAATTTCCGACCTACAAAACTCCCGACAGTTTTTTCGCAACAAAATCTCTCAGGTTTACCTTATATCCCTGTTAGTATGCATGCATTAACACACTTCCGAATCTCAGAGGCTTGATCAGTACTGTTTTGACGCCTGTGGTTTTTCTTTCTGTTCCCAATTGCATTCTCAATTCAAATTTTGGGTTCTCTCGGAGTGGGTAGGCCACTTCTAAATAGAGTCCCATCAGATGTCGCCAGTAAATGTTGCTAACTTTTAGTTCGTTCTTAATTTGGCTCTATTTAATCATGTTTGCTCAAGAGTCGGCAGGTATCTTTCGACACCGCCACAAGGTTCAGAACCGAATACTGATCAATGACTCGATACACCAGTTAGTAAGTTCAAAAGCAATGCTCATTTATTTACACACAGTCAAATCTACTCATGCATAAACTCTACAAAACTAAACTACCACTATTACTAAGGCCTATACTTAGCTTCGGGCGCCCACTTAGTCAGAGGAACAATGGCCGTTGCTCTGAGGCTGCTGGGTTGAGCTGTTTACAGGGTAGCAACTAGGAGCGTCTATCTCGTAGCATGCGTTGACTTGGGACTTTCTTTGTCTGCTGTAGCTGCGAGGCTGGTCTCTCTCTTCGCTGAGAGCCAAAGCCAAAGGAGGAAGATTCTCTCTTGGGGAATACCTTTTATACACAAAAGGGCTTCGCGCTCTTTTGGGCGGGCCTTGAACTTGGCCTCAACTAATTGGGTCTTTCCCAATCATCGGTATGGATTTTCCTCCAATAGAGGGGTGGTTCCCTGATCACTGGGCGTGTCCTGGCGACCGTCAGTCTGCTTTGTCTTTGCTTCTTCTGGCGCCGGGGAGTCTGTCCTAACATTGTGTATCTAAATGTTTCCCTTTTGTCCCCGGAGATGGCTCATTAGTATGTGAATCGTTTGGTAGTTTCTGTCCTGTCTGAGCGTTTACGGTTCTAATCAACAGACAGGGCTGGCACCTGCTTGTTTCTTTGCATTCTCCAATTTTCCCTGCAGTCTTTGCAAGTGTCCATTTTGTAATCGGGACGTGGCCATCCCAGATGGCTACAATACTCACCTCTCTCTCACACACAGGCATACTCCCCTCTCTCTCACATGCATACTCGCCTCTCTCTCACACACACACATACTCACCCCCTCTCTCACACGCATACTCACCTCTCTCACACGCATACTCACCCCTCTCACACGCATACTCGCCTCTCTCACACACGCATACTCACCTCTCTCTCACACACGCATACTCACCTCTCTCTCACACACACATACTCACCCCCTCTCTCACACGCATACTCACCTCTCTCTCACGCATACTCACCCCTCTCACACGCACACTCGCCTCTCACACACACCCACTTGCCTCTCTCACACACGCATACTCACCTCTCTCTCACATGCATACTCGCCTCTCTCTCACACACACACATACTCACCCCCTCTCTCACACGCATACTCACCCCTCTAATACGCATACTCACCCCTCTCACACGCATACTCGCCTCTCTCACACACGCATACTCACCTCTCTCTCACACACGCATACTCACCTCTCTCTCACACACACATACTCACCCCCTCTCTCACACGCATACTCACCTCTCTCTCACACACACATACTCACCCCTCTCACACGCATACTCGCCTCTCTCACACACGCATACTCACCCCTCTCACACGCACACTCGCCTCTCACACACACACACTTGCCTCTCTCACACACGCATACTCACCCCTCTCTCTCACACACGCATACTCACCTCTCTCTCTCACACACATACTCACCTCTCTCTCTCACACACACACACTCACCTGTCACACACGCATACTCACCTCTCTCTCACACACATACTCGCCTCTCTCTCACACACGCACACTCACCTCTCTCTCTCACACACGCATACTCACCTCTCTCTCTCACACACACACTCACCTCTCTCACACACGCATACTTACCCCTCTCTCACACACACATACTCACCCCTCTCTCACACACACGCACTCACCTCCCTCACACACGCATACTCACCTCTCTCTCACACACATACTCACCTCTCTCTCACACACACATACTCTCCTCTCTCTCACACACACACTCACCTCTCTCTCACACACACATACTCACCTCTCTCTCACACACACACTCACCTCTCTCTCACACACACATACTCACCTCTCTCTCACACACACACACTCACCTCTCTGTCACACACACACACTCACCTCTCTCTCACACACACACACTCACCTCTCTCTCACACACACATACTCACCTCTCTCTCACACACACACTCACCTCTCTCTCACACAAACACTCACCTCTCTCTCACACACACATACTCACCTCTCTCTCACACACACACTCACCTCTCTCTCACACACGCATACTCACCCCTCTCTCTCACACACATACTCACCTCTCACACACACACATACTCACCTCTCACACACACATACTCACCTCTCACTCACACACATACTCACCTCTCACACACACACACTCACCTCTCTCTCACACACACATACTCACCCCTCTCTCACACACACATACTCACCTCTCTCTCTCACACACATACTCACCCCTCTCTCACACACACATACTCACCTCTCTCTCTCACACACACACACACACTCACCTCTCTCTCACACACACATACTCACCTCTCTCTCACACACGCATACTCATCTCTCTCACACACACATACTCACCTCTCTCTCACACACACATACTCACCTCTCTCTCTCACACACATACTCACCTCTCTCACACACATACTCACCTCTCTCTCTCACACACATACTCACCTCTCTCTCACACACACATACTCACCTCTCTCTCTCACACACGCATACTCACCTCTCTCTCTCACACACGCATACTCACCTCTCTCTCTCACACACACACTCACCTCTCTCACACACGCATACTCACCCCTCTCTCACACACGCATACTCACCTCTCTCTCTCTCACACACATACTCACCTCTCTCTCACACACATACTCACCTCTCTCTCTCACACACACATACTCACCTCTCTCTCACACACACATACTCACCTCTCTCACACACACACACATACTCGCCTCTCTCTCACACACACACATACTCACCCCTCTCTCACACACACATACTCACCTCTCTCTCTCACACACACACACTCACCTCTCTCACACACACATACTCACCTCTCTCACACACACACACACACATACTCACCTCTCTCTCACACACGCATACTCGCCTCTCTCACACACACACATACTCACCTCTCTCTCTCATACTCACCTCTCTCTCTCACACACACACTCACCTCTCTCTCACACACACATACTCACCTCTCTCTCACACACATACTCACCTCTCTCTCACACACATACTTACCTCTCTCTCACACACACACTCACCTCTCTCTCACACACTCATACTCACCTCTCTCTCACACACACATACTCACCCCTCTCACACACACATACTCACCTCTCACACACAAACATACTCACCTCTCTCTCACACACATACTTACCTCTCTCTCACACACACACTCGCCTCTCTCTCACACACACATACTCACCCCTCTCACACACACATACTCACCTCTCACACACACGCATACTCACCTCTCTCTCACACACATACTTACCTCTCTCTCACACACACACTCGCCTCTCTCTCACACACACACATACTCACCTCTCTCTCACACACGCATACTCACCTCTCTCACACACACACACTCACCTCTCTCTCACACACACATACTCACCTCTCTCTCACACACACACTCACCTCTCTCTCACACACACATACTCACCTCTCTCACACACACACACATACTCGCCTCTCTCTCACACACACACACACATACTCACCTCTCTCACACACACATACTCACCCCTCTCTCACACACACATACTCACCTCTCACACACACACATACTCGCCTCTCTCTCACACACACACATACTCACCTCTCTCACACACACACACTCACCTCTCTCTCACACACTCATACTCACCTCTCTCTCACACACACATACTCACCTCTCTCTCACACACACATACTCACCTCTCACACACGCATACTCACCTCTCTCACACACACACATACTCACCTCTCTCTCACACACGCATACTCACCTCTCTCTCACACACATACTTACCTCTCTCTCACACACACACTCACCTCTCTCTCACACACACATACTCACCCCTCTCACACACACATACTCACCTCTCTCTCACACACACACTCACCTCTCTCTCACACACATACTCACCTCTCTCTCACACACACACTCACCTCTCTCTCACACACACATACTCACCTCTCTCTCACACACACATACTCACCTCTCTCTCACACACACACACTCACCTCTCTCTCACACACACATACTCACCTCTCTCTCACACACACACTCACCTCTCTCTCACACACACATACTCACCTCTCTCTCACAGACACACACTCACCTCTCTCTCACACACACATACTCACCTCTCTCTCACACGCATACTCACCTCTCACACACGCATACTCACCTCTCTCACACACACACATACTCAGCTGTCTCTCACACACATACTCACCTCTCACACACACACATACTCACCTCTCTCTCACACACACATACTCACCTCTCTCTCACACACACACTCCCCTCTCTCACACACGCATACTCACCTCTCTCTCACACACACACTCACCTCTCTCTCACACACGCATACTCACCTCTCTCTCACACACACGCATACTCACCTCTCTCTCACACACGCATACTCACCTCTCTCACACACGCATACTCACCTCTCTCACACACACATACTCACCTCTCCCTCTCACACACGCATACTCACCTCTCACACACACTCATACTCACCTCTCTCACACACGCATACTCACCTCTCTCTCACACACACGCATACTCACCTCTCTCTCACACGCATACTCACCTCTCTCACACACACACATACTCACCTCTCTCACACACACATACTCACCTCTCTCACACACACATACTCACCTCTCTCACACACACATACTCGCCTCTCTCACACACACACATACTCACCTCTCTCACACACACATACTCACCTCTCTCACACACACATACTCGCCTCTCTCTCACACACACATACTCACCTCTCTCTCGCGCACACACACATACTCACCTCTCTCTCACACACACATACTCACCTCTCTCACACACACACATACTCACCTCTCTCTCACACACGCATACTCACCTCTCTCTCACACACACATACTCGCCTCTCTCTCACACACACATACTCGCCTCTCTCTCACACACACATACTCACCTCTCTCACACACACACATACTCACCTCTCTCTCACACACACATACTCACCTCTCTCACACACACACATACTCACCTCTCTCTCTCACACACACATACTCGCCTCTCTCTCACACACACATACTCACCTCTCTCTCACACACACATACTCGCCTCTCTCTCACACACACACATACTCACCTCTCTCACACACACATACTCACCTCTCTCACACACACACATACTCACCCCTCTCTCTCACACGCATACTCACCTCTCACACACACACATACTCACCCCTCTCTCTCACACACACATACTCACCTCTCTCTCACACACACACATACTCACCTCTCTCTCACGCACACATACTCACCTCTCTCACACACACATACTCACCTCTCTCTCACACACACACATACTCACCTCTCTCACACACACATACTCGCCTCTCTCTCTCACACACATACTCACCTCTCTCTCTCACACACACACACTCACCTCTCTCACACACACATACTCACCTCTCTCACACACACACATACTCACCTCTCTCTCACACACACATACTCACCTCTCTCTCTCACACACATACTCACCTCTCTCACACACACATACTCACCTCTCTCTCTCACACACATACTCACCTCTCTCTCACACACATACTCACCTCTCTCTCTCACACACACATACTCACCTCTCTCTCGCACACACACATACTCACCTCTCTCTCACACACACATACTCACCTCTCTCACACACACATACTCGCCTCTCTCTCTCACACGCATACTCACCTCTCACACACACACACATACTCACCTCTCTCTCTCACACACACGCATACTCACCTCTCTCACACACACACATACTCACCTCTCTCTCGCACACACACATACTCACCTCTCTCTCACACACACATACTCACCTCTCTCACACACACATACTCGCCTCTCTCTCTCACACGCATACTCACCTCTCACACACACACACATACTCACCTCTCTCTCTCACACACATACTCACCTATCACACACACACACTCACCTCTCTCACACACACATACTCACCTCTCTCACACACACATACTCACCTCTCTCACACACACATACTCACCTCTCTCACACACACATACTCGCCTCTCTCACACACACACATACTCACCTCTCTCACACACACATACTCACCTCTCTCACACACACATACTCGCCTCTCTCTCACACACACATACTCACCTCTCTCTCGCGCACACACACATACTCACCTCTCTCTCACACACACATACTCACCTCTCTCACACACACACATACTCACCTCTCTCTCACACACGCATACTCACCTCTCTCTCACACACACATACTCGCCTCTCTCTCACACACACATACTCGCCTCTCTCACACACACACATACTCACCTCTCTCACACACACACATACTCACCTCTCTCTCACACACACATACTCACCTCTCTCACACACACACATACTCACCTCTCTCTCTCACACACACATACTCGCCTCTCTCTCACACACACATACTCACCTCTCGCTCACACACACATACTCGCCTCTCTCTCACACACACACATACTCACCTCTCTCACACACACATACTCACCTCTCTCACACACACACATACTCACCCCTCTCTCTCACACGCATACTCACCTCTCACACACACACATACTCACCCCTCTCTCTCACACACACATACTCACCTCTCTCTCACACACACACATACTCACCTCTCTCTCACGCACACATACTCACCTCTCTCACACACACATACTCACCTCTCTCTCACACACACACATACTCACCTCTCTCACACACACATACTCGCCTCTCTCTCTCACACACATACTCACCTCTCTCTCTCACACACACACACTCACCTCTCTCACACACACATACTCACCTCTCTCACACACACACATACTCACCTCTCTCTCACACACACATACTCACCTCTCTCTCTCACACACATACTCACCTCTCTCACACACACATACTCACCTCTCTCTCTCACACACATACTCACCTCTCTCTCACACACATACTCACCTCTCTCTCTCACACACACATACTCACCTCTCTCTCGCACACACACATACTCACCTCTCTCTCACACACACATACTCACCTCTCTCACACACACATACTCGCCTCTCTCTCTCACACGCATACTCACCTCTCACACACACACACATACTCACCTCTCTCTCTCACACACGCATACTCACCTCTCTCACACACACACATACTCACCTCTCTCTCGCACACACACATACTCACCTCTCTCTCACACACACATACTCACCTCTCTCACACACACATACTCGCCTCTCTCTCTCACACGCATACTCACCTCTCACACACACACACATACTCACCTCTCTCTCTCACACACGCATACTCACCTCTCTCTCACACACGCATACTCACCCCTCTCACACACACACATGCTCACCTCTCTCTCTCACACACGCATACTCACCTCTCTCACACATACAAACTCACCTCTCTCACACACACATACTCACCTCTCTCTCACACACACACATACTCACCTCTCTCACACACACGCATACTCACCCCTCTCTCTCACACACACATACTCACCTCTCTCTCACACACACATACTCGCCTCTCTCTCTCACACGCATACTCACCTCTCTCACACACATACTCACCTCTCTCACACACACATACTCACCTCTCTCTCTCACACACACATACTCACCTCTCTCTCTCACACACACATACTCACCTCTCTCACACACACATACTCACCTCTCTCTCACACACACACATACTCACCTCTCTCACACACACATACTCACCTCTCTCTCACACACATACTCACCTCTCTCTCACACACATACTCACCTCTCTCTCACACACACATACTCACCTCTCTCACACACACATGCTCACCTCTCTCACACACACATGCTCACCTCTCTCTCACACACAATACTCACCTCTCTCACACACATATACTCACCTCTCTCTCACACACACATACTCACCTCTCTCTCACACACACACATACTCACCTCTCTCTCACACACACATACTCACCTCTCTCTCACACATATACTCACCTCTCTCTCACACACACACACACTCACCTCTCTCTCACACACATACTCACCTCTCTCACACACATATACTCACCTCTCTCTCACACACACATACTCACCTCTCTCTCACACATATACTCACCTCTCTCTCACACATATACTCACCTCTCTCTCGCACACACACAAACTCACCTCTCTCTCACACACACATACTCACCTCTCTCACACACACATACTCGCCTCTCTCTCTCACACGCATACTCACCTCTCTCACACATACATACTCACCTCTCTCACACACACATACTCACCTCTCTCTCACACACACACATACTCACCTCTCTCACACACACGCATACTCACCCCTCTCTCTCACACACACATACTCACCTCTCTCTCACACACACATACTCGCCTCTCTCTCTCACATGCATACTCACCTCTCTCACACACACACATACTCACCTCTCTCACACACACATACTCACCTCTCTCTCTCACACACACATACTCACCTCTCTCTCTCACACACACATACTCACCTCTCTCACACACACATACTCACCTCTCTCTCACACACACACATACTCACCTCTCTCACACACATACTCACCTCTCTCTCACACACATACTCACCTCTCTCTCACACACACATACTCACCTCTCTCACACACACATGCTCACCTCTCTCACACACACATGCTCACCTCTCTCTCACACACACATACTCACCTCTCTCACACACATATACTCACCTCTCTCTCACACACACATACTCACCTCTCTCTCACACACACACATACTCACCTCTCTCTCACACACACATACTCACCTCTCTCTCACACACATACTCACCTCTCTCACACACATATACTCACCTCTCTCTCACACACACACATACTTACCTCTCTCTCACACACACACATACTTACCTCTCTCTCACACACACATACTCAACTCTCTCACACACATATACTCACCTCTCTCTCACACACACACATACTCACCTCTCTCACACACACATACTCACCTCTCTCACACACATATACTCACCTCTCTCTCACACACACATACTCACCTCTCTCTCACACACACACATACTCACCTCTCTCACACACATATACTCACCTCTCTCTCACACACACACAAAATCACCTCTCTCTCACACACACACATACTCACCTCTCTCACACACACATACTCACCTCTCTCTCACACACATACTCACCGCTCTCACACACACACATACTCACCTCTCTCACACACGCATACTCACCTCTCTCTCACACACATACTCACCTCTCTCTCACACACACATACTCACCTCTCTCTCACACACACATACTCACCTCTCTCACACACACACACTCACCTCTCTCACACACACACATACTCACCTCTCTCACACACACATACAGACTCACCTCTCTCACACACACACATACTCACCTCTCACACACACATACATACTCACCTCTCTCTCACACACATACTCACCTCTCTCACACACGCATACTCACCTCTCTCTCACACGCATCCTCACCTCTCTCACACACACACACATACTCGCCTCTCTCTCACACACACATACTCACCTCTCTCTCTCACACACACACATACTCACCCCTCTCTCACACACACGCATACTCACCTCTCTCTCTCACACACACATACTCACCTCTCTCACACACACATACTCACCTCTCTCTCACACACACATACTCACCTCTCTCACACACACGCACTCACCTCTCTCTCACACGCACACATACTCACCTCTCTCACACACACATACTCACCTCTCTCACACACACGCACTCACCTCTCTCTCACACGCACACATACTCACCTCTCTCACACACATACTCACCTCTCTCTCACACACACACATACTCACCTCTCTCACACACACACATACTCACCTCTCTCTCACACACATACTCACCTCTCTCTCACACACACATACTCACCTCTCTCTCACACGCATACTCACCTCTCTCACACACACACATACTCGCCTCTCTCTCACACACACATACTCACCTCTCTCTCTCACACACACATACTCACCTCTCTCACACACACATACTCACCTCTCTCTCACACGCATACTCACCTCTCTCACACACACACATACTCGCCTCTCTCTCACACACACATACTCACCTCTCTCTCACACACACACATACTCACCTCTCTCACACACACGCATACTCACCCCTCTCTCTCACACACACATACTCACCTCTCTCTCACACACACATACTCGCCTCTCTCTCTCACACGCATACTCACCTCTCTCACACACACATACTCACCTCTCTCTCTCACACACACATACTCACCTCTCTCTCTCACACACACATACTCACCTCTCTCACACACACATACTCACCTCTCTCTCACACACACACATACTCACCTCTCTCACACACACATACTCACCTCTCTCACACACACATACTCACCTCTCTCTCACACACATACTCACCTCTCTCTCACACACATATACTCACCTCTCTCACACACACATGCTCACCTCTCTCACACACACATGCTCACCTCTCTCTCACACACACATACTCACCTCTCTCACACACATATACTCACCTCTCTCTCACACACACATACTCACCTCTCTCTCACACACACACAAACTCACCTCTCTCTCACACACACATACTCACCTCTCACACACACACATACTCACCTCTCTCACACACACATACTCACCTCTCTCACACACACACATACTCACCCCTCTCTCTCACACGCATACTCACCTCTCACACACACACATACTCACCCCTCTCTCTCACACACTCACATACTCACCTCTCTCTCACACACACATACTCACCTCTCTCACACACACATACTCACCTCTCTCTCACACACACACATACTCACCTCTCTCACACACACATACTCGCCTCTCTCTCTCACACACACACTCACCTCTCTCTCTCACACACACACACTCACCTCTCTCACACACACATACTCACCTCTCTCACACACACATACTCACCTCTCTCTCTCACACACATACTCACCTCTCTCTCACACACATACTCACCTCTCTCTCTCACACACACATACTCACCTCTCTCTCGCACACACACATACTCACCTCTCTCTCACACACACATACTCACCTCTCTCACACACACATACTCGCCTCTCTCTCTCACACGCATACTCACCTCTCACACACACACACACATGCTCACCTCTCTCTCTCACACACACACGCATACTCACCTCTCTCACACACACACATACTCACCTCTCTCTCGCACACACACATACTCACCTCTCTCACACACACACATACTCACCTCTCTCACACACACATACTCGCCTCTCTCTCTCACACGCATACTCACCTCTCACACACACACACATACTCACCTCTCTCTCTCACACACGCATACTCACCTCTCTCACACACACGCATACTCACCCCTCTCACACACACACATGCTCACCTCTCTCTCTCACACACGCATACTCACCTCTCTCACACATACATACTCACCTCTCTCACACACACATACTCACCTCTCTCTCACACACACACATACTCACCTCTCTCACACACACGCATACTCACCCCTCTCTCTCACACACACATACTCACCTCTCTCTCACACACACATACTCGCCTCTCTCTCTCACACGCATACTCACCTCTCTCACACACACACATACTCACCTCTCTCACACACACATACTCACCTCTCTCTCTCACACACACATACTCACCTCTCTCTCTCACACACACATACTCACCTCTCTCACACACACATACTCACCTCTCTCTCACACACACACATACTCACCTCTCTCACACACACATACTCACCTCTCTCTCACACACATACTCACCTCTCTCTCACACACACATACTCACCTCTCTCACACACACATGCTCACCTCTCTCACACACACATGCTCACCTCTCTCTCACACACACATACTCACCTCTCTCACACACATATACTCACCTCTCTCTCACACACACATACTCACCTCTCACACACACACATACTCACCTCTCTCTCACACACACATACTCACCTCTCTCTCACACACACACATACTTACCTCTCTCTCACACACACATACTCACCTCTCTCACACACATATACTCACCTCTCTCTCACACACACACATATTCACCTCTCTCACACACACATACTCACCTCTCTCACACACATATACTCACCTCTCTCTCACACACACATACTCACCTCTCTCTCACACACACACATACTCACCTCTCTCTCACACACACACATACTCACCTCTCTCACACACATATACTCACCTCTCTCTCACACACACACATACTCACCTCTCACACACACACATACTCACCGCTCTCACACACACACATACTCACCTCTCACACACGCATACTCACCTCTCTCTCACACACATACTCACCTCTCTCTCACACACACATACTCACCTCTCTCTCACACACACATACTCACCTCTCTCACACACACATACTCACCTCTCTCACACACACACATACTCACCTCTCTCACACACACATACATACTCACCTCTCTCACACACACACATACTCACCTCTCTCACACACACATACATACTCACCTCTCTCTCACACACATACTCACCTCTCTCACACACGCATACTCGCCTCTCTCTCACACGCATCCTCACCTCTCTCACACACACACACATACTCGCCTCTCTCTCACACACACATACTCACCTCTCACACACACACATACTCACCCCTCTCTCACACACACGCATACTCACCTCTCTCTCTCACACACACATACTCACCTCTCTCACACACACATACTCACCTCTCTCTCACACACACATACTCACCTCTCTCACACACACGCACTCACCTCTCTCTCACACACACACATACTCACCTCTCTCACACACACACATACTCACCTCTCTCTCACAAACATACTCACCTCTCTCTCACATACACATACTCACCTCTCTCTCACACGCATACTCACCTCTCTCACACACACACATACTCGCCTCTCTCTCACACACACATACTCACCTCTCTCTCTCACACACACATACTCACCTCTCTCACACACACATACTCACCTCTCTCTCACACGCATACTCACCTCTCTCACACACACACACACATACTCGCCTCTCTCTCACACACACATACTCACCTCTCTCTCACACACACACATACTCACCTCTCTCACACACACGCATACTCACCCCTCTCTCTCACACACACATACTCACCTCTCTCTCACACACACATACTCGCCTCTCTCTCTCACACGCATACTCACCTCTCTCACACACACACATACTCACCTCTCTCACACACACATACTCACCTCTCTCTCTCACACACACATACTCACCTCTCTCTCTCACACACACATACTCACCTCTCTCACACACACATACTCACCTCTCTCTCACACACACACATACTCACCTCTCTCACACACACATACTCACCTCTCTCTCACACACATACTCACCTCTCTCTCACACACACATACTCACCTCTCTCACACACACATGCTCACCTCTCTCACACACACATGCTCATCTCTCTCTCACACACACATATACTCACCTCTCTCTCACACACACATACTCACCTCTCTCTCACACACACACATACTCACCTCTCTCTCACACATATACTCACCTCTCTCTCACACACACACATACTCACCTCTCTCTCACACACACACATACTTACCTCTCTCTCACACACACATACTCACCTCTCTCACACACACATACTCACCTCTCTCACACACATATACTCACCTCTCTCTCACACACACATACTCACCTCTCTCTCACACACACACATACTCACCTCTCTCACACACATATACTCACCTCTCTCTCACACACACACATACTCACCTCTCACACACACACATACTCACCGCTCTCACACACACACATACTCACCTCTCTCACACACGCATACTCACCTCTCTCTCACACACATACTCACCTCTCTCTCACACACACATACTCACCTCTCTCTCACACACACATACTCACCTCTCTCACACACACACACTCACCTCTCTCACACACACACATACTCACCTCTCTCACACACACATACATACTCACCTCTCTCACACACACACATACTCACCTCTCTCACACACACATACATACTCACCTCTCTCTCACACACATACTCACCTCTCTCACACACGCATACTCACCTCTCTCTCACACGCATCCTCACCTCTCTCACACACACACACATACTCGCCTCTCTCTCACACACACATACTCACCTCCCTCTCTCACACACATACTCACCTCTCACACACACACATACTCACCCCTCTCTCACACGCACACATACTCACCTCTCTCACACACACATACTCACCTCTCTCACACACACGCACTCACCTCTCTCTCACACGCACACATACTCACCTCTCTCACACACATACTCACCTCTCTCTCACACACACACATACTCACCTCTCTCACACACACACATACTCACCTCTCTCTCACACACATACTCACCTCTCTCTCACATACACATACTCACCTCTCTCTCACACGCATACTCACCTCTCTCACACACACACATACTCGCCTCTCTCACACACACATACTCACCTCTCTCTCTCACACACACATACTCACCTCTCTCACACACACATACTCACCTCTCTCTCACACGCATACTCACCTCTCTCACACACACACATACTCGCCTCTCTCTCACACACACATACTCACCTCTCTCTCACACACATACTCACCTCTCTCTCACACACACATACTCACCTCTCTCTCACACACACATACTCACCTCTCTCTCACACACACATACTCACCTCTCTCACACACACACATACTCACCTCTCTCACACACGCATACTCACCTCTCTCACACACACACATACTCGCCTCTCTCTCACACACACATACTCACCTCTCTCACACACACACATACTCACCTCTCTCTCACACGCATACTCACCTCTCTCTCACACACATACTCACCTCTCTCTCTCTCACACACACATACTCACCTCTCTCTCACACGCATACTCACCTCTCTCACACACACATACTCACCTCTCTCTCACACGCATACTCACCTCTCTCACACACACGCATACTCACCTCTCTCACACACATTCTCACCTCTCTCTCACACACATACTCACCTCTCTCTCACACACACACATACTCACCTCTCTCTCACACACTCACCTCTCTCTCTCTCACACACACACACTCACCTCTCTCTCTCTCACACACACATACTCACCTCTCTCTCACACGCATACTCACCTCTCTCACACACACACATACTCACCTCTCTCACACGCATACTCACCTCTCTCTCACACACACATACTCACCTCTCTCTCACACACATACATACTCACCTCTCTCACACACACACATACTCACCTCTCTCACACACACATACATACTCACCTCTCTCTCACACACATACTCACCTCTCTCACACACGCATACTCGCCTCTCTCTCACACGCATCCTCACCTCTCTCACACACACACACATACTCGCCTCTCTCTCACACACACATACTCACCTCTCACACACACACATACTCACCCCTCTCTCACACACACGCATACTCACCTCTCTCTCTCACACACACATACTCACCTCGCTCACACACACATACTCACCTCTCTCTCACACACACATACTCACCTCTCTCACACACACGCACTCACCTCTCTCTCACACACACACATACTCACCTCTCTCACACACACACATACTCACCTCTCTCTCACAAACATACTCACCTCTCTCTCACATACACATACTCACCTCTCTCTCACACGCATACTCACCTCTCTCACACACACACATACTCGCCTCTCTCTCACACACACATACTCACCTCTCTCTCTCACACACACATACTCACCTCTCTCACACACACATACTCACCTCTCTCTCACACGCATACTCACCTCTCTCACACACACACACACATACTCGCCTCTCTCTCACACACACATACTCACCTCTCTCTCACACACACACATACTCACCTCTCTCACACACACGCATACTCACCCCTCTCTCTCACACACACATACTCACCTCTCTCTCACACACACATACTCGCCTCTCTCTCTCACACGCATACTCACCTCTCTCACACACACACATACTCACCTCTCTCACACACACATACTCACCTCTCTCTCTCACACACACATACTCACCTCTCTCTCTCACACACACATACTCACCTCTCTCACACACACATACTCACCTCTCTCTCACACACACACATACTCACCTCTCTCACACACACATACTCACCTCTCTCTCACACACATACTCACCTCTCTCTCACACACACATACTCACCTCTCTCACACACACATGCTCACCTCTCTCACACACACATGCTCATCTCTCTCTCACACACACATATACTCACCTCTCTCTCACACACACATACTCACCTCTCTCTCACACACACACATACTCACCTCTCTCTCACACATATACTCACCTCTCTCTCACACACACACATACTCACCTCTCTCTCACACACACACACATACTTACCTCTCTCTCACACACACATACTCACCTCTCTCACACACACATACTCACCTCTCTCACACACATATACTCACCTCTCTCTCACACACACATACTCACCTCTCTCTCACACACACACATACTCACCTCTCTCACACACATATACTCACCTCTCTCTCACACACACACATACTCACCTCTCACACACACACATACTCACCGCTCTCACACACACACATACTCACCTCTCTCACACACGCATACTCACCTCTCTCTCACACACATACTCACCTCTCTCTCACACACACATACTCACCTCTCTCACACACACACACTCACCTCTCTCACACACACACATACTCACCTCTCTCACACACACATACATACTCACCTCTCTCACACACACACATACTCACCTCTCTCACACACACATACATACTCACCTCTCTCTCACACACATACTCACCTCTCTCACACACGCATACTCACCTCTCTCTCACACGCATCCTCACCTCTCTCACACACACACACATACTCGCCTCTCTCTCACACACACATACTCACCTCCCTCTCTCACACACATACTCACCTCTCACACACACACATACTCACCCCTCTCTCACACGCACACATACTCACCTCTCTCACACACACATACTCACCTCTCTCACACACACGCACTCACCTCTCTCTCACACGCACACATACTCACCTCTCTCACACACATACTCACCTCTCTCTCACACACACACATACTCACCTCTCTCACACACACACATACTCACCTCTCTCTCACACACATACTCACCTCTCTCTCACATACACATACTCACCTCTCTCTCACACGCATACTCACCTCTCTCACACACACACATACTCGCCTCTCTCACACACACATACTCACCTCTCTCTCTCACACACACATACTCACCTCTCTCACACACACATACTCACCTCTCTCTCACACGCATACTCACCTCTCTCACACACACACATACTCGCCTCTCTCTCACACACACATACTCACCTCTCTCTCACACACATACTCACCTCTCTCTCACACACACATACTCACCTCTCTCCCACACACACATACTCACCTCTCTCTCACACACACATACTCACCTCTCTCACACACACACATACTCACCTCTCTCACACACGCATACTCACCTCTCTCACACACACACATACTCGCCTCTCTCTCACACACACATACTCACCTCTCTCACACACACACATACTCACCTCTCTCTCACACGCATACTCACCTCTCTCTCACACACATACTCACCTCTCTCTCTCTCACACACACATACTCACCTCTCTCTCACACGCATACTCACCTCTCTCACACACGCATACTCACCTCTCTCTCACACGCATACTCACCTCTCTCACACACACGCATACTCACCTCTCTCACACACATTCTCACCTCTCTCTCACACACATACTCACCTCTCTCTCACACACACACATACTCACCTCTCTC
This sequence comes from Scyliorhinus torazame, assembly GCF_047496885.1. Classification (NCBI taxonomy): domain Eukaryota; kingdom Metazoa; phylum Chordata; class Chondrichthyes; order Carcharhiniformes; family Scyliorhinidae; genus Scyliorhinus; species Scyliorhinus torazame. Next base: position 116,821,982 of record NC_092709.1, read on the forward strand.
TCACACACTCACCTCTCTCTCTCTCACACACACACACTCACCTCTCTCTCTCTCACACACACATACTCACCTCTCTCTCACACGCATACTCACCTCTCTCACACACACACATACTCACCTCTCTCACACGCATACTCACCTCTCTCTCACACACACATACTCACCTCTCTCTCACACACACTCACCTCTCTCTCACACACACATACTCACCTCTCTCTCTCACACACACTCACCTCTCTCACACGCGCATACTCACCTCTCTCTCACACACACATACTCGCCTCTCTCTCACACGCATACTCACCTCTCACTCACACGCATTCTCACCTCTCTCTCACACACACATACTCACCTCTCACACACACACACTCACCTCTCTCACACACACATACTCACCTCTCTCTCACACGCATACTCACCTCTCTCTCACACACACACTCACCTCTCACACACACACATACTCACCTCTCTCTCACACGCATACTCACCTCTCTCTCACACACGCATACTCACCTCTCTCTCACCCACACACTCACCTCTCTCTCTCACACACACATACTCACCTCTCTCACACACACATACTCGCCTCTCTCTCACACACATACTCACCCCTCTCTCTCACACACGCATACTCACCTCTCTCTCACCCACACATTCACCCCTCTCTCTCACACACACATACTCACCTCTCTCACACACACATACTCCCCTCTCTCTCACACACATACTCACCCCTCTCTCACACACACACATACTCACCTCTCTCACACACACATACTCACCTCTCTCTCAGACACACATACTCACCTCTCTCACACACGCATACTCACCCCTCTCACACACACACAGACTCACCTCTCTCACACACACACATACTCACCTCTCTCTCTCTCACACACACATACTCACCCCTCTCTCTCTCACACACACATACTCATCTCTCTCACACACACGCATACTCGCCTCTCTCTCACACACACATACTCACCCCTCTCTCTCTCACACACACATACTCACCCCTCTCTCACACACACATACTCGCCTCTCTCTCACACACACATACTCACCTCTCTCACACACACACATACTCACCTCTCTCACACACATACTCACCCCTCTCACACACACACATACTCACCTCTCTCACAAACACATACTCACCTCTCTCTCACACACACATACTCACCCCTCTCTCACACACACACATACTCACCTCTCTCACACACGCATACTCACCTCTCTCTCACACGCATACTCACCTCTCTCACACCCGCATACTCACCCCTCTCACACACACACACATACTCACCTCTCTCACACACACACATACTCACCTCTCTCTCACACACATACTCACCTCTCTCTCACATACACATACTCACCTCTCTCTCACACGCATACTCACCTCTCTCACACACACACATACTCGCCTCTCTCTCACACACACATACTCACCTCTCTCTCTCACACACACATACTCACCTCTCTCACACACACATACTCACCTCTCTCTCACACGCATACTCACCTCTCTCACACACACACATACTCGCCTCTCTCTCACACACACATACTCACCTCTCTCTCACACACATACTCACCTCTCTCTCACACACACATACTCACCTCTCTCTCACACACACATACTCACCTCTCTCTCACACACACATACTCACCTCTCTCACACACACACATACTCACCTCTCTCACACACGCATACTCACCTCTCTCACACACACACATACTCGCCTCTCTCTCACACACACATACTCACCTCTCTCACACACACACATACTCACCTCTCTCTCACACGCATACTCACCTCTCTCTCACACACATACTCACCTCTCTCTCTCTCACACACACATACTCACCTCTCTCTCACACGCATACTCACCTCTCTCACACACACATACTCACCTCTCTCTCACACGCATACTCACCTCTCTCACACACACGCATACTCACCTCTCTCACACACATTCTCACCTCTCTCTCACACACACACATACTCACCTCTCTCTCACACACTCACCTCTCTCTCACACACACACACTCACCTCTCTCTCTCTCACACACACATACTCACCTCTCTCTCACACGCATACTCACCTCTCTCACACACACACATACTCACCTCTCTCACACGCATACTCACCTCTCTCTCACACACACATACTCACCTCTCTCTCACACACACTCACCTCTCTCTCACACACACATACTCACCTCTCTCTCTCACACAGACTCACCTCTCTCACACGCGCATACTCGCCTCTCTCTCACACGCATACTCACCTCTCACTCACACGCATTCTCACCTCTCTCTCACACACATACTCACCTCTCTCACACACACATACTCCCCTCTCTCTCACACACATACACCCCTCTCTCACACACACACATACTCACCTCTCTCACACACACATACTCACCTCTCTCTCAGACACACATACTCACCTCTCTCACACACGCATACTCACCCCTCTCACACACACACAGACTCACCTCTCTCACACACACACATACTCACCTCTCTCTCTCTCACACACACATACTCACCCCTCTCTCTCTCACACACACATACTCATCTCTCTCACACACACGCATACTCGCCTCTCTCTCACACACACATACTCACCCCTCTCTCTCTCACACACACATACTCACCCCTCTCTCACACACACATACTCGCCTCTCTCTCACACACACATACTCACCTCTCTCACACACACACATACTCACCTCTCTCACACACATACTCACCCCTCTCACACACACACATACTCACCTCTCTCACAAACACATACTCACCTCTCTCTCACACACACATACTCACCCCTCTCTCACACACACACATACTCACCTCTCTCACACACGCATACTCACCTCTCTCTCACACGCATACTCACCTCTCTCACACCCGCATACTCACCCCTCTCACACACACACATACTCACCTCTCTGACACACACATACTCACCCCTCTCTCTCTCACACACACATACTCACCTCTCTCACACACACGCACTCACCTCTCTCTCACACGCACACATACTCACCTCTCTCACACACATACTCACCTCTCTCTCACACACACACATACTCACCTCTCTCACACACACACATACTCACCTCTCTCTCACACACATACTCACCTCTCTCTCACATACACACATACTCACCTCTCTCTCACACGCATACTCACCTCTCTCTCACACACACATACTCACCTCTCTCACACACATTCTCACCTCTCTCTCACACACATACTCACCTCTCTCTCACACACACACATACTCACCTCTCTCTCACACACTCACCTCTCTCTCTCTCACACACATACTCACCTCTCTCTCACACGCATACTCACCTCTCTCACACACACACATACTCACCTCTCTCACGCGCATACTCACCTCTCTCTCACACACACATACTCGCCTCTCTCTCACACGCATACTCACCTCTCACTCACACGCATTCTCACCTCTCTCTCACACACACATACTCACCTCTCACACACACACACTCACCTCTCTCACACACACATACTCACCTCTCTCTCACACGCATACTCACCTCTCTCTCACACACACACTCACCTCTCACACACACACATACTCACCTCTCTCTCACACGCATACTCACCTCTCTCTCACACACGCATACTCACCTCTCTCTCACCCACACACTCACCTCTCTCTCTCACACACACATACTCACCTCTCTCACACACACATACTCGCCTCTCTCTCACACACATACTCACCCCTCTCTCTCACACACGCATACTCACCTCTCTCTCACCCACACATTCACCCCTCTCTCTCACACACACATACTCACCTCTCTCACACACACATACTCGCCTCTCTCTCACACACATACTCACCCCTCTCTCACACACACACATACTCACCTCTCTCACACACACATACTCACCTCTCTCTCAGACACACATACTCACCTCTCTCACACACGCATACTCACCCCTCTCACACACACACAGACTCACCTCTCTCACACACACACATACTCACCTCTCTCTCTCTCACACACACATACTCACCCCTCTCTCTCTCACACACACATACTCATCTCTCTCACACACACGCATACTCGCCTCTCTCTCACACACACATACTCAGCCCTCTCTCTCTCACACACACATACTCACCCCTCTCTCACACACACATACTCGCCTCTCTCTCACACACACATACTCACCTCTCTCACACACACACATACTCACCTCTCTCACACACACGCACTCACCTCTCTCTCACACGCACACATACTCACCTCTCTCACACACATACTCACCTCTCTCTCACACACACACATACTCACCTCTCTCACACACACACATACTCACCTCTCTCTCACACACATACTCACCTCTCTCTCACATACACACATACACACCTCTCTCTCACACGCATACTCACCTCTCTCTCACACACACATACTCACCTCTCTCTCACACGCATACTCACCTCTCTCACACACACACATACTCGCCTCTCTCTCACACACACACATACTCACCTCTCTCTCTCACACACACATACTCACCTCTCTCACACACACATACTCACCTCTCTCACACACACGCATACTCACCTCTCTCACACACACATACTCACCCCTCTCACACACACACATACTCACCTCTCTCACAAACACATACTCACCTCTATCTCACACACACATACTCACCCCTCTCTCACACACACATACTCACCTCTCTCTCACACACACACATACTCACCTCTCTCACACACACACATACTCACCTCTCTCTCACACACATACTCACCTCTCTCTCACATACACACATACTCACCTCTCTCTCACACGCATACTCACCTCTCTCTCTCACACACATACTCACCTCTCTCTCACACGCATACTCACCTCTCACACACACACATACTCACCTCTCTCACACACGCATACTCACCCCTCTGACACACACACAGACTCTCCTCTCTCACACACACACATACTCACCTCTCTCTCTCTCACACACACATACTCACCTCTCTCACACACACACATACTCGCCTCTCTCTCACACACACATACTCACCTCTCTCACACACACACATACTCACCTCTCTCACACACACATACTCACCCCTCTCTCACACACACATACTCACCTCTCTCACAAACACATACTCACCTCTCTCTCACACACACATACTCACCCCTCTCTCACACACACATACTCGCCTCTCTCTCACACACACATACTCGCCTCTCTCACACACACACATACTCACCTCTCTCACACACACACTCACCTCTCTCTCACACACACACACATACTCACCTCTCTCACACACGCATACTCACCTCTCTCACACACGCATACTCACCTCTCTCTCACACACACATACTCGCCTCTCTCTCACACGCATACTCACCTCTCACTCACACGCATTCTCACCTCTCTCTCACACACACATACTCACCTATCACACACACACACTCACCTCTCTCACACACACATACTCACCTCTCTCTCACACGCATACTCACCTCTCTCTCACACACACACTCACCTCTCACACACACACATACTCACCTCTCTCTCACACGCATACTCACCTCTCTCTCACACACGCATACTCACCTCTCTCTCACCCACACACTCACCCCTCTCTCTCACACACACATACTCACCTCTCTCACACACACATACTCGCCTCTCTCTCACACACATACTCACCCCTCTCTCTCACACACGCATACTCACCTCTCTCTCACCCACACATTCACCCCTCTCTCTCACACCCACATACTCACCTCTCTCACACACACATACTCGCCTCTCTCTCACACACATACTCACCCCTCTCTCACACACACACATACTCACCTCTCTCACACACACATACTCACCTCTCTCTCAGACACACATACTCACCTCTCTCACACACGCATACTCACCCCTCTCACACACACACAGACTCACCTCTCTCACACACACACATACTCACCTCTCTCTCTCTCTCACACACACATACTCACCCCTCTCTCTCTCACACACACATACTCACCTCTCTCACACACACGCATACTCGCCTCTCTCTCACACACACATACTCACCCCTCTCTCTCTCACACACACATACTCACCCCTCTCTCACACACACACATACTCGCCTCTCTCTCACACACACATACTCACCTCTCTCACACACACACATACTCACCTCTCACACACACACATACTCACCTCTCTGACACACACATACTCACCCCTCTCTCTCTCACACACACATACTCACCTCTCTCACACACACGCACTCACCTCTCTCTCACACGCACACATACTCACCTCTCTCACACACATACTCACCTCTCTCTCACACACACACATACTCACCTCTCTCACACACACACATACTCACCTCTCTCTCACACACATACTCACCTCTCTCTCACATACACACATACTCACCTCTCTCACACGCATACTCACCTCTCTCTCACACACACATACTCACCTCTCTCTCACACGCATACTCACCTCTCTCACACACACACATACTCGCCTCTCTCTCACACACACACATACTCACCTCTCTCTCTCACACACACATACTCACCTCTCTCACACACACATACTCACCTCTCTCACACACACGCATACTCACCTCTCTCACACACACATACTCACCCCTCTCACACACACACATACTCACCTCTCTCACAAACACATACTCACCTCTCTCTCACACACACATACTCACCCCTCTCTCACACACACATACTCACCTCTCTCTCACACACACACATACTCACCTCTCTCACACACACACATACTCACCTCTCTCTCACACACATACTCACCTCTCTCTCACATACACACATACTCACCTCTCTCTCACACGCATACTCACCTCTCTCTCTCACACACATACTCACCTCTCTCTCACACGCATACTCACCTCTCTCACACACACACATACTCACCTCTCTCACACACGCATACTCACCCCTCTGACACACACACAGACTCACCTCTCTCACACACACACATACTCACCTCTCTCTCTCTCACACACACATACTCACCTCTCTCACACACACGCATACTCGCCTCTCTCTCACGCACACATACTCACCCCTCTCTCTCTCTCACACACATACTCACCCCTCTCACACACACACATACTCGCCTCTCTCTCACACACACATACTCACCTCTCTCACACACACACATACTCACCTCTCTCACACACACATACTCACCCCTCTCACACACACACATACTCACCTCTCTCACAAACACATACTCACCTCTCTCTCACACACACATACTCACCCCTCTCTCACACACACATACTCGCCTCTCTCTCACACACACATACTCGCCTCTCTCACACACACACTTACTCACCTCTCTCACACACACACTCACCTCTCTCTCACACACACACATACTCACCTCTCTCACACACACACTCACCTCTCTCTCACACACACACACATACTCAACTCTCTCACACACGCATACTCACCTCTCTCACACACGCATACTCACCTCTCTCTCACACACACATACTCGCCTCTCTCTCACACGCATACTCACCTCTCACTCACACGCATTCTCACCTCTCTCTCACACACACATACTCACCTATCACACACACACACTCACCTCTCTCACACACACATACTCACCTCTCTCTCACACGCATACTCACCTCTCTCTCACACACACACTCACCTCTCACACACACACATACTCACCTCTCTCTCACACGCATACTCACCTCTCTCTCACACACGCAAAGTCACCTCTCTCTCACCCACACACTCACCCCTCTCTCTCACACACACATACTCACCTCTCTCACACACACATACTCGCCTCTCTCTCACACACATACTCACCCCTCTCTCTCACACACGCATACTCACCTCTCTCTCACCCACACATTCACCCCTCTCTCTCACACACACATACTCACCTCTCTCACACACACATACTCACCTCTCTCACACACACATACTCGCCTCTCTCTCACACACATACTCACCCCTCTCTCACACACACACATACTCACCTCTCTCACACACACATACTCACCTCTCTCTCAGACACACATACTCACCTCTCTCACACACGCATACTCACCCCTCTCACACACACACAGACTCAACTCTCTCACACACACACATACTCACCTCTCTCTCTCTCACACACACATACTCACCCCTCTCTCTCTCACACACACATACTCACCTCTCTCACACACACGCATACTCGCCTCTCTCTCACACACACATACTCACCCCTCTCTCTCTCACACACACATACTCACCCCTCTCTCACACACACATACTCGCCTCTCTCTCACACACACATACTCACCTCTCTCACACACACATACTCACCTCTCTCACACACACACATACTCACCTCTCTCACACACACATACTCACCCCTCTCACACACACACATACTCACCTCTCTCACAAACACATACTCACCTCTCTCTCACACACACATACTCACCTCTCTCACACACACATACTCGCCTCTCTCTCACACACATACTCACCCCTCTCTCTCACACACGCATACTCACCTCTCTCTCACCCACACATTCACCCCTCTCTCTCACACACACATACTCACCTCTCTCACACACACATACTCGCCTCTCTCACACACACACATACTCACCCCTCTCTCACACACACACATACTCACCTCTCTCACACACACATACTCACCTCTCTCTCAGACACACATACTCACCTCTCTCACACACGCATACTCACCCCTCTCACACACACACAGACTCACCTCTCTCACACACACACATACTCACCTCTCTCTCTCTCACACACACATACTCACCCCTCTCTCTCTCACACACACATACTCACCTCTCTCACACACACGCATACTCGCCTCTCTCTCACACACACATACTCACCCCTCTCTCTCTCACACACACATACTCACCCCTCTCTCACACACACATACTCGCCTCTCTCTCACACACACATACTCACCTCTCTCACACACACACATACTCACCTCTCTCACACACATACTCACCCCTCTCACACACACACATACTCACCTCTCTCACAAACACATACTCACCTCTCTCTCACACACACATACTCACCCCTCTCTCACACACACACATACTCACCTCTCTCACACACGCATACTCACCTCTCTCACACACGCATACTCACCTCTCTCACACACGCATACTCACCCCTCTCACACACACACATACTCACCTCTCTGACACACACATACTCACCCCTCTCTCTCTCACACACACATACTCACCTCTCTCACACACACGCACTCACCTCTCTCTCACACTCACACATACTCACCTCTCTCACACACATACTCACCTCTCTCTCACACACACACATACTCACCTCTCTCACACACACACATACTCACCTCTCTCTCACACACATACTCACCTCTCTCTCACATACACACATACTCACCTCTCTCTCACACGCATACTCACCTCTCTCTCACACACACATACTCACCTCTCTCTCACACGCATACTCACCTCTCTCACACACACACATACTCGCCTCTCTCTCACACACACACATACTCACCTCTCTCTCTCACACACACATACTCACCTCTCTCACACACACATACTCACCTCTCTCACACACACGCATACTCACCTCTCTCACACACACATACTCACCCCTCTCACACACACACATACTCACCTCTCTCACAAACACATACTCACCTCTCTCACACACACACATACTCACCTCTCTCACAAACACATACTCACCTCTCTCTCACAGACACATACTCACCCCTCTCTCACACACACATACTCACCTCTCTGACACACACATACTCACCCCTCTCTCTCTCACACACACATACTCACCTCTCTCACACACACGCACTCACCTCTCTCTCACACGCACACATACTCACCTCTCTCACACACATACTCACCTCTCTCTCACACACACATACTCACCTCTCTCTCACACACATACTCACCTCTCTCTCACATACACACATACTCACCTCTCTCTCACACGCATACTCACCTCTCTCTCACACACACATACTCACCTCTCTCTCACACGCATACTCACCTCTCTCACACACACACATACTCGCCTCTCTCTCACACACACATACTCACCTCTCTCTCTCACACACACATACTCACCTCTCTCACACACACATACTCACCTCTCTCACACACACGCATACTCACCTCTCTCACACACACATACTCACCCCTCTCACACACACACATACTCACCCCTCTCACAAACACATACTCACCTCTCTCTCACACACACATACTCACCCCTCTCTCACACACACATACTCACCTCTCTCTCTCACACACACACATACTCACCTCTCTCACACACACACATACTCACCTCTCTCTCACACACATACTCACCTCTCTCTCACATACACACATACTCACCTCTCTCTCACACGCATACTCACCTCTCTCTCTCACACACATACTCACCTCTCTCTCACACGCATACTCACCTCTCTCACACACACACATACTCACCTCTCTCACACACGCATACTCACCCCTCTGACACACACACAGACTCACCTCTCTCACACACACATACTCACCTCTCTCTCTCTCACACACACATACTCACCTCTCTCACACACACGCATACTCGCCTCTCTCTAACGCACACATACTCACCCCTCTCTCTCTCTCACACACATACTCACCCCTCTCACACACACGCATACTCGCCTCTCTCTCACACACACATACTCACCTCTCTCACACACACACATACTCACCTCTCTCACACACACATACTCACCCCTCTCACACACACACATACTCACCTCTCTCACAAACACATACTCACCTCTCTCTCACACACACATACTCACCCCTCTCTCACACACACATACTCGCCTCTCTCTCACACACACATACTCGCCTCTCTCACACACACACATACTCACCTCTCTCACACACACACTCACCTCTCTCTCACACACACACATACTCACCTCTCTCACACACACACTCACCTCTCTCTCACACACACATACTCGCCTCTCTCTCACACGCATACTCACCTCTCACTCACACGCATTCTCACCTCTCTCTCACACACACATACTCACCTATCACACACACACACTCACCTCTCTCACACACACATACTCACCTCTCTCTCACACGCATACTCACCTCTCTCTCACACACACACTCACCTCTCACACACACACATACTCACCTCTCTCTCACACGCATACTCACCTCTCTCTCACACACGCATACTCACCTCTCTCTCACCCACACATTCACCCCTCTCTCTCACACACACATACTCACCTCTCTCACACACACATACTCGCCTCTCTCTCACACACATACTCACCCCTCTCTCACACACACACATACTCACCTCTCTCACACACACATACTCACCTCTCTCTCAGACACACATACTCACCTCTCTCACACACGCATACTCACCCCTCTCACACACACACAGACTCACCTCTCTCACACACACACATACTCACCTCTCTCTCTCTCACACACACATACTCACCCCTCTCTCTCTCACACACACATACTCACCTCTCTCACACACACGCATACTCGCCTCTCTCTCACACACACATACTCACCCCTCTCTCTCTCACACACACATACTCACCCCTCTCTCACACACACATACTCGCCTCTCTCTCACACACACATACTCACCTCTCTCACACACACATACTCACCTCTCTCACACACACACATACTCACCTCTCTCACGCACACATACTCACCCCTCTCACACACACACATACTCACCTCTCTCACAAACACATACTCACCTCTCTCTCACACACACATACTCACCCCTCTCTCACACACACATACTCGCCTCTCTCTCACACACACATACTCACCTCTCTCACACACACACATACTCACCTCTCTCTCACACACACACATACTCACCTCTCTCACACACACACATACTCACCTCTCTCACACACACACATACTCACCTCTCTCTCTCACACACACATACTCGCCTCTCTCTCACACACACATACTCACCTCTCTCTCACACACACATACTCGCCTCTCTCTCACACACACACATACTCACCTCTCTCACACACACATACTCACCTCTCTCACACACACACATACTCACCCCTCTCTCTCACACGCATACTCACCTCTCACACACACACATACTCACCCCTCTCTCTCACACACACATACTCACCTCTCTCCCACACACACACATACTCACCTCTCTCTCACACACACATACTCACCTCTCACACACACACATACTCACCCCTCCCTCACACACACACATACTCACCTCTCTCACACACACATACTCGCCTCTCTCTCTCACACACATACTCACCTCTCTCTCACACACACACATACTCACCTCTCTCACACACACACATACTCACCTCTCTCTCACACACACATACTCACCTCTCTCTCTCACACACATACTCACCTCTCTCACACACACATACTCATCTCTCTCTCTCACACACATACTCACCTCTCTCTCACACACATACTCACCTCTCTCTCTCACACACACATACTCACTTCTCTCTCACACGCATACTCACCCCTCTCTCACACACACACTCACCTCTCTCACACACACACACACACACACACACACACACATACTCACCTCTTTCACACACACACTCACCTCTCTCTCACACACGCATACTCACCTCTCACACACACTCATACTCACCTCTCTCACACACGCATACTCACCTCTCTCTCACACACACACTCACCTCTCTCTCACACACACACATACTCACCTCTCTCACACACACACTCACCTCTCTCTCACACACACACTCACCTCTCTCTCACACACACACATACTCACCTCTCTCACACACGCATACTCACCTCTCTAACACACGCATACTCACCTCTCTCTCTCACACACATACTCGCCTCTCTCTCACACGCATACTCACCTCTCACTCACACGCATTCTCACCTCTCTCTCACACACACACACATACTCACCTCTCTCACACACGCATACTCACCTCTCTCACACACGCATACTCACCTCTCTCTCACACACACATACTCGCCTCTCTCTCACACGCATTCTCACCTCTCTCACTCACACGCATTCTCACCTCTCTCTCACACACACATACTCGCCTCTCTCTCACACACACACATACTCACCTCCATCACACACACATACTCACCTCTCTCACACACACACATACTCACCCCTCTGTCTCACACGCATACTCACCTCTCACACACACACATACTCACCCCTCTCTCTCACACACACATACTCACCTCTCTCCCACACACACACATACTCACCTCTCTCTCACACACACATACTCACCTCTCACACACACACATACTCACCTCTCTCTCACACACACACATACTCACCTCTCTCACACACACATACTCGCCTCTCTCTCTCACACACATACTCACCTCTCTCTCACACACACACATACCACTCTCACACACACACATACTCACCTCTCTCTCACACACACATACTCACCTCTCTCTCTCACACACATACTCACCTCTCTCACACACACTTACTCACCTCTCTCTCTCACACACATACTCACCTCTCTCTCACACACATACTCACCTCTCTCTCTCACACACACATACTCACCTCTCTCTCACACGCATACTCACCCCTCTCTCACGCACACACACATACTCACCTCTCTCACACACACTCACCTCTCTCTCACACACACATACTCACCTCTCACACACACTCATACTCACCTCTCTCACACACGCATACTCACCTCTCTCTCACACACACACTCACCTCTCTCTCACACACACGCATACTCACCTCACACACGCATACTCACCTCTCACACACACGCATACTCACCTCTCTCTCACACACACACTCACCTCTCTCTCACACACACACATACTCACCTCTCTCACACACGCATACTCACCTCTCTCTCACACGCATACTCACCTCTCTCTCGCACACGCATACTCACCTCTCTCTCACACGCATACTCACCCCTCTCTCACACACACACTCACCTCTCTCTCACACACACACACATACTCACCTCTCTCACACACACACTCACCTCTCTCTCACACACACACACATACTCACCTCTCTCACACACGCATACTCACCTCTATCACACACGCATACTCACCTCTCTCTCATACACACATACTCGCCTCTCTCTCACACGCATACTCACCTCTCACTCACACGCATTCTCACCTCTCTCTCACACACACATACTCACCTCTCACACACACACACTCACCTCTCTCACACACACATACTCACCTCTCTCACACACACATACTCACCTCTCTCTCACACACACACTCACCTCTCACACACACACATACTCACCTCTCTCTCACACGCATACTCACCTCTCTCACACACGCATACTCACCTCTCTCTCACCCACACACTCTCCCCTCTCTCTCACACACACATACTCACCTCTCTCACACACACATACTCGCCTCTCTCTCACACACATACTCACCCCTCTCTCTCACACACGCATACTCACCTCTCTCTCACCCACACATTCACCCCTCTCTCTCACACACACATACTCACCTCTCTCACACACACATACTCGCCTCTCTCTCACACACATACTGACCCCTCTCTCACACACACACATACTCACCTCTCTCACACACACATACTCACCTCTCTCTCAGACACACATACTCACCTCTCTCACACAAGCATACTCACCCCTCTCTCACACACACAGACTCACCTCTCTCACACACACACATACTCACCTCTCTCTCTCTCACACACACATACTCACCCCTCTCTCTCTCACACACACATACTCACCTCTCTCACACACACGCATACTCGCCTCTTTCTCACACACACATACTCACCCCTCTCTCTCTCACACACACATACTCACCCCTCTCTCACACACACATACTCACCCCTCTCTCACACACACATACTCGCCTCTCTCTCACACACACATACTCACCTCTCTCACACACAAATACTCACCCCTCACACACACACACATACTCACCTCTCTCACAAACACATACTCACCTCTCTCTCACACACACATACTCACCCCTCTCTCACACACACATACTCGCCTCTCTCTCACACACACACATACTGACCTCTCTCACACACACACATACTCACCTCTCTCACACACACACATACTCACCTCTCTCACACACACACATACTCACCTCTCTCTCACACACACACACTTACCTCTCTCACACACACACATACTCACCTCTCTCTCACACACACACATACTCACCTCTCTCACACACACATACTCACCCCTCTCTCACACACACATACTCACCCCTCTCACACACACACATACTCACCTCTCTCACTCAGACATACTCGCCTCTCTCTCACACACACATACTCACCTCTCTCTCACACACACATACTCGCCTCTCTCTCACACACACACATACTCACCTCTCTCACACACACATACTCACCTCTCTCACACACACACATACTCACCCCTCTCTCTCACACGCATACTCACCTCTCACACACACACATACTTACCCCTCTCTCTCACACACACATACTCACCTCTCTCACACACATACATACTCACCCCTCTCTCTCACACACACATACTCACCTCTCTCTCACACACACATACTCACCTCTCTCACACACACATACTCACCTCTCTCTCACACACACACATACTCACCTCTCTCACACACACATACTCGCCTCTCTCTCTCACACACATACTCGCCTCTCTCTCACACACACACATACTCACCTCTCTCACACACACACATACTCACCTCTCTCTCACACACACATACTCACCTCTCTCTCTCACACACATACTCACCTCTCTCTCTCACACACATACTCACCTCTCTCACACACACATACTCACCTCTCTCCTCTCTCTCTCACACACACATACTCACCTCTCTCTCGCACACACACATACTCACCTCTCTCTCACACACACAAACTCACCTCTCTCACACACACATACTCGCCTCTCTCTCTCACACGCATACTCACCTCTCACACACACACACACACATACTCACCTCTCTCTCTCTCACACACGCATACTCACCTCTCTCACACACACACATACTCACCTCTCTCACACACACATACTCGCCTCTCTCACACGCATACTCACCTCTCACATACACACACATACTCACCTCTCTCTCTCACACACGCATACTCACCCCTCTCACACACACACATGCTCACCTCTCTCTCTCACACACGCATACTCACCTCTCTCACACACACATACTCACCTCTCTCACACACACACACTCACCTCTCTCTGACACACACACATACTCACCTCTCTCACACACACGCATACTCACCCCTCTCTCTCACACACACATACTCACCTCTCTCTCTCACACGCATACTCACCTCTCTCACACACACACATACTCACCTCTCTCACACACACATACTCACCTCTCTCTCTCACACACACATACTCACCTCTCTCTCTCACTCACACATACTCACCTCTCTCACACACACATACTCACCTCTCTCTCACACACACACATACTCACCTCTCTCACACACACATACTCACCTCTCTCTCACACACATACTCACCTCTCTCTCACACACACATACTCACCTCTCTCACACACACATGCTCACCTCTCTCACACACACATACTCACCTCTCTCTCACACACACATACTCACCTCTCTCACACACATATACTCACCTCTCTCTCACACACACATACTCACCTCTCTCTCACACACACACATACTCACCTCTCTCTCACACACACATACTCACCTCTCTCTCACACACACACATACTCACCTCTCACACACACATACTCACCTCTCTCTCACACACACACATACTCACCTCTCTCACACACACATACTCACCTCTCTCACACACATATACTCACCTCTCTCTCACACACACATACTCACCTCTCTCTCTCACACACATACTCACCTCTCACACACACACACACATACTCACCCCTCTCTCACACACACGCATACTCACCTCTCTCTCTCACACACACATACTCACCTCTCTCACACACACATACTCACCTCTCTCACACACACACACATACTCGCCTCTCTCTCACACACACATACTCACCTCTCTCTCTCACACACATACTCACCTCTCACACACACACATACTCACCCCTCTCTCACACACACGCATACTCACCTCTCTCTCTCACACACACATACTCACCTCTCTCACACACACATACTCACCTCTCTCTCACACACACATACTCACCTCTCTCACACACACGCACTCACCTCTCTCTCACACGCACACATACTCACCTCTCTCACACACACATACTCACCTCTCTCACACACATATACTCACCTCTCTCTCACACACACATACTCACCTCTCTCTCACACACACATACTCACCTCTCTCTCACACACACACATACTTACCTCTCTCTCACACACACACACTCACCTCTCTCACACACATATACTCACCTCTCTCTCACACACACATACTCACCTCTCTCTCACACACACATACTCACCTCTCTCACACACACATACTCACCTCTCTCTCACACACACACATACTCACCTCTCACACACATATACTCACCTCTCTCTCACACACACACATACTCACCTCTCTCACACACACATACTCACCTCTCTCACACACATATACTCACCTCTCTCTCACACACACATACTCACCTCTCTCTCACACACACATACTCACCTCTCTCTCACACACACACATACTTACCTCTCTCTCACACACACACACTCACCTCTCTCACACACATATACTCACCTCTCTCTCACACACACACATACTCACCTCTCTCACACACACATACTCACCTCTCTCACACACATATACTCACCTCTCTCTCACACACACATACTCACCTCTCTCTCACACACACACATACTCACCTCTCTCACACACATATACTCACCTCTCTCTCACACACACACATACTCACCTCTCACACACACACATACTCACCGCTCTCACACACACACATACTCACCTCTCTCACACACGCATACTCACCTCTCTCTCACACACATACTCACCTCTCTCTCACACACACATACTCACCTCTCTCTCACACACACATACTCACCTCTCTCACACACACACACTCACCTCTCTCACACACACACATACTCACCTCTCTCACACACACATACATACTCACCTCTCTCACACACACACATACTCACCTCTCTCACACACACATACATACTCACCTCTCTCTCACACACATACTCACCTCTCTCACGCACACATACTCACCTCTCTCTCTCACACACATACTCACCTCTCACACACACACATACTCACCCCTCTCTCACACACACGCATACTCACCTCTCTCTCTCACACACACATACTCACCTCTCTCACACACACATACTCACCTCTCTCTCACACACACATACTCACCTCTCTCACACACACGCACTCACCTCTCTCTCACACGCGCACATACTCACCTCTCTCACACACACACATACTCACCTCCCTCTCACACACACATACTCACCTATCTCTCACATACACACATACTCACCTCTCTCTCACACGCATACTCACCTCTTTCTCACACACACATACTCACCTCTCTCTCACACGCATACTCACCTCTCTCACACACACACATACTCGCCTCTCTCTCACACACACATACTCACCTCTCTCTCTCACACACACATACTCACCTCTCTCACACACACATACTCACCTCTCTCTCACACGCATACTCACCTCTCTCACACACACACATACTCGCCTCTCTCTCACACACACATACTCACCTCTCTCACACACATATACTCACCTCTCTCTCACACACACATACTCACCTCTCTCTCACACACACATACTCACCTCTCTCTCACACACACACATACTTACCTCTCTCTCACACACACACATACTCACCTCTCTCACACACATATACTCACCTCTCTCTCACACACACACATACTCACCTCTCTCACACACACATACTCACCTCTCTCACACACATATACTCACCTCTCTCTCACACACACATACTCACCTCTCTCTCACACACACACATACTCACCTCTCTCACACACATATACTCACCTCTCTCTCACACACACACATACTCACCTCTCACACACACACATACTCACCCCTCTCTCACACACACATACTCGCCTCTCTCTCACACACACATACTCACCCCTCTCTCTCTCACACACACATACTCACCTCTCTCACACACATACTCACCCCTCTCACACACACACATACTCACCTCTCTCACAAACACATACTCACCTCTCTCTCACACACACATACTCACCCCTCTCTCACACACACACATACTCACCTCTCTCACACACGCATACTCACCTCTCTCACACACGCATACTCACCCCTCTCTCACACACGCATACTCACCCCTCTCACACACACACATACTCACCTCTCTGACACACACATACTCACCCCTCTCTCTCTCACACACACATACTCACCTCTCTCACACACACGCACTCACCTCTCTCTCACACGCACACATACTCACCTCTCACACACATATACTCACCTCTCTCTCACACACACACATACTCACCTCTCTCACACACACATACTCACCTCTCTCACACACATATACTCACCTCTCTCTCACACACACATACTCACCTCTCTCTCACACACACATACTCACCTCTCTCTCACACACACACATACTTACCTCTCTCTCACACACACACACTCACCTCTCTCACACACATATACTCACCTCTCTCTCACACACACACATACTCACCTCTCTCACACACACATACTCACCTCTCTCACACACATATACTCACCTCTCTCTCACACACACATACTCACCTCTCTCTCACACACACACATACTCACCTCTCTCACACACATATACTCACCTCTCTCTCACACACACACATACTCACCTCTCACACACACACATACTCACCGCTCTCACACACACACATACTCACCTCTCTCACACACGCATACTCACCTCTCTCTCACACACATACTCACCTCTCTCTCACACACACATACTCACCTCTCTCTCACACACACATACTCACCTCTCTCACACACACACACTCACCTCTCTCACACACACACATACTCACCTCTCTCACACACACATACATACTCACCTCTCTCACACACACACATACTCACCTCTCTCACACACACATACATACTCACCTCTCTCTCACACACATACTCACCTCTCTCACGCACACATACTCACCTCTCTCTCTCACACACATACTCACCTCTCACACACACACATACTCACCCCTCTCTCACACACACGCATACTCACCTCTCTCTCTCACACACACATACTCACCTCTCTCACACACACATACTCACCTCTCTCTCACACACACATACTCACCTCTCTCACACACACGCACTCACCTCTCTCTCACACGCGCACATACTCACCTCTCTCACACACACACATACTCACCTCCCTCTCACACACACATACTCACCTATCTCTCACATACACACATACTCACCTCTCTCTCACACGCATACTCACCTCTTTCTCACACACACATACTCACCTCTCTCTCACACGCATACTCACCTCTCTCACACACACACATACTCGCCTCTCTCTCACACACACATACTCACCTCTCTCTCTCACACACACATACTCACCTCTCTCACACACACATACTCACCTCTCTCTCACACGCATACTCACCTCTCTCACACACACACATACTCGCCTCTCTCTCACACACACATACTCACCTCTCTCACACACATATACTCACCTCTCTCTCACACACACATACTCACCTCTCTCTCACACACACATACTCACCTCTCTCTCACACACACACATACTTACCTCTCTCTCACACACACACATACTCACCTCTCTCACACACATATACTCACCTCTCTCTCACACACACACATACTCACCTCTCTCACACACACATACTCACCTCTCTCACACACATATACTCACCTCTCTCTCACACACACATACTCACCTCTCTCTCACACACACACATACTCACCTCTCTCACACACATATACTCACCTCTCTCTCACACACACACATACTCACCTCTCACACACACACATACTCACCCCTCTCTCACACACACATACTCGCCTCTCTCTCACACACACATACTCACCCCTCTCTCTCTCACACACACATACTCACCTCTCTCACACACATACTCACCCCTCTCACACACACACATACTCACCTCTCTCACAAACACATACTCACCTCTCTCTCACACACACATACTCACCCCTCTCTCACACACACACATACTCACCTCTCTCACACACGCATACTCACCTCTCTCACACACGCATACTCACCCCTCTCTCACACACGCATACTCACCCCTCTCACACACACACATACTCACCTCTCTGACACACACATACTCACCCCTCTCTCTCTCACACACACATACTCACCTCTCTCACACACACGCACTCACCTCTCTCTCACACGCACACATACTCACCTCTCTCACACACATACTCACCTCTCTCTCACACACACACATACTCACCTCTCTCACACACACACATACTCACCTCTCTCTCACACACATACTCACCTCTCTCTCACATACACACATACTCACCTCTCTCTCACACGCATACTCACCTCTCTCTCACACACACATACTCACCTCTCTCTCACACGCATACTCACCTCTCTCACACACACATACTCGCCTCTCTCTCACACACACACATACTCACCTCTCTCTCTCACACACACATACTCACCTCTCTCACACACACACATACTCACCTCTCTCTCACACACATACTCACCTCTCTCTCACATACACACATACTCACCTCTCTCTCACACGCATACTCACCTCTCTCTCTCACACACATACTCACCTCTCTCTCACACGCATACTCACCTCTCTCACACACACACATACTCACCTCTCTCACACACGCATACTCACCCCTCTGACACACACACAGACTCACCTCTCTCACACACACGCATACTCACCTCTCTCTCTCACACACATACTCACCTCTCTCTCACACGCATACTCACCTCTCTCACACACACACATACTCACCTCTCTCACACACGCATACTCACCCCTCTGACACACACACAGACTCACCCCTCTCACACACACACATACTCACCTCTCTGACACACACATACTCACCCCTCTCTCTCTCACACACACATACTCACCTCTCTCACACACACGCACTCACCTCTCTCTCACACGCACACATACTCACCTCTCTCACACACATACTCACCTCTCTCTCACACACACACATACTCACCTCTCTCACACACACACATACTCACCTCTCTCTCACACACATACTCACCTCTCTCTCACACACACGCATACTCACCTCTCTCACACACACATACTCACCCCTCTCACACACACACATACTCACCTCTCTCACAAACACATACTCACCTCTCTCTCACACACACATACTCACCCCTCTCTCACACACACATACTCACCTCTCTCTCACACACACACATACTCACCTCTCTCACACACACACATACTCACCTCTCTCTCACACACATACTCACCTCTCTCTCACATACACACATACTCACCTCTCTCTCACACGCATACTCACCTCTCTCTCTCACACACATACTCACCTCTCTCTCACACGCATACTCACCTCTCTCACACACACACATACTCACCTCTCTCACACACGCATACTCACCCCTCTGACACACACACAGACTCACCTCTCTCACACACACACATACTCACCTCACTCACATACACGCATACTCGCCTCTCTCTCACGCACACATACTCACCCCTCTCTCTCTCTCACACACATACTCACCCCTCTCACACACACACATACTCGCCTCTCTCTCACACACACATACTCACCTCTCTCACACACACACATACTCACCTCTCTCTCACACACATACTCACCCCTCTCACACACACACATACTCACCTCTCTCACAAACACATACTCACCTCTCTCTCACACACACATACTCACCCCTCTCTCACACACACATACTCGCCTCTCTCTCACACACACATACTCGCCTCTCTCACACACACACATACTCACCTCTCTCACACACACACTCACCTCTCTCTCACACACACACATACTCACCTCTCTCACACACACACTCACCTCTCTCTCACACACACACACATACTCACCTCTCTCACACACGCATACTCACCTCTCTCACACACGCATACTCACCTCTCTCTCACACACACATACTCGCCTCTCTCTCACACGCATACTCACCTCTCACTCACACGCATTCTCACCTCTCTCTCACACACACATACTCACCTATCACACACACACACTCACCTCTCTCACACACACATACTCACCTCTCTCTCACACGCATACTCACCTCTCTCTCACACACACACTCACCTCTCACACACACACATACTCACCTCTCTCTCACACACATACTCACCCCTCTCTCTCACACACGCATACTCACCTCTCTCTCACCCACACATTCACCCCTCTCTCTCACACACACATACTCACCTCTCTCACACACACATACTCGCCTCTCTCTCACACACATACTCACCCCTCTCTCACACACACATACTCACCTCTCTCACACACGCATACTCACCCCTCTCACACACACACATACATACTCACCTCCCTCTCACACACACATACTCACCCCTCTCTCACACACACATACTCGCCTCTCTCTCACACACACATACTCACCTCTCTCACACACACACATACTCACCTCTCTCACAAACACATACTCACCTCTCTCTCACACACACATACTCACCCCTCTCTCACACACACATACTCACCTCTCTGACACACACATACTCACCCCTCTCTCTCTCACACACACATACTCACCTCTCTCACACACACGCACTCACCTCTCTCTCACACGCACACATACTCACCTCTCTCACACACATACTCACCTCTCTCTCACACACACACATACTCACCTCTCTCACACACACACATACTCACCTCTCTCTCACACACATACTCACCTCTCTCTCACATACACACATACTCACCTCTCTCTCACACGCATACTCACCTCTCTCTCACACACACATACTCACCTCTCTCTCACACGCATACTCACCTCTCTCACACACACACATACTCGCCTCTCTCTCACACACACACATACTCACCTCTCTCTCTCACACACACATACTCACCTCTCTCACACACACATACTCACCTCTCTCACAAACACATACTCACCTCTCTCTCACACACACATACTCACCCCTCTCTCACACACACATACTCACCTCTCTCTCACACACACACATACTCACCTCTCTCACACACACACATACTCACCTCTCTCTCACACACATACTCACCTCTCTCTCACATACACACATACTCACCTCTCTCTCACACGCATACTCACCTCTCTCTCTCACACACATACTCACCTCTCTCTCACACGCATACTCACCCCTCTGACACACACACAGACTCACCTCTCTCACACACACATACTCACCTCTCTCTCTCTCACACACACATACTCACCTCTCTCACACACACGCATACTCGCCTCTCTCTCACACACACATACTCACCTCTCTCACACACACACATACTCACCTCTCTCACACACACATACTCACCCCTCTCACACACACACATACTCACCTCTCTCACAAACACATACTCACCTCTCTCTCACACACACATACTCACCCCTCTCTCACACACACATACTCGCCTCTCTCTCACACACACATACTCGCCTCTCTCACACACACACATACTCACCTCTCTCACACACACACTCACCTCTCTCTCACACACACACATACTCACCTCTCTCACACACACACTCACCTCTCTCTCACACACACACACATACTCACCTCTCTCACACACGCATACTCACCTCTCTCACACACGCATACTCACCTCTCTCTCACACACACATACTCGCCTCTCTCTCACACGCATACTCACCTCTCACTCACACGCATTCTCACCTCTCTCTCACACACACATACTCACCTATCACACACACACACTCACCTCTCTCACACACACATACTCACCTCTCTCTCACACACACATACTCACCCCTCTCTCACACACACATACTCGCCTCTCTGTCACACACACATACTCGCCTCTCTCACACACACACATACTCACCTCTCTCACACACACACTCACCTCTCTCTCACACACACACATACTCACCTCTCTCACACACACACTCACCTCTCTCTCACACACACACACATACTCACCTCTCTCACACACGCATACTCACCTCTCTCACACACGCATACTCACCTCTCTCTCACACACACATACTCGCCTCTCTCTCACACGCATACTCACCTCTCACTCACACGCATTCTCACCTCTCTCTCACACACACATACTCACCTATCACACACACACACTCACCTCTCTCACACACACATACTCACCTCTCTCTCACACGCACACTCACCTCTCTCTCACACACACACTCACCTCTCACACACACACATACTCACCTCTCTCTCACACGCATACTCACCTCTCTCTCACACACGCATACTCACCTCTCTCTCATCCACACATTCACCCCTCTCTCTCACACACACATACTCACCTCTCTCACACACACATACTCGCCTCTCTCTCACACACATACTCACCCCTCTCTCACACACACACATACTCACCTCTCTCACACACACATACTCACCTCTCTCTCAGACACACATACTCACCTCTCTCACACACGCATACTCACCCCTCTCACACACACACAGACTCACCTCTCTCACACACACACATACTCACCTCTCTCTCTCTCACACACACATACTCACCCCTCTCTCTCTCACACAAAAAATACTCACCTCTCTCACACACACGCATACTCGCCTCTCTCTCACACACACATACTCACCCCTCTCTCTCTCACACACACATACTCACCCCTCTCTCACACACACATACTCGCCTCTCTCTCACACACACATACTCACCTCTCTCACACACACATACTCACCTCTCTCACACACACACATACTCACCTCTCTCACGCACACATACTCACCCCTCTCACACACACACATACTCACCTCTCTCACAAACACATACTCACCTCTCTCTCACACACACATACTCACCCCTCTCTCACACACACATACTCGCCTCTCTCTCACACACACATACTCGCCTCTCTCACACACACACATACTCACCTCTCTCACACACACACATACTCACCTCTCTCACACACACACATACTCACCTCTCTCACACACACACACATACTCACCTCTCTCTCTCACACACACATACTCGCCTCTCTCTCACACACACATACTCACCTCTCTCTCACACACACATACTCGCCTCTCTCTCACACACACACATACTCACCTCTCTCACACACACATACTCACCTCTCTCACACACACACATACTCACCCCTCTCTCTCATACGCATACTCACCTCTCACACACACACATACTCACCCCTCTCTCTCACACACACATACTCACCTCTCTCCCACACACACACATACTCACCTCTCTCTCACACACACATACTCACCTCTCACACACACACATACTCACCCCTCTCTCACACACACACATACTCACCTCTCTCTCACACATACATACTCACCTCTCTCTCTCACACACATACTCACCTCTCTCACACACACACTCACCTCTCTCTCTCACACACATACTCACCTCTCTCTCACACACATACTCACCTCTCTCTCTCACACACACATACTCACTTCTCTCTCACACGCATACTCACCCCTCTCTCACACACACACTCACCTCTCTCTCACACACACACACACACACATACTCACCTCTCTCACACACACACTCACCTCTCTCTCACACACACATACTCGCCTCTCTCACACACACATACTCGCCTCTCTCTCTCACACACATACTCACCTCTCTCTCACACACACACATACCACTCTCACACACACACATACCCACCTCTCTCTCACACACACATACTCACCTCTCTCTCTCACACACATACTCACCTCTCTCACACACACTTACTCACCTCTCTCTCTCACACACACATACTCACCTCTCTCTCACACGCATACTCACCCCTCTCTCACACACACACTCACCTCTCTATCACACACACACACATACTCACCTCTCTCACACACACTCACCTCTCTCTCACACACACATACTCACCTCTCACACACACTCATACTCACCTCTCACACACGCATACTCACCTCTCTCTCACACACACACTCACCTCTCTCTCACACACACACTCACCTCTCTCACACACACACATACTCACCTCTCTCACACACACATACATACTCACCTCTCTCACACACACACATACTCACCTCTCTCACACACACATACATACTCACCTCTCTCTCACACACATACTCACCTCTCTCACGCACACATACTCACCTCTCTCTCACACGCATACTCACCTCTCTCACACACACACATACTCGCCTCTCTCTCACACACACATACTCACCTCTCTCTCTCACACACATACTCACCTCTCACACACACACATACTCACCCCTCCCTCACACACACGCATACTCACCTCTCTCTCTCACACACACATACTCACCTCTCTCACACACACATACTCACCTCTCTCTCACACACACATACTCACCTCTCTCACACACACGCACTCACCTATCTCTCACACGCACACATACTCACCTCTCTCACACACACACATACTCACCTCTCTCTCACACACACATACTCACCTATCTCTCACATACACACATACTCACCTCTCTCTCACACGCATACTCACCTCTTTCTCACACACACATACTCACCTCTCTCTCACACGCATACTCACCTCTCTCACACACACACATACTCGCCTCTCTCTCACACACACATACTCACCTCTCTCTCTCACACACACATACTCACCTCTCTCACACACACATACTCACCTCTCTCTCACACGCATACTCACCTCTCTCACACACACACATACTCGCCTCTCTCTCACACACACATACTCACCTCTCTCACACACATATACTCACCTCTCTCTCACACACACATACTCACCTCTCTCTCACACACACATACTCACCTCTCTCTCACACACACACATACTTACCTCTCTCTCACACACACACATACTCACCTCTCTCACACACATATACTCACCTCTCTCTCACACACACACATACTCACCTCTCTCACACACACATACTCACCTCTCTCACACACATATACTCACCTCTCTCTCACACACACATACTCACCTCTCTCTCACACACACACATACTCACCTCTC
The DNA here is from genome assembly GCF_047496885.1 of Scyliorhinus torazame. Taxonomy (NCBI): domain Eukaryota; kingdom Metazoa; phylum Chordata; class Chondrichthyes; order Carcharhiniformes; family Scyliorhinidae; genus Scyliorhinus; species Scyliorhinus torazame. The sequence goes on from NC_092709.1 coordinate 116,850,529, forward strand.
TCACACACATATACTCACCTCTCTCACACACACACACATACTCACCTCTCTCACACACGCATACTCACCTCTCTCACACACGCATACTCACCTCTCTCACACACACATACTCACCTCTCACACACACTCATACTCACCTCTCTCACACACGCATACTCACCTCTCTCTCACACACACACTCACCTCTCTCTCACACACACGCATACTCACCTCTCACACGCATACTCACCTCTCTCACACACACGCATACTCACCTCTCTCTCACACACACACTCACCTCTCTCTCACACACACACATACTCACCTCTCTCACACACGCATACTCACCTCTCTCTCACACGCAAACTCACCTCTCTCTCACACACACACTCACCTCTCTCTCACACACACACATACTCACCTCTCTCACACACACACTCACCTCTCTCTCACACACACACACACATACTCACCTCTCTCACACACGCATACTCACCTCTCTAACACACGCATACTCACCTCTCTCTCTCACACACATACTCGCCTCTCTCTCACACGCATACTCACCTCTCACTCACACGCATTCTCACCTCTCTCTCACACACACACACACATACTCACCTCTCTCACACACGCATACTCACCTCTCTCACACACGCAGACTCACCTCTCTCTCACACACACATACTCGCCTCTCTGCCACACGCATTCTCACCTCTCTCACTCACACGCATTCTCACCTCTCTCTCACACACACATACTCACCTATCACACACACACACTCACCTCTCTCACACACACATACTCACCTCTCTCTCACACGCATACTCACCTCTCTCTCACACACACACTCACCTCTCACACACACACATACTCACCTCTCTCTCACACGCATACTCACCTCTCTCTCACACACGCATACTCACCTCTCTCTCACCCACACACTCACCCCTCTCTCTCACACACACATACTCACCTCTCTCACACACACATACTCGCCTCTCTCTCACACACATACTCACCCCTCTCTCTCACACACGCATACTCACCTCTCTCTCACCCACACATTCACCCCTCTCTCTCACACACACATACTCACCTCTCTCACACACGCATACTCACCCCTCTCACACACACACAGACTCACCTCTCTCACACACACACATACTCACCTCTCTCTCTCTCACACACACATACTCACCCCTCTCTCTCTCACACACACATACTCACCTCTCTCACACACACGCATACTCGCCTCTCTCTCACACACACATACTCGCCCCTCTCTCTCTCACACACACATACTCACCCCTCTCTCACACACACATACTCGCCTCTCTCTCACACACACATACTCACCTCTCTCACACACACATACTCACCTCTCTCACACACACACATACTCACCTCTCTCACACACACATACTCACCCCTCTCACACACACACATACTCACCTCTCTCACAAACACATACTCACCTCTCTCTCACACACACATACTCACCCCTCTCTCACACACACATACTCGCCTCTCTCTCACACACACATAGTCGCCTCTCTCACACACACACATACTCACCTCTCTCACACACACACATACTCATCTCTCTCTCACACACACACATACTCACCTCTCTCACACACACACATACTCACCTCTCTCACACACACACATACTCACCTCTCTCTCTCACACACACATACTCACCTCTCTCTCTCACACACACATACTCGCCTCTCTCTCACACACACATACTCACCTCTCTCTCACACACACATACTCGCCTCTCTCACACACACATACTCGCCTCTCTCTCTCACACACATACTCACCTCTCTCTCACACACACACATACCACTCTCACACACACACATACCCACCTCTCTCTCACACACACATACTCACCTCTCTCTCTCACACACATACTCACCTCTCTCACACACACTTACTCACCTCTCTCTCTCACACACACATACTCACCTCTCTCTCACACGCATACTCACCCCTCTCTCACACACACACTCACCTCTCTCTCACACACACACACATACTCACCTCTCTCACACACACTCACCTCTCTCTCACACACACATACTCACCTCTCACACACACTCATACTCACCTCTCTCACACACGCATACTCACCTCTCTCTCACACACACACATACTCACCTCTCTCTCACACACACATACTCACCTCTCACACACACACATACTCACCCCTCTCTCACACACACACATACTCACCTCTCTCTCACACATACATACTCACCTCTCTCTCTCACACACATACTCACCTCTCTCACACACACACTCACCTCTCTCTCTCACACACATACTCACCTCTCTCTCACACACATACTCACCTCTCTCTCTCACACACACATACTCACTTCTCTCTCACACGCATACTCACCCCTCTCTCACACACACACTCACCTCTCTCTCACACACACACACACACACATACTCACCTCTCTCACACACACACTCACCTCTCTCTCACACACACATACTCGCCTCTCTCACACACACATACTCGCCTCTCTCTCTCACACACATACTCACCTCTCTCTCACACACACACATACCACTCTCACACACACACATACCCACCTCTCTCTCACACACACATACTCACCTCTCTCTCTCACACACATACTCACCTCTCTCACACACACTTACTCACCTCTCTCTCTCACACACACATACTCACCTCTCTCTCACACGCATACTCACCCCTCTCTCACACACACACTCACCTCTCTATCACACACACACACATACTCACCTCTCTCACACACACTCACCTCTCTCTCACACACACATACTCACCTCTCACACACACTCATACTCACCTCTCACACACGCATACTCACCTCTCTCTCACACACACACTCACCTCTCTCTCACACACACACTCACCTCTCTCACACACACACATACTCACCTCTCTCACACACACATACATACTCACCTCTCTCACACACACACATACTCACCTCTCTCACACACACATACATACTCACCTCTCTCTCACACACATACTCACCTCTCTCACGCACACATACTCACCTCTCTCTCACACGCATACTCACCTCTCTCACACACACACATACTCGCCTCTCTCTCACACACACATACTCACCTCTCTCTCTCACACACATACTCACCTCTCACACACACACATACTCACCCCTCCCTCACACACACGCATACTCACCTCTCTCTCTCACACACACATACTCACCTCTCTCACACACACATACTCACCTCTCTCTCACACACACATACTCACCTCTCTCACACACACGCACTCACCTATCTCTCACACGCACACATACTCACCTCTCTCACACACACACATACTCACCTCTCTCTCACACACACATACTCACCTATCTCTCACATACACACATACTCACCTCTCTCTCACACGCATCCTCACCTCTTTCTCACACACACATACTCACCTCTCTCTCACACGCATACTCACCTCTCTCACACACACACATACTCGCCTCTCTCTCACACACACATACTCACCTCTCTCTCTCACACACACATACTCACCTCTCTCACACACACATACTCACCTCTCTCTCACACGCATACTCACCTCTCTCACACACACACATACTCGCCTCTCTCTCACACACACATACTCACCTCTCTCACACACATATACTCACCTCTCTCTCACACACACATACTCACCTCTCTCTCACACACACATACTCACCTCTCTCTCACACACACACATACTTACCTCTCTCTCACACACACACATACTCACCTCTCTCACACACATATACTCACCTCTCTCTCACACACACACATACTCACCTCTCTCACACACACATACTCACCTCTCTCACACACATATACTCACCTCTCTCTCACACACACATACTCACCTCTCTCTCACACACACACATACTCACCTCTCTCACACACATATACTCACCTCTCTCACACACACACACATACTCACCTCTCTCACACACGCATACTCACCTCTCTCACACACGCATACTCACCTCTCTCACACACACATACTCACCTCTCACACACACTCATACTCACCTCTCTCACACACGCATACTCACCTCTCTCTCACACACACACTCACCTCTCTCTCACACACACGCATACTCACCTCTCACACGCATACTCACCTCTCTCACACACACGCATACTCACCTCTCTCTCACACACACACTCACCTCTCTCTCACACACACACATACTCACCTCTCTCACACACGCATACTCACCTCTCTCTCACACGCAAACTCACCTCTCTCTCACACACACACTCACCTCTCTCTCACACACACACATACTCACCTCTCTCACACACACACTCACCTCTCTCTCACACACACACACACATACTCACCTCTCTCACACACGCATACTCACCTCTCTAACACACGCATACTCACCTCTCTCTCTCACACACATACTCGCCTCTCTCTCACACGCATACTCACCTCTCACTCACACGCATTCTCACCTCTCTCTCACACACACACACACATACTCACCTCTCTCACACACGCATACTCACCTCTCTCACACACGCAGACTCACCTCTCTCTCACACACACATACTCGCCTCTCTGCCACACGCATTCTCACCTCTCTCACTCACACGCATTCTCACCTCTCTCTCACACACACATACTCACCTATCACACACACACACTCACCTCTCTCACACACACATACTCACCTCTCTCTCACACGCATACTCACCTCTCTCTCACACACACACTCACCTCTCACACACACACATACTCACCTCTCTCTCACACGCATACTCACCTCTCTCTCACACACGCATACTCACCTCTCTCTCACCCACACACTCACCCCTCTCTCTCACACACACATACTCACCTCTCTCACACACACATACTCGCCTCTCTCTCACACACATACTCACCCCTCTCTCTCACACACGCATACTCACCTCTCTCTCACCCACACATTCACCCCTCTCTCTCACACACACATACTCACCTCTCTCACACACGCATACTCACCCCTCTCACACACACACAGACTCACCTCTCTCACACACACACATACTCACCTCTCTCTCTCTCACACACACATACTCACCCCTCTCTCTCTCACACACACATACTCACCTCTCTCACACACACGCATACTCGCCTCTCTCTCACACACACATACTCGCCCCTCTCTCTCTCACACACACATACTCACCCCTCTCTCACACACACATACTCGCCTCTCTCTCACACACACATACTCACCTCTCTCACACACACATACTCACCTCTCTCACACACACACATACTCACCTCTCTCACACACACATACTCACCCCTCTCACACACACACATACTCACCTCTCTCACAAACACATACTCACCTCTCTCTCACACACACATACTCACCCCTCTCTCACACACACATACTCGCCTCTCTCTCACACACACATAGTCGCCTCTCTCACACACACACATACTCACCTCTCTCACACACACACATACTCATCTCTCTCTCACACACACACATACTCACCTCTCTCACACACACACATACTCACCTCTCTCACACACACACATACTCACCTCTCTCTCTCACACACACATACTCACCTCTCTCTCTCACACACACATACTCGCCTCTCTCTCACACACACATACTCACCTCTCTCTCACACACACATACTCGCCTCTCTCACACACACATACTCGCCTCTCTCTCTCACACACATACTCACCTCTCTCTCACACACACACATACCACTCTCACACACACACATACCCACCTCTCTCTCACACACACATACTCACCTCTCTCTCTCACACACATACTCACCTCTCTCACACACACTTACTCACCTCTCTCTCTCACACACACATACTCACCTCTCTCTCACACGCATACTCACCCCTCTCTCACACACACACTCACCTCTCTCTCACACACACACACATACTCACCTCTCTCACACACACTCACCTCTCTCTCACACACACATACTCACCTCTCACACACACTCATACTCACCTCTCTCACACACGCATACTCACCTCTCTCTCACACACACACTCACCTCTCTCTCACACACACACTCACCTCTCTCACACACACACATACTCACCTCTCTCACACACACATACATACTCACCTCTCTCACACACACACATACTCACCTCTCTCACACACACATACATACTCACCTCTCTCTCACACACATACTCACCTCTCTCACGCACACATACTCACCTCTCTCTCACACGCATACTCACCTCTCTCACACACACACATACTCGCCTCTCTCTCACACACACATACTCACCTCTCTCTCTCACACACATACTCACCTCTCACACACACACATACTCACCCCTCTCTCACACACACGCATACTCACCTCTCTCTCTCACACACACATACTCACCTCTCTCACACACACATACTCACCTCTCTCTCACACACACATACTCACCTCTCTCACACACACGCACTCACCTATCTCTCACACGCACACATATTCACCTCTCTCACACACACACATACTCACCTCTCTCTCACACACACATACTCACCTATCTCTCACATACACACATACTCACCTCTCTCTCACACGCATACTCACCTCTTTCTCACACACACATACTCACCTCTCTCTCACACGCATACTCACCTCTCTCACACACACACATACTCGCCTCTCTCACACACACATACTCACCTCTCTCTCTCACACACACATACTCACCTCTCTCACACACACATACTCACCTCTCTCTCACACGCATACTCACCTCTCTCACACACACACATACTCGCCTCTCTCTCACACACACATACTCACCTCTCTCACACACATATACTCACCTCTCTCTCACACACACATACTCACCTATCACACACACACACTCACCTCTCTCACACACACATACTCACCTCTCTCTCACACGCATACTCACCTCTCTCTCACACACACACTCACCTCTCACACACACACATACCTCTCTCTCACACGCATACTCACCTCTCTCTCACACACGCATACTCACCTCTCTCTCACCCACACACTCACCCCTCTCTCTCACACACACATACTCACCTCTCTCACACACACATACTCGCCTCTCTCTCACACACATACTCACCCCTCTCTCTCACACACGCATACTCACCTCTCTCTCACCCACACATTCACCCCTCTCTCTCACACACACATACTCACCTCTCTCACACACGCATACTCACCCCTCTCACACACACACAGACTCACCTCTCTCACACACACACATACTCACCTCTCTCTCTCTCACACACACATACTCACCCCTCTCTCTCTCACACACACATACTCACCTCTCTCACACACACGCATACTCGCCTCTCTCTCACACACACATACTCGCCCCTCTCTCTCTCACACACACATACTCACCCCTCTCTCACACACACATACTCGCCTCTCTCTCACACACACATACTCACCTCTCTCACACACACATACTCACCTCTCTCACACACACACATACTCACCTCTCTCACACACACATACTCACCCCTCTCACACACACACATACTCACCTCTCTCACAAACACATACTCACCTCTCTCTCACACACACATACTCACCCCTCTCTCACACACACATACTCGCCTCTCTCTCACACACACATAGTCGCCTCTCTCACACACACACATACTCACCTCTCTCACACACACACATACTCATCTCTCTCTCACACACACACATACTCACCTCTCTCACACACACACATACTCACCTCTCTCACACACACACATACTCACCTCTCTCTCTCACACACACATACTCACCTCTCTCTCTCACACACACATACTCGCCTCTCTCTCACACACACATACTCACCTCTCTCTCACACACACATACTCGCCTCTCTCACACACACATACTCGCCTCTCTCTCTCACACACATACTCACCTCTCTCTCACACACACACATACCACTCTCACACACACACATACCCACCTCTCTCTCACACACACATACTCACCTCTCTCTCTCACACACATACTCACCTCTCTCACACACACTTAGTCACCTCTCTCTCTCACACACACATACTCACCTCTCTCTCACACGCATACTCACCCCTCTCTCACACACACACTCACCTCTCTCTCACACACACACACATACTCACCTCTCTCACACACACTCACCTCTCTCTCACACACACATACTCACCTCTCACACACACTCATACTCACCTCTCTCACACACGCATACTCACCTCTCTCTCACACACACACTCACCTCTCTCTCACACACACACTCACCTCTCTCACACACACACATACTCACCTCTCTCACACACACATACATACTCACCTCTCTCACACACACACATACTCACCTCTCTCACACACACATACATACTCACCTCTCTCTCACACACATACTCACCTCTCTCACGCACACATACTCACCTCTCTCTCACACGCATACTCGCCTCTCTCTCACACACACATACTCACCTCTCTCTCTCACACATACTCACCTCTCTCTCACACACACATACTCACCTCTCTCACACACACGCACTCACCTATCTCTCACACGCACACATACTCACCCCTCTCTCACACACACGCATACTCACCTCTCTCTCTCACACACACATACTCACCTCTCTCACACACACATACTCACCTCTCTCTCACACACACATACTCACCTCTCTCACACACACGCACTCACCTATCTCTCACACGCACACATATTCACCTCTCTCACACACACACATACTCACCTCTCTCTCACACACACATACTCACCTATCTCTCACATACACACATACTCACCTCTCTCTCACACGCATACTCACCTCTTTCTCACACACATACTCACCTCTCTCTCACACGCATACTCACCTCTCTCACACACACACATACTCGCCTCTCTCACACACACATACTCACCTCTCTCTCTCACACACACATACTCACCTCTCTCACACACACATACTCACCTCTCTCTCACACGCATACTCACCTCTCTCACACACACACATACTCGCCTCTCTCTCACACACACATACTCACCTCTCTCACACACATATACTCACCTCTCTCTCACACACACATACTCACCTCTCTCTCACACACACATACTCACCTCTCTCTCACACACACACATACTTACCTCTCTCTCACACACACACATACTCACCTCTCTCACACACATATACTCACCTCTCTCTCACACACACACATACTCACCTCTCTCACACACACATACTCACCTCTCTCACACACATATACTCACCTCTCTCTCACACACACATACTCACCTCTCTCTCACACACACACATACTCACCTCTCTCACACACATATACTCACCTCTCTCACACACACACATACTCACCTCTCTCACACACGCATACTCACCTCTCTCACACACGCATACTCACCTCTCTCACACACGCATACTCACCCCTCTCACACACACACATACTCACCTCTCTGACACACACATACTCACCCCTCTCTCTCTCACACACACATACTCACCTCTCTCACACACACGCACTCACCTCTCTCTCACACGCACACATACTCACCTCTCTCACACACATACTCACCTCTCTCACACACGCATACTCACCCCTCTCACACACACACAGACTCACCTCTCTCACACACACACATACTCACCTCTCTCTCTCTCACACACACATACTCACCCCTCTCTCTCTCACACACACATACTCACCTCTCTCACACACACGCATACTCGCCTCTCTCTCACACACACATACTCACCCCTCTCTCTCTCACACACACATACTCACCCCTCTCTCACACACACATACTCGCCTCTCTCTCACACACACATACTCACCTCTCTCACACACACATACTCACCTCTCTCACACACACACATACTCACCTCTCTCACACACACATACACACCCCTCTCACACACACACATACTCACCTCTCTCACAAACACATACTCACCTCTCTCTCACACACACATACTCACCCCTCTCTCACACACACATACTCGCCTCTCTCTCACAAACACATAGTCGCCTCTCTCACACACACACATACTCACCTCTCTCACACACACACATACTCATCTCTCTCTCTCACACACACACATACTCACCTCTCTCACACACACACATACTCACCTCTCTCACACACACACACTCACCTCTCTCTCTCACACACACATACTCACCTCTCTCTCTCACACACACATACTCGCCTCTCTCTCACACACACATACTCACCTCTCTCTCACACACACATACTCGCCTCTCTCTCACACACACACATACTCACCTCTCTCACACACACATACTCACCTCTCTCACACACACACATACTCACCTCTCTCTCTCACACGCATACTCACCTCTCTCCCACACACACACATACTCACCTCTCTCTCACACACACATACTCACCTCTCACACACACACATACTCACCCCTCTCTCACACACACACATACTCACCTCTCTCACACACACATACTCGCCTCTCTCTCTCACACACATACTCACCTCTCTCTCACACACACACATACCACTCTCACACACACACATACTCACCTCTCTCTCACACACACATACTCACCTCTCTCTCTCACACACATACTCACCTCTCTCACACACACTTACTCACCTCTCTCTCTCACACACACATACTCACCTCTCTCTCACACGCATACTCACCCCTCTCTCACACACACACTCACCTCTCTCTCACACACACACACATACTCACCTCTCTCACACACACTCACCTCTCTCTCACACACACATACTCACCTCTCACACACACTCATACTCACCTCTCTCACACACGCATACTCACCTCTCTCTCACACACACACTCACCTCTCTCTCACACACATACTCACCCCTCTCACACGCATTCTCACCTCTCTCTCACACACACATACTCACCTCTCACACACACACACTCACCTCTCTCACACACACATACTCACCTCTCTCTCACATACACACTCACCTCTCACACACACACATACTCACCTCTCTCTCACACGCATACTCACCTCTCTCACACACGCATACTCACCTCTCTCTCACCCACACACATACTCACCTCTCTCACACACACACATACTCACCCCTCTCTCTCACACACACATACTCACCTCTCTCTCACACACACATACTCACCTCTCTCACACACACATACTCACCTCTCTCTCACACACACACATACTCACCTCTCTCACACACACATACTCGCCTCTCTCTCTCACACACATACTCGCCTCTCTCTCACACACACACATACTCACCTCTCTCACACACACACATACTCACCTCTCTCTCACACACACATACTCACCTCTCTCTCTCACACACATACTCACCTCTCTCACACACACATACTCACCTCTCTCTCTCACACACACATACTCACCTCTCTCTCGCACACACACATACTCACCTCTCTCTCACACACACAAACTCACCTCTCTCACACACACATACTCGCCTCTCTCTCTCACACGCATACTCACCTCTCACACACACACACACACACACACACACACACATACTCACCTCTCTCTCTCTCACACACGCATACTCACCTCTCTCACACACACACATACTCACCTCTCTCACACACACATACTCGCCTCTCTCACACGCATACTCACCTCTCACATACACACACATACTCACCTCTCTCTCTCACACACGCATACTCACCCCTCTCACACACACACATGCTCACCTCTCTCTCTCACACACGCATACTCACCTCTCTCACACACACATACTCACCTCTCTCACACACACACACTCACCTCTCTCTGACACACACACATACTCACCTCTCTCACACACACGCATACTCACCCCTCTCTCTCACACACACATACTCACCTCTCTCTCTCACACGCATACTCACCTCTCTCACACACACACATACTCACCTCTCTCACACACACATACTCACCTCTCTCTCTCACACACACATACTCACCTCTCTCACACACACATACTCACCTCTCTCTCACACGCATACTCACCTCTCTCACACACACACATACTCGCCTCTCTCTCACACACACATACTCAACTCTCTCACACACATATACTCACCTCTCTCTCACACACACATACTCACCTCTCTCTCACACACACATACTCACCTCTCTCTCACACACACACATACTTACCTCTCTCACACACATATACTCACCTCTCTCTCACACACACATACTCACCTCTCTCTCACACACACACATACTCACCTCTCTCACACACATATACTCACCTCTCTCTCACACACACACATACTCACCTCTCACACACACACATACTCACCGCTCTCTCACACACACATACTCACCTCTCTCACACACGCATACTCACCTCTCTCTCACACACATACTCACCTCTCTCTCACACACACATACTCACCTCTCTCTCACACACACATACTCACCTCTCTCACACACACACTCACCTCTCTCACACACACACATACTCACCTCTCTCACACACACACATACATACTCACCTCTCTCACACACACACATACTCACCTCTCTCACACACACATACATACTCACCTCTCTCTCACACACATACTCACCTCTCTCACACACACATACTCACCTCTCTCTCACACGCATACTCACCTCTCTCACACACACACATACTCGCCTCTCTCTCACACACACATACTCACCTCTCTCTCTCACACACATACTCACCTCTCACACACACACATACTCACCCCTCTCTCACACACACGCATACTCACCTCTCTCTCTCACACACACATACTCACCTCTCTCACACACACATACTCACCTCTCTCTCACACACACATACTCACCTCTCTCACACACACGCACTCACCTCTCTCTCACACGCACACATACTCACCTCTCTCACACACACATACTCACCTCTCTCTCACACACACATACTCACCTCTCTCTCACATACACACATACTCACCTCTCTCTCACACGCATACTCACCTCTCTCTCACACACACATACTCACCTCTCTCACACACACACATACTCGCCTCTCTCTCACACACACATACTCACCTCTCTCTCTCACACACACATACTCACCTCTCTCACACACACATACTCACCTCTCTCTCACACGCATACTCACCTCTCTCACACACACACATACTCGCCTCTCTCTCACACACACATACTCACCTCTCTCTCACACACACATACTCACCTCTCTCTCACACACACATACTCACCTCTCTCTCACACACACATACTCACCTCTCTCACACACACACATACTCACCTCTCTCACACACGCATACTCACCTCTCTCACACACACACATACTCGCCTCTCTCTCACACACACATACTCACCTCTCTCACACACACACATACTCACCTCTCTCTCACACGCATACTCACCTCTCTCTCACACACATTCTCACCTCTCTCTCTCTCACACACACATACTCACCTCTCTCTCACACGCATACTCACCTCTCTCACACACACACATACTCACCTCTCTCTCACACACACATACTCACCTCTCTCTCACACACACACATACTCACCTCTCTCTCACACACACACACTCACCTCTCTCTCACACACACATACTCACCTCTCTCTCACACGCATACTCACCTCTCTCACACACACACATACTCACCTCTCTCACACGCATACTCACCTCTCTCTCACACACACATACTCACCTCTCTCTCACACACACTCACCTCTCTCTCACACACATACTCACCTCTCTCTCACACACACATACTCACCTCTCTCTCACACACACACTCACCTCTCTCTCACACACACACTCACCTCTCTCTCACACACACATACTCACCTCTCTCTCACACACACACTCACCTCTCTCTCACACACGCATACTCACCCCTCTCACACACATACTCACCTCTCACACACACACATACTCACCTCTCTCACACACACACACTCACCTCTCTCTCATACACACATACTCACCTCTCTCTCACACACACACTCACCTCTCTCTCACACACACATACTCACCTCTCACACACACTCATACTCACCTCTCTCACACACGCATACTCATCTCTCTCTCACATACACACTCACCTCTCTCTCACACACACGCATACTCACCTCTCACACGCATACTCACCTCTCTCACACACACGCATACTCACCTCTCTCTCACACACACACTCACCTCTCTCTCACACACACACATACTCACGTCTCTCACACACGCATACTCGCCTCTCTCTCACACGCATACTCACCTCTCTCTCACACACGCATACTCACCTCTCTCTCACACGCATACTCACCACTCTCTCACACACACACTCACCTCTCTCTCACACACACACTCACCTCTCTCTCACACACACACATACTCACCTCTCTCACACACACACTCACCTCTCTCTCACACACACACACATACTCACCTCTCTCTCACACGCATACTCACCTCTCTCTCACACACACATACTCGCCTCTCTCTCACACGCATACTCACCTCTCACTCACACGCATTCTCACCTCTCTCTCACACACACATACTCACCTCTCACACACACACACTCATCTCTCACACACACATACTCACCTCTCTCTCACACGCATACTCACCTCTCTCTCACACACACACTCACCTCTCACACACACACATACTCACCTCTCTCTCACACGCATACTCACCTCTCTCACACACGCATACTCACCTCTCTCTCACCCACACACTCACCCCTCTCTCTCAAACACACATACTCACCTCTCTCACACACACATACTCGCCTCTCTCTCACACACATACTCACCCCTCTCTCTCACACACGCATACTCACCTCTCTCTCACCCACACATTCACCCCTCTCTCTCACACACACATACTCACCTCTCTCACACACACATACTCGCCTCTCTCTCACACACATACTCACCCCTCTCTCACACACACACATACTCACCTCTCTCACACACACATACTCACCTCTCTCTCAGACACACATACTCACCTCTCTCACACACGCATACTCACCCCTCTCACACACACACATACTCACCTCTCTCTCTCTCACACACACATACTCACCCCTCTCTCTCTCACACACACATACTCACCTCTCTCACACACGCATACTCGCCTCTCTCTCACACACACATACTCACCCCTCTCTCTCTCACACACACATACTCACCCCTCTCTCACACACACATACTCGCCTCTCTCTCACACACACATACTCACCTCTCTCACACACACATATACTCACCTCTCTCACACACACATACTCACCCCTCTCACACACACACATACTCACCTCTCTCACACACACACATACTCACCTCTCTCTCACACACACACATACTCACCTCTCTCACACACACACATACTCACCTCTCTCACACACACATACTCACCCCTCTCACACACACACATACTCACCTCTCTCACAAACACATACTCACCTCTCTCTCACACACACATACTCACCCCCCTCTCACACACACACATACTCACCTCTCTCACACACGCATACTCACCTCTCTCACACACGCATACTCACCTCTCTCACACACGCATACTCACCCCTCTCACACACACACATACTCACCTCTCTGACACACACATACTCACCTCTCTCTCACACACACATACTCACCTCTCTCACACACACACATACTCACCTCTCTCTCACACACACATACTCACCTCTCTCTCACACACACACATACTCACCTCTCACACACACATACTCACCTCTCTCACACACACATACTCACCTCTCTCTCACACACATATACTCACCTCTCTCTCACACACACATACTCACCTCTCTCTCACACACACACATACTCACCTCTCTCTCACACACACATACTCACCTCTCTCTCACACACACACATACTCACCTCTCACACACATATACTCACCTCTCTCTCACACACACACATACTCACCTCTCTCACACACACATACTCACCTCTCTCACACACATATACTCACCTCTCTCACACACACACATACTCACCTCTCTCACACACACATACATACTCACCTCTCTCTCACACACATCCTCACCTCTCTCACGCACACATACTCACCTCTCTCTCACACGCATACTCACCTCTCTCACACACACACATACTCGCCTCTCTCTCACACACACATACTCACCTCTCTCTCACACACATACTCACCTCTCTCACACACACATACTCACCCCTCTCTCACACACACGCATACTCACCTCTCTCTCTCACACACACATACTCACCTCTCTCACACACACATACTCACCTCTCTCTCACACACACATACTCACCTCTCTCACACACACGCACTCACCTCTCTCTCACACGCACACATACTCACCTCTCTCACACACACACATACTCACCTCTCTCTCACACACACATACTCACCTATCTCTCACATACACACATACTCACCTCTCTCTCACACGCATACTCACCTCTTTCTCACACACACATACTCACCTCTCTCACACACACACATACTCGCCTCTCTCTCACACACACATACTCACCTCTCTCTCTCACACACACATACTCACCTCTCTCACACACACATACTCACCTCTCTCTCACACGCATACTCACCTCTCTCACACACACACATACTCGCCTCTCTCTCACACACACATACTCAACTCTCTCACACACATATACTCACCTCTCTCTCACACACACATACTCACCTCTCTCTCACACACACATACTCACCTCTCTCTCACACACACACATACTTACCTCTCTCACACACATATACTCACCTCTCTCTCACACACACATACTCACCTCTCTCTCACACACACACATACTCACCTCTCTCACACACATATACTCACCTCTCTCTCACACACACACATACTCACCTCTCACACACACACATACTCACCGCTCTCACACACACACATACTCACCTCTCTCACACACGCATACTCACCTCTCTCTCACACACATACTCACCTCTCTCTCACACACACATACTCACCTCTCTCTCACACACACATACTCACCTCTCTCACACACACACTCACCTCTCTCACACACACACATACTCACCTCTCTCACACACACACATACATACTCACCTCTCTCACACACACACATACTCACCTCTCTCACACACACATACATACTCACCTCTCTCTCACACACATACTCACCTCTCTCACACACACATACTCACCTCTCTCTCACACGCATACTCACCTCTCTCACACACACACATACTCGCCTCTCTCTCACACACACATACTCACCTCTCTCTCTCTCACACATACTCACCTCTCACACACACACATACTCACCCCTCTCTCACACACACGCATACTCACCTCTCTCTCTCACACACACATACTCACCTCTCTCACACACACATACTCACCTCTCTCTCACACACACACGCACTCACCTCTCTCTCACACGCACACATACTCACCTCTCTCACACACACATACTCACCTCTCTCTCACACACACATACTCACCTCTCTCTCACATACACACATACTCACCTCTCTCTCACACGCATACTCACCTCTCTCTCACACACACATACTCACCTCTCTCTCACACGCATACTCACCTCTCTCACACACACACATACTCGCCTCTCTCTCACACACACATACTCACCTCTCTCTCTCACACACACATACTCACCTCTCTCACACACATACTCACCTCTCTCTCACACGCATACTCACCTCTCTCACACACACACATACTCGCCTCTCTCTCACACACACATACTCACCTCTCTCTCACACACACATACTCACCTCTCTCTCACACACACATACTCACCTCTCTCTCACACACACATACTCACCTCTCTCACACACACACATACTCACCTCTCTCACACACGCATACTCACCTCTCTCACACACACACATACTCGCCTCTCTCTCACACACACATACTCACCTCTCTCACACACACACATACTCACCTCTCTCTCACACGCATACTCACCTCTCTCTCACACACATTCTCACCTCTCTCTCTCTCACACACACATACTCACCTCTCTCTCACACGCATACTCACCTCTCTCACACACACACATACTCACCTCTCTCACACGCATACTCACCTCTCTCTCACACACACATACTCACCTCTCTCTCACACACACTCACCTCTCTCTCACACACACACTCACCTCTCTCTCACACACACACTCACCTCTCTCTCACACACACATACTCACCTCTCTCTCACACACACACTCACCTCTCTCTCACACACGCATACTCACCCCTCTCACACACATACTCACCTCTCACACACACACATACTCACCTCTCTCACACACACACACTCACCTCTCTCTCATACACACATACTCACCTCTTTCTCACACACACACTCACCTCTCTCTCACACACACATACTCACCTCTCACACACACTCATACTCATCTCTCTCTCACACACACACATACTCACCTCTCTCACACACACACATACTCACCTCTCTCACACACACACATACTCACCTCTCTCTCTCACACACACATACTCACCTCTCTCTCTCACACACACATACTCGCCTCTCTCTCACACACACATACTCACCTCTCTCTCACACACACATACTCGCCTCTCTCACACACACATACTCGCCTCTCTCTCTCACACACATACTCACCTCTCTCTCACACACACACATACCACTCTCACACACACACATACCCACCTCTCTCTCACACACACATACTCACCTCTCTCTCTCACACACATACTCACCTCTCTCACACACACTTAGTCACCTCTCTCTCTCACACACACATACTCACCTCTCTCTCACACGCATACTCACCCCTCTCTCACACACACACTCACCTCTCTCTCACACACACACACATACTCACCTCTCTCACACACACTCACCTCTCTCTCACACACACATACTCACCTCTCACACACACTCATACTCACCTCTCTCACACACGCATACTCACCTCTCTCTCACACACACACTCACCTCTCTCTCACACACACACTCACCTCTCTCACACACACACATACTCACCTCTCTCACACACACATACATACTCACCTCTCTCACACACACACATACTCACCTCTCTCACACACACATACATACTCACCTCTCTCTCACACACATACTCACCTCTCTCACGCACACATACTCACCTCTCTCTCACACGCATACTCGCCTCTCTCTCACACACACATACTCACCTCTCTCTCTCACACATACTCACCTCTCTCTCACACACACATACTCACCTCTCTCACACACACGCACTCACCTATCTCTCACACGCACACATACTCACCCCTCTCTCACACACACGCATACTCACCTCTCTCTCTCACACACACATACTCACCTCTCTCACACACACATACTCACCTCTCTCTCACACACACATACTCACCTCTCTCACACACACGCACTCACCTATCTCTCACACGCACACATATTCACCTCTCTCACACACACACATACTCACCTCTCTCTCACACACACATACTCACCTATCTCTCACATACACACATACTCACCTCTCTCTCACACGCATACTCACCTCTTTCTCACACACACATACTCACCTCTCTCTCACACGCATACTCACCTCTCTCACACACACACATACTCGCCTCTCTCACACACACATACTCACCTCTCTCTCTCACACACACATACTCACCTCTCTCACACACACATACTCACCTCTCTCTCACACGCATACTCACCTCTCTCACACACACACATACTCGCCTCTCTCTCACACACACATACTCACCTCTCTCACACACATATACTCACCTCTCTCTCACACACACATACTCACCTCTCTCTCACACACACATACTCACCTCTCTCTCACACACACACATACTTACCTCTCTCTCACACACACACATACTCACCTCTCTCACACACATATACTCACCTCTCTCTCACACACACACATACTCACCTCTCTCACACACACATACTCACCTCTCTCACACACATATACTCACCTCTCTCTCACACACACATACTCACCTCTCTCTCACACACACACATACTCACCTCTCTCACACACATATACTCACCTCTCTCACACACACACATACTCACCTCTCTCACACACGCATACTCACCTCTCTCACACACGCATACTCACCTCTCTCACACACGCATACTCACCCCTCTCACACACACACATACTCACCTCTCTGACACACACATACTCACCCCTCTCTCTCTCACACACACATACTCACCTCTCTCACACACACGCACTCACCTCTCTCTCACACGCACACATACTCACCTCTCTCACACACATACTCACCTCTCTCACACACGCATACTCACCCCTCTCACACACACACAGACTCACCTCTCTCACACACACACATACTCACCTCTCTCTCTCTCACACACACATACTCACCCCTCTCTCTCTCACACACACATACTCACCTCTCTCACACACACGCATACTCGCCTCTCTCTCACACACACATACTCACCCCTCTCTCTCTCACACACACATACTCACCCCTCTCTCACACACACATACTCGCCTCTCTCTCACACACACATACTCACCTCTCTCACACACACATACTCACCTCTCTCACACACACACATACTCACCTCTCTCACACACACATACACACCCCTCTCACACACACACATACTCACCTCTCTCACAAACACATACTCACCTCTCTCTCACACACACATACTCACCCCTCTCTCACACACACATACTCGCCTCTCTCTCACAAACACATAGTCGCCTCTCTCACACACACACATACTCACCTCTCTCACACACACACATACTCATCTCTCTCTCTCACACACACACATACTCACCTCTCTCACACACACACATACTCACCTCTCTCACACACACACACTCACCTCTCTCTCTCACACACACATACTCACCTCTCTCTCTCACACACACATACTCGCCTCTCTCTCACACACACATACTCACCTCTCTCTCACACACACATACTCGCCTCTCTCTCACACACACACATACTCACCTCTCTCACACACACATACTCACCTCTCTCACACACACACATACTCACCTCTCTCTCTCACACGCATACTCACCTCTCTCCCACACACACACATACTCACCTCTCTCTCACACACACATACTCACCTCTCACACACACACATACTCACCCCTCTCTCACACACACACATACTCACCTCTCTCACACACACATACTCGCCTCTCTCTCTCACACACATACTCACCTCTCTCTCACACACACACATACCACTCTCACACACACACATACTCACCTCTCTCTCACACACACATACTCACCTCTCTCTCTCACACACATACTCACCTCTCTCACACACACTTACTCACCTCTCTCTCTCACACACACATACTCACCTCTCTCTCACACGCATACTCACCCCTCTCTCACACACACACTCACCTCTCTCTCACACACACACACATACTCACCTCTCTCACACACACTCACCTCTCTCTCACACACACATACTCACCTCTCACACACACTCATACTCACCTCTCTCACACACGCATACTCACCTCTCTCTCACACACACACTCACCTCTCTCTCACACACATACTCACCCCTCTCACACGCATTCTCACCTCTCTCTCACACACACATACTCACCTCTCACACACACACACTCACCTCTCTCACACACACATACTCACCTCTCTCTCACACACACACTCACCTCTCACACACACACATACTCACCTCTCTCTCACACGCATACTCACCTCTCTCACACACGCATACTCACCTCTCTCTCACCCACACACATACTCACCTCTCTCACACACACACATACTCACCCCTCTCTCTCACACACACATACTCACCTCTCTCTCACACACACATACTCACCTCTCTCACACACACATACTCACCTCTCTCTCACACACACACATACTCACCTCTCTCACACACACATACTCGCCTCTCTCTCTCACACACATACTCGCCTCTCTCTCACACACACACATACTCACCTCTCTCACACACACACATACTCACCTCTCTCTCACACACACATACTCACCTCTCTCTCTCACACACATACTCACCTCTCTCACACACACATACTCACCTCTCTCTCTCACACACACATACTCACCTCTCTCTCGCACACACACATACTCACCTCTCTCTCACACACACAAACTCACCTCTCTCACACACACATACTCGCCTCTCTCTCTCACACGCATACTCACCTCTCACACACACACACACACACACACACACACACATACTCACCTCTCTCTCTCTCACACACGCATACTCACCTCTCTCACACACACACATACTCACCTCTCTCACACACACATACTCGCCTCTCTCACACGCATACTCACCTCTCACATACACACACATACTCACCTCTCTCTCTCACACACGCATACTCACCCCTCTCACACACACACATGCTCACCTCTCTCTCTCACACACGCATACTCACCTCTCTCACACACACATACTCACCTCTCTCACACACACACACTCACCTCTCTCTGACACACACACATACTCACCTCTCTCACACACACGCATACTCACCCCTCTCTCTCACACACACATACTCACCTCTCTCTCTCACACGCATACTCACCTCTCTCACACACACACATACTCACCTCTCTCACACACACATACTCACCTCTCTCTCTCACACACACATACTCACCTCTCTCACACACACATACTCACCTCTCTCTCACACGCATACTCACCTCTCTCACACACACACATACTCGCCTCTCTCTCACACACACATACTCAACTCTCTCACACACATATACTCACCTCTCTCTCACACACACATACTCACCTCTCTCTCACACACACATACTCACCTCTCTCTCACACACACACATACTTACCTCTCTCACACACATATACTCACCTCTCTCTCACACACACATACTCACCTCTCTCTCACACACACACATACTCACCTCTCTCACACACATATACTCACCTCTCTCTCACACACACACATACTCACCTCTCACACACACACATACTCACCGCTCTCACACACACACATACTCACCTCTCTCACACACGCATACTCACCTCTCTCTCACACACATACTCACCTCTCTCTCACACACACATACTCACCTCTCTCTCACACACACATACTCACCTCTCTCACACACACACTCACCTCTCTCACACACACACATACTCACCTCTCTCACACACACACATACATACTCACCTCTCTCACACACACACATACTCACCTCTCTCACACACACATACATACTCACCTCTCTCTCACACACATACTCACCTCTCTCACACACACATACTCACCTCTCTCTCACACGCATACTCACCTCTCTCACACACACACATACTCGCCTCTCTCTCACACACACATACTCACCTCTCTCTCTCACACACATACTCACCTCTCACACACACACATACTCACCCCTCTCTCACACACACGCATACTCACCTCTCTCTCTCACACACACATACTCACCTCTCTCACACACACATACTCACCTCTCTCTCACACACACATACTCACCTCTCTCACACACACGCACTCACCTCTCTCTCACACGCACACATACTCACCTCTCTCACACACACATACTCACCTCTCTCTCACACACACATACTCACCTCTCTCTCACATACACACATACTCACCTCTCTCTCACACGCATACTCACCTCTCTCTCACACACACATACTCACCTCTCTCACACACACACATACTCGCCTCTCTCTCACACACACATACTCACCTCTCTCTCTCACACACACATACTCACCTCTCTCACACACACATACTCACCTCTCTCTCACACGCATACTCACCTCTCTCACACACACACATACTCGCCTCTCTCTCACACACACATACTCACCTCTCTCTCACACACACATACTCACCTCTCTCTCACACACACATACTCACCTCTCTCTCACACACACATACTCACCTCTCTCACACACACACATACTCACCTCTCTCACACACGCATACTCACCTCTCTCACACACACACATACTCGCCTCTCTCTCACACACACATACTCACCTCTCTCACACACACACATACTCACCTCTCTCTCACACGCATACTCACCTCTCTCTCACACACATTCTCACCTCTCTCTCTCTCACACACACATACTCACCTCTCTCTCACACGCATACTCACCTCTCTCACACACACACATACTCACCTCTCTCTCACACACACATACTCACCTCTCTCTCACACACACACATACTCACCTCTCTCTCACACACACACACTCACCTCTCTCTCACACACACATACTCACCTCTCTCTCACACGCATACTCACCTCTCTCACACACACACATACTCACCTCTCTCACACGCATACTCACCTCTCTCTCACACACACATACTCACCTCTCTCTCACACACACTCACCTCTCTCTCACACACATACTCACCTCTCTCTCACACACACATACTCACCTCTCTCTCACACACACACTCACCTCTCTCTCACACACACACTCACCTCTCTCTCACACACACATACTCACCTCTCTCTCACACACACACTCACCTCTCTCTCACACACGCATACTCACCCCTCTCACACACATACTCACCTCTCACACACACACATACTCACCTCTCTCA
Source organism: Scyliorhinus torazame (assembly GCF_047496885.1). NCBI lineage: Eukaryota > Metazoa > Chordata > Chondrichthyes > Carcharhiniformes > Scyliorhinidae > Scyliorhinus > Scyliorhinus torazame. The sequence continues at coordinate 116,875,272 of NC_092709.1, forward strand.
CACACACACACTCACCTCTCTCTCATACACACATACTCACCTCTCTCTCACACACACACTCACCTCTCTCTCACACACACATACTCACCTCTCACACACACTCATACTCACCTCTCTCACACACGCATACTCATCTCTCTCTCACATACACACTCACCTCTCTCTCACACACACGCATACTCACCTCTCACACGCATACTCACCTCTCTCACACACACGCATACTCACCTCTCTCTCACACACACACTCACCTCTCTCTCACACACACACATACTCACGTCTCTCACACACGCATACTCGCCTCTCTCTCACACGCATACTCACCTCTCTCTCACACACGCATACTCACCTCTCTCTCACACGCATACTCACCACTCTCTCACACACACACTCACCTCTCTCTCACACACACACTCACCTCTCTCTCACACACACACATACTCACCTCTCTCACACACACACTCACCTCTCTCTCACACACACACACATACTCACCTCTCTCTCACACGCATACTCACCTCTCTCTCACACACACACTCACCTCTCACACACACACATACTCACCTCTCTCTCACACGCATACTCACCTCTCTCACACACGCATACTCACCTCTCTCTCACCCACACACTCACCCCTCTCTCTCAAACACACATACTCACCTCTCTCACACACACATACTCGCCTCTCTCTCACACACATACTCACCCCTCTCTCTCACACACGCATACTCACCTCTCTCTCACCCACACATTCACCCCTCTCTCTCACACACACATACTCACCTCTCTCACACACACATACTCGCCTCTCTCTCACACACATACTCACCCCTCTCTCACACACACACATACTCACCTCTCTCACACACACATACTCACCTCTCTCTCAGACACACATACTCACCTCTCTCACACACGCATACTCACCCCTCTCACACACACACATACTCACCTCTCTCTCTCTCACACACACATACTCACCCCTCTCTCTCTCACACACACATACTCACCTCTCTCACACACGCATACTCGCCTCTCTCTCACACACACATACTCACCCCTCTCTCTCTCACACACACATACTCACCCCTCTCTCACACACACATACTCGCCTCTCTCTCACACACAAATACTCACCTCTCTCACACACACATATACTCACCTCTCTCACACACACATACTCACCCCTCTCACACACACACATACTCACCTCTCTCACACACACACATACTCACCTCTCTCTCACACACACACATACTCACCTCTCTCACACACACACATACTCACCTCTCTCACACACACATACTCACCCCTCTCACACACACACATACTCACCTCTCTCACAAACACATACTCACCTCTCTCTCACACACACATACTCACCCCTCTCTCACACACACACATACTCACCTCTCTCACACACGCATACTCACCTCTCTCACACACGCATACTCACCTCTCTCACACACGCATACTCACCCCTCTCACACACACACATACTCACCTCTCTGACACACACATACTCACCTCTCTCTCACACACACATACTCACCTCTCTCTCACACACACACATACTCACCTCTCTCTCACACACACATACTCACCTCTCTCTCACACACACACATACTCACCTCTCACACACACATACTCACCTCTCTCACACACACATACTCACCTCTCTCTCACACACATATACTCACCTCTCTCTCACACACACATACTCACCTCTCTCTCACACACACACATACTCACCTCTCTCTCACACACACATACTCACCTCTCTCTCACACACACACATACTCACCTCTCACACACATATACTCACCTCTCTCTCACACACACACATACTCACCTCTCTCACACACACATACTCACCTCTCTCACACACATATACTCACCTCTCTCACACACACACATACTCACCTCTCTCACACACACATACATACTCACCTCTCTCTCACACACATACTCACCTCTCTCACGCACACATACTCACCTCTCTCTCACACGCATACTCACCTCTCTCACACACACACATACTCGCCTCTCTCTCACACACACATACTCACCTCTCTCTCACACACATACTCACCTCTCTCACACACACATACTCACCCCTCTCTCACACACACGCATACTCACCTCTCTCTCTCACACACACATACTCACCTCTCTCACACACACATACTCACCTCTCTCTCACACACACATACTCACCTCTCTCACACACACGCACTCACCTCTCTCTCACACGCACACATACTCACCTCTCTCACACACACACATACTCACCTCTCTCTCACACACACATACTCACCTATCTCTCACATACACACATACTCACCTCTCTCTCACACGCATACTCACCTCTTTCTCACACACACATACTCACCTCTCTCACACACACACATACTCGCCTCTCTCTCACACACACATACTCACCTCTCTCTCTCACACACACATACTCACCTCTCTCACACACACATACTCACCTCTCTCTCACACGCATACTCACCTCTCTCACACACACACATACTCGCCTCTCTCTCACACACACATACTCAACTCTCTCACACACATATACTCACCTCTCTCTCACACACACATACTCACCTCTCTCTCACACACACATACTCACCTATCTCTCACATACACACATACTCACCTCTCTCTCACACGCATACTCACCTCTTTCTCACACACACATACTCACCTCTCTCACACACACACATACTCGCCTCTCTCTCACACACACATACTCACCTCTCTCTCTCACACACACATACTCACCTCTCTCACACACACATACTCACCTCTCTCTCACACGCATACTCACCTCTCTCACACACACACATACTCGCCTCTCTCTCACACACACATACTCAACTCTCTCACACACATATACTCACCTCTCTCTCACACACACATACTCACCTCTCTCTCACACACACATACTCACCTCTCTCTCACACACACACATACTTACCTCTCTCACACACATATACTCACCTCTCTCTCACACACACATACTCACCTCTCTCTCACACACACACATACTCACCTCTCTCACACACATATACTCACCTCTCTCTCACACACACACATACTCACCTCTCACACACACACATACTCACCGCTCTCACACACACACATACTCACCTCTCTCACACACGCATACTCACCTCTCTCTCACACACATACTCACCTCTCTCTCACACACACATACTCACCTCTCTCTCACACACACATACTCACCTCTCTCACACACACACTCACCTCTCTCACACACACACATACTCACCTCTCTCACACACACACATACATACTCACCTCTCTCACACACACACATACTCACCTCTCTCACACACACATACATACTCACCTCTCTCTCACACACATACTCACCTCTCTCACACACACATACTCACCTCTCTCTCACACGCATACTCACCTCTCTCACACACACACATACTCGCCTCTCTCTCACACACACATACTCACCTCTCTCTCTCTCACACATACTCACCTCTCACACACACACATACTCACCCCTCTCTCACACACACGCATACTCACCTCTCTCTCTCACACACACATACTCACCTCTCTCACACACACATACTCACCTCTCTCTCACACACACACGCACTCACCTCTCTCTCACACGCACACATACTCACCTCTCTCACACACACATACTCACCTCTCTCTCACACACACATACTCACCTCTCTCTCACATACACACATACTCACCTCTCTCTCACACGCATACTCACCTCTCTCTCACACACACATACTCACCTCTCTCTCACACGCATACTCACCTCTCTCACACACACACATACTCGCCTCTCTCTCACACACACATACTCACCTCTCTCTCTCACACACACATACTCACCTCTCTCACACACACATACTCACCTCTCTCTCACACGCATACTCACCTCTCTCACACACACACATACTCGCCTCTCTCTCACACACACATACTCACCTCTCTCTCACACACACATACTCACCTCTCTCTCACACACACATACTCACCTCTCTCTCACACACACATACTCACCTCTCTCACACACACATACTCACCTCTCTCACACACGCATACTCACCTCTCTCACACACACACATACTCGCCTCTCTCTCACACACACATACTCACCTCTCTCACACACACACATACTCACCTCTCTCTCACACGCATACTCACCTCTCTCTCACACACATTCTCACCTCTCTCTCTCTCACACACACATACTCACCTCTCTCTCACACGCATACTCACCTCTCTCACACACACACATACTCACCTCTCTCTCACACACACATACTCACCTCTCTCTCACACACACACATACTCACCTCTCTCTCACACACACACACTCACCTCTCTCTCACACACACATACTCACCTCTCTCTCACACGCATACTCACCTCTCTCACACACACACATACTCACCTCTCTCACACGCATACTCACCTCTCTCTCACACACACATACTCACCTCTCTCTCACACACACTCACCTCTCTCTCACACACACACTCACCTCTCTCTCACACACACACTCACCTCTCTCTCACACACACATACTCACCTCTCTCTCACACACACACTCACCTCTCTCTCACACACGCATACTCACCCCTCTCACACACATACTCACCTCTCACACACACACATACTCACCTCTCTCACACACACACACTCACCTCTCTCTCATACACACATACTCACCTCTTTCTCACACACACACTCACCTCTCTCTCACACACACATACTCACCTCTCACACACACTCATACTCACCTCTCTCACACACGCATACTCATCTCTCTCTCACATACACACTCACCTCACTCTCACACACACGCATACTCACCTCTCACACGCATACTCACCTCTCTCACACACACGCATACTCACCTCTCTCTCACACACACACTCACCTCTCTCTCACACACACACATACTCACCTCTCTCACACACGCATACTCGCCTCTCTCTCACACGCATACTCACCTCTCTCTCACACACGCATACTCACCTCTCTCTCACACGCATACTCACCACTCTCTCACACACACACTCACCTCTCTCTCACACACACACTCACCTCTCTCTCACACACACACATACTCACCTCTCTCACACACACACTCACCTCTCTCTCACACACACACACATACTCACCTCTCTCTCACACGCATACTCACCTCTCTCTCACACACACATACTCGCCTCTCTCTCACACGCATACTCACCTCTCACTCACACGCATTCTCACCTCTCTCTCACACACACATACTCACCTCTCACACACACACACTCATCTCTCACACACACATACTCACCTCTCTCTCACACGCATACTCACCTCTCTCTCACACACACACTCACCTCTCACACACACACATACTCACCTCTCTCTCACACGCATACTCACCTCTCTCACACACGCATACTCACCTCTCTCTCACCCACACACTCACCCCTCTCTCTCAAACACACATACTCACCTCTCTCACACACACATACTCGCCTCTCTCTCACACACATACTCACCCCTCTCTCTCACACACGCATACTCACCTCTCTCTCACCCACACATTCACCCCTCTCTCTCACACACACATACTCACCTCTCTCACACACACATACTCGCCTCTCTCTCACACACATACTCACCCCTCTCTCACACACACACATACTCACCTCTCTCACACACACATACTCACCTCTCTCTCAGACACACATACTCACCTCTCTCACACACGCATACTCACCCCTCTCACACACACACATACTCACCTCTCTCTCTCTCACACACACATACTCACCCCTCTCTCTCTCACACACACATACTCACCTCTCTCACACACGCATACTCGCCTCTCTCTCACACACACATACTCACCCCTCTCTCTCTCACACACACATACTCACCCCTCTCTCACACACACATACTCGCCTCTCTCTCACACACACATACTCACCTCTCTCACACACACACATACTCACCTCTCTCACACACACATACTCACCCCTCTCACACACACACATACTCACCTCTCTCACACACACACATACTCACCTCTCTCTCACACACACACATACTCACCCCTCTCTCTCTCACACACACATACTCACCTCTCTCACACACACGCATACTCGCCTCTCTCTCACACACACATACTCACCCCTCTCTCTCTCACACACACATACTCACCCCTCTCACACACACATACTCGCCTCTCTCTCACACACACATACTCACCTCTCTCACACACACACATACTCACCTCTCTCACACACACATACTCACCCCTCTCACACACACACATACTCACCTCTCTCACAAACACATACTCACCTCTCTCTCACACACACATACTCACCCCTCTCTCACACACACACATACTCACCTCTCTCACACACGCATACTCACCTCTCTCACACACGCATACTCACCTCTCTCACACACGCATACTCACCCCTCTCACACACACACATACTCACCTCTCTGACACACACATACTCACCCCTCTCTCACACACACATACTCACCTCTCTCACACACACGCACTCACCTCTCTCTCACACGCACACATACTCACCTCTCTCACACACATACTCACCTCTCTCTCACACACACACATACTCACCTCTCTCACACACACACATACTCACCTCTCTCTCACACACATACTCACCTCTCTCTCACATACACACATACTCACCTCTCTCTCACACGCATACTCACCTCTCTCTCACACACACATACTCACCTCTCTCTCACACGCATACTCACCTCTCTCACACACACACATACTCGCCTCTCTCTCACACACACACACATACTCACCTCTCTCTCTCACACACACATACTCACCTCTCTCACACACACATACTCACCTGTCTCTCAGACACACATACTCACCTCTCTCACACACGCGTACTCACCCCTCTCACACACACCCATACTCACCTCTCTCTCTCTCACACACACATACTCACCCCTCTCACACACACGCACTCACCTCTCTCTCACACGCACACATACTCACCTCTCTCACACACATACTCACCTCTCTCTCACACACACACATACTCACCTCTCTCTCACACGCATACTCACCTCTCTCTCACACACACATACTCACCTCTCTCACACACACACATACTCGCCTCTCTCTCACACACACATACTCACCTCTCTCTCACACACACATACTCACCTCTCTCTCACACACACATACTCACCTCTCTCACACACACACATACTCACCTCTCACACACGCATACTCACCTCTCTCACACACACACATACTCGCCTCTCTCTCACACACACATACTCACCTCTCTCACACACACACATACTCACCTCTCTCTCACACGCATACTCACCTCTCTCTCACACACATACTCACCTCTCTCTCTCTCACACACACATACTCACCTCTCTCTCACACGCATACTCACCTCTCTCACACACACACATACTCACCTCTCTCTCACACGCATACTCACCTCTCTCACACACACACATACTCACCTCTCTCTCACACACACATACTCACCTCTCTCTCACACACACATACTCACCTCTCTCTCACACACACACACTCACCTCTCTCTCTCTCACACACACATACTCGCCTCTCTCACACACACACATACTAACCCCTCTCTCACACACACATACTCACCTCTCTCTCACACATACATACTCACCTCTCTTACACACATATACTCACCTCTCTCTCTCACACACACATACTCACCTCTCTCACACACACATACTCACCTCTCTCACACACACACATACTCACCTCTCTCACACACACAAACTCGCCTCTCTCTCTCACACGCATACTCACCTCTCTCACACACACACATACTCACCTCTCTCACACACACATACTCACCTCTCTCTCTCACACACGCATACTCACCTCTCTCTCACACACACATACTCACCTCTCTCACACACATACTCACCTCTCTCACACACACATACTCGCCTCTCTCTCTCTCACACGCATACTTACCTCTCTCACACACACACATACTCACCTCTCTCACACACACCTACTCACCTCTCTCTCACACACACACATACTCACCTCTCTCTCACACACACATACTCACACCTCTCACACACACATACTCACCTCTCTCTCACACACACACATACTCACCTCTCTCTCACACACACATACTCACCTCTCTCACACACACACACATACTCACCTCTCTCTCACACACGCATACTCAACTCTCTCACACACACACACATACTCACCTCTGTCACACACGCATACTCACCTCTCTCACATACACACACATACCTCTCTCTCGCACACATACTCACCTCTCTCTCACACACACATACTCACCTCTCTCTCACACACACACTCACCTCTCTCTCACACACACACATACTCACCTCTCTCACACACGCATACTCACCTCTCTCTCACACGCATACTCACCTCTCTCACACACGCATACTCACCTCTCTCTCACACGCATACTCACCACTCTCTCACACACACACTCACCTCTCTCTCACTCACACATACTCGCCTCTCTCTCACACGCATACTCACCTCTCACTCACACGCATTCTCACCTCTCTCTCACACACTCATACTCACCTCTCACACACACACACTCACCTCTCTTACACACACATACTCACCTCTCTCTCACACGCATACTCACCTCTCTCTCACACACACACTCACCTCTCACACACACACATACTCACCTCTCTCTCACACGCATACTCACCTCTCTCTCACACACGCATACTCACCTCTCTCTCACCCACACACTCACCCCTCTCTCTCACACACACATACTCACCTCTCTCACACACACATACTCGCCTCTCTCTCACACACATACTCACCCCTCTCTCTCACACACGCATACTCACCTCTCTCTCACCCACACATTCACCCCTCTCTCTCACACACACATACTCACCTCTCTCACACACACATACTCGGCTCTCTCTCACACACATACTCACCCCTCTCTCACACACACACATACTCACCTCTCTCACACACACATACTCACCTCTCTCTCAGACACACATACTCACCTCTCTCACACACGCATACTCACCCCTCTCACACACACACATACTCACCTCTCTCTCTCTCACACACACATACTCACCCCTCTCTCTCTCACACACACATACTCACCTCTCTCACACACACGCATACTCGCCTCTCTCTCACACACACATACTCACCCCTCTCTCTCTCACACACACATACTCACCCCTCTCTCACACACACATACTCGCCTCTCTCTCACACACACATACTCACCTCTCTCACACACACACATACTCACCTCTCTCACACACACACATACTCACCTCTCTCACACACACACATACTCACCTCTCTCTAACACACACATACTCACCCCTCTCTCTCTCACACACACATACTCACCTCTCTCACACACACGCACACTCGCCTCTCTCTCACACGCATACTCACCTCTCTCTCACACACATACTCACCTCTCTCACACACACACATACTCGCCTCTCTCTCACACACACATACTCACCTCTCTCACACACACACATACTCACCTCTCTCTCACACGCATACTCACCTCTCTCTCACACACATACTCACCTGTCTCTCTCTCACACACACATACTCACCTCTCTCTCACACGCATACTCACCTCTCTCACACACACACATACTCACCTCTCTCTCACACGCATACTCACCTCTCTCACACACACACATACTCACCTCTCTCTCACACACACATACTCACCTCTCTCTCACACACACACACTCACCTCTCTCTCTCTCACACACACATACTCGCCTCTCTCTCACACGCATACTCACCTCTCTCACACACACACATACTCACCTCTCTCACACGCATACTCACCTCTCTCTCACACACACATACTCACCTCTCTCTCACACACACTCACCTCTCTCTCACACACACATACTCACCTCTCTCTCTCACACACACTCACCTCTCTCTCACACACACATACTCACCTCTCTCTCACACACACACTCACCTCTCTCTCACACACACATACTCACCTCTCTCTCACACACACACTCACCTCTCTCTCACACACGCATACTCACCCCTCTCACACACATACTCACCTCTCACACACACACATACTCACCTCTCTCACACACACACACTCACCTCTCTCTCACACACACATACTCACCTCTCTCTCACACACACACTCACCTCTCTCTCACACACACATACTCACCTCTCACACACACTCATACTCACCTCTCTCTCACACGCATACTCACCTCTCTCTCACACATACACTCACCTCTCTCTCACACACACGCATACTCACCTCTCACACGCATACTCACCTCTCTCACACACACGCATACTCACCTCTCTCTCACACACACACTCACCTCTCTCTCACACACACACACATACTCACCTCTCTCACACACACATACTCACCTCTCTCTCACACGCATACTCACCTCTCTCTCACAGACACACACATACTCACCTCTCTCACACACGCATACTCACCTCTCTCACACACGCATACTCACCTCTCTCTCACACACACATACTCGCCTCTCTCTCACACGCATACTCACCTCTCACTCACACGCATTCTCACCTCTCTCTCACACACACACTCACCTCTCTCTCACACACGCATACTCACCTCTCTCTCACCCACACACTCACCCCTCTCTCTCACACACACATGCTCACCTCTCTCACACACACATACTCGCCTCTCTCTCTCACACACGCATACTCACCCCTCTCACACACACACATACTCACCTCTCTCACACACACACATACTCACCTCTCTCTCTCTCTCACACACATACTCACCCCTCTCTCTCTCACACACACATACTCACCTCTCTCACACACACGCATACTCGCCTCTCTCTCACACACACATACTCACCCCTCTCTCACACACACATACTCACCTCTCTCACACACACATACTTACCTCTCTCACACACACATACTCACCTTTCTCACACACACACATACTCACCTCTCTCACACACACATACTCACCTCTCTCACACACACACATACTCACCTCTCTCACACACACATACTCACCCCTCTCACACACACACATACTCACCTCTCTCACAAACACATACTCACCTCTCTCTCACACACACATACTCACCCCTCTCTCACACACACACATACTCACCTCTCTCACACACGCATACTCACCTCTCTCACACACGCATACTCACCTCTCTCACACACGCATACTCACCCCTCTCACACACACACAGATACTCACCGCTCTGACACACACACACACACTCACCTCTCTCTCTCACACACACATACTCCCCTCTCTCTCACACACGCATACTCACCTCTCTCACACACACATACTCACCTCTCTCTCACACACGCATACTCACCTCTCTCACACACATACTCACCTCTCTCACACACATACTCACCTCTCTCTCACACACACATACTCACCTCTCTCACATACACACATACTCACCTCTCTGACACACACATACTCACCCCTCTCTCTCTCACACACACATACTCACCCCTCTCTCACACACATACTCACCTCTCTCTCACACACATACTCACCTCTCTCTCACACACACATACTCCCCTCTCTCTCACACACACATACTCACCTCTCCCACACACACATACTCACCTCTCTCACACACACACATACTCACCTCTCTCACACACATATACTCACCTCTCTCTCACACACACATACTCACCTCTCTCACACACACATACTCACCTCTCTCACACATACATACTCACCTCTCTCACACACACATACTCACCTCTCTCACACACACACATACTCACCTCTCTCACACACATACTCACCTCTCTCTCACACACACATACTCACCTCTCTCACACACACACATACTCACCCCTCTCTCACACACACATACTCACCTCTCTCTCACACACACATACTCACCTCTCTCACACACACATACTCACCTCTCTCACACACACACATACTCACCTCTCTCACACACACATACTCGCCTCTCTCTCTCACACGCATACTTACCTCTCTCACACACACACATACTCACCTCTCTCACACACACCTACTCACCTCTCTCTCACACACACACATACTCACCTCTCTCTCACACACACATACTCACACCTCTCACACACACATACTCACCTCTCTCTCACACACACACATATTCACCTCTCTCTCACACACACATACTCACCTCTCTCACACACACACACATACTCACCTCTCTCTCACACACGCATACTCAACTCTCTCACACACACACACATACTCACCTCTGTCACACACGCATACTCACCTCTCTCACATACACACACATACCTCTCTCTCGCACACATACTCACCTCTCTCTCACACACACATACTCACCTCTCTCTCACACACACACTCACCTCTCTCTCACACACACACATACTCACCTCTCTCACACACGCATACTCACCTCTCTCTCACACGCATACTCACCTCTCTCTCACACACGCATACTCACCTCTCTCTCACACGCATACTCACCACTCTCTCACACACACACTCACCTCTCTCTCACACACACACATACTCACCTCTATCACACACACACTCACCTCTCTCTCACACACACACACATACTCACCTCTCTCACACACGCATACTCACCTCTCTCACACACGCATACTCACCTCTCTCTCACACACACACTCACCTCTCACACACACACATACTCACCTCTCTCTCACACGCATACTCACCTCTCTCTCACACACGCATACTCACCTCTCTCTCACCCACACACTCACCCCTCTCTCTCACACACACATACTCACCTCTCTCACACACACATACTCACCTCTCTCTCACACACATACTCACCCCTCTCTCTCACACACGCATACTCACCTCTCTCTCACCCACACATTCACCCCTCTCTCTCACACACACATACTCACCTCTCTCACACACACATACTCGCCTCTCTCTCACACACATACTCACCCCTCTCTCACACACACACATACTCACCTCTCTCACACACACATACTCACCTCTCTCTCAGACACACATACTCACCTCTCTCACACACGCATACTCACCCCTCTCACACACACACATACTCACCTCTCTCTCTCTCACACACACATACTCACCCCTCTCTCTCTCACACACACATACTCACCTCTCTCACACACACGCATACTCGCCTCTCTCTCACACACACATACTCACCCCTCTCTCTCTCACACACACATACTCACCCCTCTCTCACACACACATACTCGCCTCTCTCTCACACACACATCCTCACCTCTCTCACACACACACATACTCACCTCTCTCACACACACACATACTCACCTCTCTCTAACACACACATACTCACCCCTCTCTCTCTCACACACACATACTCACCTCTCTCACACACACGCACACTCGCCTCTCTCTCACACGCATACTCACCTCTCTCTCACACACATACTCACCTCTCTCTCTCTCACACACACATACTCACCTCTCTCTCACACGCATACTCACCTCTCTCACACACACACATACTCACCTCTCTCTCACACGCATACTCACCTCTCTCACACACACACATACTCACCTCTCTCTCACACACACATACTCACCTCTCTCTCACACACACATACTCACCTCTCTCTCACACACACACACTCACCTCTCTCTCTCTCACACACACATACTCGCCTCTCTCACACACACACATACTAACCCCTCTCTCACACACACATACTCACCTCTCTCTCACACATACATACTCACCTCTCTTACACACATATACTCACCTCTCTCTCACACACACATACTCACCTCTCTCACACACACATACTCACCTCTCTCACACACACACATACTCACCTCTCTCACACACACAAACTCGCCTCTCTCTCTCACACGCATACTCACCTCTCTCACACACACACATACTCACCTCTCTCACACACACATACTCACCTCTCTCTCTCACACACGCATACTCACCTCTCTCTCACACACACATACTCACCTCTCTCACACACATACTCACCTCTCTCACACACACATACTCGCCTCTCTCTCTCTCACACGCATACTTACCTCTCTCACACACACACATACTCACCTCTCTCACACACACCTACTCACCTCTCTCTCACACACACACATACTCACCTCTCTCTCACACACACATACTCACACCTCTCACACACACATACTCACCTCTCTCTCACACACACACATACTCACCTCTCTCTCACACACACATACTCACCTCTCTCACACACACACACATACTCACCTCTCTCTCACACACGCATACTCAACTCTCTCACACACACACACATACTCACCTCTGTCACACACGCATACTCACCTCTCTCACATACACACACATACCTCTCTCTCGCACACATACTCACCTCTCTCTCACACACACATACTCACCTCTCTCTCACACACACACTCACCTCTCTCTCACACACACACATACTCACCTCTCTCACACACGCATACTCACCTCTCTCTCACACGCATACTCACCTCTCTCACACACGCATACTCACCTCTCTCTCACACGCATACTCACCACTCTCTCACACACACACTCACCTCTCTCTCACTCACACATACTCGCCTCTCTCTCACACGCATACTCACCTCTCACTCACACGCATTCTCACCTCTCTCTCACACACTCATACTCACCTCTCACACACACACACACCTCTCTTACACACACATACTCACCTCTCTCTCACACGCATACTCACCTCTCTCTCACACACACACTCACCTCTCACACACACACATACTCACCTCTCTCTCACACGCATACTCACCTCTCTCTCACACACGCATACTCACCTCTCTCTCACCCACACACTCACCCCTCTCTCTCACACACACATACTCACCTCTCTCACACACACATACTCGCCTCTCTCTCACACACATACTCACCCCTCTCTCTCACACACGCATACTCACCTCTCTCTCACCCACACATTCACCCCTCTCTCTCACACACACATACTCACCTCTCTCACACACACATACTCGCCTCTCTCTCACACACATACTCACCCCTCTCTCACACACACACATACTCACCTCTCTCACACACACATACTCACCTCTCTCTCAGACACACATACTCACCTCTCTCACACACGCATACTCACCCCTCTCACACACACACATACTCACCTCTCTCTCTCTCACACACACATACTCACCCCTCTCTCTCTCACACACACATACTCACCTCTCTCACACACACGCATACTCGCCTCTCTCTCACACACACATACTCACCCCTCTCTCTCTCACACACACATACTCACCCCTCTCTCACACACACATACTCGCCTCTCTCTCACACACACATACTCACCTCTCTCACACACACACATACTCACCTCTCTCACACACACACATACTCACCTCTCTCTAACACACACATACTCACCCCTCTCTCTCTCACACACACATACTCACCTCTCTCACACACACGCACACTCGCCTCTCTCTCACACGCATACTCACCTCTCTCTCACACACATACTCACCTCTCTCACACACACACATACTCGCCTCTCTCTCACACACACATACTCACCTCTCTCACACACACACATACTCACCTCTCTCTCACACGCATACTCACCTCTCTCTCACACACATACTCACCTGTCTCTCTCTCACACACACATACTCACCTCTCTCTCACACGCATACTCACCTCTCTCACACACACACATACTCACCTCTCTCTCACACGCATACTCACCTCTCTCACACACACACAAACTCACCTCTCTCTCACACACACATACTCACCTCTCTCTCACACACACACTCACCTCTCTCTCTCTCACACACACATACTCGCCTCTCTCTCACACGCATACTCACCTCTCTCACACACACACATACTCACCTCTCTCACACGCATACTCACCTCTCTCTCAGACACACATACTCACCTCTCTCTCACACACACTCACCTCTCTCTCACACACACATACTCACCTCTCTCTCTCACACACACTCACCTCTCTCTCACACACACATACTCACCTCTCTCTCACACACACACTCACCTCTCTCTCACACACACATACTCACCTCTCTCTCACACACACACTCACCTCTCTCTCACACACGCATACTCACCCCTCTCACACACATACTCACCTCTCACACACACACATACTCACCTCTCTCACACACACACACTCACCTCTCTCTCACACACACATACTCACCTCTCTCTCACACACACACTCACCTCTCTCTCACACACACATACTCACCTCTCACACACACTCATACTCACCTCTCTCTCACACGCATACTCACCTCTCTCTCACACATACACTCACCTCTCTCTCACACACACGCATACTCACCTCTCTCACACACACGCATACTCACCTCTCTCTCACACACACACTCACCTCTCTCTCACACACACACACATACTCACCTCTCTCACACACACATACTCACCTCTCTCTCACACGCATACTCACCTCTCTCTCACAGACACACACATACTCACCTCTCTCACACACGCATACTCACCTCTCACACACGCATACTCACCTCTCTCTCACACACACATACTCGCCTCTCTCTCACACGCATACTCACCTCTCACTCACACGCATTCTCACCTCTCTCTCACACACACACTCACCTCTCTCTCACACACGCATACTCACCTCTCTCTCACCCACACACTCACCCCTCTCTCTCACACACACATGCTCACCTCTCTCACACACACATACTCGCCTCTCTCTCACACACACACATACTCACCTCTCTCACACACATACTCACCTCTCTCTCAGACACACATACTCGCCTCTCTCACACACGCATACTCACCCCTCTCACACACACACATACTCACCTCTCTCACACACACACATACTCACCTCTCTCTCTCTCTCACACACATACTCACCCCTCTCTCTCTCACACACACATACTCACCTCTCTCACACACACGCATACTCGCCTCTCTCTCACACACACATACTCACCCCTCTCTCACACACACATACTCACCTCTCTCACACACACACATACTTACCTCTCTCACACACACATACTCACCTTTCTCACACACACACATACTCACCTCTCTCACACACACATACTCACCTCTCTCACACACACACATACTCACCTCTCTCACACACACATACTCACCCCTCTCACACACACACATACTCACCTCTCTCACAAACACATACTCACCTCTCTCTCACACACACATACTCACCCCTCTCTCACACACACACATACTCACTTCTCTCACACACGCATACTCACCTCTCTCACACACGCATACTCACCTCTCTCACACACGCATACTCACCCCTCTCACACACACACAGATACTCACCTCTCTGACACACACACACACACTCACCTCTCTCTCTCACACACACATACTCCCCTCTCTCTCACACACGCATACTCACCTCTCTCACACACACATACTCACCTCTCTCTCACACACGCATACTCACCTCTCTCACACACATACTCACCTCTCTCACACACATACTCACCTCTCTCTCACACACACATACTCACCTTTCTCACATACACACATACTCACCTCTCTGACACACACATACTCACCCCTCTCTCTCTCACACACACATACTCACCCCTCTCTCACACACATACTCACCTCTCTCTCACACACATACTCACCTCTCTCTCACACACACATACTCCCCTCTCTCTCACACACACATACTCACCTCTCCCACACACACATACTCACCTCTCTCACACACACACATACTCACCTCTCTCACACACATATACTCACCTCTCTCTCACACACACATACTCACCTCTCTCACACACACATACTCACCTCTCTCACACATACATACTCACCTCTCTCACACACACATACTCACCTCTCTCACACACACACATACTCACCTCTCTCACACACATACTCACCTCTCTCTCACACACACATACTCACCTCTCTCACACACACACATACTCACCCCTCTCTCACACACACATACTCACCTCTCTCTCACACACACATACTCACCTCTCTCACACACACATACTCACCTCTCTCACACACACACATACTCACCTCTCTCACACACACATACTCGCCTCTCTCTCTCACACGCATACTTACCTCTCTCACACACACACATACTCACCTCTCTCACACACACCTACTCACCTCTCTCTCACACACACATACTCACACCTCTCACACACACATACTCACCTCTCTCTCACACACACACATATTCACCTCTCTCTCACACACACATACTCACCTCTCTCACACACACACACATACTCACCTCTCTCTCACACACGCATACTCAACTCTCTCACACACACACACATACTCACCTCTGTCACACACGCATACTCACCTCTCTCACATACACACACATACCTCTCTCTCGCACACATACTCACCTCTCTCTCACACACACATACTCACCTCTCTCTCACACACACACTCACCTCTCTCTCACACACACACATACTCACCTCTCTCACACACGCATACTCACCTCTCTCTCACACGCATACTCACCTCTCTCTCACACACGCATACTCACCTCTCTCTCACACGCATACTCACCACTCTCTCACACACACACTCACCTCTCTCTCACACACACACATACTCACCTCTATCACACACACACTCACCTCTCTCTCACACACGCATACTCGCCTCTCTCTCACACACACATACTCACCCCTCTCTCTCTCACACACACATACTCACCCCTCTCTCACACACACATACTCGCCTCTCTCTCACACACACATACTCACCTCTCTCACACACACACATACTCACCTCTCTCACACACACACATACTCACCTCTCTCTAACACACACATACTCACCCCTCTCTCTCTCACACACACATACTCACCTCTCTCACACACACGCACACTCGCCTCTCTCTCACACGCATACTCACCTCTCTCTCACACACATACTCACCTCTCTCACACACACACATACTCGCCTCTCTCTCACACACACATACTCACCTCTCTCACACACACACATACTCACCTCTCTCTCACACGCATACTCACCTCTCTCTCACACACATACTCACCTGTCTCTCTCTCACACACACATACTCACCTCTCTCTCACACGCATACTCACCTCTCTCACACACACACATACTCACCTCTCTCTCACACGCATACTCACCTCTCTCACACACACACATACTCACCTCTCTCTCACACACACATACTCACCTCTCTCTCACACACACACACTCACCTCTCTCTCTATCACACACACATACTCGCCTCTCTCTCACACGCATACTCACCTCTCTCACACACACACATACTCACCTCTCTCTCACACACACTCACCTCTCTCTCACACACACATACTCACCTCTCTCTCACACACACACTCACCTCTCTCTCACACACACATACTCACCTCTCTCTCACACACACACTCACCTCTCTCTCACACACGCATACTCACCCCTCTCACACACATACTCACCTCTCACACACACACATACTCACCTCTCTCACACACACACACTCACCTCTCTCTCACACACACATACTCACCTCTCTCTCACACACACACTCACCTCTCTCTCACACACACATACTCACCTCTCACACACACTCATACTCACCTCTCTCTCACACGCATACTCACCTCTCTCTCACACATACACTCACCTCTCTCTCACACACACGCATACTCACCTCTCACACGCATACTCACCTCTCTCACACACACGCATACTCACCTCTCTCTCACACACACACTCACCTCTCTCTCACACACACACACATACTCACCTCTCTCACACACACATACTCACCTCTCTCTCACACGCATACTCACCTCTCTCTCACAGACACACACATACTCACCTCTCTCACACACGCATACTCACCTCTCTCACACACGCATACTCACCTCTCTCTCACACACACATACTCGCCTCTCTCTCACACGCATACTCACCTCTCACTCACACGCATTCTCACCTCTCTCTCACACACACACTCACCTCTCTCTCACACACGCATACTCACCTCTCTCTCACCCACACACTCACCCCTCTCTCTCACACACACATGCTCACCTCTCTCACACACACATACTCGCCTCTCTCTCACACACACACATACTCACCTCTCTCACACACATACTCACCCCTCTCACACACACACATACTCACCTCTCTCACACACACACATACTCACCTCTCTCTCTCTCACACACATACTCACCCCTCTCTCTCTCACACACACATACTCACCTCTCTCACACACACGCATACTCGCCTCTCTCTCACACACACATACTCACCCCTCTCTCACACACACATACTCACCTCTCTCACACACACACATACTTACCTCTCTCACACACACATACTCACCCCTCTCTCACACACACATACTCACCTCTCTCACACACACACATACTTACCTCTCTCACACACACATACTCGCCTCTCTCTCACACACACATACTCACCTCTCTCACACACACACATACTCACCTCTCTCACACACACACATACTCACCTCTCTCTAACACACACATACTCACCCCTCTCTCTCTCACACACACATACTCACCTCTCTCACACACACGCACACTCGCCTCTCTCTCACACGCATACTCACCTCTCTCTCACACACATACTCACCTCTCTCACACACACACATACTCGCCTCTCTCTCACACACACATACTCACCTCTCTCACACACACACATACTCACCTCTCTCTCACACGCATACTCACCTCTCTCTCACACACATACTCACCTGTCTCTCTCTCACACACACATACTCACCTCTCTCTCACACGCATACTCACCTCTCTCACACACACACATACTCACCTCTCTCTCACACGCATACTCACCTCTCTCACACACACACATACTCACCTCTCTCTCACACACACATACTCACCTCTCTCTCACACACACACACTCACCTCTCTCTCTCTCACACACACATACTCGCCTCTCTCTCACACGCATACTCACCTCTCTCACACACACACATACTCACCTCTCTCACACGCATACTCACCTCTCTCTCACACACACATACTCACCTCTCTCTCACACACACTCACCTCTCTCTCACACACACATACTCACCTCTCTCTCTCACACACACTCACCTCTCTCTCACACACACATACTCACCTCTCTCTCACACACACACTCACCTCTCTCTCACACACACATACTCACCTCTCTCTCACACACACACTCACCTCTCTCTCACACACGCATACTCACCCCTCTCACACACATACTCACCTCTCACACACACACATACTCACCTCTCTCACACACACACACTCACCTCTCTCTCACACACACATACTCACCTCTCTCTCACACACACACTCACCTCTCTCACACACACATACTCACCTCTCACACACACTCATACTCACCTCTCTCTCACACGCATACTCACCTCTCTCTCACACATACACTCACCTCTCTCTCACACACACGCATACTCACCTCTCACACGCATACTCACCTCTCTCACACACACGCATACTCACCTCTCTCTCACACACACACTCACCTCTCTCTCACACACACACACATACTCACCTCTCTCACACACACATACTCACCTCTCTCTCACACGCATACTCACCTCTCTCTCACAGACACACACATACTCACCTCTCTCACACACGCATACTCACCTCTCTCACACACGCATACTCACCTCTCTCTCACACACACATACTCGCCTCTCTCTCACACGCATACTCACCTCTCACTCACACGCATTCTCACCTCTCTCTCACACACACACTCACCTCTCTCTCACACACGCATACTCACCTCTCTCTCACCCACACACTCACCCCTCTCTCTCACACACACATGCTCACCTCTCTCACACACACATACTCGCCTCTCTCTCACACACACACATACTCACCTCTCTCACACACATACTCACCTCTCTCTCAGACACACATACTCGCCTCTCTCACACACGCATACTCACCCCTCTCACACACACACATACTCACCTCTCTCACACACACACATACTCACCTCTCTCTCTCTCTCACACACATACTCACCCCTCTCTCTCTCACACACACATACTCACCTCTCTCACACACACGCATACTCGCCTCTCTCTCACACACACATACTCACCCCTCTCTCACACACACATACTCACCTCTCTCACACACACACATACTTACCTCTCTCACACACACATACTCACCTTTCTCACACACACACATACTCACCTCTCTCACACACACATACTCACCTCTCTCACACACACACATACTCACCTCTCTCACACACACATACTCACCCCTCTCACACACACACATACTCACCTCTCTCACAAACACATACTCACCTCTCTCTCACACACACATACTCACCCCTCTCTCACACACACACATACTCACCTCTCTCACACACGCATACTCACCTCTCTCACACACGCATACTCACCTCTCTCACACACGCATACTCACCCCTCTCACACACACACAGATACTCACCTCTCTGACACACACACACACACTCACCTCTCTCTCTCACACACACATACTCCCCTCTCTCTCACACACGCATACTCACCTCTCTCACACACACATACTCACCTCTCTCTCACACACGCATACTCACCTCTCTCACACACATACTCACCTCTCTCACACACATACTCACCTCTCTCTCACACACACATACTCACCTCTCTCACATACACACATACTCACCTCTCTGACACACACATACTCACCCCTCTCTCTCTCACACACACATACTCACCCCTCTCTCACACACATACTCACCTCTCTCTCACACACATACTCACCTCTCTCTCACACACACATACTCCCCTCTCTCTCACACACACATACTCACCTCTCCCACACACACATACTCACCTCTCTCACACACACACATACTCACCTCTCTCACACACATATACTCACCTCTCTCTCACACACACATACTCACCTCTCTCACACACACATACTCACCTCTCTCACACATACATACTCACCTCTCTCACACACACATACTCACCTCTCTCACACACACACATACTCACCTCTCTCACACACATACTCACCTCTCTCTCACACACACATACTCACCTCTCTCACACACACACATACTCACCCCTCTCTCACACACACATACTCACCTCTCTCTCACACACACATACTCACCTCTCTCACACACACATACTCACCTCTCTCACACACACACATACTCACCTCTCTCACACACACATACTCGCCTCTCTCTCTCACACGCATACTTACCTCTCTCACACACACACATACTCACCTCTCTCACACACACCTACTCACCTCTCTCTCACACACACACATACTCACCTCTCTCTCACACACACATACTCACACCTCTCACACACACATACTCACCTCTCTCTCACACACACACATATTCACCTCTCTCTCACACACACATACTCACCTCTCTCACACACACACACATACTCACCTCTCTCTCACACACGCATACTCAACTCTCTCACACACACACACATACTCACCTCTGTCACACACGCATACTCACCTCTCTCACATACACACACATACCTCTCTCTCGCACACATACTCACCTCTCTCTCACACACACATACTCACCTCTCTCTCACACACACACTCACCTCTCTCTCACACACACACATACTCACCTCTCTCACACACGCATACTCACCTCTCTCTCACACGCATACTCACCTCTCTCTCACACACGCATACTCACCTCTCTCTCACACGCATACTCACCACTCTCTCACACACACACTCACCTCTCTCTCACACACACACATACTCACCTCTATCACACACACACTCACCTCTCTCTCACACACACACGCATACTCACCTCTCTCTCACACACACATACTCGCCTCTATCTCACACGCATACTCACCTCTCACTCACACGCATTCTCACCTCTCTCTCACACACACATACTCACCTCTCACACACACACACTCACCTCTCTCACACACACATACTCACCTCTCTCTCACACGCATACTCACCTCTCTCTCACACACACACTCACCTCTCACACACACACATACTCACCTCTCTCTCACACGCATACTCACCTCTCTCTCACACACGCATACTCACCTCTCTCTCACCCACACACTCACCCCTCTCTCTCACACACACATACTCACCTCTCTCACACACACATACTCGCCTCTCTCTCACACACATACTCGCCCCTCTCTCTCACACACGCATACTCACCTCTCTCTCACCCACACATTCACCCCTCTCTCTCACACACACATACTCACCTCTCTCACACACACATACTCGCCTCTCTCTCACACACATACTCACCCCTCTCTCACACACACACATACTCACCTCTCTCACACACACATACTCGCCTCTCTCTCAGACACACATACTCACCTCTCTCACACACGCATACTCACCCCTCTCACACACACACATACTCACCTCTCTCTCTCTCACACACACATCCTCACCCCTCTCTCTCTCACACACACATACTCACCTCTCTCACACACACGCATACTCGCCTCTCTCTCACACACACATACTCACCCCTCTCTCACACACACATACTCACCCCTCTCTCACACACACATACTCGCCTCTCTCTCACACACACATACTCACCTCTCTCACACACACACATACTCACCTCTCTCACACACACACATACTCACCTCTCTCTCACACACACATACTCACCCCTCTCTCTCTCACACACACATACTCACCTCTCTCACACACACGCACACTCGCCTCTCTCTCACACACACATACTCACCCCTCTCTCTCTCACACACACATACTCACCCCTCTCTCACACACACATACTCGCCTCTCTCTCACACACACATACTCACCTCTCTCACACACACACATACCCCCCTCTCTCACACACACATACTCACCCCTCTCACACACACACATACTCACCTCTCTCACAAACACATACTCACCTCTCTCTCACACACACATACTCACCCCTCTCTCTCACACACACATACTCACCTCTCTCACACACGCATACTCACCTCTCTCACACACGCATACTCACCTCTCTCACACACGCATACTCACCCCTCTCACACACACACATACTCACCTCTCTGACACACACATACTCACCCCTCTCTCTCTCACACACACATACTCACCTCTCTCACACACACGCACTCACCTCTCTCTCACACGCACACATACTCACCTCTCTCACACACATACTCACCTCTCTCTCACACACACACATACTCACCTCTCTCTCACACACACATACTCACCTCTCTCTCACACACATAGTCACCTCTCTCTCACATACACACATACTCACCTCTCTCTCACACGCATACTCACCTCTCTCTCACACACACATACTCACCTCTCTCTCACGCATACTCACCTCTCTCTCACACACACACATACTTGCCTCTCTCTCACACACACACACATTCTCACCTCTCTCTCTCACACACACATACTCACCTCTCTCTCACACACATACTCACCTCTCTCTCAGACACACATACTCACCTCTCTCACACACGCATACTCACCCCTCTCACACACACCCATACTCACCTCTCTCTCTCTCACACACACATACTCACCCCTCTCACACACACGCACTCACCTCTCTCTCACACGCACACATACTCACCTCTCTCACACACATACTCACCTCTCTCTCACACACACACACATACTCACCTCTCTCACACACACACATACTCACCTCTCTCTCACACACATACTCACCTCTCTCTCACATACACACATACTCACCTCTCTCTCACACGCATACTCACCTCTCTCTCACACACACATACTCACCTCTCTCACACACACACATACTCGCCTCTCTCTCACACACACATACTCACCTCTCTCACACACAGACATACTCGCCTCTCTCTCACACACACATACTCACCTCTCTCTCACACACACATACTCACCTCTCTCTCACACACACATACTCACCTCTCTCACACACACACATACTCACCTCTCACACACACACATACTCGCCTCTCTCTCACACACACATACTCACCTCTCTCACACACACACATACTCACCTCTCTCTCACACGCATACTCACCTCTCTCTCACACACATACTCACCTCTCTCTCTCTCACACACACATACTCACCTCTCTCTCACACACACACTCACCTCTCTCTCACACACACACATACTCACCTCTCTCACACACGCATACTCACCTCTCTCTCACACGCATACTCACCTCTCTCTCACACACGCATACTCACCTCTCTCTCACACGCATACTCACCACTCTCTCACACACACACTCACCTCTCTCTCACACACACACATACTCACCTCTATCACACACACACTCACCTCTCTCTCACACACACACGCATACTCACCTCTCTCTCACACACACATACTCGCCTCTATCTCACACGCATACTCACCTCTCACTCACACGCATTCTCACCTCTCTCTCACACACACATACTCACCTCTCACACACACACACTCACCTCTCTCACACACACATA
The DNA here is from genome assembly GCF_047496885.1 of Scyliorhinus torazame. Classification (NCBI taxonomy): domain Eukaryota; kingdom Metazoa; phylum Chordata; class Chondrichthyes; order Carcharhiniformes; family Scyliorhinidae; genus Scyliorhinus; species Scyliorhinus torazame. Next base: position 116,902,028 of record NC_092709.1, read on the forward strand.
CTCACCTCTCTCTCACACGCATACTCACCTCTCTCTCACACACACACTCACCTCTCACACACACACATACTCACCTCTCTCTCACACGCATACTCACCTCTCTCTCACACACGCATACTCACCTCTCTCTCACCCACACACTCACCCCTCTCTCTCACACACACATACTCACCTCTCTCACACACACATACTCGCCTCTCTCTCACACACATACTCGCCCCTCTCTCTCACACACGCATACTCACCTCTCTCTCACCCACACATTCACCCCTCTCTCTCACACACACATACTCACCTCTCTCACACACACATACTCGCCTCTCTCTCACACACATACTCACCCCTCTCTCACACACACACATACTCACCTCTCTCACACACACATACTCGCCTCTCTCTCAGACACACATACTCACCTCTCTCACACACGCATACTCACCCCTCTCACACACACACATACTCACCTCTCTCTCTCTCACACACACATCCTCACCCCTCTCTCTCTCACACACACATACTCACCTCTCTCACACACACGCATACTCGCCTCTCTCTCACACACACATACTCACCCCTCTCTCACACACACATACTCACCCCTCTCTCACACACACATACTCGCCTCTCTCTCACACACACATACTCACCTCTCTCACACACACACATACTCACCTCTCTCACACACACACATACTCACCTCTCTCTCACACACACATACTCACCCCTCTCTCTCTCACACACACATACTCACCTCTCTCACACACACGCACACTCGCCTCTCTCTCACACACACATACTCACCCCTCTCTCTCTCACACACACATACTCACCCCTCTCTCACACACACATACTCGCCTCTCTCTCACACACACATACTCACCTCTCTCACACACACACATACCCCCCTCTCTCACACACACATACTCACCCCTCTCACACACACACATACTCACCTCTCTCACAAACACATACTCACCTCTCTCTCACACACACATACTCACCCCTCTCTCTCACACACACATACTCACCTCTCTCACACACGCATACTCACCTCTCTCACACACGCATACTCACCTCTCTCACACACGCATACTCACCCCTCTCACACACACACATACTCACCTCTCTGACACACACATACTCACCCCTTTCTCTCTCACACACACATACTCACCTCTCTCACACACACGCACTCACCTCTCTCTCACACGCACACATACTCACCTCTCTCACACACATACTCACCTCTCTCTCACACACACACATACTCACCTCTCTCTCACACACACATACTCACCTCTCTCTCACACACATAGTCACCTCTCTCTCACATACACACATACTCACCTCTCTCTCACACGCATACTCACCTCTCTCTCACACACACATACTCACCTCTCTCTCACGCATACTCACCTCTCTCTCACACACACACATACTTGCCTCTCTCTCACACACACACACATTCTCACCTCTCTCTCTCACACACACATACTCACCTCTCTCTCACACACATACTCACCTCTCTCTCAGACACACATACTCACCTCTCTCACACACGCATACTCACCCCTCTCACACACACCCATACTCACCTCTCTCTCTCTCACACACACATACTCACCCCTCTCACACACACGCACTCACCTCTCTCTCACACGCACACATACTCACCTCTCTCACACACATACTCACCTCTCTCTCACACACACACACATACTCACCTCTCTCACACACACACATACTCACCTCTCTCTCACACACATACTCACCTCTCTCTCACATACACACATACTCACCTCTCTCTCACACGCATACTCACCTCTCTCTCACACACACATACTCACCTCTCTCACACACACACATACTCGCCTCTCTCTCACACACACATACTCACCTCTCTCACACACAGACATACTCGCCTCTCTCTCACACACACATACTCACCTCTCTCTCACACACACATACTCACCTCTCTCTCACACACACATACTCACCTCTCTCACACACACACATACTCACCTCTCACACACACACATACTCGCCTCTCTCTCACACACACATACTCACCTCTCTCACACACACACATACTCACCTCTCTCTCACACGCATACTCACCTCTCTCTCACACACATACTCACCTCTCTCTCTCTCACACACACATACTCACCTCTCTCTCACACGCATACTCACCTCTCTCACACACACACATACTCACCTCTCTCTCACACACACATACTCACCTCTCTCTCACACACACATACTCACCTCTCTCTCACACACACATACTCACCTCTCTCTCTCACACACACATACTCCCCTCTCTCTCACACACGCATACTCACCTCTCTCACACACGCATACTCACCTCTCTCTCACACACGCATACTCACCTCTCTCACACACATACTCACCTCTCTCTCACACACACATACTCACCTCTCTCACACACACACATACTCACCTCTCTCACACACACATACCTCTCTCTCTCACACACGCATACTCACCTCTCTCTCACACACACATACTCACACCTCTCACACACACATACTCACCTCTCTCTCACACACACACATATTCACCTCTCTCTCACACACACATACTCACCTCTCTCACACACACACACATACTCACCTCTCTCTCACACACGCATACTCACCTCTCTCTCACACACACACATACTCACCTCTCTCTCACACACACATACTCACACCTCTCACACACACATACTCACCTCTCTCTCACACACACACATATTCACCTCTCTCTCACACACACATACTCACCTCTCTCACACACACACACATACTCACCTCTCTCTCACACACGCATACTCAACTCTCTCACACACACACACATACTCACCTCTGTCACACACGCATACTCACCTCTCTCACATACACACACATACCTCTCTCTCGCACACATACTCACCTCTCTCTCACACACGCATACTCACCTCTCTCTCACACGCATACTCACCTCTCTCTCACACACGCATACTCACCTCTCTCTCACACACATACTCACCACTCTCTCACACACACACTCACCTCTCTCTCACACACACACATACTCACCTCTCTCACACACACACTCACCTCTCTCACACACACATACTCACCTCTCTCTCACACGCATACTCACCTCTCTCTCACACACACACTCACCTCTCACACACACACATACTCACCTCTCTCTCACACGCATACTCACCTCTCTCTCACACACGCATACTCACCTCTCTCTCACCCACACACTCACCCCTCTCTCTCACACACACATACTCACCTCTCTCACACACACATCCTCGCCTCTCTCTCACACACATACTCGCCCCTCTCTCTCACACACGCATACTCACCTCTCTCTCACCCACACATTCACCCCTCTCTCTCACACACACATACTCACCTCTCTCACACACACATACTCGCCTCTCTCTCACACACATACTCACCCCTCTCTCACACACACACATACTCACCTCTCTCACACACACATACTCACCTCTCTCTCAGACACACATACTCACCTCTCTCACACACGCATACTCACCCCTCTCACACACACACATACTCACCTCTCTCTCTCTCACACACACATACTCACCCCTCTCTCTCTCACACACACATACTCACCTCGCTCACACACACGCATACTCGCCTCTCTCTCACACACACATACTCACCCCTCTCTCTCTCACACACACATACTCACCCCTCTCTCACACACACATACTCGCCTCTCTCTCACACACACATACTCACCTCTCTCACACACACACATACTCACCTCTCTCTCACACACACATACTCACCCCTCTCTCTCTCACACACACATACTCACCTCTCTCACACACACGCACACTCGCCTCTCTCTCACACACACATACTCACCCCTCTCTCTCTCACACACAGATACTCACCCCTCTCTCACACACACATACTCGCCTCTCTCTCACACACACATACTCACCTCTCTCACACACACACATACTCACCTCTCTCACACACACATACTCACCCCTCTCACACACACACATACTCACCTCTCTCACAAACACATACTCACCTCTCTCTCACACACACATACTCACCCCTCTCTCTCACACACACATACTCACCTCTCTCACACACGCATACTCACCTCTCTCACACACGCATACTCACCTCTCTCACACACGCATACTCACCCCTCTCACACACACACATACTCACCTCTCTGACACACACATACTCACCCCTCTCTCTCTCACACACACATACTCACCTCTCTCACACACACGCACTCACCTCTCTCTCACACGCACACATACTCACCTCTCTCACACACATACTCACCTCTCTCTCACACACACACATACTCACCTCTCTCTCACACACACATACTCACCTCTCTCTCACACACATACTCACCTCTCTCTCACATACACACATACTCACCTCTCTCTCACACGCATACTCACCTCTCTCTCACACACACATACTCACCTCTCTCTCACACGCATACTCACCTCTCTCTCTCTCACACACACATACTCACCCCTCTCACACACACGCACTCACCTCTCTCTCACACGCACACATACTCACCTCTCTCACACACATACTCACCTCTCTCTCACACACACACACATACTCACCTCTCTCACACACACACATACTCACCTCTCTCTCACACACATACTCACCTCTCTCTCACATACACACATACTCACCTCTCTCTCACACGCATACTCACCTCTCTCTCACACACACATACTCACCTCTCTCACACACACACATACTCGCCTCTCTCTCACACACACATACTCACCTCTCTCACACACAGACATACTCACCTCTCTCACACACACACATACTCGCCTCTCTCTCACACACACACACATACTCACCTCTCTCTCTCACACACACATACTCACCTCTCTCACACACACATACTCACCTCTCTCTCAGACACACATACTCACCTCTCTCACACACGCATACTCACCCCTCTCACACACACCCATACTCACCTCTCTCTCTCTCACACACACATACTCACCCCTCTCACACACACGCACTCACCTCTCTCTCACACACATACTCACCTCTCTCTCACACACACACATACTCACCTCTCTCACACACACACATACTCACCTCTCTCTCACACACATACTCACCTCTCTCTCACATACACACATACTCACCTCTCTCTCACACGCATACTCACCTCTCTCTCACACACACATACTCACCTCTCTCACACACACACATACTCGCCTCTCTCTCACACACATACTCACCTCTCTCTCACACACACATACTCACCTCTCTCTCACACACACATACTCACCTCTCTCACACACACACATACTCACCTCTCTCACACACGCATACTCACCTCTCTCACACACACACATACTCGCCTCTCTCTCACACACACATACTCACCTCTCTCACACACACACATACTCACCTCTCTCTCACACGCATACTCACCTCTCTCTCACACACATACTCACCTCTCTCTCTCTCACACACACATACTCACCTCTCTCTCACATGCATACTCACCTCTCTCACACACACACATACTCACCTCTCTCTCACACACACACTCACCTCTCTCTCACACACACACATACTCACCTCTCTCACACATGCATACTCACCTCTCTCTCACACGCATACTCACCTCTCTCTCACACACGCATACTCACCTCTCTCTCACACGCATACTCACCACTCTCTCACACACACACTCACCTCTCTCTCACACACACACATACTCACCTCTATCACACACACACTCACCTCTCTCTCACACACACACACATACTCACCTCTCTCACACACGCATACTCACCTCTCTCACACACGCATACTCACCTCTCTCTCACACACATACTCGCCTCTCTCTCACACGCATACTCACCTCTCACTCACACGCATTCTCACCTCTCTCTCACACACACATACTCACCTCTCTCTCACACGCATACTCACCTCTCTCTCACACACGCATACTCACCTCTCTCTCACCCACACACTCACCCCTCTCTCTCACACACACATACTCACCTCTCTCACACACACATACTCGCCTCTCTCTCACACACATACTCGCCCCTCTCTCTCACACACGCATACTCACCTCTCTCTCACCCACACATTCACCCCTCTCTCTCACACACACATACTCACCTCTCTCACACACACATACTCGCCTCTCTCTCACACACATACTCACCCCTCTCTCACACACACACATACTCACCTCTCTCACACACACATACTCACCTCTCTCTCAGACACACATACTCACCTCTCTCACACACGCATACTCACCCCTCTCACACACACACATACTCACCTCTCTCTCTCTCACACACACATCCTCACCCCTCTCTCTCTCACACACACATACTCACCTCTCTCACACACACGCATACTCGCCTCTCTCTCACACACACATACTCACCCCTCTCTCTCTCACACACACATACTCACCCCTCTCTCACACACACATACTCGCCTCTCTCTCACACACACATACTCACCTCTCTCACACACACACATACTCACCTCTCTCACACACACACATACTCACCTCTCTCTCACACACACATACTCACCCCTCTCTCTCTCACACACACATACTCACCTCTCTCACACACACGCACACTCGCCTCTCTCTCACACACACATACTCACCCCTCTCTCTCTCACACACACATACTCACCCCTCTCTCACACACACATACTCGCCTCTCTCTCACACACACATACTCACCTCTCTCACACACACACATACCCCCCTCTCTCACACACACATACTCACCCCTCTCACACACACACATACTCACCTCTCTCACAAACACATACTCACCTCTCTCTCACACACACATGCTCACCCCTCTCTCTCACACACACATACTCACCTCTCTCACACACGCATACTCACCTCTCTCACACACGCATACTCACCTCTCTCACACACGCATACTCACCCCTCTCACACACACACATACTCACCTCTCTGACACACACATACTCACCCCTCTCTCTCTCACACACACATACTCACCTCTCTCACACACACGCACTCACCTCTCTCTCACACGCACACATACTCACCTCTCTCACACACATACTCACCTCTCTCTCACACACACACATACTCACCTCTCTCTCACACACACATACTCACCTCTCTCTCACACACATACTCACCTCTCTCTCACATACACACATACTCACCTCTCTCTCACACGCATACTCACCTCTCTCTCACACACACATACTCACCTCTCTCTCACACGCATACTCACCTCTCTCTCTCTCACACACACATACTCACCCCTCTCACACACACGCACTCACCTCTCTCTCACACGCACACATACTCACCTCTCTCACACACATACTCACCTCTCTCTCACACACACACACATACTCACCTCTCTCACACACACACATACTCACCTCTCTCTCACACACATACTCACCTCTCTCTCACATACACACATACTCACCTCTCTCTCACACGCATACTCACCTCTCTCTCACACACACATACTCACCTCTCTCACACACACACATACTCGCCTCTCTCTCACACACACATACTCACCTCTCTCACACACAGACATACTCGCCTCTCTCTCACACACACATACTCACCTCTCTCTCACACACACATACTCACCTCTCTCTCACACACACATACTCACCTCTCTCACACACACACATACTCACCTCTCACACACACACATACTCGCCTCTCTCTCACACACACATACTCACCTCTCTCACACACACACATACTCACCTCTCTCTCACACGCATACTCACCTCTCTCTCACACACATACTCACCTCTCTCTCTCTCACACACACATACTCACCTCTCTCTCACACGCATACTCACCTCTCTCACACACACACATACTCACCTCTCTCTCACACGCATACTCACCTCTCTCACACACACACATACTCACCTCTCTCTCACACACACATACTGACCTCTCTCTCACACACACATACTCACCTCACTCTCACACGCATACTCACCTCTCTCACACACACACATACTCACCTCTCTCTCACACACACATACTCACCTCTCTCTCACACACACATACTCACCTCTCTCTCACACACACACATACTCACCTCTCTGACACACACACACACTCACCTCTCTCTCTCACACACACATACTCCCCTCTCTCTCACACACGCATTCTCACCTCTCTCACACACACATACTCACCTCTCTCTCACACACGCATACTCACCTCACTCACACACATACTCACCTCTCTCTCACACACACATACTCACCTCTCTCACATACACACATACTCACCTCTCTGACACACACATACTCACCCCTCTCTCTCTCACACACACATACTCACCCCTCTCTCACACACATACTCACCTCTCTCTCACACACATACTCACCCCTCTCTCTCACACACACACACTCACCTCTCTCTCACACACACATACTCCCCTCTCTCTCACACACACATACTCACCTCTCCCACACACACATACTCACCTCTCTCACACACACACATACTCACCTCTCTCACACACATATACTCACCTCTCTCTCACACACACATACTCACCTCTCTCACACACACATACTCACCTCTCTCACACACACATACTCACCTCTCTCACACACACATACTCACCTCTCTCTCACACACACATACTCACCTCTCTTACACACATATACTCACCTCTCTCTCACACACACATACTCACCTCTCTCACACACACATACTCACCTCTCTCACACACACACACATACTCACCTCTCTCTCACACACGCATACTCACCTCTCACACACACACATACTCACCTCTCTCTCACACACACATACTCACACCTCTCACACACACATACTCACCTCTCTCTCACACACACACATATTCACCTCTCTCTCACACACACATACTCACCTCTCTCACACACACACATACTCACCTCTCTCTCACACACGCATACTCAACTCTCTCACACACACACACATACTCACCTCTGTCACACACGCATACTCACCTCTCTCACATACACACACATACCTCTCTCTCGCACACATACTCACCTCTCTCTCACACACACATACTCACCTCTCTCTCACACACACACTCACCTCTCTCTCACACACACACATACTCACCTCTCTCACAAACACATACTCACCTCTCTCTCACACACACATGCTCACCCCTCTCTCTCACACACACATACTCACCTCTCTCACACACGCATACTCACCTCTCTCACACACGCATACTCACCTCTCTCACACACGCATACTCACCCCTCTCACACACACACATACTCACCTCTCTGACACACACATACTCACCCCTCTCTCTCTCACACACACATACTCACCTCTCTCACACACACGCACTCACCTCTCTCTCACACGCACACATACTCACCTCTCTCACACACATACTCACCTCTCTCTCACACACACACATACTCACCTCTCTCTCACACACACATACTCACCTCTCTCTCACACACATACTCACCTCTCTCTCACATACACACATACTCACCTCTCTCTCACACGCATACTCACCTCTCTCTCACACACACATACTCACCTCTCTCTCACACGCATACTCACCTCTCTCTCTCTCACACACACATACTCACCCCTCTCACACACACGCACTCACCTCTCTCTCACACGCACACATACTCACCTCTCTCACACACATACTCACCTCTCTCTCACACACACACACATACTCACCTCTCTCACACACACACATACTCACCTCTCTCTCACACACATACTCACCTCTCTCTCACATACACACATACTCACCTCTCTCTCACACGCATACTCACCTCTCTCTCACACACACATACTCACCTCTCTCACACACACACATACTCGCCTCTCTCTCACACACACATACTCACCTCTCTCACACACAGACATACTCGCCTCTCTCTCACACACACATACTCACCTCTCTCTCACACACACATACTCACCTCTCTCTCACACACACATACTCACCTCTCTCACACACACACATACTCACCTCTCACACACACACATACTCGCCTCTCTCTCACACACACATACTCACCTCTCTCACACACACACATACTCACCTCTCTCTCACACGCATACTCACCTCTCTCTCACACACATACTCACCTCTCTCTCTCTCACACACACATACTCACCTCTCTCTCACACGCATACTCACCTCTCTCACACACACACATACTCACCTCTCTCTCACACGCATACTCACCTCTCTCACACACACACATACTCACCTCTCTCTCACACACACATACTGACCTCTCTCTCACACACACATACTCACCTCACTCTCACACGCATACTCACCTCTCTCACACACACACATACTCACCTCTCTCTCACACACACATACTCACCTCTCTCTCACACACACATACTCACCTCTCTCTCACACACACACATACTCACCTCTCTGACACACACACACACTCACCTCTCTCTCTCACACACACATACTCCCCTCTCTCTCACACACGCATTCTCACCTCTCTCACACACACATACTCACCTCTCTCTCACACACGCATACTCACCTCACTCACACACATACTCACCTCTCTCTCACACACACATACTCACCTCTCTCACATACACACATACTCACCTCTCTGACACACACATACTCACCCCTCTCTCTCTCACACACACATACTCACCCCTCTCTCACACACATACTCACCTCTCTCTCACACACATACTCACCCCTCTCTCTCACACACACACACTCACCTCTCTCTCACACACACATACTCCCCTCTCTCTCACACACACATACTCACCTCTCCCACACACACATACTCACCTCTCTCACACACACACATACTCACCTCTCTCACACACATATACTCACCTCTCTCTCACACACACATACTCACCTCTCTCACACACACATACTCACCTCTCTCACACACACATACTCACCTCTCTCACACACACATACTCACCTCTCTCTCACACACACATACTCACCTCTCTTACACACATATACTCACCTCTCTCTCACACACACATACTCACCTCTCTCACACACACATACTCACCTCTCTCACACACACACACATACTCACCTCTCTCTCACACACGCATACTCACCTCTCTCTCACACACACACATACTCACCTCTCTCTCACACACACATACTCACACCTCTCACACACACATACTCACCTCTCTCTCACACACACACATATTCACCTCTCTCTCACACACACATACTCACCTCTCTCACACACACACACATACTCACCTCTCTCTCACACACGCATACTCAACTCTCTCACACACACACACATACTCACCTCTGTCACACACGCATACTCACCTCTCTCACATACACACACATACCTCTCTCTCGCACACATACTCACCTCTCTCTCACACACACATACTCACCTCTCTCTCACACACACACTCACCTCTCTCTCACACACACACATACTCACCTCTCTCACACACGCATACTCACCTCTCTCTCACACGCATACTCACCTCTCTCTCACACACGCATACTCACCTCCCTCTCACACGCATACTCACCACTCTCTCACACACACACTCACCTCTCTCTCACACACACACATACTCACCTCTCTCACACACACACTCACCTCTCTCACACACACATACTCACCTCTCTCTCACACGCATACTCACCTCTCTCTCACACACACACTCACCTCTCACACACACACATACTCACCTCTCTCTCACACGCATACTCACCTCTCTCTCACACACGCATACTCACCTCTCTCTCACCCACACACTCACCCCTCTCTCTCACACACACATACTCACCTCTCTCACACACACATCCTCGCCTCTCTCTCACACACATACTCGCCCCTCTCTCTCACACACGCATACTCACCTCTCTCTCACCCACACATTCACCCCTCTCTCTCACACACACATACTCACCTCTCTCACACACACATACTCGCCTCTCTCTCACACACATACTCACCCCTCTCTCACACACACACATACTCACCTCTCTCACACACACATACTCACCTCTCTCTCAGACACACATACTCACCTCTCTCACACACGCATACTCACCCCTCTCACACACACACATACTCACCTCTCTCTCTCTCACACACACATACTCACCCCTCTCTCTCTCACACACACATACTCACCTCGCTCACACACACGCATACTCTCCTCTCTCTCACACACACATACTCACCCCTCTCTCTCTCACACACACATACTCACCCCTCTCTCACACACACATACTCGCCTCTCTCTCACACACACATACTCACCTCTCTCACACACACACATACTCACCTCTCTCTCACACACACATACTCACCCCTCTCTCTCTCACACACACATACTCACCTCTCTCACACACACGCACACTCGCCTCTCTCTCACACACACATACTCACCCCTCTCTCTCTCACACACACATACTCACCCCTCTCTCACACACACATACTCGCCTCTCTCTCACACACATACTCACCTCTCTCACACACACACATACTCACCTCTCTCACACACACATACTCACCCCTCTCACACACACACATACTCACCTCTCTCACAAACACATACTCACCTCTCTCTCACACACACATACTCACCCCTCTCTCTCACACACACATACTCACCTCTCTCACACACGCATACTCACCTCTCTCACACACGCATACTCACCTCTCTCACACACGCATACTCACCCCTCTCACACACACACATACTCACCTCTCTGACACATACATACTCACCCCTCTCTCTCTCACACACACATACTCACCTCTCTCACACACATACTCACCTCTCTCTCACACACACACATACTCACCTCTCTCACACACACACATACTCACCTCTCTCTCACACACATACTCACCTCTCTCTCACATACACACATACTCACCTCTCTCTCACACGCATACTCACCTCTCTCTCACACACACATACTCACCTCTCTCTCACACGCATACTCACCTCTCTCACACACACACATACTCGCCTCTCTCTCACACACACACACATACTCACCTCTCTCTCTCACACACACATACTCACCTCTCTCACACACACATACTCACCTCTCTCTCAGACACACATACTCACCTCTCTCACACACGCATACTCACCCCTCTCACACACACCCATACTCACCTCTCTCTCTCTCACACACACATACTCACCCCTCTCACACACACGCACTCACCTCTCTCTCACACACATACTCACCTCTCTCTCACACACATACTCACCTCTCTCTCACATACACACATACTCACCTCTCTCTCACACGCATACTCACCTCTCTCTCACACACACATACTCACCTCTCTCACACACACACATACTCGCCTCTCTCTCACACACACATACTCACCTCTCTCTCACACACACATACTCACCTCTCTCTCACACACACATACTCACCTCTCTCACACACACACATACTCACCTCTCTCACACACGCATACTCACCTCTCTCACACACACACATACTCGCCTCTCTCTCACACACACATACTCACCTCTCTCACACACACACATACTCACCTCTCTCTCACACGCATACTCACCTCTCTCTCACACACATACTCACCTCTCTCTCTCTCACACACACATACTCACCTCTCTCTCACATGCATACTCACCTCTCTCACACACACACATACTCACCTCTCTCTCACACGCATACTCACCTCTCTCACACACACACATACTCACCTCTCTCTCACACACACATACTCACCTCTCTCTCACACACACATACTCACCTCTCTCTCACACACACACATACTCACCTCTCTCTCACACACACACACTCACCTCTCTCTCTCTCACACACACATACTCACCTCTCTCTCACACGCATACTCACCTCTCTCACACACACACATACTCACCTCTCTCACACGCATACTCACCTCTCTCTCACACACACATACTCACCTCTCTCTCACACACACTCACCTCTCTCTCACACACACATACTCACGTCTCTCTCTCACACACACTCACCTCTCTCTCACACACACATACTCACCTCTCTCTCACACACTCACCTCTCTCTCACACGCACATACTCACCTCTATCTCACACACACACTCACCTCTCTCTCACACACACATACTCACCTCTCTCTCACACACACACTCACCTCTCTCTGACACACGCATGCTCACCCCTCTCACACACATACTCACCTCTCACACACACACATACTCACCTCTCTCACACACACACACTCACCTCTCTCTCACACACACATACTCACCTCTCTCTCACACACACACTCACCTCTCTCTCACACACACATACTCACCTCTCACACACACTCATACTCACCTCTCTCTCACACGCATACTCACCTCTCTCTCACACATACACTCACCTCTCTCTCACACACACGCATACTCACCTCTCACACGCATACTCACCTCTCTCACACACACGCATACTCACCTCTCTCTCACACACACACTCACCTCTCTCTCACACACACACACATACTCACCTCTCTCACACACACATACTCACCTCTCTCTCACACGCATACTCACCTCTCTCTCACACACGCATACTCACCTCTCTCTCTCACACACACACTCACCTCTCTCTCACAGACACACACATACTCACCTCTCTCACACACGCATACTCACCTCTCTCACACACGCATACTCACCTCTCTCTCACACACACACTCACCTCTCACACACACACACGCATACTCACCTCTCTCTCACCCACGCATTCACCCATCTCTCTCATACACACATACTCGCCTCTCTCTCACACACATACTCACCCCTCTCTCTCACACACACACATACTCACCTCTCTCACACACACATACTCACCTCTCTCTCAGACACACATACTCGCCTCTCTCACACACGCATACTCACCCCTCTCACACACACACATACTCACCTCTCTCACACACACACATACTCACCTCTCTCTCTCTCTCACACACATACTCACCCCTCTCTCTCTCACACACACATACTCACCTCTCTCACACACACGCATACTCGCCTCTCTCTCTCACACACATACTCACCCCTCTCTCTCTCACACACACATACTCACCTCTCTCACACACACACATACTTACCTCTCTCACACACACATACTCACCTTTCTCACACACACACATACTCACCTCTCTCACACACACATACTCACCTCTCTCACACACACACATACTCACCTCTCTCACACACACATACTCACCCCTCTCACACACACACATACTCACCTCTCTCACAAACACATACGCACCTCTCTCTCGCACACACATACTCACCTCTCTCACACACACATACTCGCCTCTCTCTCACACACATACTCACCCCTCTCTCTCACACACGCATACTCACCTCTCTCTCACCCACACATTCACCCATCTCTCTCATACACACATACTCGCCTCTCTCTCACACACATACTCACCCCTCTCTCACACACACACACACATACTCACCTCTCTCACACACACATACTCACCTCTCTCTCAGACACACATACTCGCCTCTCTCACACACGCATACTCACCCCTCTCACACACACACATACTCACCTCTCTCACACACACACATACTCACCTCTCTCTCTCTCTCACACACATACTCACCCCTCTCTCTCTCACACACACATACTCACCTCTCTCACACACACGCATACTCGCCTCTCTCTCACACACACATACTCACCCCTCTCTCTCTCACACACACATACTCACCTCTCTCACACACACACATACTTACCTCTCTCACACACACATACTCACCTTTCTCACACACACACATACTCACCTCTCTCACACACACATACTCACCTCTCTCACACACACACATACTCACCTCTCTCACACACACATACTCACCCCTCTCACACACACACATACTCACCTCTCTCACAAACACATACGCACCTCTCTCTCGCACACACATACTCACCCCTCTCTCACACACACACATACTCACCTCTCTCACACACGCATACTCACCTCTCTCACACACGCATACTCACCTCTCTCACACACGCATACTCACCCCTCTCACACACACACATACTCACCTCTCTGACACACACATACTCACCCCTCTCTCTCTCACACACACATACTCACCCCTCTCTCACACACATACTCACCTCTCTCTCACACACATACTCACCTCTCTCTAACACACACACACTCACCTCTCTCTCTCACACACACATACTCCCCTCTCTCTCACACACGCATACTCACCTCTTTCACACACACATACTCACCTCTCACTCACACACGCATACTCACCTCTCTCACACACATACTCACCCCTCTCTCACACACATACTCACCTCTCTCTCACACACATACTCACCACTCTCTCACACACACATACTCGCCTCTCTCACACAGACATACTCACCTCACCCACACACACATACTCACCTCTCTCACACACACACATACTCACCTCTCTCACACACACATACTCACCTCTCTCTCACACGCATACTCACCTCTCTCTCTCTCACACATACTCACCTCTCTCTCACACACAAATACTCACCTCTCACACACACACATACTCACCTCTCTCTCACACACGCATACTCACGTCTCTCTCTCACACACACATACTCACCTCTCTCTCACACACACATACTCACCTCTCTCTCTCACACACACATACTCACCTCTCTCTCACACGCATACTCACCTCTCTCACACACGCATACTCACCTCTCTCTCACACACATGCTCACCTCTCTCTCACACACATACTCACCCCTCTCTCACACACACACATACTCGCCTCTCTCACACACACACACACACTCACCTCTCTCACACACACATACTCGCCTCTCTCACACACACACACTTACTCACCTCTCTCACACACATGCTCACCTCTCTCTCACACACACATACTCACCCCTCTCTCACACACACATACTCACCTCTCACACACACACATACTCACCCCTCTCTCACACACACACATACTCGCCTCTCTCACACACACACACATACTCACCTCTCTCTCACACGCATACTCACCTCTCTCACACACACACATACTCACCACTCTCACACACACATACTCACCTCTCACACACACACATGCTCGCCTCTCTCACACACACACATACTCACCTCTCTCTCACACACACATACTCACTTCTCTCTCACACACACATACTCACCTCTCTCTCACACGCATACTCACCTCTCTCTCACACACACATACTCACCCCTCTCTCACACACACACATACTCGCCTCTCTCACACACACACATACTCACCCCTCTCTCACACACACACACTCACCTCTCTCACACACACACACACTCACCTCTCTCTCACACACATACTCACCTCTCTCTCACACACACATACTCACCCCTCTCTCACACACACACACTCACCTCTCTCTCACACACATACTCACCTCTCTCTCACACACACATACTCACCTCTCTCACACACACACATACTCACCTCTCTCTCACACACACACATACTCACCTCTCTCACACACACACATACTCACCTCTCTCTCACACACACATACTCACCTCTCTCACACACACACATACTCACCTCTCACACACACACACTCACCTCTCTCTCACACGCATACTCACCTCTCTCACACACGCACATACTCACGTCTCTCTCTCACACACACTCACCTCTCTCACACACCCATCCTCACCTCTCACACACACACATACTCACCTCTCTCTCTCACACACACACACACATACTCACCTCTCTCACACACGCACATACTCACCTCTCTCTCACACACACATACTCACCTCTCTCTCACACGCATACTCACCTCTCTCACACACACATACTCACCACTCTCACACACACATACTCACCTCTCACACACACACACATACTCACCTCACTCTCACACACACATACTCACCCCTCTCTCTCACACACACATACTCACCCCTCTCTCACACACACACATACTCACCTCTCTCTCACACACACATACTCACCTCTCTCACACACACACATACTCACCTCTCTCTCACACACATACTCACCTCTCACACACACATACTCACCTCTCTCTCACACACACATACTCGCCTCTCTCACACACACACATGCTCACCTCTCTCTCACACACATACTCACCTCTCTCTCACACACACATACTCACCCCTCTCTCACACACACACATACTCGCCTCTCTCACACACACACATACTCACCTCTCTCTCACACACACATACTCGCCTCTCTCACACACACACATGCTCACCTCTCTCTCACACACATACTCACCTCTCTCTCACACACACATACTCACCCCTCTCTCACACACACACATACTCGCCTCTCTCACACACACACATACTCACCTCTCACACACACACACATACTCGCCTCTCTCTCACACACACACACTCACCTCTCTCTCACACACACACACACTCACCTCTCACACACACACACATACTCACCCCTCTCACACACACATACTCACCTCTCTCTCACACACACACTCACCTCTCTCTCACACACACACACTCACCTCTCTCACACACGCATACTCACCTCTCTCTCACACACATACTCACCTCTCTCACACACACACATACTCACCTCTCTCTCACACACATACTCACCTCTCTCTCACACACACATACTCACCCCTCTCTCACACACACACATACTCGCCTCTCTCACACACACATACTCCCCTCTCTCTCACACACACACACTCACCTCTCTCTCACACACACACACGTACTCACCTCTCACACACACACATACTCACCTCTCTCTCACACACACTCACCTCTCTCTCACACACACACCTCTCTCTCACACACACATACTCACCTCTCTCTCACACACACATACTCACCTCTCTCTCTCACACACACGCATACTCACCTCTCTCTCACACACACACACTCACCTCTCTCTCACACACACATACTCACCTCTCTCACACACACACATACTCACCTCTCACACACACACACTCACCTCTCTCTCACACATGCATACTCACCTCTCTCACACACACGCATACTCAGCTCTCTCACACACACATACTCACCTCTCTCACAGACACGCATACTCACCTCTCTCACACACACATACTCACCCCTCTCTCACACACACACATACTCGCCTCTCTCACACACACACATACTCACCGCTCTCACACACACATACTCACCTCTCTCTCACACACACACACTCACCTCTCTCTCACACACACACACATACTCACCCCTCTCACACACACATACTCACCTCTCTCTCACACACACACACTCACCTCTCTCTCACACACACACACACACCTCTGTCTCACACACACATACTCACCTCTCTCTCACACACACATACTCACCTCTCTCTCTCACACACACGCATACTCACCTCTCTCTCACACACACACACTCACCTCTCTCTCACACACACACACACATACTCGCCTCTCTCACACACACACACACACACACTCACCTCTCTCACACACACATACTCGCCTCTCTCACACACACACACATACTCACCTCTCTCTCACACACATGCTCACCTCTCTCTCACACACACATACTCACCTCTCTCTCACACACACATACTCACCCCTCTCTCACACACACACATTCTCGCCTCTCTCACACACACACACATACTCACCACTCGCATACTCACCTCTCTCACACACACACATACTCACCACTCTCACACACACATACTCACCTCTCACACACACACATACATAGAATTACATAGAACATACAGTGCAGAAGGAGGCCATTCGGCCCATCGAGTCTGCACCGACACACATTAATCCCTCACTTCCACCTTATCCCCGCAACCCAATAACCCCTCCCAACCCTTATGGACACTACGGGTAATTTATCATGGCCAATCCACCTAACCTGCACGTCTTTGGACTGTGGGAGGAAACCGGAGCACCCGGAGGAAACCCACGCGGACACGGGGAGAACGTGCAAACTCAGCACAGACAGTGACCCAGCGGGGAATCGAACCTGGGACCCTGGCGCTGTGAAGCCACAGTGCTAATCACTTGTGCTATCGTGCTGCCCATACTCGCCTCTCTCACACACACACATACTCACCTCTCTCTCTCACACGCATACTCACCTCTCTCACACACACATACTCACCCCTCTCTCACACACACACATACTCGCCTCTCTCACACACACACATACTCACCCCTCTCACACACACATACTCACCTCTCTCTCACACACACACACTCACCTCTCTCTCACACACACACACATACTCACCTCTCACACACACACATACTCACCCCTCTCACACACACATACTCACCTCTCTCTCACACACACACACTCACCTCTCTCTCACACACACACACACATACTCACCTCTCTGTCACACAAACACACTCACCTCTCTCTCACACACACATACTCACCTCTCTCTCACACACACATACTCACCTCTCTCTCTCACACACACGCATACTCACCTCTCTCTCACACACACACACTCACCTCTCTCTCACACACACACACACATACTCACCTCTCTCTCACACGCATACTCACCTCTCTCTCACACACACATACTCACCCCTCTCTCACACACACACATACTCGCCTCTCTCACACACACACATACTCACCCCTCTCTCACACACACACACTCACCTCTCTCTCACACACACACACTCACCTCTCTCTCACACACACATACTCACCTCTCTCACACACACACATACTCACCTCTCTCTCACACACACACATACTCACCTCTCTCACACACACACATACTCACCTCTCTCTCACACACATACTCACCTCTCACACACACACATACTCACCCCTCTCACACACACATACTCACCTCTCTCTCACACACACATACTCGCCTCTCTCACACACACACATACTCACCTCTCTCTCACACACACATACTCACCTCTCTCACACACACACATACTCACCTCTCACACACACACATACTCACCCCTCTCACACACACATACTCACCTCTCTCTCACACACACACACTCACCTCTCTCTCACACAGACACACTCACCTCTCTCTCACACACACACACGCATACTCACCTCTCTCTCACACACACACACTCACCTCTCTCTCACACGCATACTCACCTCTCTCACACACGCACACTCACCTCTCTCACACACGCACATACTCACGTCTCTCTCTCACACACACTCACCTCTCTCACACACCCATACTCACCTCTCACACACACACATACTCACCTCTCTCTCTCACACACATACTCACCTCTCTCTCACACACATACTCACCTCTCTCACACACGCACATACTCACCTCTCTCTCTCACACACACACACATACTCACCTCTCTCACACACGCACATACTCACCTCTCTCTCACACACACATACTCACCTCTCACACACACACACATACTCACCTCTCTCTCACACACACATACTCACCCCTCTCTCACACACACACATACTCGCCTCTCTCACACACACATACTCACCTCTCTCTCACACGCATACTCACCTCTCTCACACACACACATACTCACCACTCTCACACACACATACTCACCTCTCACACACACACACATACTCACCTCTCTCTTACACACACATACTCACCCCTCTCTCACACACATACTCACCCCTCTCTCTCTCACACACATACTCACCCCTCTCTCACACACACACATACTCGCCTCTCTCACACACACACATACTCACCTCTCTCTCACACACACATACTCACCTCTCTCATACACACACATACTCACCTCTCTCTCACACACATACTCACCTCTCACACACACATACTCACCTCTCTCTCACACACACACATGCTCACCTCTCTCTCACACACATACTCACCTCTCTCTCATACACACATACTCACCCCTCTCTCACACACACATACTCACCCCTCTCTCACACACACACATACTCGCCTCTCTCACACACACACAT
Organism: Scyliorhinus torazame; assembly: GCF_047496885.1. NCBI lineage: Eukaryota > Metazoa > Chordata > Chondrichthyes > Carcharhiniformes > Scyliorhinidae > Scyliorhinus > Scyliorhinus torazame. The sequence continues at coordinate 116,924,128 of NC_092709.1, forward strand.
ACTCACCTCTCACACACACACACTCACCTCTCTCTCACACACACATACTCGCCTCTCTCTCACACACACATACTCACCTCTCTCTCACACACATACTCACCTCTCTCTCACACACATACTCACCTCTCTCTCACACACACATACTCACCCCTCTCTCACACACACACATACTCGCCTCTCTCACACACACACATACTCACCCCTCTCACACACACATACTCCCCTCTCTCTCACACACACACACTCACCTCTCTCTCACACACACACACATACTCACCCCTCTCACACACACATACTCACCTCTCTCTCACACACACACTCACCTCTCTCTCACACACACACTCACCTCTCTCACACACGCATACTCACCTCTCTCTCACACACATACTCACCTCTCTCACACACACACATACTCACCTCTCTCTCACACACATACTCACCTCTCTCTCACACACATACTCACCTCTCTCTCACACACACATACTCACCCCTCTCTCACACACACACATACTCGCATCTCTCACACACACACATACTCACCCCTCTCACACACACATACTCCCCTCTCTCTCAGACACGCACACTCACCTCTCTCTCACACACACACACATACTCACCTCTCACACACACACATACTCACCCCTCTCACACACACATACTCACCTCTCTTTCACACACACACTCACCTCTCTCTCACACACACACACACACACTCACCTCTCTCTCACACACACACACTCACCTCTCTCTCACACACACATACTCACCTCTCTCTCACACACACATACTCACCTCTCTCTCTCACACACACGCATACTCACCTCTCTCTCACACACACACACTCACCTCTCTCTCACACACACATACTCACCTCTCTGTCACACACACATACTCACCTCTCTCACACACACACATACTCACCTCTCACACACACATACTCACCTCTCTCTCACACATGCATACTCACCTCTCTCACACACACGCATACTCACCTCTCTCACACACACATACTCACCTCTCTCACAGACACGCATACTCACCTCTCTCACACACACATACTCACCCCTCTCTCACACACACACATACTCGCCTCTCTCACACACACACATACTCACCCCTCTCACACACACATACTCACCTCTCTCTCACACACACACACATACTCACCTCTCACACACACACATACTCACCCCTCTCACACACACATACTCACCTCTCTCTCACACACACATACTCACCTCTCTCTCTCACACACACGCATACTCACCTCTCTCTCACACACACACATACTCACCTCTCTCACACACACACATACTCACCTCTCTCTCACACACATACTCACCTCTCACACACACACATACTCACCCCTCTCACACACACATACTCACCCCTCTCACACACACATACTCCCCTCTCTCTCACACACGCACACTCACCTCTCTCTCACACACACACACATACTCACCTCTCACACACACACATACTCACCCCTCTCACACACACATACTCACCTCTCTCTCACACACATACTCACCTCTCACACACACATACTCACCTCTCTCTCACACACACATACTCGCCTCTCTCACACACACACACATACTCGCCTCTCTCACACACACACATAATCACCTCTCTCTCACACACACATACTCACCTCTCTCACACACACACATACTCACCTCTCACACACACACATACTCACCTCTCTCTCACACACACATACTCACCTCTCTCTCACACACACACACTCACCTCTCTCTCACACACACACACTCACCTCTCTCTCACACACACACACGCATACTCACCTCTCTCTCACACACACACACTCACCTCTCTCTCACACGCATACTCACCTCTCTCACACACGCACATACTCACGTCTCTCTCTCACACACACTCACCTCTCTCACACACCCATACTCACCTCTCACACACACACATACTCACCTCTCTCTCTCACACACATACTCACCTCTCTCTCACACACATACTCACCTCTCTCACACACGCACATACTCACCTCTCTCTCTCACACACACACACATACTCACCTCTCACACACACACACATACTCACCTCTCTCTCACACACACATACTCACCCCTCTCTCACACACACACATACTCGCCTCTCTCACACACACATACTCACCTCTCTCTCACACGCATACTCACCTCTCTCACACACACACATACTCACCACTCTCACACACACATACTCACCTCTCACACAAACACACATACTCACCTCTCTCTCACACACACATACTCACCCCTCTCTCACACACATACTCACCCCTCTCTCTCTCACACACATACTCACCCCTCTCTCACACACACACATACTCGCCTCTCTCACACACACACATACTCACCTCTCTCTCACACACATACTCACCTCTCTCTCACACACACATACTCAGCTCTCTCACACACACACATACTCACCTCTCTCTCACACACATACTCACCTCTCACACACACATACTCACCTCTCTCTCACACACACATACTCGCCTCTCTCACACACACACATGCTCACCTCTCTCTCACACACATACTCACCTCTCTCTCACACACACATACTCACCCCTCTCTCACACACACATACTCACCTCTCTCTCACACACATACTCACCTCTCTCTCACACACATACTCACCTCTCTCTCACACACACATACTCACCCCTCTCTCACACACACACATACTCGCCTCTCTCACACACACACATACTCACCCCTCTCACACACACATACTCCCCTCTCTCTCACACACACACACTCACCTCTCTCTCACACACACACACATACTCACCTCTCACACACACACACATACTCACCCCTCTCACACACACATACTCACCTCTCTCTCACACACACACTCACCTCTCTCTCACACACACACTCACCTCTCTCACACACGCATACTCACCTCTCTCTCACACACATACCTCTCTCACACACACACATACTCACCTCTCTCTCACACACATACTCACCTCTCTCTCACACACATACTCACCTCTCTCTCACACACACATACTCACCCCTCTCTCACACACACACATACTCGCATCTCTCACACACACACATACTCACCCCTCTCACACACACATACTCCCCTCTCTCTCACACACGCACACTCACCTCTCTCTCACACACACACACATACTCACCTCTCACACACACACATACTCACCCCTCTCACACACACATACTCACCTCTCTCTCACACACACACTCAGCTCTCTCTCACACACACACACACACACTCACCTCTCTCTCACACACACACACTCACCTCTCTCTCACACACACATACTCACCTCTCTCTCACACACACATACTCACCTCTCTCTCTCACACACACGCATACTCACCTCTCTCTCACACACACACACACTCACCTCTCTCTCACACACACATACTCACCTCTCTCTCACACACACATACTCACCTCTCTCACACACACACATACTCACCTCTCACACACACATACTCACCTCTCTCTCACACATGCATACTCACCTCTCTCACACACACGCATACTCACCTCTCTCACACACACATACTCACCTCTCTCACAGACACGCATACTCACCTCTCTCACACACACATACTCACCCCTCTCTCACACACACACATACTCGCCTCTCTCACACACACACATACTCACCTCTCTCTCACACACACACACTCACCTCTCTCTCTCACACACACACATACTCACCTCTCACACACACACATACTCACCCCTCTCACACACACATACTCTCCTCTCTCTCACACACACATACTCACCTCTCTCTCTCACACACACGCATACTCACCTCTCTCTCACACACACACACTCACCTCTCTCTCACACACACATACTCACCTCTCTCTCACACACACATACTCACCTCTCTCACACACACACATACTCACCTCTCTCACACACGCATACTCACCTCTCACACACACACACTCACCTCTCTCTCACACACGCATACTCACCTCTCTCACACACACGCATACTCACCTCTCTCACACACACATACTCACCTCGCTCACAGACACGCATACTCACCTCTCTCACACACACATACTCACCCCTCTCACACACACATACTCACCTCTCTCACACACACATACTCACCCCTCTCACACACACATACTCACCCCTCTCACACACACATACTCACCTCTCTCTCACACACACATACTCACCCCTCTCACACACGCATACTCACCTCTCTCTCACACACGCATACTCACCTCTCACACACGCATACTCACCTCTCTCACACACGCATACTCACCTCTCTCACACACGCATACTCACCCCTCTCACACACGCATACTCACCTCTCTCACACGCATACTCACCCCTCTCACACACGCGTACTCACCTCTCTCTCACACACACATACTCACCTCTCTCACACACACACACATACTCACCCCTCTCACACACACACATACTCACCTCTCTCTCACACGCATACTCACCTCTCTCTCACACACATACTCACCTCTCTCTCACACACATACTCACCTCTCTCACACACGCATACTCAACTCTCTCACACACACACATACTCACCTCTCTCACACGCATACTCACCTCTCTCTCACACACACACACTCACCTCTCGCTCACACACACATACTCACCTCTCACACACACATACTCACCTCTCTCACACACACACTCACCTCTCTCACACACACGCACATACTCACCCCTCTCTCTCACACACGCATCCTCACCTCTCTCTCACACACATACTCACCTCTCTCACACACACGCATACTCACCTCTCTCTCACACACGCATACTCACCTCTCCCTCACACACGCACACTCACCTCTCTCACACACACACACATACTCACCTCTCTCACACACACACATACTCACCTCTCTCTCGCACACACACATACTCACCTCTCTCACACACACACGCATACTCACCTCTCTCTCACACACACGCATACTCACCTCTCTCACACACACACGCATACTCACCTCTCACACACACACATACTCACCTCTCTCTCACACACGCATACTAACCTCTCTCTCACACACGCATACTCGCCTCTCTCTCACACACGCACATACTCACCTCTCTCTCACACGCATACTCACCTCTCTCTCACACACGCATACTCACCTCTCTCACACACACACACTCACCTCTCACACACACACGTACTCGCCTCTCTCTCACACACACATACTCACCTCTCACACACACACACATACTCACCTCTCTCACACACACACATACTCACCTCTCTCACACACACATACTCACCTCTCACACACACACACACATACTCACCTCTCTCTCACACACACACACTCACCTCTCACACACACACACTTACTCACCTCTCTCACACACACATACTCACCTCTCTCACACACACGCATACTCACCTCTCTCACACACGCATACTCACCTCTCTCACACACACACATACTCACCTCTCTCTCACACACACATACTCACCTCTCACACACACACACATACTCACCTCTCTCACACACACACATACTCACCTCTCTCACACACACGCATACTCACCTCTCTCACACACACACATACTCACCTCTCTCACACACACGCATACTCACCTCTCACACACACACACATACTCACCCATCTCACACACACACATACTCACCTCTCTCTCACACACACGCATACTCACCTCTCTCTCACACACATACTCACCTCTCACACACACACACACATACTCACCTCTCTCTCACACACACATACTCACCTCTCTCACACACACATACTCACCTCTCACACACATACTCACCTCTCACACACACACATACTCACCTCTCTCACACACACGCATACTCACCCCTCTCTCTCACACACATACTCACCTCTCTCACACACACACTCACCTCTCACACACACACACATACTCACCTCTCTCACACACGCATACTCACCTCTCTCTCACACACACACACTCACCTCTCACACACACACACATACTCACCTCTCTCACACACACATACTCACCTCTCTCACACACACGCATACTCACCCCTCTCTCTCACACACATACTCACATCTCTCTCACACACACACACTCACCTCTCACACACACATACTCACCTCTCTCTCACACACGCATACTCACCTCTCTCACACACACATACTCACCTCTCTCACACACACGCATACTCACCTCTCACACACACACTCACCCCTCTCTCTCACACACATACTCACCTCTCACACACACACACATACTCACCTCTCTCTCACACACACGCATACTCACCTCTCTCACACACACATACTCACCTCTCTCACACACACGCATACTCACCTCTCACACACACACACATACTCACCTCTCTCTCACACACGCATACTCACCTCTCTCACACACACATACTCACCTCTCACACACACACGTACTCGCCTCTCTCTCACACACACATACTCAATTCTCACACACACACACATACTCACCTCTCTCACACACACACATACTCACCTCTCTCTCACACACACATACTCACCTCTCACACACACACACACACATACTCACCTCTCTCTCACACACACACACTCACCTCTCACACACACACACTTACTCACCTCTCACACACACACATATACACCTCTCTCTCACACACACATACTCACCTCTCACACATACTCACCTCTCTCACACACACACATACTCACCTCTCTCACACACACGCATACTCACCTCTCTCACACACACACATACTCACCTCTCTCACACACACGCATACTCACCTCTCACACACACACACACACACTCACCCCTCTCACACACACACATACTCACCTCTCTCTCACACACACGCATACTCACCTCTCTCACACAAACATACTCACCTCTCACACACACACACATACTCACCTCTCTCTCACACACACATACTCACCTCTCTCACACACACATACTCACCTCTCACACATACTCAGCTCTCTCTCACACACACATACTCACCTCTCTCACACACACACACTCACCTCTCTCTCACACACACATACTCACCTCTCTCTCACACACATACTCACCTCTCTCTCTCTCACACACACATACTCACCTCTCTCACACACACATACTCACCTCTCTCACACACACATACTCACCTCTCTCACACACACGCATACTCACCTCTCTCACACACACATACTCACCTCTCACACACACACACATACTCACCTCTCACACACACACACATACTCACCTCTCTCTCACACATGCATACTCACCTCTCTCACACACGCATACTCACCTCTCTCTCACACGCATACTCACCTCTCTCACACACACACATACTCACCTCTCTCTCACACACGCATACTCACCTCTCTCACACACACACACACCTCTCTCTCTCACACGCATACTCACCTCTCTCTCACACACTCATACTCACCTCTCTCACACACACACATACTCACCTCTCTCACACACACATACTCACCCCTCTCTCAGACACACACACACACATACTCACCTCTCTCTCACACGCATACTCACCTCTCACACACACACACATACTCACCTCTCTCACACGCACATACTCACCTCTCTCACACGCACATACTCACCTCTCTCACACACACATACTCACCTCTCACACACACACATACTCACCTCTCACACACACACACATACTCAGCTCTCTCACGCACACACTCACCTCTCTCTCACACACACACATACTCACCTCTCTCACACACACACATACTCACCTCTCTCTCACACACGCATACTCACCTCTCTCACACACACACACACCTCTCTCTCTCACACGCATACTCACCTCTCTCTCACACACTCATACTCACCTCTCTCACACACACACATACTCACCTCTCTCACACACACATACTCACCTCTCTCACACACACATACTCACCCCTCTCTCAGACACACACACACACATACTCACCTCTCTCTCACACGCATACTCACCTCTCACACACACACACATACTCACCTCTCTCACACGCACATACTCACCTCTCTCACACGCACATACTCACCTCTCTCACACACACATACTCACCTCTCACACACACACATACTCACCTCTCACACACACACACATACTCAGCTCTCTCACGCACACACTCACCTCTCTCTCACACACACACATACTCACCTCTCTCACACACACACATACTCACCTCTCTCTCACACACACACATACTCACCTCTCTGACACACACACATACTCACCTCTCTCTCACGCACACACTCACCTCTCTCTCACACACACACATACTCACCTCTCACACACACACACATACTCACCTCTCTCACACGCACATACTCACCTTTCTCACACACACACATACTCACCTCTCTCACACACGCATACTCACCTCTCTCACACTCACATACTCACCTCTCTCACACACCCATACTCACCTCTCTCTCACACACACATACTCACCTCTCTCACACACACATACTCACCTCTCTCACACACACACATACTCACCTCTCTCTCACACACACATACTCACCCCTCTCTCTCACACACATACTCACCTCTCTCTCTCACACACACATACTCACCTCTCACACACACATACTCACCTCTCTCACACACACATACTCACCCCTCTCTCACACACACACACATACTCACCTCTCTCTCACACGCATACTCACCTCTCTCTCACACGCATACTCACCTCTCACACACACACACATACTCACCTCTCTCACACGTACATACTCACCTCTCTCACACACACATACTCACCTCTCACACACACACATACTCACCTCTCACACACACACACATACTCACCTCTCTCACACACACATACTCACCCCTCTCTCACACACACACACATACTCACCTCTCTCTCACACGCATACTCACCTCTCACACACACACACATACTCACCTCTCTCTCACGCACACACTCACCTCTCTCTCACACACACACGCACTCACCTCTCTCACACACACACATACTCACCTCTCTCTCACACACACATACTCACCTCTCTGACACACACACATACTCACCCCTCTCTCACACACACACACATACTCACCTCTCTCTCACACGCATACTCACCTCTCACACACACACACATACTCACCTCTCACACACACACATACTCACCTCTCACACACACACACATACTCACCTCTCTCTCACGCACACACTCACCTCTCTCTCACACACACACATACTCACCTCTCTCACACACACACACTCACCTCTCTCTCACACACACACATACTCACCTCTCTCACACACACACATACTCACCTCTCTCTCACACACACACTCACCTCTCTCTCACACACACACTCACCTCTCTCTCACACACACACACAGCTCTCTCTCACACACGCATACTCACCTCTCACACACACACACATACTCACCTCTCTCACACACATACTCACCTCTCTCTCACACACATACTCACCTCTCTCTCTCTCACACACACATACTCACCTCTCTCACACACACATACTCACCTCTCTCACACACGCATACTCACCTCTCTCACACACGCATACTCACCTCTCTCACACACACACATACTCACCTCTCTCTCACACACACATACTCACCTCTCACACACACACACATACTCACCTCTCTCACACACACACATACTCACCTCTCTCACACACACGCATACTCACCTCTCTCACACACACACATACTCACCTCTCTCACACACACGCATACTCACCTCTCACACACACACACATACTCACCCCTCTCACACACACACATACTCACCTCTCTCTCACACACACGCATACTCACCTCTCTCACACACACATACTCACCTCTCACACACACACACATACTCACCTCTCTCTCACACACACATACTCACCTCTCTCACACACACATACTCACCTCTCACACACACACACACATACTCACCTCTCTCTCACACACACATACTCACCTCTCTCACACACACACACTCACCTCTCTCTCACACACACATACTCACCTCTCTCTCACACGCATACTCACCTCTCTCTCACACACATACTCACCTCTCTCTCTCTCACACACACATACTCACCTCTCTCACACACACATACTCACCTCTCTCACACACACATACTCACCTCTCTCACACACACGCATACTCACCTCTCTCACACACACATACTCACCTCTCACACACACACATACTCACCTCTCTCTCACACACGCATACTCACCTCTCTCACACACGCATACTCACCTCTCTCTCACACGCATACTCACCTCTCTCACACACACACATACTCACCTCTCTCTCACACACATACTCACCTCTCTCACACACACGCATACTCACCTCTCTCACACACACACACATACTCACCTCTCTCACACACACACACATACTCACCTCTCACACACACACATACCTCTCTCACACACACATACTCACCTCTCTCACACACACGCATACTCACCTCTCTCTCACACACACATACTCACCTCTCTCTCACACACGCACACTCACCTCTCTCACACACACACACATACTCACCTCTCTCACACACACACACTCACCTCTCTCGCACACACACATACTCACCTCTCTCACACACACACGCATACTCACCTCTCTCTCACACACGCATACTCACCTCTCTCACACACACACGCATACTCACCTCTCACACACACACATACTCACCTCTCTCTCACACACGCATACTCACCTCTCTCTCACACACGCATACTCGCCTCTCTCTCACACACACACATACTCACCTCTCTCTCACACGCATACTCACCTCTCTCTCACACACGCATACTCACCTCTCACACACACACATACTCACCTCTCTCACACTCACACTCACCTCTCTCTCACACACACACATACTCGCCTCTCTCACACACACACGCATACTCACCTCTCTCACACACACATACTCACCTCTCTCACACACACGCATACTCACCTCTCTCACACACGCATACTCACCTCTCTCTCACACACACACACTCACCTCTCACACACACACACATACTCACCTCTCTCACACACACATACTCACCTCTCTCACACACACGCATACTCACCCCTCTCTCTCACACACATACTCACCTCTCTCTCACACACACACACTCACCTCTCACACACACACACACACTCACCTCTCTCACACACACACACATACTCACCTCTCTCTCACACACACGCATACTCACCTCTCTCACACACACATACTCACCTCTCTCACACACACGCATACTCACCTCTCACACACACACATACTCACCCCTCTCTCTCACACACATACTCACCTCTCACACACACACACATACTCACCTCTCTCTCACACACACGCATACTCACCTCTCTCACACACACATACTCACCTCTCTCACACACACGCATACTCACCTCTCACACACACACACACATACTCACCTCTCTCTCACACACGCATACTCACCTCTCTCACACACACATACTCACCTCTCACACACACACGTACTCGCCTCTCTCTCACACACACATACTCACCTCTCACACACACACACACATACTCACCTCTCTCTCACACACACACACTCACCTCTCACACACACACACTTACTCACCTCTCTCACACACACATACTCACCTCTCTCACACACACGCATACTCACCTCTCACACACACGCATACTCACCTCTCTCACACACGCATACTCACCTCTCTCACACACACACATACTCACGTCTCTCTCACACACACACACTCACCTCTCACACACACACACATACTCACCTCTCTCACACACACACATACTCACCTCTCTCACACACACACATACTCACCTCTCTCACACACACGCATACTCACCTCTCTCACACACACACATACTCACCTCTCTCACACACACGCATACTCACCTCTCACACACACACACACATACTCACCCCTCTCACACACACACATACTCACCTCTCTCTCACACACACGCATACTCACCTCTCTCACACACACACACATACTCACCTCTCTCTCACACACACATACTAACCTCTCTCACACACACATACTTACCTCTCACACACACACACACACATACTCACCTCTCTCTCACACACACATACTCACCTCTCTCACCCACACACACACATACTCACCTCTCTCACCCACACACACACATACTCACCTCTCTCACACACACATACTCACCTCTCTCACACACACATACTCACCTCTCTCACACACACGCATACTCACCTCTCTCACACACACATACTCACCTCTCACACACACACACACATACTCACCTCTTTCTCACACACGCATACTCACCTCTCTCACACACGCATACTCACCTCTCTCTCACACGCATACTCACCTCTCTCTCACACACACATACTCACCTCTCTCACACACACGCATACTCACCTCTCACACACACACACACATACTCACCTCTCTCTCACACACGCATACTCACCTCTCTCACACACACATACTCACCTCTCACACACACACGTACTCGCCTCTCTCTCACACACACATACTCACCTCTCACACACACACACACATACTCACCTCTCTCTCACACACACACACTCACCTCTCACACACACACACTTACTCAGCTCTCTCACACACACATACTCACCTCTCTCACACACACGCATACTCACCTCTCACACACACGCATACTCACCTCTCTCACACACGCATACTCACCTCTCTCACACACGCATACTCACCTCTCTCACACACACACATACTCACGTCTCTCTCACACACACACACTCACCTCTCACACACACACACATACTCACCTCTCTCACACACACACATACTCACCTCTCTCACACACACACATACTCACCTCTCTCACACACACGCATACTCACCTCTCTCACACACACACATACTCACCTCTCTCACACACACGCATACTCACCTCTCACACACACACACACATACTCACCCCTCTCACACACACACATACTCACCTCTCTCTCACACACACGCATACTCACCTCTCTCACACACACACACATACTCACCTCTCTCACACACACACATACTAACCTCTCTCACACACACATACTTACCTCTCACACACACACACATACTCACCTCTCTCTCACACACACATACTCACCTCTCTCACCCACACACACACATACTCACCTCTCTCACCCACACACACACATGCTCACCTCTCTCACACACACATACTCACCTCTCTCACACACACATACTCACCTCTCTCACACACACGCATACTCACCTCTCTCACACACACATACTCACCTCTCACACACACACACACATACTCACCTCTCTCTCACACACGCATACTCACCTCTCTCACACACGCATACTCACCTCTCTCTCACACGCATACTCACCTCTCTCACACACACACATACTCACCTCTCTCTCACACACGCATACTCACCTCTCTCACACACACACACACCTCTCTCTCTCACACGCATACTCACCTCTCTCTCACACACTCATACTCACCTCTCTCACACACACACATACTCACCTCTCTCACACACACACATACTCACCTCTCTCACACACACATACTCACCCCTCTCTCACACACACACACATACTCACCTCTCTCTCACACGCATACTCACCTCTCACACACACACATACTCACCTCTCTCACACGCACATACTCACCTCTCTCACACACACATACTCACCTCTCACACACACACATACTCACCTCTCACACACACACACACATACTCACCTCTCTCACGCACACACTCACCTCTCTCTCACACACACACATACTCACCTCTCTCACACACACACATACTCACCTCTCTCTCACACGCATACTCACCTCTCACACACACACACATACTCACCTCTCTCTCACACTCACACATACTCACCTCTCTCACACACACACATACTCACCTCTCTCTCACGCACACACTCACCTCTCTCTCACACACACACATACTCACCTCTCACATACACACACATACTCACCTCTCTCACACGCAGATACTCACCTTTCTCACACACACACATACTCACCTCTCTCACACACGCATACTCACCTCTCTCACACTCACATACCTCTCTCACACACCCATACTCACCTCTCTCACACACACACATACTCACCTCTCTCTCACACACACATACTCACCCCTCTCTCTCACACACATACTCACCTCTCTCTCTCACACACACATACTCACCTCTCTCACACACACATACTCACCCCTCTCTCACACACACACACACATACTCACCTCTCTCTCACACGCATACTCACCTCTCACACACACACACATACTCACCTCTCTCACACGTACATACTCCCCTCTCTCACACACACATACTCACCTCTCACACACACACATACTCACCTCTCACAGATACTCACCTCTCTCACACACACATACTCACCCCTCTCTCACACACACACACATACTCACCTCTCTCTCACACGCATACTCACCTCTCACACACACACACATACTCACCTCTCTCTCACGCACACACTCACCTCTCTCTCACACACACACACACTCACCTCTCTCACACACACACATACTCACCTCTCTCACACACACATACTCACCCCTCTCTCACACACACACACATACTCACCTCTCTCTCACACGCATACTCACCTCTCACGCACACACACATACTCACCTCTCTCACACACGCATACTCACCTCTCTCACACACACACATACTCACGTCTCTCTCACACACACACACACTCACCTCTCACACACACACACATACTCACCTCTCTCACACACACACATACTCACCTCTCTCACACACACGCATACTCACCTCTCTCACACACACACATACTCACCTCTCTCACACACACGCATACTCACCTCTCACACACACACACTCACCTCTCTCTCACACACGCATACTCACCTCTCACACACACACACATACTCACCTCTCTCACACACATACTCACCTCTCTCTCACACACACACTCACCTCTCTCTCACACACGCATACTCACCTCTCACACACACACACATACTCACCTCTCTCACACACACACTCACCTCTCTCTCACACACGCATACTCACCTCTCACACACACACACACATACTCACCTCTCTCACACACATACTCACCTCTCACACACACACACATACTCACCTCTCTCACACACATACTCACCTCTCTCACACACACACATACTCACCTCTCTCTCACACACACATACTCACCTCTCTCTCACACACACACTCACCTCTCTCTCACACACACACTCACCTCTCTCTCACACACACATACTCACCTCTCTCTCACACACACATACTCACCTCTCTCTCACACACACACTCACCTCTCTCTCACACACACACTCACCTCTCTCTCACACACGCATACTCACCTCTCACACACACACACATACTCACCTCTCTCACACACACACTCACCTCTCTCTCACACACGCATACTCACCTCTCACACACACACACACATACTCACCTCTCTCACACACATACTCACCTCTCACACACACACACATACTCACCTCTCTCACACACATACTCACCTCTCTCACACACACACATACTCACCTCTCTCTCACACACACATACTCACCTCTCTCACACACACACATACTCACCTCTCTCACACACATACTCACCTCTCTCACACACACACATACACACCTCTCTCTCACACACACATACTCACCTCTCTCTCACACACACACTCACCTCTCTCTCACACACACATACTCACCTCTCTCTCACACACGCATACTCACCTCTCACACACACACACATACTCACCTCTCTCACACACATACTCACCTCTCTCTCACACACACACATACTCACCTCTCTCACACACACACATACTCACCTCTCTCTCACACACACACACACACACTCACCTCTCTCACACGCACATACTCACCTCTCTCACACACACATACTCACCTCTCACACACACACATACTCACCTCTCACACACACACACATACTCACCTCTCTCTCACGCACACACTCACCTCTCTCTCACACACACACATACTCACCTCTCTCACACACACATACTCACCTCTCTCACACACACACACTCACCTCTCTCTCACACACACACTCACCTCTCTCTCACACACACACATACTCACCTCTCTCTCTCACACACACACTCACCTCTCTCTCACACACATACTCACCTCTCTCTCACACACACACACTCACCTCTCTCTCACACACACATACTCACCTCTCTCTCACACACACATACTCACCTCTCTCTCACACACAGTCACCCCTCTCACACACACATACTCACCTCTCTCACACACACACATACTCACCTCTCACACACACACACATACTCACCTCTCTCACACACACACATACTCACCTCTCTCACACACACGCATACTCACCTCTCTCACACACACACACATACTCACCTCTCTCACACACACGCATACTCACCTCTCACACACACACACATACTCACCCCTCTCACACACACACATACTCACCTCTCTCTCACACACACGCATACTCACCTCTCTCACACACACATACTCACCTCTCACACACACACACACATACTCACCTCTCTCTCACACACACATACTCACCTCTCTCTCACACACATACTCACCTCTCTCTCTCACACACACATACTCACCTCTCTCACACACACATACTCACCCCTCTCTCACACACACACACACATACTCACCTCTCTCTCACACGCATACTCACCTCTCACACACACACACATACTCACCTCTCTCACACGTACATACTCACCTCTCTCACACACACATACTCACCTCTCACACACACACATACTCACCTCTCACACATACTCACCTCTCTCACACACACATACTCACCCCTCTCTCACACACACACACATACTCACCTCTCTCTCACACGCATACTCACCTCTCACACACACACACATACTCACCTCTCTCTCACGCACACACTCACCTCTCTCTCACACACACACACACTCACCTCTCTCACACACACACATACTCACCTCTCTCACACACACATACTCACCCCTCTCTCACACACACACACATACTCACCTCTCTCTCACACGCATACTCACCTCTCACGCACACACACATACTCACCTCTCTCACACACGCATACTCACCTCTCTCACACACACACATACTCACGTCTCTCTCACACACACACACTCACCTCTCACACACACACACATACTCACCTCTCTCACACACACACATACTCACCTCTCTCACACACACGCATACTCACCTCTCTCACACACACACATACTCACCTCTCTCACACACACGCATACTCACCTCTCACACACACACACACATACTCACCCCTCTCACACACACACATACTCACCTCTCTCTCACACACACGCATACTCACCTCTCTCACACACACACACATACTCACCTCTCTCTCACACACACATACTAACCTCTCTCACACACACATACTTACCTCTCACACACACACACATACTCACCTCTCTCTCACACACACATACTCACCTCTCTCACCCACACACACACATACTCACCTCTCTCACCCACACACACACATACTCACCTCTCTCACACACACATACTCACCTCTCTCACACACACATACTCACCTCTCACACACACACACACATACTCACCTCTCTCTCACACACGCATACTCACCTCTCTCACACACGCATACTCACCTCTCTCTCACACGCATACTCACCTCTCTCACACACACACATACTCACCTCTCTCTCACACACGCATACTCACCTCTCTCACACACACACACACCTCTCTCTCTCACACGCATACTCACCTCTCTCTCACACACTCATACTCACCTCTCTCACACACACACATACTCACCTCTCTCACACACACACATACTCACCTCTCTCACACACACATACTCACCCCTCTCTCACACACACACACATACTCACCTCTCTCTCACACGCATACTCACCTCTCACACACACACACATACTCACCTCTCTCACACGCACATACTCACCTCTCTCACACACACATACTCACCTCTCACACACACACATACTCACCTCTCACACACACACACACATACTCACCTCTCTCACGCACACACTCACCTCTCTCTCACACACACACATACTCACCTCTCACACACACACACATACTCACCTCTCTCACACGCAGATACTCACCTTTCTCACACACACACATACTCACCTCTCTCACACACGCATACTCACCTCTCTCACACTCACATACCTCTCTCACACACCCATACTCACCTCTCTCACACACACATATACTCACCTCTCTCTCACACACACATACTCACCCCTCTCTCTCACACACATACTCACCTCTCTCTCTCACACACACATACTCACCTCTCTCACACACACATACTCACCCCTCTCTCACACACACACACACATACTCACCTCTCTCTCACACGCATACTCACCTCTCACACACACACACATACTCACCTCTCTCACACGTACATACTCACCTCTCTCACACACACATACTCACCTCTCACACACACACATACTCACCTCTCACACATACTCACCTCTCTCACACACACATACTCACCCCTCTCTCACACACACACACATACTCACCTCTCTCTCACACGCATACTCACCTCTCACACACACACACATACTCACCTCTCTCTCACGCACACACTCACCTCTCTCTCACACACACACACACTCACCTCTCTCACACACACACATACTCACCTCTCTCACACACACATACTCACCCCTCTCTCACACACACACACATACTCACCTCTCTCTCACACGCATACTCACCTCTCACGCACACACACATACTCACCTCTCTCACACGCACATACTCACCTCTCACACACACATACTCACCTCTCACACACACACATACTCACCTCTCACACACACACACACTCACCTCTCTCTCACGCACACACTCACCTCTCTCTCACACACACACATACTCACCTCTCTCTCACACACACACTCACCTCTCTCTCACACACACACTCACCTCTCTCTCACACACACACTCACCTCTCTCTCACACACGCATACTCACCTCTCACACACACACACATACTCACCTCTCTCACACACATACTCACCTCTCTCTCACACACACACTCACCTCTCTCTCACACACGCATACTCACCTCTCACACACACACACATACTCACCTCTCTCACACACACACTCACCTCTCTCTCACACACGCATACTCACCTCTCACACACACACACACACATACTCACCTCTCTCACACACATACTCACCTCTCACACACACACACATACTCACCTCTCTCACACACATACTCACCTCTCTCACACACACACATACTCACCTCTCTCTCACACACACATGCTCACCTCTCTCTCACACACACACTCACCTCTCTCTCACACACACACTCACCTCTCTCTCACACACACATACTCACCTCTCTCTCACACACACATACTCACCTCTCTCTCACACACACACTCACCTCTCTCTCACACACACACTCACCTCTCTCTCACACACGCATACTCACCTCTCACACACACACACACATACTCACCTCTCTCACACACACACTCACCTCTCTCTCACACACGCATACTCACCTCTCACACACACACACACATACTCACCTCTCTCACACACATACTCACCTCTCACACACACACACATACTCACCTCTCTCACACACATACTCACCTCTCTCACACACACACATACTCACCTCTCTCTCACACACACATACTCACCTCTCTCACACACACACATACTCACCTCTCTCACACACATACTCACCTCTCTCACACACACACATACTCACCTCTCTCTCACACACACATACTCACCTCTCTCTCACACACACACTCACCTCTCTCTCACACACACATACTCACCTCTCTCTCACACACGCATGCTCACCTCTCACACACACACACATACTCACCTCTCTCACACACATACTCACCTCTCTCTCACACACACACATACTCACCTCTCTCACACATACACATACTCACCTCTCTCTCACACACACACACACACACACACTCACCTCTCTCTCACACGCATACTCACCTCTCACACACACACACATACTCACCTCTCTCACACACACATACTCACCCCTCTCTCACACACACACACACACACTCACCTCTCTCTCACACGCATACTCACCTCTCACACACACACACATACTCACCTCTCTCACACGCACATACTCACCTCTCTCACACACACATACTCACCTCTCACACACACACATACTCACCTCTCACACACACACACATACTCACCTCTCTCTCACGCACACACTCACCTCTCTCTCACACACACACATACTCACCTCTCTCACACACACATACTCACCTCTCTCACACACACACACTCACCTCTCTCTCACACACACACTCACCTCTCTCTCACACACACACATACTCACCTCTCTCTCTCACACACACACTCACCTCTCTCTCACACACATACTCACCTCTCTCTCACACACACACACTCACCTCTCTCTCACACACACATACTCACCTCTCTCTCACACACACATACTCACCTCTCTCTCACACACAGTCACCCCTCTCACACACACATACTCACCTCTCTCACACACACACATACTCACCTCTCACACACACACACATACTCACCTCTCTCACACACACACATACTCACCTCTCTCACACACACGCATACTCACCTCTCTCACACACACACACATACTCACCTCTCTCACACACACGCATACTCACCTCTCACACACACACACATACTCACCCCTCTCACACACACACATACTCACCTCTCTCTCACACACACGCATACTCACCTCTCTCACACACACATACTCACCTCTCACACACACACACACATACTCACCTCTCTCTCACACACACATACTCACCTCTCTCACACACACATACTCACCTCTCACACACACACACATACTCACCTCTCTCTCACACACACATACTCACCTCTCTCACACACACACTCACCTCTCTCTCACACACACATACTCACCTCTCTCTCACACGCATACTCACCTCTCTCTCACACACATACTCACCTCTCACTCTCTCACACACACATACTCACCTCTCTCACACACACATACTCACCTCTCTCACACACACATACTCACCTCTCTCTCACACACATACTCACCTCTCTCTCTCACACACACATACTCACCTCTCACACACACACACATACTCACCTCTCTCACACACACATACTCACCCCTCTCTCACACACACACACATACTCACCTCTCTCTCACACGCATACTCACCTCTCTCTCACACGCATACTCACCTCTCACACACACACACATACTCACCTCTCTCACACGTACATACTCACCTCTCTCACACACACATACTCACCTCTCACACACACACATACTCACCTCTCACACACACACACATACTCACCTCTCTCACACACACATACTCACCCCTCTCTCACACACACACACATACTCACCTCTCTCTCACACGCATACTCACCTCTCACACACACACACATACTCACCTCTCTCTCACGCACACACTCACCTCTCTCTCACACACACACACACTCACCTCTCTCACACACACACATACTCACCTCTCTCTCACACACACATACTCACCTCTCTGACACACACACATACTCACCCCTCTCTCACACACACATACTCACCTCTCACACACACACACATACTCACCTCTCTCTCACGCACACACTCACCTCTCTCTCACACACACACATACTCACCTCTCTCACACACACACACTCACCTCTCTCCCACACACACACATACTCACCTCTCTCACACACACACATACTCACCTCTCTCTCACACACACACTCACCTCTCTCTCACACACACACTCACCTCTCTCTCACACACACACACACCTCTCTCTCACACACGCATACTCACCTCTCACACACACACACATACTCACCTCTCTCACACACATACTCACCTCTCTCTCACACACATACTCACCTCTCTCTCTCTCACACACACATACTCACCTCTCTCACACACACATACTCACCTCTCTCACACACGCATACTCACCTCTCTCACACACGCATACTCACCTCTCTCACACACACACATACTCACCTCTCTCTCACACACACATACTCACCTCTCACACACACACACATACTCACCTCTCTCACACACACACATACTCACCCCTCTCACACACACGCATACTCACCTCTCTCACACACACACATACTCACCTCTCTCACACACACGCATACTCACCTCTCACACACACACACATACTCACCCCTCTCACACACACACATACTCACCTCTCTCTCACACACACGCATACTCACCTCTCTCACACACACATACTCACCTCTCACACACACACACATACTCACCTCTCTCTCACACACACATACTCACCTCTCTCACACACACATACTCACCTCTCACACACACACACATACTCACCTCTCTCTCACACACACATACTCACCTCTCTCACACACACACACTCACCTCTCTCTCACACACACATACTCACCTCTCTCTCACACGCATACTCACCTCTCTCTCACACACATACTCACCTCTCTCTCTCTCACACACACATACTCACCTCTCTCACACACACATACTCACCTCTCTCACACACACATACTCACCTCTCACACACACACATACTCACCTCTCTCTCACACACGCATACTCACCTCTCTCACACACGCATACTCACCTCTCTCTCACACGCATACTCACCTCTCTCACACACACACATACTCACCCCTCTCTCTCACACACATACTCACCTCTCACACACACACACATACTCACCTCTCTCTCACACACACGCATACTCACCTCTCTCACACACACATACTCACCTCTCTCACACACACGCATACTCACCTCTCACACACACACACACATACTCACCTCTCTCTCACACACGCATACTCACCTCTCTCACACACACATACTCACCTCTCACACACACACGTACTCGCCTCTCTCTCACACACACATACTCACCTCTCACACACACGCACACATACTCACCTCTCTCTCACACACACACACTCACCTCTCACACACACACACTTACTCACCTCTCTCACACACACATACTCACCTCTCTCACACACACGCATACTCACCTCTCACACACACGCATACTCACCTCTCTCACACACGCGTACTCACCTCTCTCACACACACACATACTCACCTCTCTCTCACACACACACACTCACCTCTCACACACACACACATACTCACCTCTCTCACACACACACATACTCACCTCTCTCACACACACGCATACTCACCTCTCTCACACACACACATACTCACCTCTCTCACACACACGCATACTCACCTCTCACACACACACACACATACTCACCCCTCTCACACACACACATACTCACCTCTCTCTCACACACACGCATACTCACCTCTCTCACACACACATACTCACCTCACACACACACACACATACTCACCTCTCTCTCACACACACATACTAACCTCCCTCACACACACATACTTACCTCTCACACACACACACATACTCACCTCTCTCTCACACACACATACTCACCTCTCTCACCCACACACACACATACTCACCTCTCTCACACACACATACTCACCTCTCTCACACACACATACTCACCTCTCTCACACACACGCATACTCACCTCTCTCACACACACAAAAACTCACCTCTCACACACACACACACATACTCACCTCTCTCTCACACACGCATACTCACCTCTCACACACGCATACTCACCTCTCTCTCACACGCATACTCACCTCTCTCACACACACACACACCTCTCTCTCTCACACGCATACTCACCTCTCTCTCACACACTCATACTCACCTCTCTCACACACACACATACTCACCTCTCTCACACACACACATACTCACCTCTCTCACACACACATACTCACCCCTCTCTCACACACACACACATACTCACCTCTCTCTCACACGCATACTCACCTCTCACACACACACACATACTCACCTCTCTCACACGCACATACTCACCTCTCTCACACACACATACTCACCTCTCACACACACACATACTCACCTCTCACACACACACACACATACTCACCTCTCTCACGCACACACTCACCTCTCTCTCACACACACACATACTCACCTCTCTCACACACACACATACTCACCTCTCTCTCACACGCATATTCACCTCTCACACACACACACATACTCACCTCTCTCTCACACACACACATACTCACCTCTCTCACACACACACATACTCACCTCTCTCTCACGCACACACTCACCTCTCTCTCACACACACACATACTCACCTCTCACACACACACACATACTCACCTCTCTCACACGCACATACTCACCTTTCTCACACACACACATACTCACCTCTCTCACACACGCATACTCACCTCTCTCACACTCACATACCTCTCTCACACACCCATACTCACCTCTCTCACACACACACATACTCACCTCTCTCTCACACACACATACTCACCCCTCTCTCTCACACACATACTCACCTCTCTCTCTCACACACACATACTCACCTCTCTCACACACACATACTCACCCCTCTCTCACACACACACACACATACTCACCTCTCTCTCACACGCATACTCACCTCTCACACACACACACATACTCACCTCTCTCACACGTACATACTCACCTCTCTCACACACACATACTCACCTCTCACACACACACATACTCACCTCTCACACACACACACATACTCACCTCTCTCACACACACATACTCACCCCTCTCTCACACACACACACATACTCACCTCTCTCTCACACGCATACTCACCTCTCACACACACACACATACTCACCTCTCTCTCACGCACACACTCACCTCTCTCTCACACACACACACACTCACCTCTCTCACACACACACATACTCACCTCTCTCACACACACATACTCACCCCTCTCTCACACACACACACATACTCACCTCTCTCTCACACGCATACTCACCTCTCACGCACACACACATACTCACCTCTCTCACACGCACATACTCACCTCTCACACACACATACTCACCTCTCACACACACACATACTCACCTCTCACACACACACACACTCACCTCTCTCTCACGCACACACTCACCTCTCTCTCACACACACACATACTCACCTCTCTCTCACACACACTCACCTCTCTCTCACACACACACTCACCTCTCTCTCACACACACACTCACCTCTCTCTCACACACGCATACTCACCTCTCACACACACACACATACTCACCTCTCTCTCACACACATACTCACCTCTCTCTCACACACACACTCACCTCTCTCTCACACACGCATACTCACCTCTCACACACACACACATACTCACCTCTCTCACACACACACTCACCTCTCTCTCACACACACACACACATACTCACCTCTCTCACACACATACTCACCTCTCACACACACACACATACTCACCTCTCTCACACACATACTCACCTCTCTCACACACACACATACTCACCTCTCTCTCACACACACATACTCACCTCTCTCTCACACACACACTCACCTCTCTCTCACACACACACTCACCTCTCTCTCACACACGCATACTCACCTCTCTCACACACACACATACTCACCTCTCTCACACACGTACTCACCTCTCTCACACACACACATACTCACCTCTCTCTCACACACACATACTCACCTCTCTCTCACACACACACTCACCTCTCTCTCACACACACATACTCACCTCTCTCTCACACACGCATACTCACCTCTCACACACACACACATACTCACCTCTCTCACACACATACTCACCTCTCTCTCACACACACACATACTCACCTCTCTCACACACACACATACTCACCTCTCTCTCACACACACATACTCACCTCTCTCACACACACATACTCACCCCTCTCTCACACACACACACACACACTCACCTCTCTCTCACACGCATACTCACCTCTCACACACACACACATACTCACCTCTCTCACACGCACATACTCACCTCTCTCACACACACATACTCACCTCTCACACACACACATACTCACCTCTCACACACACACACATACTCACCTCTCTCTCACGCACACACTCACCTCTCTCTCACACACACACATACTCACCTCTCTCACACACACATACTCACCTCTCTCACACACACACACTCACCTCTCTCTCACACACACACTCACCTCTCTCTCACACACACACATACTCACCTCTCTCTCTCACACACACACTCACCTCTCTCTCACACACATACTCACCTCTCTCTCACACACACACACTCACCTCTCTCTCACACACACATACTCACCTCTCTCTCACACACACATACTCACCTCTCTCTCACACAGTCACCCCTCTCACACACACATACTCACCTCTCTCACACACACACATACTCACCTCTCACACACACACACATACTCACCTCTCTCACACACACACATACTCACCTCTCTCACACACACGCATACTCACCTCTCTCACACACACACACATACTCACCTCTCTCACACACACGCATACTCACCTCTCACACACACACACATACTCACCCCTTTCACACACACACATACTCACCTCTCTCTCACACACATACTCACCTCTCACACACACACACACATACTCACCTCTCTCTCACACACACATACTCACCTCTCTCACACACACATACTCACCTCTCACACACACACACATACTCACCTCTCACTCACACACACATACTCACCTCTCTCACACACACACTCACCTCTCTTTCACACACACATACTCACCTCTCTCTCACACGCATACTCACCTCTCTCTCACACACATACTCACCTCTCACTCTCTCACACACACATACTCACCTCTCTCACACACACATACTCACCTCTCTCACACACACATACTCACCTCTCTCACACACACGCATACTCACCTCTCTCACACACACATACTCACCTCTCACACACACACATACTCACCTCTCTCTCACACACGCATACTCACCTCTCTCACACACGCATACTCACCTCTCTCTCACACGCATACTCACCTCTCTCACACACACATACTCACCTCTCTCTCACACACATACTCACCTCTCTCACACACACGCATACTCACCTCTCTCACACACACACACATACTCACCTCTCTCACACACACACACATACTCACCTCTCACACACACACATACCTCTCTCACACACACATACTCACCTCTCTCACACACACGCACACTCACCTCTCTCACACACACACACATACTCACCTCTCTCACACACACACATACTCACCTCTCTCTCGCACACACACATACTCACCTCTCTCACACACACACGCATACTCACCTCTCTCTCACACACGCATACTCACCTCTCTCACACACACACGCATACTCACCTCTCACACACACACATACTCACCTCTCTCTCACACACGCATACTCACCTCTCTCTCACACACGCATACTCGCCTCTCTCTCACACACACACATACTCACCTCTCTCTCACACGCATACTCACCTCTCTCTCACACACGCATACTCACCTCTCACACACACACATACTCACCTCTCTCACACTCACACTCGCCTCTCTCTCACACACACACATACTCGCCTCTCTCACACACACACGCATGCTCACCTCTCTCACACACACATACTCACCTCTCTCACACACACGCATACTCACCTCTCTCACACACGCATACTCACCTCTCTCTCACACACACACACTCACCTCTAACACACACACACATACTCACCTCTCTCACACACACATACTCACCTCTCTCACACACACGCATACTCACCCCTCTCTCTCACACACACACTCACCTCTCTCTCACACACACACACTCACCTCTCACACACACACACATACTCACCTCTCTCACACACACACACATACTCACCTCTCTCTCACACACACGCATACTCACCTCTCTCACACACACATACTCACCTCTCTCACACACACGCATACTCACCTCTCACACACACACATACTCACCCCTCTCTTTCACACACATACTCACCTCTCACACACACACACATACTCACCTCTCTCTCACACACACGCATACTCACCTCTCTCACACACACATACTCACCTCTCTCACACACACGCATACTCATCTCTCACACACACACACATACTCCCCTCTCTCTCACACACGCATACTCACCTCTCTCACACACACATACTCACCTCTCACACACACACGTACTCGCCTCTCTCTCACACACACATACTCACCTCTCACACACACACACACATACTCACCTCTCTCTCACACACACACACTCACCTCTCACACACACACACTCACCTCTCACACACACACACTTACTCACCTCTCTCACACACACATACTCACCTCTCTCACACACACGCATACTCACCTCTCTCACACACGCATACTCACCTCTCTCACACACACACATACTCACCTCTCTCTCACACACACACACTCACCTCTCACACACACACACATACTCACCTCTCTCACACACACACATACTCACCTCTCTCACACACACGCATACTCACCTCTCTCACACACACACATACTCACCTCTCTCACACACACGCATACTCACCTCTCACACTCACACACATACTCACCCCTCTCACACACACACATACTCACCTCTCTCTCACACACACGCATACTCACCTCTCTCACACACACATACTCACCTCTCACACACACACACATACTCACCTCTCTCTCACACACACTACTAACCTCTCTCACACACACATACTCACCTCTCACACACACACACATACTCACCTCTCTCTCACACACACATACTCACCTCTCTCACCCACACACACACACTCACCTCTCTCACACACACATACTCACCTCTCTCACACACACATACTCACCTCTCTCACACACACATACTCACCTCTCTCACACACACGCATACTCACCTCTCTCACACACACATACTCACCTCTCACACACACACACATACTCACCTCTCTCTCACACACGCATACTCACCTCTCTCTCACACGCATACTCACCTCTCTCACACACACACATACTCACCTCTCTCTCACACACGCATACTCACCTCTCTCACACACACACACACCCCTCTCTCTCACACGCATACTCACCTCTCTCTCACACACTCATACTCACCTCTCTCACACACACACATTCTCACCTCTCTCACACACACACATACTCACCTCTCTCACACACACATACTCACCCCTCTCTCACACACACACACACATACTCACCTCTCTCTCACACGCATACTCACCTCTCACACACACACATACTCACCTCTCACACACACACATACTCACCTCTCACACACACACACATACTCACCTCTCTCACGCACACACTCACCTCTCTCTCACACACACACATACTCACCTCTCTCACACACACACATACTCACCTCTCTCTCACACGCATACTCACCTCTCACACACACACACATACTCACCTCTCTCTCACACACACACACATACTCACCTCTCTCACACACACACATACTCACCTCTCTCTCACGCACACACTCACCTCTCTCTCACACACACACTCACCTCTCTCTCACACACACACATACTCACCTCTCACACACACACACATACTCACCTCTCTCACACGCACATACTCACCTTTCTCACACACACACATACTCACCTCTCTCACACATGCATACTCACCTCTCTCACACTCACATACCTCTCTCACACACCCATACTCACCTCTCTCACACACACACATACTCACCTCTCTCACACACACATACTCACCTCTCTCACACACACACATACTCACCTCTCTCTCACACACACATACTCACCCCTCTCTCTCACACACATACTCACCTCTCTCTCTCACACACACATACTCACCTCTCTCACACACACATACTCACCCCTCTCTCACACACACACATACTCACCTCTCTCTCACACGCATACTCACCTCTCACACACACACACATACTCACCTCTCTCACACGTACATACTCACCTCTCTCACACACACACATACTCACCTCTCACACACACACATACTCATCTCTCACACACACACACATACTCACCTCTCTCACACACACATACTCACCCCTCTCTCACACACACACACATACTCACCTCTCTCTCACACGCATACTCACCTCTCACACACACACACATACTCACCTCTCTCTCACGCACACACTCACCTCTCTCTCACACACACACACACTCACCTCTCTCACACACACACATACTCACCTCTCTCACACACACATACTCACCCCTCTCTCACACACACACACATACTCACCTCTCTCTCACACGCATACTCACCTCTCATGCACACACACATACTCACCTCTCTCACACGCACATACTCACCTCTCACACACACATACTCACCTCTCACACACACATACTCACCTCTCACACACACATACTCACCTCTCACACACACACACATACTCACCTCTCTCTCACGCACACACTCACCTCTCTCTCACGCACACACTCACCTCTCTCTCACACACACACTCACCTCTCTCTCACACACACACTCACCTCTCTCTCACACACACACTCACCTCTCTCTCACACACACACTCACCTCTCTCTCACACACGCATACTCACCTCTCACACACACACACATACTCACCTCTCTCACACACATACTCACCTCTCTCTCACACACACACTCACCTCTCTCTCACACACACACTCACCTCTCTCTCACACACGCATACTCACCTCTCACACACACACACATACTCACCTCTCTCACACACACACTCACCTCTCTCTCACACACGCATACTCACCTCTCACACACACACACACATACTCACCTCTCTCACACACATACTCACCTCTCACACACACACACATACTCACCTCTCTCACACACATACTCACCTCTCTCACACACACACATACTCACCTCTCTCTCACACACACATACTCACCTCTCTCTCACACACACACTCACCTCTCTCTCACACACACACTCACCTCTCTCTCACACACGCATACTCACCTCTCTCACACACACACATACTCACCTCTCTCACACACATACTCACCTCTCTCACACACACACATACTCACCTCTCTCTCACACACACATACTCACCTCTCTCTCACACACACACTCACCTCTCTCTCACACACACATACTCACCTCTCTCTCACACACGCATACTCACCTCTCACACACACACGCATACTCACCTCTCACACACACACACATACTCACCTCTCTCACACACATACTCACCTCTCTCTCACACACACACTCACCTCTCTCTCACACACACACTCACCTCTCTCTCACACACGCATACTCACCTCTCACACACACACACATACTCACCTCTCTCACACACACACTCACCTCTCTCTCACACACGCATACTCACCTCTCACACACACACACACATACTCACCTCTCTCACACACATACTCACCTCTCACACACACACACATACTCACCTCTCTCACACACATACTCACCTCTCTCACACACACACATACTCACCTCTCTCTCACACACACATACTCACCTCTCTCTCACACACACACTCACCTCTCTCTCACACACACACTCACCTCTCTCTCACACACGCATACTCACCTCTCTCACACACACACATACTCACCTCTCTCACACACATACTCACCTCTCTCACACACACACATACTCACCTCTCTCTCACACACACATACTCACCTCTCTCTCACACACACACTCACCTCTCTCTCACACACACATACTCACCTCTCTCTCACACACGCATACTCACCTCTCACACACACACACATACTCACCTCTCTCTCACACACACTCACTCACCTCTCTCACACACACATACTCACCCCTCTCTCACACACACACACACACACTCACCTCTCTCTCACACGCATACTCACCTCTCACACACACACACATACTCACCTCTCTCACACGCACATACTTACCCCTCTCACACACACATACTCACCTCTCACACACACACATACTCACCTCTCACACACACACACACACTCACCTCTCTCTCACACACACACATACTCACCTCTCTCACACACACATACTCACCTCTCTCTCACACACACACACTCACCTCTCTCTCACACACACACTCACCTCTCTCTCACACACACACATACTCACCTCTCTCTCTCACACACACACTCACCTCTCTCTCACACACACACACTCACCTCTCACACACACACACTCACCTCTCACACACACACACTTACTCACCTCTCTCACACACACATACTCACCTCTCTCACACACACGCATACTCACCTCTCTCACACACGCATACTCACCTCTCTCACACACACACATACTCACCTCTCTCTCACACACACACACTCACCTCTCACACACACACACATACTCACCTCTCTCACACACACACATACTCACCTCTCTCACACACACGCATACTCACCTCTCTCACACATACTCACCTCTCTCACACTCACACACATACTCACCCCTCTCACACACACACATACTCACCTCTCTCTCACACACACGCATACTCACCTCTCTCACACACACATACTCACCTCTCACACACACACACACACACACATACTCACCTCTCTCTCACACACACTACTAACCTCTCTCACACACACATACTCACCTCTCACACACACACATACTCACCTCTCTCACCCACACACACACACTCACCTCTCTCACACACACATACTCACCTCTCTCACACACACATACTCACCTCTCTCACACACACGCATACTCACCTCTCTCACACACACATACTCACCTCTCACACACACACACATACTCACCTCTCTCTCACACACGCATACTCACCTCTCTCACACACGCATACTCACCTCTCTCTCACACGCATACTCACCTCTCTCACACACACACATACTCACCTCTCTCTCACACACGCATACTCACCTCTCTCACACACACACACACCCCTCTCTCTCACACGCATACTCACCTCTCTCTCACACACTCATACTCACCTCTCTCACACACACACATTCTCACCTCTCTCACACACACACATACTCACCTCTCTCACACACACATACTCACCCCTCTCTCACACACACACACACATACTCACCTCTCTCTCACACGCATACTCACCTCTCACACACACACATACTCACCTCTCACACACACACATACTCACCTCTCACACACACACACACACATACTCACCTCTCTCACGCACACACTCACCTCTCTCTCACACACACACATACTCACCTCTCTCACACACACACATACTCACCTCTCTCTCACACGCATACTCACCTCTCACACACACACACATACTCACCTCTCTCTCACACACACACATACTCACCTCTCTCACACACACACATACTCACCTCTCTCTCACGCACACACTCACCTCTCTCTCACACACACACTCACCTCTCTCTCACACACACACATACTCACCTCTCACACACACACATACTCACCTCTCTCACACGCACATACTCACCTTTCTCACACACACACATACTCACCTCTCTCACACACGCATACTGACCTCTCTCACACTCACATACCTCTCTCACACACCCATACTCACCTCTCTCACACACACACATACTCACCTCTCTCACACACACATACTCACCTCTCTCACACACACACATACTCACCTCTCTCTCACACACACATACTCACCCCTCTCTCTCACACACATACTCACCTCTCTCTCTCACACACACATACTCACCTCTCTCACACACACATACTCACCCCTCTCTCACACACACACACATACTCACCTCTCTCTCACACGCATACTCACCTCTCACACACACACACATACTCACCTCTCTCACACGTACATACTCACCTCTCTCACACACACACATACTCACCTCTCACACACACACATACTCATCTCTCACACACACACACATACTCACCTCTCTCACACACACATACTCACCCCTCTCTCACACACACACACATACTCACCTCTCTCTCACACGCATACTCACCTCTCACACACACACACATACTCACCTCTCTCTCACGCACACACTCACCTCTCTCTCACACACACACACACTCACCTCTCTCACACACACACATACTCACCTCTCTCACACACACATACTCACCCCTCTCTCACACACACACACATACTCACCTCTCTCTCACACGCATACTCACCTCTCATGCACACACACATACTCACCTCTCTCACACGCACATACTCACCTCTCACACACACATACTCACCTCTCACACACACATACTCACCTCTCACACACACACATACTCACCTCTCACACACACACACATACTCACCTCTCTCTCACGCACACACTCACCTCTCTCTCACACACACACTCACCTCTCTCTCACACACACACTCACCTCTCTCTCACACACACACTCACCTCTCTCTCACACACACACTCACCTCTCTCTCACACACGCATACTCACCTCTCTCTCACACACGCATACTCACCTCTCACACACACACACATACTCACCTCTCTCACACACATACTCACCTCTCTCTCACACACACACTCACCTCTCTCTCACACACACACTCACCTCTCTCTCACACACGCATACTCACCTCTCACACACACACACATACTCACCTCTCTCACACACACACTCACCTCTCTCTCACACACGCATACTCACCTCTCACACACACACACACATACTCACCTCTCTCACACACATACTCACCTCTCACACACACACACATACTCACCTCTCTCACACACATACTCACCTCTCTCACACACACACATACTCACCTCTCTCTCACACACACATGCTCACCTCTCTCTCACACACACTCACCTCTCTCTCACACACACACTCACCTCTCTCTCACACACGCATACTCACCTCTCTCACACACACACATACTCACCTCTCTCACACACATACTCACCTCTCTCACACACACACATACTCACCTCTCTCTCACACACACATACTCACCTCTCTCTCACACACACACTCACCTCTCTCTCACACACACATACTCACCTCTCTCTCACACACGCATACTCACCTCTCACACACACACACATACTCACCTCTCTCACACACATACTCTCCTCTCTCTCACACACACACACATACTCACCTCTCTCACACACACACATACTCACCTCTCTCTCACACACACATACTCACCTCTCTCACACACACATACTCACCCCTCTCTCACACACACACACACACACTCACCTCTCTCTCACACGCATACTCACCTCTCACACACACACACATACTCACCTCTCTCACACGCACATACTTACCCCTCTCACACACACATACTCACCTCTCACACACACACATACTCACCTCTCACACACACACACACACTCATCTCTCTCTCACACACACACATACTCACCTCTCTCACACACACATACTCACCTCTCTCTCACACACACACACTCACCTCTCTCTCACACACACACTCACCTCTCTCTCACACACACACATACTCACCTCTCTCTCTCACACACACACTCACCTCTCTCTCACACACATACTCACCTCTCTCTCACACACACACACTCACCTCTCTCTCACACACACATACTCACCTCTCTCTCACACACACATACTCACCTCTCTCTCACACACATACTCACCTCTCTCACATACTCACCTCTCTCTCACACACACATACTCACCTCTCTCTCACACACACACATACTCACCTCTCTCTCACACACACACATACTCACCTCTCTCTCACACACACACATACTCACCTCTCTCTCACACACATACTCACCTCTCTCTCACACACACACATACTCACCTCTCTCTCTCACACACACACATACTCACCTCTCTCTCACACACACACATACTCACCTCTCTCTCACACACACACATACTCACCTCTCTCTCACACACACACATACTCACCTCTCTCTCTCACACACACATACTCACCTCTCTCACACACACACATATACTCACCTCTCTCTCACACACATACTCACCTCTCTCTCACACACACACATACTCACCTCTCTCTCACACACACACACATACTCACCTCTCTCACACACACACACTCACCTCTCTCACACACGCATACTCACCCCTCTCTCTCACACACACACTCACCTCTCTCACACGCATACTCACCCCTCTCTCACACACGCATACTCACCCCTCTCTCACACACGCATACTCACCCCTCTCCCTCACACACACACTCACCTCTCTCACACACGCATACTCACCCCTCTCTTACACACTCACACTCCCCTCTCTCACACACACATACTCACCCCTCTCACACGCATACTCGCCTCTCTCACACACGCATACTCACCCCTCTCTCACACACATACTCACCTCTCTCACACACACACACTCACCTCTCCCTCTCACACACGCATACTTACCCCTCTCTCTCTCACACGCATACTCACCCCTCTCTCTCTCACACGCGTACTCACCTCTCTCACACGCACACTCACCTCTCTCACACACGCATACTCACCTCTCTCCCACACGCATACTCACCTCTCTCCCACACGCATACTTACCTCTCTCACACACGCATACTCACCTCTCTCACACACACATACTCACCCTTCTCTCACACGCATACTCACCTCTCTCGCTCACACGCGCATACTTACCTCTCTCGCTCACACGCGCATACTTACCTCTCTCTCTCACACACGCATACTCACCCCTCTCTCACACACACATCGTCACCCCTCTCTCTCACACACACACACTCACCTCTCTCTCACACACACACACTCACCTCTCTCTCACACACACACTCACCTCTCTCTCACACACACACATACTCACCTCTCTCTCACACACGCATATTCACCTCTCTCACACACGCATACTCACCTCTCTCTCACACACGCATACTCGCCTCTCTCTCACACACACCCGCATCCCCCTCTGTTCCTCTGAGGCGGACTCTCTCAGCCCTGACCCCTGTGGAGTTGGGGGATTTTTTACAAACAATAATTGGGACAAATTGATTGGTACTTGAAAGGATACAGAGTAATAGATTACACCCAAGTTTCTTTGCATCTCCTCTTGTTTCTACCTTTTCACCATCTAGAAAATACACTGTTTTATTTGACCTCCATTTGCCTACATGAAATAATTAGCCACAGCTCTCCCTATTCATTAATCTATCAATATTTCATTGACATTTCAGGATTCCATCTATGTTGCATATAATGCCAATTATTTTAGTATCACTGACAAATTGATATCTGCAGCTTTCTGTTCCATTATCGAACATAGAACTGTACAGCACAGTACAGGCCCTTCGGCCCACGATGTTGTGCCGAACTAGTCTGAAACTAAGATCAAATCACCCTACTCTCAATCATTCTAGTGCACTCCATATGCCTATCCAATAACCGCTTGAAAGTTCCTAAAGTGTCAGACTCCACTACCATAGCTGCAAGTGCGTTCCACGCCCCAACCACTCTCTGAGTAAAGAACCTACCCCTGACATCCCTCCTATATCTTCCACCATGAACATAGGAAGGACGTGGAGGCTTTGGAGCGGGTGCAGAGGAGTTTTACCAGGATGTTCCCTGGTATGGAGGGAAAATCTTATGAGGAAAGGCTGATGGACTTGAGGTTGTTTTCGTTGGAGAGAAGAAGGTTAAGAGGAGACTTAATAGAGGCATACAAAATGATCAGGGGGTTAGATAGGGTGGACAGTGAGAGCCTTCTCCCGCGGATGGAAATGGCTGGCACGAGGGGACATAGCTTTAAACTGAGGGGTAATAGATATAGGACAGAGGTCAGAGGTAGGTTCTTTACGCAAAGAGTGGTGAGGCCGTGGAATGACCTACCTGCAACAGTAGTGAACTCGCCAACATTGAGGGCATTTAAAAGTTTATTGGATAAACATATGGATGATAATGGCATAGTGTAGGTTAGATGGCTTTTGTTTCGGTGCAACTTCATGGGCCGAAGGGCCTGTACTGCGCTGTATCGTTCTATGTTCTATGAACCTTATAGTTATGCCCCCTTGTAACAGCTACATCCACCCGAGGAAAAAGTCGCTGAATGTCCACTCTATCTATCCCTCTCATCATCTTATACACCTCAATTAAGTCACCGCTCATCCTCCTTCGCTCCAATGAGAAAAGCCCTAGCTCCCTCAACCTTTCCTCATAAGACCTACCCTCCAATCCAGGCAGCATCCTGGTAAATCTCCTTTGCACCCTTTCCAATGCTTCCACATCCATTATCAAAGTCATTAGCGAGTTTGATAAATAATTGAGGCCTCAAAACATCCTTGTGGAACATCATTAATCACTCCTGCCAATAAGAGTACCTGCCTATTATGCTTGTTCTGTCTCTTGCCACTCAGCCAATTTTCTAACCAGGTCAGCTACTTACCTTTATCAAGTTCAGGCAGTGCATATGAATAATGTCTGAAACCCTGTGCACCATTTGATTAACTTCAAAAAATGCAGTCAGGTTTGTCAGGCATTGCTTATTCTTTACAAATTCATGTTGACTCTGATCAGCTGAACATTTTCAAGTTGGTCAATCACCCTATTCTTTAATCCGTTCATGACAACCTTTGTTCATCTGGCTTAATTTAGTTCTTTGAAGTATTGGTGAGTGTGATGTTTTGTATCGTGACTTTCAAATGGGCATTTGATAAATTACTACATAATAGATTTTGAAAACATTGAAGCCCAAGGAATTAAAGGGAAAGTAGCCTTGTGGAAATTAAAATGGCAAAAGGGATATAGTGCAGAGATGGTGATCGTCAAAATTTGCAGACAGCAACAAATTTTTAGAAATTGTACATACAAAGGTGGTACATGGCAAAACACAGGAAGGCATTAATACACTTGCAGCATGACCATGTAATTGGCAATTGAATTTTGAATTTCAATACAGATGTGAGGTTTGGGAGGAGGAATAAAGAGGCCACATTCTGTTGGGATAATCTGTAGGGTGGAGGAGCAGAGTTCGTGGGATACAGATACACAAATTGTGTAAAGGAATAAGGCCATTGACAAAACCAAACTAATCTGGAAGCAGTTTTTTGAGGAAAATTTGTAATTGCTTTGAAATGTCGATGGAATCTAATTGTTTTTAAGAAAGTTTGAAAAATACTTTCAAGAATTTGTCTCAATTGTAAAGAACTCAATTGCAATTTTCTTGAATAATAAGATATAATGGTCCATGTAACTCGCTGACTGCCGATAAAGGAGAGTACATAGAAACATAGAAAATAGGTGCAGGAGTAGGCCATTCAGCCCTTCGAGCCTGCACCACCATTCAATATGACCATGGCTGGTCATACAAATTCAGTCTTCCACTGCCGCTTTCTCTCCATACCCCTTGATCCCTTTAGCCGCAAGGGCCACGTCCAGCTCCCTCTTGAATATATCCAACAAACTGGCCCCAGCAGCCTTCTGTGGTACAGAATTCCACGAGTTCACAACTCTCTGATAGTAGAAATTCTTCCTCATCTCAGCACTGAATGGCTTACTCCTTATTCTTAGGCTGTGACCCCTAGTTCTGGACGGCCCCACCTCAGGAACATTCTTCCCGCACCTAACCTGTCTCATCCGGGTTTCATACAAGTCCAGGAGAGCCAGTCTTTCTTCATATGTCAATCCAGCCATCTGAGGAGTTAGTCTGGTGAAACTTTGTTGAACACCCTCGGTAACAAGAATGTCCTTCCTCAAACTAGGAGACAAAAACTGCACACAATACTCGAGGTGTAACCTCAGCAAGACCGTGTATTACTTCAGCAAGACATCCCTACTCCTACATTCAAACTTCTCACTATTAGCTTTCCATTAGCATACCATTAGCTTTCCTCACTGCCTGCTGTGCTTGCTTGCCAACCTTCAGTGACTGTTCCACCATGATACCCAGGTCTCTTCCAGTTCCCCTTTTCCTAAACTGCCACCATTCAGATAATAATCTGCCTTCCTGTTTTTGCTATCAAAGTGGATAACCTCACATTTACCCACATTATATTGCATTTGCCAAGTATTTGCCCACCTGCTGTACCCCACTAGTCACAGGCAGAGGAGCTGGAGTGTGAAAGTACAGATGCAGACACAAAGAGAAAGCAGAGACAGAAAGTTGAACACAGTGGATTCTTGTGAGGAAAATAAGTAGATCTTTCTCAAAAGGAGCTGTTTTCCTGTTTGGCGGGAAAGGAGGTAGGAGCTCTTAGACATACTGTATGAGCTGGCTAAAAAGGTTTAAAAGCTGTGTGAATAGCTTGGAGACACTAATGAGTGAACTGGATTGTTATTGGTTGGTCAGTTGAAAAGGAACTCTGAAAAGTTATACTACTGGGACTTTTGTGACCCAAGGGAATGAGGTTTGTATGAACTTTCACCCATGTTATCTGCAGCCGGCAATCGAACTGGGGATTTGCAATTTGGAAAATCTACAAATCCAAACTATAACCTTAGTAGGAATCTACTGGAAGGGCCTCAAATAAGGCTGGAACCTAGATTGTTTGGACATTGCGCTTGCGTTGAGATTCCTAGAAATCGGAGCAGAACACCTTGCTACTTGAAATAAGGTCAACATTGGAAATGGAAGGGCAGCACAGTGGTTAGCACTGCTGCCTACGGCACTGAGGATCTAGCTTCGATCCGGCCCTGGGTTACTGTCTGTGTGGAGTTTTCACATTCTCCTAGTGTCTGCGTGGGTTTCACCCCCACAACCCAAAGATGTGCAGGTTAGGTGGATTGGCCACGCTAAACTGCCCCTTTGGAAAAATAATAATTGGCTACTCTAAATTTATGGGGAAAAATACATTGAAAATGGAGTTGGTGGGTGGGGGTTTAGGGGCAGAACTCCATACATGTGGAATCCTGAGTTTCATGGCCCTCAGAGGGAACCCAACAGAGAATTGGTGGAGTGCATGTGTTGGGATCTGACACATCATTACAAAGCGGAAGTGAAGCCCATAGTACCTAGACAAGCAAACTGAAATTGCTCCCCTTGAAAGGTGGATGTCAGCCCTACCTGAGACTGGCCAAGACCTCTAAAGATAAAAATTCAAATTTATTTTAAAATATTTTTCTTTACAAAGATGCTAGTGGAGGTATCGATTATTTCCCCTCTGGGATACCTTTGCATCCTCCCCACCATGCACTCCTCAACTGAGCTTTCCTCATCCTTAAATATGGCAAGTGCTCTTATCTAATGCAGACACTCAGCATGCTTATGCAATATAGTGTCCTCTCCTTATTCTCGGCAAGTTGGGGTCAAACACCATGGCTACAAGCATGTGAATGCCATCTGTTAAACTGTGATGTCACTTTCCCATGGATTTTTTGCTCTGAGTTTGTTTTCAACAGATGGCAGATTTTATAATAAAATAGGACGTAATGTGTTATGATTTTCTTAAGTGCAACATTTGGAGATGGCCCACTGTTTCTCTGTCATGTGAATTTTAGATAGGCGCTATACCAGTGGTAGACCACCTGCGGCCCACGAGACATTTTGTTGACCATTGTCGACACGCAGAGTTGTCACATTTCCCTGATTTTCATCCATTTAGTTTTTTTTCCTACCAGTATAACTCAGTATATACCAGTATATACATGGTATAACTCATGTAAAGCAAGGACGCGTGAAGTGAGGTGCATGCTGAGAGGAGCACACATTAACTGAGAGCTTTTGCACTTCCTCTGCGTCCAAAGTGTAAACATTTATTTTGTTTTTACCATT
Organism: Scyliorhinus torazame; assembly: GCF_047496885.1. Classification (NCBI taxonomy): domain Eukaryota; kingdom Metazoa; phylum Chordata; class Chondrichthyes; order Carcharhiniformes; family Scyliorhinidae; genus Scyliorhinus; species Scyliorhinus torazame. The sequence goes on from NC_092709.1 coordinate 116,966,027, forward strand.
TGAAGTTGATGGTTCTATTAGTATATAAATGATTAAGCATTTTCTATAACTCTATGAAATATTCAGCATGCATTAAATACATTCAATTTTATTCACGAGGTCATGGTTAGTGAACAAGCCTGATTCCAATCTTGCGGCCCACTCAGCCTAGGTTGCCCATGTTACGGTCCCCAGATTTGTTTCTTTGAATACATCAGAGACGTTGAAAGTCAGCATGAGAACAAAGCATGATATTGCGGCTATTCAGATGATTAGCATTAGGAGCTGAATAATACGATTGAGTTTGGGTTGAACCATTTATTTTCACTCGAGCCAGTGTTTTTGGTCATTGACATGCCGCACCAAGAAGGCCCACACTCTCGTGTGTCACTATCTTGATTTTCTGTCACGTTGAACAGACCAGCTTATCATTTGTCTGCTTTTACAGTGTATTTACAATGCAAAACTTCAATATTTTTGATATGTAGCTCTTTGTGACTCAATGTTTTTGAAACAGCGAAGCACATTGGCCAGGACGTTGTGGCAGTCATGGCAACAAAACTGTCAACATTTAGTAGAACCACAGAACAGTTAGGGAGTACAGCAGGAGGCCAAGTGGCCCATCATGTTTGTGATGGCTCGCTGTACTCCCCCTTTACCCATAACCCTGCAAGTACTTTCTCTTCATTAATTATGTTCTTTTGAAGACCTTTATTTGAATTTGCCTCCACCACATTCCCAAGCACTGTAGTCCAGATCCTATGGGCGGCACAGTGTTTAGCATTGCTGCCTCACAGCTCCAGGGACCGGGGTTCAATTCCGGCCTCGGGTGACTGTCTATGTGGAGTTTGCACTTTCTCCCCGTGTCTGCGTGGGTTTTCTCCTGGTGCTCCGGTTTCCTCCCACAATCCAAAGAAGTATGGGTTAGGTGGATTGGCCATGGTAAATTGTTCCTTAGTGACCAAAAGGTTAAGTGGAGTTACGGGGATAGAGTGGAGTAGGGTGCTCTTTCCAAAGGCCGGTATAGACTTGATGGGCCGAATGGTCTCCTGCACTGTAAATTCTATGATAACCACGTATTGCGTAATGTTGTCATTCCTTCTTTTGCCAATCTCCTTAAATCAGAACTTCTGGTTCTCCATCATTCCACCAGTGATCTTCCTTTATTTATGGGCAGCACGGTAGTACAGTGGTTATCACAGTTACTTCACCGCTCCAGGGTCCCAGTTTTGATTCCCGGCTTGGGTCACTGTCTGTGCGGAGGTTGCACATTCTCCCCGTGTCTGCGTGGGTTTCCCCCAGGTGCTCCGGTTTCCTCCCACAATCCAAAAAAGATGTGCAGATTAGGTGGATTGGCCATTCTAAATTGCCCTTGCGTTAGATGGGGTTGCTGTGTTACGGGGATAGGGTGGATGAGTGGGCTTAGGTAGAGTGCTCTTTCCAAGAGCCGTTGCAGTCTCAATGGGCCGAATGGTCTCCTTCTGCACTGTAAATTCTATGATTCAATGCAAACAGGATTTCCATTTACCCTCTCCAAAGAATAAAGAAAAGTACTGCACAGGAACAGGCCCTTCGGCCCTCCAAGCCTGCACCGACCATGCTGATCGTCTAAACTAAAATCTTCCACACTTCTGGGTTCCATATCCCTCTATTCCCATCCTATTCATGTATCTGTCAAGATGCCCCTTAAACGTCACTATCGTCCCTGCTTCCTCCACCACCTCTGGCAGCGAGTTCCAGGCACCCACTACCCTCTTTGTAAAAAAAACTTGCCTCATACACCTCCTCTAAACCTTGCCCCTCGCACCTTAAACCTATGCCCCCTAGTAATTGAACCCTCTACACTGGGAAAAAGTCTCTGACTATCCACTCTGTCTATGCCCCTCATAATTTTGTAGACCTCTATCAGGTCGCTCCTCAACCTCCGTCGTTCCAGTGAGAACAGACCGAGTTTATTCAACCTCTCATCATAGCTAATGCCCTCCATACCAGGCAACATCCTGGTAAATCTCTTCTGCACACTCTCTAAAGCCTCCACATCCTTCAGGTAGTGTGGCGACCAGAATTGAACACTATACTCCAAGTGTGGCCTAACCAAGGTTCTCTCCAGCTGCAACATGACTTCCCAATTCTTATACTCAATGCCCCGGCCAATGAAGGCAAGCATGCCGTATGCCTTCTTGACTACCTTCTCCACCTGTGTTGCCCTTTCAGTGACCTGTGGACCTGTACACCTAGATCTCTTTGACTGTCAATACTCTTGAGGGTTCTATCATTCACTGTATATTCCCTACCTGTATTAGACCTTCCAAAATGTATTACCTCATGTTTGTCCAGATCTCTCATGATTCTGAACACCTCTTTCAGATGTCATCTCAACTTTCTCCAAGGAGAGTATCCTCAGCTTCTGCAATCTATCAATGCAATTGAAGTTCTTCATCCTTGGAACCATTCTCATGAATCGTTTCTGCGCTCTCTCTCCTTAACTTTATATCCTTCCTAAAACGTGGTGCCTGAAACTGGACACCCTGCTCCAGTTGAGGCCAACCCAATGTTTTTTCACAGGTTTATCATAACTTCCTCCTTTTTGTACTCTATGCCCATATTTATAAGTTCCAAAATCCTGTATGCTCAGTTAGCTGGTTTCTTAACCTGTCCTGCCACCTTCAGCGATTTGTGCGCACATACCTCCCGGTCTCTCTGATCTTTTATCCACTCTGGAATTGTACCTTCTATTTTACTTTGCCTCTGATTCTTCCTAACAAAAGAATCACTTCACACTTCTCTCATTACATTTCGATTTTACCTGCCATTTGTCTGCCCATTCCACCAGCCTATGGAGTGTCTTACTAAATGTCTCCCAAGTTTTGTTATCTGCACATTTTGAAATTGTGCATCCAGGTCTAACTCATTAATTTATGTCAAGACAGACAGGGGTCCTATCACTGACCTCTGGTTTCTATCTTCCTCCAGTGTGAAAAACAATTGTTTGTTAGCCGTTTTATTTGCTGTAATATGAAGAGTCTAAAGTTCTTGTTCCTTTTCACCAAACACCATTTATTTCACTTCCACAGCCTCTGCACAAAACTCTTAACAACACACCACCTCACAGAGGCCACCTGAAGCCCCTTTACATATCAGTGTCAATTAATGGATACTTAACATAAATGAGACAACTAATTGCAATGTCTCTTAACCCATTACTTAACAGTCCCCCCTTCCTTGGAGAAAATAAATAATTAGGTGAAAACAAAATTTCAAGAAACTCAAAAACACACATGATTTCCCCCCCCCCCTCCCCATTTTTTTTTTGTTTGGACGAGAAAGAAAAAAACCAGTCGCAGAAACAAGCGCCCTTCATTAACAATATCCAAAAGTTTCTGCGAACTCGCCCGTCTTTTCCTAAAACAGTCTGACAGTTGATAGTTCCTGTCGACCCATTTAATTTTTGTTATTTCCCCTCTGTCCAACATATGCTTCAAACTTGCAATGTCTATCCGTAACCTCTTTTCTTTGACACTTTTTGTTAGGGGCACATTTTCCCACAGGGATTTATTGTCAATGTGACTGTCAATAGGTATATTACCCAAATCATCTAATCCCAAAATTTCTGTCAATATCATACTTATATAAAAGGCCATATCCACCGCCTCTACAAGGCTTAATGTCTCAGCAGCCAAAGTGCTTTTTACCACTCTCCTTATTTTCTTTGTTTCCCACACAAGCGCGCAACATTTACCATTGTTCCCCAAAAGGAAAATTATAAAACTTCCTCCGCTTGAAACCCCATCACATAAATTTGCGTAGGCCGCATCACTATGAACTATGAGTTTCAAGTGCTTACGGTCACCTAAAACCGGGAACTTCAAAACACACTCCTGCATTTTTAGTTTGGCCAACGCTTTATTCGCTCTTATTATGACTTCCACTTTGGGATCATTCATTTTTGTACTCAACTCTAAGACATCAAAACTCACGTCCGGTCTAGTCTGTCTACCTAACCAGTTCAGTTGCCCAATTAAACTTCGCAGTTGCTCTTTTTCTATCTTTGAAACCATTACGTCTTTTTGTGAAACTCGGCCACGACTAATTGCAATTGGGGTGATGCTTTCCAAATAAGATTGCTGACGTAAAGTTGCCCCTAACGTAGTCTGTCCAATTTCCAGTCCAATATATTTAATTGCACCGGAAGCCTGACTTCCAACCCTGAATTCTTTCCTCAAACCAGAGATTACAATAGCTTCAAAATCACTAGTCCCACCCCACAAAAAATCATCGACATGCATCATAAAAATGCCAGAAAGATTTCCTTTATAGTGCCAGTAAAACATTGCAGGATCTGCATTCAACTGGCAACAGCCTAACTTTAGCAAAACTGACCTTACCGAAAAATACCAGATTCTAAATGCATCATTTAATCCATATACACATTTGTTCAACTTCCAGAGTACCCCTTCTGTGTTAGCTGCTTCTTTAGGAGGACGGCAAAAAATGTCTCTGGAGCTGATGCCCCTGCAAAAAGGCAGCTTTTATATCTATAGATTTGCATTCCCATGCCTTTGTGGCTAATAGAACCAAGAAGATCTTTAAAATAACCTTTCCTGCTGTAGGTGAATCTACCCTTAAATCCTGATCTTCTAAGTTTTCTTCAAATCCACTTGCCACAAGCCTGGCCTTTGCCTGATAAGTTCCATCCGGAAGAACCTTTTCCGGGCAAATCCATCTGTGGGATAGAGCTCTTTGTCCCCTATCCAGTACTTCCATGTATACCCCAAATTCACTCCAACTATGCAATTCTTGCTGTTTAGCTTCTTTAATAACTTTTCCATCTAATTTATTTGAAGCCACCAAAATCTCACGTGCATGTGGGCTTCTACTCCCATTAGTATTCATAGTCTTACTCATGTTCCGAGATCTTGACAAACTACGTCCCCTCTCCCGCCTGGTATCTCCTTCTGTACTGCTACCGCTTGATCTTTCCCTTCTGCTGTGGGATGTCCTTTCAGTAGTTCTCGACCTTTTGCTGCGGATCTGTTCCCTATCCGATGTACTATCTGAACTGGCACTGCGTTTCTGTGCCCTCCATTTTTTAACTTTGTTTTCCCAATCCATTGTCTTGACTCCTTCCCCTGAATGCTGTACATTCAACCAATGTTTATACTTTCCAGTGGCCTTCCCTGCTCTACTAATAACAGTTGCATCCTTCCATTGACTAGACCCTTCAGGCAAGTATGTCACTTTTGTACCAACCTTTCTTTGGCAGTTGCCCTTTCGGAAAAATGGCCTGTTCTAATTCACCAGAAGTGTTGTGTTCCTCCACAGAAACCCTGTCTATATCAGTTAATTGGTCCTCATAGTTCTGTAACACATGCGTACCAGATGACTCTGGTTCCTCGTCATGTCTGTCTGCTCTGTCTAAATTTGAAAATTTGTAATCAGTACCCGTTATCCTTGATGAATGGACCCTAACAGTTTGATTACCATGTTGCAAAATAATTGTTTTGCCTTCTATGCCTATGATCTTCCCTGGGCCTTTCCATTCATTAGATTTGTCTCTCTTATAGTATACCATGCCTCCTTTCTGAAAAACGGCATCTGATGGCCGTACGTTATGTCTTAAAGCCCTGTGAATTCTTTCAGAGACTTCTGCTTCCAAAAAAGCTTTTCTACTGCTATGTAATGCAATTAAATGTTCAGCAAAACCAGAGCTAATTGTAGTCCCCTCCCAAGCTGGAGGCTGGTCATCCAAAATGGACGGAATTTTAGGATTTCTACCAAACACTAATTGATGAGGGCTATAGCCCCCAACCATCTGCAATGAATTCTTTGCATGTACTGCCCATGCTAAAGCTGAATTTAGCCTGCAATTTGGTCGATCTGCCAAAATTTTCCGAAGCATGTCATCGATGACAGCATGATTCCTTTCACAGACACCATTACTTAAATGGGCTTTCTGCAGCCGTATTCATAACTCTGATATTCATGTTTTCACACATATCCCTAAACTCATCATTAGCAAATTCTCCCCCATTGTCCGTAAGAAATTTTTGCCGGTGGACCCATTCCTGTCCCTATCCATTTTTCCACGATTTGATCCAGAATTACTCTCTTTTCTTTTACTTCGTACAATCGTTGATTGACTAAATCTGGTTGCTAAATCTACAAAATGCAAAATAAATATATTATTTGCTTTATCCCAGATCTTAAGGTCCATGGCCACAATGTCATTAAAATCCCTGGCCAAAGGTAGGGTTACTTTCGGTCGTGCTGGTGTCCTTCTGTACTTCCCACAAACTTCACAGTGGTCACTAACCTGTTCTATCAGTTTAGTATAGTCGTCATCCCTTACCCTTGCATCCTTTAATACATTTTTCAGCCTCCGAGGAGACGGATGTGCAAATTGCCTATGCAGTTTTAACACCTCAAGCTTTTTATCAGCTAAAGTCCCATTTTCAACTGCCATTAACACATCCTTAACCACTCTACTTGAAATATTATTTGTCAGTAATGGAATACAATAGTGTCCCGACTGTGTAAATTGTAAGTCCACCGTCTTTCCAAAAACTGTTGCCTTATCCTGTTCCATATCCAGTTTCATGTGTGCTTTCTTCATCGACGGTCTGCTCAGAAGCAAAGGTATCTCACTTGATACAACATCCGTGCTAATGAAATGATTCACTCCGACAATATTGCAACGGATCACCACTCTTTTCAGCGACTTCAGAGTATTATCATCCCCAAACCTGAAACTTGTGGATCTTTCAAATTCCTTAACCTTGTTACGATTTTCAGCATTCAAAGAGCCCAGGTAACATTTTAATCAGTCAATTCCACACACAGTAGATGTGCAGCCACTGTCCAATACAGCACAGTTGAAGGATTCTGCAACCAACACCCTCATTACTGGCGTAAAACTGCTTGTCAATAAGACAATGCCTTCTTTCTGGTCACTATCTTTTTCCTCTTCTGACTCTTCCGTGTCATGTGTCGCTTCAAACACTCTATCATACCGAGTTGGACAGTTGAAAGCATACTGGTATTGAGAGTCACATCGAAAACATCGATTTATCATGCCCCGTGCATTCCTGGGGTTCATCTTCCGATTGTAGGTTCTAACTGGGTTTCTGTCTTCATAATTTCCTTGTCTCGGTCTCCTTCTATAGTCTTGAGCCCTGTTCGAAGCCATACGATTTCACCATCCTGTTACTGGTGTATCCTCCATATTCTGCCTTATTGCAGGCTGACCTATTTGGGTCATCAGAGCTATCGGAATTGAATGTTTCCCCAGAAACTTTTGTAAAGCTTTTGTCATCTGTTCGAATAAGGTATCCTTATCAGTAAACTGAACTCCTGTCAAAACCAGGAGCCTATCCATGTTGCTCACTCTAGCACAGTCAAGTAATTTAAAGGCCAACACAGACTGTGGAAATTCCAGATTGTGTTTCTGCAGCCTTTTATATAGTCTGCCAAATTCCATTATATAGTCTTCCATGGAGATATCCTCCATTTTCCGGAACTTATCAAAATCCGACCATGCTTCATACGCACTTAACAAGTCATCTTTCTTATAAATCTTATCCAGATAATGTAATAAAGTCTCCAGACCTTCTTCTGAGTCTAACTCTTCCAATTCCAGCTCAGAAAGCACTTTGTTTCAGATTTTACAGCCATATCGTAGAGAAAGAGCCAATGCCATACCTTGTTTTCTCTTTCCCAAAGCAGTTACCTTAGTCCACATAACTACTGCACTTCTCCATTGGTCGTACGATTCCCTTTCAGAAAATAACGGAGGATAGTCATATCCAGCCATCTTTATCCTCGGTTCAGCCATATATCCCTTTTTTCTTTCTTTTCTCACTCACTCCTTGGTTTGATCTGGAAAAGTTGTATCTTTAAACCCTTCACGTTTACACAGCAACCATCCTCTGCTACCAATTGTTAGATATTTTAGTTGCTGTGATATGAAGAGTCTAAAGTTCTTGTTCCTTTTCACCAAACCCCATTTATTTCACTTCCACAGCCGCTGCACAAAACTCTTAACAACACACCACCTGACAGAGGCCACTTGAAGCCCCTTTACCTATCAGTGTCAATTAATGGATACTTAACATAAATGAGACAACTAATTGCAATGTCTCTTAACCCATTGCTTAACATTGTTCGCCACACACTTTGTTTCCTGACACCCAGCCAACCTTATGTCCATATTGCTCAAGTCCCTTTTAGTCCATGGGCCGAACCACAGTTTACCACAGTTTGTCCTGAACAATTTCCTTAATTAACCTGGACTTGTCCAGGTGACTTAATTTTGTCCCTGGTTATTGTTTCTAAACATTTTCCCACCACTGCGGTTAAACTGACTTGTTGCTCGGCTTATCCTTGCATTCCTTTTAAACATGCAAGTAACTTTCCAGTCCACTGGCACCATCCGTGTATCTAAGGACAGTTAAGAGATTAAGGCTAGCGCCTCCATAATTTTCACTCTTCCCCTTGTACACTTGGATGAATCTTGAACTTTCCTAGTGACCTATCCACATTAAATACGACCAGCCGACCTAATATCTCTTTATCCATTTTTAGCCCATGCAGTAGTTCAACTTTCTTCTCTTTCACCATGACTTAGGATGCAAAATCTTTCTTGGTAAATACAGATGCAAAGTACTCATTTAGTACATCAGCCATATCACCTGCTCCAGGAGTAAAGCCCCTTTTAGACCCCTAATCAACCCCACTTCTCCTTTTGCAATTTATATGTCTCAGCTAATCGAAACCTAATGACACAATGAACATTATCACTGAAGTGTTCCCCTACTGACACTTGATTCATTTGATACCCCCTCATTCCCCAAAGCCCGGTTCAGTAATGCCTCCTATTCTTTCGGACTGGAAACACACTTATCCAGAGAATACTCCTGAACACACTTTCGAAACTCTTTTCCCTCCCTGCCCTTTACAAAATTCCCATTCCAACCCACATTAGGATAATTGAAGTCCCCCATTAGAACCACTATTTTCTGGCATCTCTCTGTAATTTCCATGCAAATTTGTACTACTTTATTGCCAGTCGGTTGTATGGGGCAAACACCCAGCAACGGTGGCACAGTGGTTAGCACTGCTGCCTCACAGCACCAGGAACCCAGGTTCAATTCTGACCTTGAGTCACTCTCTGTGGAGTTTGCACATTCTCCCCGTGTCTGGGTGGGTTTTCTCCGGGTGCTCTGGTTTCCTCCCACAGTCCAAAGATGTGCAGGTTAGGTGGAGTGACCGTGCTGAATTGCCATTTAGTGTCCAAAAAGATGGGTAGGTTAGATTCAAGGGTTAATAGGGTAGGGCAGGAGAGTGAGCTTGGGTGAAGTACTCTTTCAGAGGATTGGTGCAGACTCGATGGGCCGAATAGCCTCCTTTTACACGGTAGGGGTTCTATGAATGTAAGCGAGGAAGGATCTAAAGAGAGAGCTAAGACGAGCAAGGAGGGGACATGAGAAGTATTTGGCAGGTAGGATCAAGGAAAACCCAAAAGCTTTCTATAGGTATGTCAGGAATAAGCGAATGACTAGGGAAAGAGTAGGACCAGTCAAGGACAGGGATGGGAAGTTGTGTGTGGAGTCTGAAGAGATAGGCGAGATACTAAATGAATATTTTTCGTCAGTATTCACTCAGGAAAAAGATAATGTTGTGGAGGAGAATGCTGAGACCCAGGCTAATAGAATAGATGGCATTGAGGTACGTAGGGAAGAGGTGTTGGCAATTCTGGACAGGCTTAAAATAGATAAGTCCCTGGGTCCTGAAGGGATTCATCCTAGGATTCTCTGGGAGGCCAGGGAAAAGATTGCTGGACCTTTGGCTTTGATTTTTATGTCATCATTGGCTACAGGAATAGTGCCAGAGGACTGGAGGATAGCAAATGTGGTCCCTTTGTTCAAAAAGGGGAGCAGAGACAACCCCGGCAACTATAGACCGGTGAGCCTCACGTCTGTAGTGGGTAAAGTCTTGGAGAGGATTATAAGAGACAAGATTTATAATCATCTAGATAGGAATAATATGATCAGGGATAGTCAGCATGGCTTTGTGAAGGGTAGGTCATGCCACACAAACCTTATCGAGTTCTTTGAGAAGGTGACTGAACAGGTAGACGAGGGTAGAGCAGTTGATGTGGTGTATATGGATTTCAGCAAAGCGTTTGATAAGGTTCCCCACGGTAGGCTATTGCAGAAAATACGAAGGCTGGGGATTGAGGGTGATTTAGAGATGTGGATCAGAAATTGGCTAGCTGAAAGAAGACAGAGGGTGGTGGTTGATGGGAAATGTTCAGAATGGAGTTCAGTTACAAGTGGAGTACCACAAGGATCTGTTCTGGGGCCGTTGCTGTTTGTCATTTTTATCAATGACCTAGAGGAAGGCGCAGAAGGGTGGGTGAGTAAATTTGCAGACGATACTAAAGTCGGTGGTGTTGTCGATAGTGTGGAAGGATGTAGCAGGTTACAGAGGGATATAGATAAGCTGCAGAGCTGGGCTGAGTGGTGGCAAATGGAGTTTAATGTAGAGAAGTGTGAGGTGATTCACTTTGGAAGGAATAACAGGAATGCGGAATATTTGGCTAATGGTAAAGTTCTTGGAAGTGTGGATGAGCAGAGGGATCTAGGTGTCCATGTACATAGATCCCTGAAAGTTGCCACCCAGGTTGATAGGGTTGTGAAGAAGGCCTATGGAGTGTTGGCCTTTATTGGTAGAGGGATTGAGTTCCGGAGTCAGGAGGTCATGTTGCAGCTGTACAGAACTCTGGTACGGCCGCATTTGGAGTATTGCGTACAGTTCTGGTCACCGCATTATAGGAAGGACGTGGAGGCTTTGGAGCGGGTGCAGAGGAGATTTACCAGGATGTTGCCTGGTATGGAGGGAAAATCTTATAAGGAAAGGCTGATAGACTTGAGGTTGTTTTCGTTGGAGAGAAGAAGGTTAAGAGGAGACTTAATAGAGGCATACAAAATGATCAGGGGGTTGGATAGGGTGGACAGTGAGAGCCTTCTCCCGCGGATGGAAATGGCTGGCACGAGGGGACATAGCTTTAAACTGAGGGGTAATAGATATAGGACAGAGGTCAGAGGTAGGTTCTTTACGCAAAGAGTAGTGAGGCCGTGGAATGCCCTACCTGCTACAGTAGTGAACTCGCCAACATTGAGGGCATTTAAAAGTTTATTGGATAAACATATGGATGATAATGGCATAGTGTAGGTTAGATGGCTTTTGTTTCGGTGCAACATCGTGGGCCGAAGGGCCTGTACTGCGCTGTATCGTTCTATGTTCTAATGGTACCTCTATTGCTTCTGAACTGTGACCAAATCGATTCTGTCCTTGATGCCGATGGGGCATCCTCTCTCTAGTGCTGTAATGTTTGGATTCATTGTCAGGTGTACCGAGGTACAGTGAAAAGTATTGTTCGCCTTGATACTGCTACCTCTCCTTTCTTTCCTCCCTTCATTATATTAAATTAAAAGTATACCAGAAAACCCACCCCACATGACTCCTTGTCCTGTGAAGTTATTCATTTTTCTTGCTCCCTCCCGTTCGGTGCAGACTCACAGCCGGATACAATCCTTGCATGTTTTGCACCCTCCTGCACACTTCAGAGAATGGTGACAAACAGAGAAATCGAGAAGTTGGTGTTGGTATTTCCTGTTGCTCCACAGGGTGCTCTGTTAAAGTGGCTACAGATGGAAATCTCCTGAAGTTGTTTGAATTGACATGGATTTCTGTTTTTACCTTATTAGTCTCGCTGTAATTACCCTTGAAAATGTTCTGCCATCATGAGTAAGTTCTAGCTGGATGTTCATAATTATTGTTAAACAATGCCTAGTCCTGAAAAACTTGATTTATATTTTAGGGATGCCAAATTTAACCATTGATAATTTCATAAGTTTGAATCTTTAAAGATTTTATATTTCAGTTTCTAACTTAATCCTATGTGGAATGCGCGATCTTAATTGTGCTCTACATTCAATGACTGAAAAGTGAAGGATAATTTTAGTGAATTTCACGATCTGTTTTGAGTCTGAGAATTTTTCATGTGATGGCCTGTTGTGAGATGCCTTTAATTTGCACCAGAATCAAATAAACATTGCAAAAGGTGAAGTACATGACACATGTCGCTCGATATTTGTCAAGTGCCATCATCTTGCCACTGAGAAAGTCCAAGCCATTAATTCCTCTCATTGATCACATTCTTGAAAGCTCAGATTACAGTTTCTGTTTTTCAGAGGGATTGCAGTTCCTCACCCTTACACCCAAGACCACACATCTATTATGAATCTTTCATCTGCATAATTCCATTTATTTTGGAGAGCAGAACATCAATTAAATAATTTGCAAATATTTCATATCCATAGAAATTAGTGCTTCCAGGGATTTGAACAATCCTTTGCATTTGGGCTTATTTTATATGGTGCAAGTTTGGAAAGCAAGGTATTTTACATATATGTTACAGAAATGCTGTGAAGTGACCGGTACAATGTTTTGTATTAGATGTGCATGTGTAACTGGAGTTACACATGCACATCTAATACAACACATTGCTGTTTTATCAGACTAAATAATTTCCATTTGTAAACAATTATAGTAGAAATCCTTAAACTGTAATATTAATTTAAGCCCTGCACCTCTCTGTTCTCTTCAACTCATTAACACAATTAAATGGCAGTGAAGAGCCACATTTTGTGAACCAGCTACTTGGTTAAGTAGGATAACAGCCTGAGTAATAAAGGCATTAATTATAGTCTACTTGGGGTTACTGACATTTAATTCTGCACGGGTGATTACAATACATCCTGAAGAAACTTGCCTGAATATCCAGCTTGTTTATGACCAGCAACACTAAAGTGAATGTTGTTATCCCGCAGCTGCTCCAATTCTTTGACTTTAAGGTGGCCCACCATCTCGGCAGCACTCTTTTTGACCCATAAAGACAAGTCCCTGGGTAGCACAACTATGAAACCTCTGCACTTTCCCAATATGCAAGTAGAACACCACTATATAACGGAAGGTTGAAGGCATATTTCTGATGGATAAATCAGGGTGTTCTGCAGTATTTTTTTATTAAAGATCTTTATGTGCTGCCTGATACACAATTTTGTCTTACAAGAAGGCCTCCTCACGGAGCCTCCAGAGTTGAAGGTCAAATAAGGGCAGCAAGCAACTCGGCCTGAGGAGCAGTAGCTGCTGAAGAGAATGCAGCGTGAAATCCATTGTCAACTGTAGGCCTCTGGACCACCACATCTGGTTGCGATATGAACGTATTTAGAGTACCCAATTATTTTTTTCAATGAAGGGGCAATTGACCAATCCACCTTTGTGTTTTGTTTTTTTAAAAATATTTTTATTCTCCTCCTTTTTCACATTTTCTCCCACATTTACACCCATCAACAATAAACAGTAATCAGCAAGAAATGTCAATCACCATAATAACAACGATCCCATCCGCCCACCAACCCCCAAACATCAGCCCATATGTTTACATAAACAAATGACAAAAAGGAATCAGGGATTACCCGTAGTCACCCTTAATCTACACAGCCCCCTTCCCCCCCACCCCACCCCCCCCCCCCCCCCCCCCAACTAATGTTCGATGTTATCCAGTTCTTGAAAGTGCATAATAAATAGTGCCCATGACTTGTAGAACCCCTCCGAGCTTACCCTCAGTTCGAACTTAACCTTCTCAAGGGTCAAGTATTCCAACAGGTCCCCCCGCCACACCAGGGCACTGGGTGGAGAGGCTGCTCTCCATCCCAGCAGGATCCGCCTTCGGGCGATCAACGAGGCGACGGCTATGATATCTGCCTCCGTTCCCGTTTCCAACCCTGGCTGATCCGACACCCCGAATATGGCCTCCTGGGGACCCGGGTCCAGTTTCACACGCACCGCCTTGGAAATTACCCTAAATACCTCCTTACAGTACTCCCCTAGCTTTGAACAGGACCAAAACATATGAACGTGATTCACGGGGCCCCCCCTGCAATGCTCACACACATCCTCTACTCCTCCAAAAAATCGGCTCATCCTCGCCCTCGTGAGGTGCGCTCTATATACCACCTTCAGCTGTATCAGCCCCAACCTCGCACATGAGGTGGAGGCATTCACTCTCCGGAGCACCTCACACCAGACCCCCTCCTCTATAACCTCTCACAGCTCTTCCTCCCACTTTGCTTTGATCCCTTCCAGTGGTGCTTTATCCTCTTCCAGAATAGCTCCGTACACCGCTGACCATGCCCCCTTCTCCAGTTCCCTTGTCGTCAACACCTCCTCCAGCAATGTGGAGGCCGGTTCCTCTGGGAACTCTGTATCTCCTTCCTGGCAAAATCCCAAACCTGCATGTACCTAAACACTTATTTTATTCTCCCTGCTCTAGCCCATACTTCGCTTCCAGCTCCCTCAATCCTGCAAACCGACCCCGAAGAAACAAATCTTTTAGTGTCTTAATCCCCTTCGCTTCCCATTTCCGAAAACTTCCATCCCACCTCCCTGGCTCAAATCTGTGGTTCCCCCGAATCGGCATTTCCCTTGACCCTAAACCCAACCCGAAGTGTTGGTGAAACTGCCTCCAGATTTTCAATGAAACTATTATTACCGGACTCCCTGAATATTTCCCCGGAGCTATCGGGAGTGGCGCTGTTGCAAGTGCCTTCAGCCCCGACCCCCTGCACAAACTCTCCTCCATTCTGACCCACTGAGAATCCACCCCTCTGACCCAGCTCCGCACTTTCTCCACGTTCGCCGCCCAGTAGTAGTACAACCGGTTCGGGAAACCCAAATCCCCTGCCTGCCTTCCCCTCTGTAGCAGCACCTTTCTCACTCTGGCCACCTTCCCTCCCCATATGAATGAGGTAATCCTTCCCTCAATCTGCCTGAAAAAAGACTTTGGCAGGAAAATCGGTAGGCACTGAAAAATAAACAGGAATCGCGGCAACACATTCATTTTAACCACCTGTACCCGACCCGCCAATGACAGAGGAAGGCCATCCCACCTTGCCAGATTGGCTTTCACTCTCCCCACCAAACTAGTGATGTTGTACCTGCAAGGCCTCCCCCACTCCCGGGCAACCTGCACCCCCAGATACCTAAAATGAGTCCCTGCTCTACGGAATGGCAGCCCCCCCACCCCCGGCCGAGACACCACAAAATACTCACTCTTGTCCAGGTTCAGCTTGTACCCAGAGAAAGACCCAAATACCCGCAGTAGCTCCAATACTCCTCCTATCGACGCACTCGGCTCCGACACATACAGCAGCAAGTCGTCGGCATATAAGGACGCCCTATGCTCTACACCACCCCCCCCCCCCCCGCACTATTCCTTTCCATGCTCCCGAAACTCTCAATGTGATGGCCAACGGCTCAATTGCAAGTGCAAACAGCAGGGGGGACATAGGACATCCCTGTCTCATCCCACAGTGGAGACAAAAGTATCTCGAACTAATATTATTTGTGCGGACACTCGCCTTCGGTTCTTTATATAATAGCATTACCCAGTTCACAAACCTTGGTCCAATCCCAAACCGCTCCATCAGGTACCTCCATTCTACCCAATCAAACGCCTTCTCGGCATCCAATGCCACAACTACCTCTGTTTCTTTCCGCCGGTGCCATAACAACGTTCAAAACCCTCCTAATGTTCGAAAACAGCTGCCTCCCTTTCACGAACCCCGTCTGATCCTCCCCTATTACCTTCGGAAGGCACTCCTCCAGCCTACCCACCAGTACCTTCGCCAACACTTTTACGTCCACATTCAGAAGTGATATGGGCCGATACGACCCACACTCCGTCGGATCCTTATCTTTTTTTAGTAACAGGTAAATCGATGCCTGCCCCAAGATTTGCGGCAACACCCACTTCCCTATCGCCTCCTCAAACATCCCCACCATCAGGGGCACCAGCTTATACTTAAATTGTTTATAATATTCCACCGGAAACCCTTCCGGCCCTGCCACCTTCCCCGACTGCATCCTCCCAATCGTATCCTTTATCTCCTGCTCCACTATTGCTCCTTCTAATGTAGCCCTGTCCCCCTCCCCTAGCCTCGGGCACTCCAACCCATCTAGAAATTCCTGCATCTCACGGTCTCCCCCATAGTGGCTGTGACTTGTACAACATCTCATAAAACTCCTCAAAAACCTTGTTAATCAGCACTGGGGCCACCACCAACTTCCCTGCCCTATCCTTCACCTGAAGAATTTCCCTAGCCGCTGCCTCCCTCCGGAGTTGACCTGCTAACATACGCCTTATCTCCATGTTCATAAACTGCACCCCTTGCACGTCTCAGTTGGCGCTCCGCCTTCCTGGTGGACAGTCGGGCGAAGCTCGCCTGTAGTTCCTTCCTCTTTTCCAGCTTCGCCGGGTCCCCATCCTCTGCATACCGCCTGTCTACCTCCAACATCTCATCTATTACCCTCTGCCGCTCCAACCTCTCCTCCTTGTCCACCCTGGCCTTAAACAAAATTACCTCACCCCTCACCACTGCCTTTAGAACCTCCCAGACGACTGCGTTCGACACCTCACCCGAACAATTGAAACCTTCATATTCCTTAATTACCTTTTCAATTTTCTCACAGAACACTTGGTTCCCCAAAAGTCCCACATCCAGTTTCCACCCCGGTCTCTGCGCTGCCCCCTTCTCCAGCACCATATCCACCCAATGTGGAGCGTGATCTGACACTGCACTTGCAGAGTATTCCGACCCCTTGACTCCAGCCAGCAAAGCCTTCCCCACCACAAAAAAGTCGATCTGCGAGTATACCTTGTGGACCGCTGAGAAAAATGAATATTCCCATTCCCTTGGGTGCAGGAACCTCCAAGGGTCCACCCCTCCCATTTCCACCATTAGCCCAGCCAGCGCCTTCGCCCCCCCTGATGGGACCAGCGAGCGCGGCCGTGATCTGTCCAACCTTAGCTCCTGTACCAAGTTCCAGTCCCCCCCCCACAATCAGCTCATGCAAGTCCAAGTCGGGAATAGCCCCAAACACCTTCCTCGCGAATCCCACATCGTCCCAATTGGGACCGTATACACTTAACAGCGCCACTAATCTCCCCTCCAGTGCCCCTGTCACAATCACATATCTACCCCCCTGATCTGCCACCACCTTCTCCAGCTGGAAGCGTACCCTTTTGCTGACCAGCACCGCTACCCCTTGAGCCCTTCCATCAAATCCGGAGTGAAACACTTGGCTAATCCAGCCCTTTTTAAGTCTCACCTGGTCCTTCACCCTCAAGTGAGTCTCCTGCAGCATTGCTACATCGGCTTTCAAACTTTTAAGATGTGGAAGCACCCTTGGCCGGACCTCCTAGCCCTCTCACGTTCCACGTGATTATCCTTACTGGGGGTCTCTCACCCCCACCTTTCTTATCCACCATCACCATACCACCGGGCCCTGCTCCATAAGCCTGACCCGCCCCTGTCCATTGTTAACATCGAACCCCCCCCCCCCCCTCCCAAGAACCCCCCCTACAAAAACATCCCCCAACATCCATCCCTCCACCCCCTCTTGCTCGCCTCGTAGGCCCATTGAAGCTTGCTATCCAGGCTCGTTCTCCTCCCTGTCCGCAGTTCTCCTCTCACCTCACCCCCGTTCACTAACTGACTTTAGTTAGCTAGCGCGGGTGGCTCCCCCCGCCAATACCTCTCGCCCCCTTCCACCCAGTCCCAGAGAAAGAAACACCAAAACAAGCCCAACAATCCAACCCCTACAATTCACTAACATAACATTTAACCGTCGCAACACAGAACACCATTAACTTGAACTCTGTAACAATGCAAAGAGAAGTAAATTTCAATACAAATCAGTTTAAAAAAAAAAAAAGTTGTAACATTTGTACATTTTCCAGCCGCTCAAACACAGTCCACAGTCTCTCTTCCAGTTCCGCTCTTCACGCCTGTCCCAAGCCTTCTGCCCTCACGAACGCCTCAGCCGTCTCCGCTGTCTCAAAATAAAAGTCTTTGGCGTTATATGTTACTCTCAACTTCGCCGGGTACACCACACCAAATCGCACCCCCTTCTTGTACAAAGCCGCCTTCACTCGCCCAAACGCCGCTCGTCTTTTTGCCAACCCCACCGTCCAGTCCTGGTAGATCCGAACCGCAGTACCATCCCACAGCATCTCACGCCCCTGCTTCGCCCAGTTTAATACTTTCTCCTTCATGCAAAACTTATGGAAGCAGATAATTACTGCCCTTGGCGGCTCGTTCACTTTGGGCTTCGGCCTTAATGACCGATGAACTCGGTCTAGCTCGTACAGGGTGGGGTTCTCACCCTCCCCCATCAGCTCCGCCAACTTCTTAGCGAAGTATTGCATTGGCCTTGGGCCCTTTGTCGCTTCGGGCAAGCCCACAATTCTCAAATTGTGCCGCCTTGAGCGGTTTTCCAAGTCTTCCAGCTTTGCTCGGAGTCCTCTGTTAACCTCAACCACCCTCCGCAGCTCGTCCCCCATCGAGGTGACCTGGTCGCTGTGTCGTGTCACGGCCTCCTCCACCTCCTTCATCTTCTCGCCCTGCTCTCTCACCTCGGCCGATGCCTTTGCCACCTCCACCCTCATCAGGCCGATTGCCTCCTCCACCAATGACCTCAACACGACCGCCGTCTCTTTCCTCAAGGCCTCCATGTGCCTCACCAAACGTTTTTCCAGCTCCACCGCCATCACCTTGGTCATCTTCTCCACTGTAAGTAGTGCGGCGTCGCCTTGCAGTTCGGCTTCCGCCATCCTGTCAACACTTTTGCTCTTCTTCTCCTTGGGCGGCGAACCCGCGTTTCCTCCTTTCTTCGGCGCTGCTCTTCGCATCCTTTCGCGGCTTATTGTTTTTTATCTTTCCTTTCTCCTCTCTCCCCCTTCACCCTCCTGCCCTTCATCAATCTGACATTCTTTTTTGAAATAAAAGGGGGGAAGAGAGAAAAAAAAAAATTTCACCAAACTTCCTTAAATCTTCTTTCTTTCTCCTCTGCATTCACCTGGGACCAGGCTTCAACCTTCTTCTTCCTAGGTGGGAGCCATCCAACGTGGAGCACCCTCCCTACATGGTGCCCTGGCCTCGGGCCTGCTGCCTCGGCCTCCTCGTAGCTCCGCCCCCGCTACTCTGACCTACCGGGCCCGGCGCCTCAGCCCCCCGCCGGCCGACACCCGCGCGGGGTTCTTCGCGGGTTCTTAAACCGGGCCCTCTGGCTGCTCGTGGCGGCCCCAAAGGCCGCCGATAGTCGGGGGGGGGGGGGATGCGTGAGGACTCGGGGATTTCCCCGAAATCGCCACGAATCGCACCGTTGCTCCGGCCGCCCTGCTCGCCCACGCCACCGGAAGTCCCGCATCTTTGTGTTGTGGGGGTGAAACCCGCGCAGACACAGGGCGAATGCAAACTCCACACAGACAGTGACCCAGGGCCGGGATCGAACCCGGGTCCTTGGCGCCGTAGGCAGCAATGCTAACCACTGCACCACCGTGCCGCCTGGTGGTTGCGATATGAACAGTCCCGATTACATACTTCCCTATTCCTCCACAAGTATTGTCCACTGACGCTTCTTTATGCAGCCATTCATCCATTCATGCATGTGGGTGTAGGCAGCACCCCGAGAGTTAGTCACCCATCAGTGGTGAGGATTGTCAGGTGGGGCATGGGAGGAGGGGAATTGGTTGGCTGGGCTCCAATTGTGAGTGTGGCAAAGGGGAAGTGGAAGTATGGTGTGGTTCTGTCGATTAGCAGTGGGTAGTTCAGTGTAGTTTCAGCGCCTATACTTCCTCCAGAAACTAAGGAAATTCGGCAAGTCCACATTAACCCTTACCAACTTTTAAAGATGCACCATAGAAAGCATCCTATCGGGCTGCATCACAGCCTGGTATGGCAACTGCTCGGCCCAGAACCGCAAGAAACTTCAGAGGGTCGTGAACAGTCGTGAACGGGAGGACACCTCGGAGGGCTGTGAGGCTATATGGGTAGAGATCAGGAATAAGAAGGGTGCAGTCACAATGTTGGGGGTTTACTACAGGCCTCCCAACAGCCAGCGGGAGATAGAGGAGCAGATAGGTAGACAGATTTTGGAAAAGAGTAAAAACAAGAGGGTTGTGGTGATGGGAGACTTCAACATCCCTAATATTGAGTGGGACTCACTTAGTGCCAGGGGCTTAGACGGGGCAGAGTTTGTAAGGAGCATCCAGGAGGGCTTCTTAAAACAATATGTAGACATTTCGGGAACAGTGACCACAATTCAGTAAGTTTTAAAGTGCTGGTGGACAAGGATAAGTGTGGTCCTAGGGTGAATGTGCTAAATTGGGGGAAGGCTAATTATAACAATATTAGGCGGGAACTGAAGAACATAGATTGGGGGCGGATGCTTGAGGGCAAATCAACATCTGACATGTGGGAGGCTTTCAAGTGTCAGTTGAAAGGAATTCAGGACCAGCATGTTCCTGTGAGGAAGAAGGATAAATACGGCAATTTTCGGGAACCTTGGATAACGAGAGATATTGTAGGCCTCGTCAAAAAGAAAAAGGAGGCATTTGTCAGGGCTAAAAGGCTGGGAACAGACAAAGCCTGTGTGGAATATAAGGAAAGTAGGAAGGAACTTAAGCAAGGAGTCAGGAGGACTAGAAGGGGTCACAAAAAGTCATTGGCAAATAGGGTTAAGGAAAATCCCAAGGCTTTTTACACGTACATAAAAAGCAAGAGGGTCGCCAGGGAAAGGGTTGGCCCACTGAAGGATAGGCAAGGGAATCTATGTGTGGAGCCAGAAGAAATGGACGAGGTACTAAATGAATACTTTGCATCAGTATTCACATGAGAAGGAATTGGTAGATTTTGAGTCTGGAGAAGGGTGTCTAGATAGCCTAGGTCACATTGAGATCCAAAAAGATGAGGTGTTGGGCGTCTTAAAAAATATTAAGGTAGATAAGTCCCCAGGGCCTGATGGGATCTACCCCAGAATACTGAAGGAGGCTGGAGAGGAAATTGCTGAGGCCTTGACAGAAATCTTTGGAACCTGACTGTCTTCAGGTGATGTCCCAGAGGACTGGAGAATAGCCAATGTTGTTCCTCTGTTTAAGAAGGGTAGCAAGGATAATCCAGGGAACTACAGGCTGGTGAGCCTTACTTCAGTGGTAGGGAAATTACTGGAGAGAATTCTTCAACACAGCATCTACTCCCATTTGGAAGCAAATGGACGTATTAGTGAGAGGCAGCATGGTTTTGTGAAGGGGAGGTCGTGTCTCACTAACTTGATAGAGTTTTTCGATGAGGTCACAAAGATGATTGATGCAGGTAGGGCAGTGGATGTTGTCTATATGGACTTCAGTAAGGCCTTTGACAAGGTCCCTCATGGTAGACTAGTACAAAAGGTGAAGTCACACGGGATCAGGGGTTAGCTGGCAAGGTGGATACAGAACTGGCTAGGCCATAGAAGGCAGAGAGTAGCAATGGAAGGATGCTTTTCTAATTGGAGGGCTGTGACCAGTGGTGTTCCGCAGGGATCAGTGCTGGGACCTTTGCTGTTTGTAGTATATATAAATGATTTGGAGGAAAATGTAACTGGTCTGATTATAAGTTTGCAGACGACACAAAGGTTAGTGGAATTGCAGATAGCGATGAGGACTGTCAGAGGATGCAGCAGGATTTAGATTGTTTGGAGACTTGGGCGGAGAGATGGCAGATGGAGTTTAATCCGAACAAATGTGAGGTAATGCATTTTGGAAGGTCTAATGCAGGTAGGGAATATACAGTGAATAGTAGAACCCTCAAGAGTATTGAAAGTTAGAGAGATCTAGGAGTACAGGTCCACAGGTCATTGAAAGGGGCAACACAGGTGGAGAAGGTAGTCAAGAAGGCATACGGCATGCTTGCCTTCATTGGCCGGGGATTGAGTATAAGAATTGGCAAGTCATGTTGCAGCTGTATAGAACCTTAGTTAGGCCACACTTGGAGTATAGTGTTCAATTCTGGTCGCCACACTACCAGAAGGATGTGGAGGCTTTAGAGAGGGTGCAGAAGAGATTTACCAGAATGTTGCCTGGTATGGAGGGCATTAGCTATGAGGAGCGGTTGAATAAACTCGGTTTGTTCTCACTGGAACGAAGGAGGTTGAGGGGAGACCTGATAGAGGTCTACAAAATTATGAGGGGCATAGACAGAGTGGATAGAGGCTTTTCCCCAGGGTAGCGGGGTCAATTACTCGGGGGCATAGGTTTAAGGTGAGAGGGGCAAGGTTTAGAGTAGATGTACGAGGCACGTTTTTTACACAGAGGGTAGTGGGTGCCTGGAACTCGCTACCGGAGGAGGTGGTGGAAGCAGGGACGATGGTGACGTTTAAGGGGCATCTTGACAAATACATGAAATCGGATGGGAACAGAGGGATACGGACCCAGGAAGTGTAGAAGATTGTAGTTTAGTCGGGCAGCATTGTCGGCACGGGCTTGGAGGGCCGAAGGGCCTGTTTCTGTGCTGTACATTTCTTTGTTCTTGTTCTTTGTTCTAATGTATCTCCACTATGTAAAAAGGGATGTGGAGAGAAAACCGCGAATTATAGACCAGTAATCCTGACATTTCTGGTGGTGAAATTATAGAATCCATTATCAAAGATTTTATAGCAAGCACTTGGAAAACAGTGGTTGGATTGGACAGAGTCAGCGTGGATTTA
Organism: Scyliorhinus torazame; assembly: GCF_047496885.1. Taxonomy (NCBI): domain Eukaryota; kingdom Metazoa; phylum Chordata; class Chondrichthyes; order Carcharhiniformes; family Scyliorhinidae; genus Scyliorhinus; species Scyliorhinus torazame. Next base: position 116,988,656 of record NC_092709.1, read on the forward strand.
TGGAGGGGAAATCATGCTGGACAAATCTACTGTGATTCTTCGAGGATGTAACTGGTCGAGTTGACAAGCAGGAGACAGTGGCTGCGGTGTATTTGGACTTTCAGAAGTCTTTTGACAAAGTCCAGCATAAGAAATTAAGGCGCATCGGATTAGGGGTAATGTTTTGGGCCGGTTTAGCTCAGTGGGCTAGACAGCTGGTTTGTATTTATTATGGGCCAGAGCTTAGAGAACCCCAAAGTATATCATGGAGTTCACCTGACCCACAATTTTGAATAGGTTTTGGTTATGGGGAGCACAAGGGCCCACTTTACAGGTGTGATGCAACAGAGAACGAAAAGTATTTTTAAACAAAAACAATGTTTATTCTGTGAACCCAGTTAATATTTTATAAACACACAGTAAACAGTTTATGAACTACCAACACGCGTAACTCCACAGATACAATACTCTATAGATAGCCCTTAATAACGTCCCAAACAACATCCATAAGTTAAAATCTTTTTAAACAAAGACAGCAGGTTTAAATTTACTACAGAAACAAGTGTTGCTTTGAAATCATCAATGAGCTGAAGACATTCTTTAGATTGCTGAGAGAGAGATCATAATATCTTCTTGCTGTTAATGCAGCTCTCTAACTCTGAAAACAAAACCAAAACCACACTGCAGCTCCCAGCTCAAAACGAAAGTAAAAGCAGAGCCAGAGCTCAGCTCCACCCACACAATGACATCACTGCAGCTATTTGATGAAACACACTTTTCTTAAAGGGATTCTCACATGACAGTGATGCAGAACAAAACCAGCAGTGTGGGTTCAATTCTTGTACCAGCTGAGGTTATTTCCGAACCCCTCTTCAGATGAGGGAACAAAATGTAATATCACCAAATTTGCCGATGGCACCAATTTGTGTGGGAGGGTGAGCTGCGGGGGGATGAAGAGATCACTCACTGTGATCTGGGAAAGTTGAGTGAGCGGGCAAATGAATGACATGAATAATTTAGATAAATGCGAGGTTATATACATTGGTAGCAAAAACGAGAAGGAAGACTAATATCTGAATAGCCATAAATTAGGAGAGTGTGCAATGAAACATGGGTGGCCTTGTACACTAGTCACGTCACTGAATGTAAGCATGCAGATACAGCAGGCGATAAAAGAAGGCAAATTGTAAGTTGGCCTTCATAGGGAGAGGATAGGAGTACAGGAGCCAGGATGTCTTGTTGCAAATATACAGGATTGTATAGACAGGATTATTTCTCTGTAATTCAGAAGAATGAGGGGGATCTCATAGAAACCTGTAACATTCCAACAGGACTAGGCAGGGTAGATGCAGGAAGGATGTTCCCGTTGGTGGGTGTGTCAAGAACCAGGGGTCACAGTCTGAGGACACGGGGTAGACCATTTAGGATAGGGATGAGGAGAAATTCTTTCACCGAGTGGTGAGCCTGTGCAATTTGTTACTACAGGAAGTAGTTGAGGCCAAAATCTTTTATGTCTTCAAGAAGCCGTTAGATATAGCACTTTGGGGGAAGGGAATCAAAGGATATGGGGTAAAGCGGTATTAGACTATTGAGTTGGATGATCGGCTATGATGATTAATGAATGGCGGAGCAGGCTCGAAGGACATCCTCCTATTTTCTATGTTTCTTTGAGACCAAAACTATACACAGTACTGTTGATGTGGTCTCACCAATGCCCTGTGCAACTGTAGCAAAACTTCCTTACTTTTATATTCCATTCCCTTGCAATAAATGACAACATACCATTTGTCTTCCGAATCACTTGTTTTACCTGCTTACTAACTTTTTAATGAATCATGTGCTCGGACAGCCAGATCCCTCTGTACCGCATATTCCTGCAATCTCGCTCCATTGAAAAATATGCTGCTTTTCTATTCTTCCTGCCAAAGTGTATTTTCCCACATTATATTCCATCTGTCAAATTTTTGGTCCTTCACTTAACATTTCCTTTTCTAAACTCAATGTACTATTCACAAGTTACTCTCCGACCCATCTTTGTGTCATCAGAAAATTTAGTAACCATACATTCAGTCTCTTCATCCAAGTCATTGATATAAGTTCTAAATAGTTGAGGCCCCAGCACTGATCCCTGTGGCACTCCACTGGTTCCAGCTTGTCAACCCGAAATGATCCATTTATCCCTACTCCCTGCTTCTAGATGGAATCCTCTATCCATATTATGTCACCCCCTAAATCATGAGCTCTTATTTTGTGTAATAACTTTTTGATGTGACACCTTATCAAATGGCTTTTTGAAATCCAAGTAGCCCCTATCTACACATTTGCCTTTATATACCCGGCTTGTTAACTCCTCAAAGAAATCTAATGCATTATCAAACACAAAACAATGTTGACATTGCCTGATTACAATAAGATTTTCTAAGTGCCCTGCTATAACCGCTTCAATAGCAGATTCTAGCATTTTCCTTACCATAGATACTAGACTAACTGGCCTTCCTGTCTCTCCCCTTTCTTGAATTAAGGTGTTACATTTGCTGTTTTGAAAACTGATGGAACCTAGGGAATTTTGGAAAGTTAAAACCAATACATCTGCTTTCTCAGCAGCCACTTCTTTTAAGACCTTAGGATGAAGTCTATCAGACCTGGAGACTTCTCAGCCTTTTGGTCTAATAACTTCCTCAGTGCTTTTTCCTGGTGATTGTAATTGTTTTAAGTTCCTCCCTCCCATTTGCCTTCCAAATCACTAGTTTTACCTGTATACTAACTTTTTATGATACATGTGCTAGGACGCATGATTGATAATTATTTCTGGGATGAGTTGAAAGTTCTGAGGCAGTTTAAAGTTGCTTGAGATTTTATTTCAAACTATTTAAAATTATTATTGCTTCTGAAACTGGATTTGCATATTGTCATGACACTATTCACTTAACTGTTTTTTTAACAATATGAAAACAATGATTGCGCTGTAATGGATTTATATATAACGGTAATGTTGGTTGGCATTCCTTTAGGTCGAAAAGAAGATGGACAAGCACAACACAAACAAGTTCGTCCGACATCTGGGAGAGGATTTCAGCGCAATCCTGGTCAAAGATTTGGTCATTATCCTTCAACCAGGTTTGAAAACCCAACAGGCTGTGGATTTGCACAGCCACCAGGAACCTTTGATCCACCATTTAACCAGAGGCCACCGTTTAGACCTCCAGGATTTCATCCATCTGACCACATGATGCATTCACAACCAATGGCATCAAATCCAATTATGCCGTGTTCGTATTCATTTTGGCCTCCAGTGCCAAATGATGTGCATCGTTTCTTAACTCCCCCTCCTCCTCCTCCTCCTCCCCCCCCTCCTCTAATTCCTCCAATGAACACCGGCTGGTCAGAATCCAACATGAGGCACCCTACTTGCTTTTCAAATTCTCCTTTCTCTGGTTTACCTAATGTTCCTCCTCCTCCTCCTCCTCATATGCCAACTGCTCATTTCCCACCACAATTACCTCCACAAGGCTCACAAAACTTTCCCTATCCACCCCACTATTAGCAAAGTTCATATGTTGCAAGCTTTCTGAAGTCCATAAATTTCATGATGACAATCATCAAGTAGCGTTCTCAGTGCGGTCACAACTGAATTGACTGCAAGCTCTTACAACCAAGCATTCGGGGGAATTCTGCAGCTTCTTGCGTTCAGTTCTAATTAGTAAGAACAGAGTTGTCCTAATATAGAGTTAGCATCAGTTAGTGATCCTCAGCAACTGTTTGCATCAAACCTCTGCTTAAAATAGTCATTGCAGCAAACAAAATCTTATCTGAACATTTGAAATGCAGAGTTATTTCCTCTTGTGTTTTATTAAAAATTAAAGAACAAGCTCTTCATGCTAGCTATTCATGAATATTTTCTTTACTGATGTCTGCTGTTTTTTAACCTTCAGAGACTGATTTTGCTCATGTTAATGGGCTGAACTTGCCCTTTCTTCACTCTTGTTATAATAAATGCAATCATGTACAGCCGTAGTTTGTGCAGAAATGACACTTTGTGGGTGAAGCTGATCTTTGGCAGGCCAAAATTGGTAACAATGAATCTGGTTTGCATCCCAGCTGACTTTCTTTACCACTTAAGTCAATGAGAAAGGAATTTGAACAGGATGTGAAATGAGCTGCTAATTTTATGTTGCTGCCGAAGATCAATTTCACCCCCTTATTTCCTGGACATAATTGTAACGCTGTATTTTGTAAATGCAGAAATTTTGTTTCATTAGTGTTAAATTTGTCATCTATTCTTAGAGTTGGACTTTTCATACATAATAAAAAAATTCTTAACCAAAAACACTTGGATATCAGTCTTAACTCAAAATGGCCGAATGTGAAACAGGACAAAGCGAATCTTATTTTATAAGAAGCTGTAAAGTTGATCTGTGGTAATGTTTGTGTTTGTCTTTTGACATTTAATATGAGTTTAGAGGGAATTTATTGAACATTAAATTTACTTTACAACTTTCAGTAAATTCTGTCTTTTTTGTTTGGTTAGTTTTATTTAGCTTACTTGTATATTTCCTCAAAACTTCAGGCATAAATCTTGAATGAATAGATTAATAATGAGAAATTCATTCATAATAAAATGTTAATTTGTCTTTGTAGTGCTGTTAATTTAGTGCAGCTGTCAAGTTTGAAGATCCAACAGCCCCGCTCACTGCAGGCGCAAATCCCGTAATGGCTGCTAAATATCACGAGAGGCCAAAAATGGTATTTGCGCCAATGAGACCTCAGAATGAGATCTTCCCTGCCCCCTGCTGGTGACATAATCGGCTTCACACCCAGGAAAGACGAGGGCCTTATTTGCATAAATTAACGTTGTATTGGTGGGCTTGACATCGCTACTTCTGCCCCCATCCTAACTTGCTATCCAGTCGGCGTGACGCAATGCTGGCTCGAATCACTTCAGATTTTTAAAAACAAAAAACAGCCAAGGGGATCACGTCGGGGATGCACAAATAGGTATAACCACTGGATGGTGAGGAACATAGCTGGGCATTGCTCCCCAGTGCTCTGACAGTACAAGGAGACCCTCTGGAAACACTATTGCTGGGCTTGTCCTTGCCCATTGTGCGGGGGGGGGGGGCGAGTTCCCAGAGTCCGTGACAGTCTTGATGTCCATGGAGGGATGGCTTTTATTTAAATCTGAGATCGAGGCACCCTTTCCCGATGTTGCAGTCTTTCTTAAACCCCCCCCCCCCCCCACCACCACCACCACCAGTCGACTGCAGGAAACTCGCTTCCCCTTTGAAATTTCAGAGTGCTGCTCAATGAGTAAAGAAAAGCCGGCTACGCAGCCTGCGAGTTTCTCTGGTTTTCGCACCTGAGCCAACATTCTCTGCATTTTAGGGAAGATTCTTTTTAATTTCCATCAGCTCAACATTGCAATATTAACAGCTAATCATTAGCTTAATATGGGCCAATTTATTAGCCATGCACCAAAAGCATGGCTATAGTTGGATTTCTTTATTTTTATATATGAATAATACATCTGTTGTGTTGCTCACTACCAACAAATTAATTTAAAATGTGTGCATGGTGGTTTATACACCACGTTCTGTGTTGCAGTGTCATGCCAGCCAGAATGATCCTGCATTTGATCCTGTGGCTGTACTACCATTGCATCACCGCAATTCATTTCAGAACTGTTGCTTTGTTACCTAATAACTAATTCAACATCACGCCCTACGTAGAAATTTGACAGTGCAGGAGGAGGCCATATGTAAAAGATCCCCTGGCACTATTTTACCCCTGGTGTTCTGGCCAATATTTAATCCTTCAATCAATATCACTAAAACAGATGATCATTGGTTTGCAGGTCAGGATTGTCATGTTGGGTGTTCCGATACACAAACGAACCAACACGGTTGTAGATGGTACAACTCTGTTTTATTATTCTGTACAATAATAACTATTAACTTCTGGCTGTGGTTCGTACTTCACCAGCTAACCTGTGGACCCAGCCCTAGCACTATCTTAGTGAGGCACTCAGCACTTGGTGTATGTCTGAGTGGCACGCTGTGAGCTCTGTGCTCTGAGCTATCTCCTGGTAGAATGAGCGGGAACTGTGGTGTTCCCTGCTTTATAGTGCGTGTGCTCTCACTGGTGATTGGCTGTGACGTTGTGCGTATGTTGATTGGTCCATCTACCTGTCCATCAGTGTGTGTGATTGCACCATGATATGTTAATATGGATATCATGATAAGGAGAACAAATGAAATTTTGTCCTTCATTGCGAGAGGGATGGTTTAAAAGCAGGGAGGTTATGTTGCAGCTGTATCGGGAGCTGGTCAGGCCACACCTGGAGTACTGTGTACAGTTTTGGTCTCCTTACTTGAGAAAGGATGTATTGGCACTGGATGATGTGCAGAGGAGATTCACTAGGTTGATTCCGGAGTTGAGAGGATTGGCTTATGAGGAGAGACTGAGTAGACTTGGACTATACTCATTAGAATTTAGAAGAATGAGGGGAGATCTAATACAAACCGTTACAATTATGATGGGAATAGTTACGATAGAAGCAGGTAGGTTGTTTTCACTGACTGGTGAAACTAGAATTAGGAGGCATAGCCTCAAAATAAGGGGGAGCAGATATAGGACTGAGTTTAGGAGGAACTTCTTCACCCAAAGGGTCGTGAATTTGTGGAATACCCTGCCCAGTGAAGCATTTGAGGCTATCTCGTTTAATGTTTTTAAGGCAAAGCTAGATAGATTTTTGAACAGTAAAGGAATTAAGGGTGAGCGGGCGGGTAAGTGGAGCTGAGTCCACAAAAAGATCACCCATGATCTTATTGAATGGCGGAGAAGGCTCAAGGGGCCAGATGGCCTACTCTTGCTCCTAGTTCTTATGTTCTTACCTTATTATCACATTGCTGTTTGTAGTTTTGGGGGGGGGGGGGTTGCTGCCACATTTCCGACATTTCAAAAGTACCTACGTGCTTTGAGATGTCTAATTGTGAAAGACGTATAAATGCTAGTCATTTTCTTTCTTATGGAGAGGTTGTGTCTTAGTGGATGGACAAGGAGAACAAATCTGATCTGTGTGAGACCGGGGAGAGTTTCAAGATCAGTGGGGGACAGGTATTTGTTCCAAAGTAGAGTTTGTTCTCTGTTAGGGACAAGGAATGTCCAGTCTTACAGGGTATAAAGGTAAGTCTGTGAGGAGGAGTGGAAGGTCCGATTTCTGCTCCGCCAGAGCAGGAAAAGCATTGCGGAATAACTTCGAGCCACATCCTTTTATAACCCAAACACCAGCCGTGCTGAAGTCATGGAAACAAATTCATCCTCTTATGTAATTGCTGGATATTTCAGAAATCCCCTTTCTGCCAAAGCTTCAGCGAGGGAGCAGAAGACGCCCTGAAGTATTGACCAGCTAATATTGTGAGGAGGATTCTTCATTAGAACTGTTTTGATACAACATTTCATTCAAACTGTTCAATCTGGACAAGTCACAGATTTCACCTCCGTGTAAATGGATTAACATGCCATAATAGTTACATGCTGCACAGTAGCACAGTGGTTAGCACTGTTGCTTCACAGTGCCAGGGACCCGGGTTCGATTCCTGGCTTGCGTCACTATGTAGTGACTGTAGAGTCTGCACGTTCTCCCCGTGTCTGCGTGGGTTTCCTCCGGGTGCTCCGGTTTCCTTCCACAAGCCCTGAAAGACATGTTTCTTAAGTGAATTGGACATTCTGAATTCTCCCTCAGTGTACTCGAACAACCGCCGGAGTGTGGTGACTAAGGGATTTTCACAGTAGCTTCATTGCAGTGTTAATATAAACCTACTTGTGACACTAATAAAGATTATTATTATTAGATGAACGCTTTGTTTCAACTTTATTTTTGACTGACTCACTAAGATTTGTTGTACAAATTGACCCTTCATACGAGTGCCAGAGCTATCTGATAGCATAGTCAGATGGAAAGGATAATGAGAATCTACTTATAAATATATAAACATTGCTAAACCAAATACAGCCTGGAAGTGTAATGAGGGAAATGATCATTTGAATTGAACCAGGCACAGACTGGGGGCTGATTTACAGTTCTGCTCCTGCCAGCATAGACTCGCTGCCGACCTCTGCTGATGATAGGAGCAGCGTCCAGGTGCAAATTCCTCTCCTTGTACCATACTAATTTATGCATGGAGGAGAGTTAGTCAGAATCCCAGTATTGAGCTGCCATTTTGAAGAGGAGGCCCGATACCGGGGTGCATTCCCCTCCCACCCACAATGCAAATCCTGCCCCCCCCCCCCCCCATCTGACAAACAGGGGCATCCTCTTCAGCCCCTGCTTCCCCTTCACACCACGGGAATATTGGGCCCCCATAGCACGCACAATTAAGGGTGGCCCGATGCAATCCCATTCTCTCACCCCATCAAAGACACCTGCCTGATAGCTGAAGAGCAGTCCAGGCACTATAGTGAAAAATCACTTACCCTTCCCGAACATCTGCTGCCTCAGACAAAAATATTTTAAGCAGCAGCTGTTGCAAGTGTCAGAGGCTTCCTCTAAAACCTAGTAAACTTTAAAGGGCTTCAAATCCCTTGACAGCCTTTGAATTGCAATCTTCCATTCAATTTTGCAGAGTAATAGATTGGTGGATTGGTGATCTATCTTTCCCATCATACTTGAATGGATCTCCTTTATCCTGCTTTGATGGGAACCACAATTTGTATACACACTTGCTATGATTGACAGTTCGTCACCACATCAAAAGCAGCTAAATGGTTTCTGCTGTGAAAGAGGACGTGATGGATTTTGGGGGGGTACATTTGTCATGCACTGTCCCCCTTGAACCACCACGTCAGGGCCATGCTTGGGAAAACTTGCACCAAATCCCACCAGGAGGATTCACACTGTGCAAAATGGAGGGGTGGAGCTTCGGGCTTCCAACCCATTCATCACATAGCTCACTACTGCTGATGGCGGGGGACTGGAGCATCGGAATGGGATTGGGGCCCTGCACCAATTCTGTTTTTCGGCGAACACTCCATTCTTCACCCGATTGGGAAACCCACTCCCAGCGTCGAGTAACAGAGAATCCACCCTTGGATAGATGGCAGCATATATTTGCTGACTTTTGTTTAGATGGTCCCAGAAATAAAGATTCTGTGTCATCCATACTTCAGTATCCAATTTACAGTCGGTACTAGTGTGCAGAATGTTGACCTTCAAGGAAGAAGTATGGTTTGTGTTGTAAACTTGTACGTTCATGTTGTAAACTTGTCCACATTGTTATTTTCCTGCAGCATTGTAAATATAGTAAATGAGGCATAAAACCTGTTCTCAATCCCTTCCATTACTGAAATTCCAAAGCGGTTGCACTGTGGTTCACCTCTCTATGTTGTCTCCAGTCCGTGGGTGTTAATTTTCCAGGCAGTCGTACCACTTTTAACTCATTGCAAAAAGGTACGGAAAGGTATTTAACTCAAGAGTTTCTTGAATCAGATCATTTGCATATTAATTGGAGTCGTGATTGGCATAATTCCTATTTAAATCGGTGTAGCCTGCTGGAGTGCTTTGAAACTAGAATGTAGCCTATGAAAAAATAGATCTTGGTAAATATTTCAGTAACTCACTGGGGAGCAAGTGTAGACTGCAACTAGCCCTTCATCAGTTTCTCAAGGGCAACTGAGGATGGGCAGTAAATACTGGCCCAGCAGTACACCTATTCCAAAAAGATAATTTTTTTAAAAAAACAAGATACAGAGCAAAGTAGTACTTGGATTGCTCACTTGACTCTCCGATACCTTTTACTATCAACCTTTTCTCATATTGTTCACAATGTCAACTACAGGAGTAGCTGACACATGTGACCAAACGACGCACAAACAAAGAAGATGATGCCATCATTTTACAGACTCTGACCTGCTTGAGAAACTTGCAGTTTACTGAACACTCAAGGCAATAACATTTCCAGAAATATCATGAGTGGGATTCTCTGTCCCGCCAGACCTGTTTTCTGGCACGACGCATAGCGGGATCCTCCGTCCCAGCAGCTGCCAATGGGGTTTCCCATTGTGGCCACCCTCCGCTGATGGAAAATCCATGGGTGTGCGTGCGCTGCCAGCGAAGCGGAGGATCCCACCGACAGAGAATCCTGCCCTTGCATGTGTGCCATGTGGAGGAGGGTAGCCCTGAGTGCTGTCTTTCAACCAAAGGCTATAGATCCATGGTTGCTTTGTTTCTCTGTTGCTCATCTTGGGTATCACCACATTCTTCATTCTCTTAAAGTAATACTGGACAGCTGACCTTGGATGATGCACTCTGGTTAATGTTGGCTCTGCCAGCAAGATTATCAGTAACAACTCAAAAATATCTTCCTTTCCTTCAACAGGCTAATAACACTACATCCTTTATTCAAGCTGCTTCATGTAATTTGCCACATAGTCAACTGCTGGTCTTTTATTTTCTCAATCCTCCACCATGAGAGTATGGTGCAGAAATGTTACTAATCACTCCACTTTCCCCCACTGATAAACTTGGCTTTTCCCAAGCTGACTGGAGCTAGAGGTTCTGCTATATGTTATTTTTCCTCCTCACCTCACTGCTGTACCTATCTTTTGTAGGAACCCCCGAGTATCTCCTGTCCACCTCGACTATCTCATCCAACAATCATCCATGCTCCTCCCTCCTATCCCTGTGCGCCTTAAACGAGATATCTCCTCTCGAACCACTGCCTTTAGTTTCTCCCAGAACGTGGTGGCTGACGCCTCCCCGTTCTGATTAATCGCCACATAATCCCCAATCGTCGGCCTCACCTTTTCGCAAAACCCCTTATCTGCCAAAAGACCTGAATCTAGCCTCCATGCTGGCCTCTGCACCCGCCCCAAGCTAAGCCTCGCCTTCAGCCAATGTGGCGCATGATCCGAAATCACAATTCCCGCATACTCAGCCCCCACAAACTCCAACAGCACCGCTCAACTCACCACAAAGAAATCAATTCTGGAGTACACCTTATACACGTGCGAGAAGATTCCTCCCACACCCGCTCCCGGGTTCCTGAACCTCCACGGATCAACTATTCCCATACGTTTCAGAAACCCTCCCACCTCTGCCATCCTCGACCTTCCCATTGACTTAATCACACAATTAAAATCTCCACCCACAATCAGTTGATGCGTATCCAAGTCCACAATTGCTCCCACTAACCTGTTAACGAACCCTGCGCCGTTCCAATTGAACACATATACATTGATGAGCACTCCCCTCCAACACCCCACTCACTATCACAAATCTTCCCCCCGGATGCCGCCTTCCCTGGCCCCCCACAAATCCCATCCTTTTGTTCAACAAAATGCCCCTCCGCCCCCCGCGACTTCAAATCAAACCCCGAGTGAAATACTTGTCCCACCCATCCCTTCCTCAACCTAACCTGATCCTTCACCAGGAGGTGCATCTCCTGCAGAAAAATCACTTCTGTTTTCAAACTCCTCGGGTGCACAATATACCTTCTTTACTGCCTGCTGTACCTGCATGTTTACTTTCAGCGACTGATGCACGAGGACAAGAAGGTCTCACTGAGTATCCAATTCTCTCAATTTACACCCATTCAAATAATAATCTGCCCCCCTGTTTTGCTACCGAAGTGAATAACCTCACATTTATCCATATACTACATGCACCCACTCACTCAGCCTGTCCATATCCCGCAGAAGCTTCTCTGCATCCTCCTCGCAGCTCACCCTCCGACCCAACTTTGTATCTTCTGCAAATTTGGAGATAATACATTTGGTTCCCTTGTCCAAATCATTACTATATATGTGAACAATTGGGGTCCTTGCACAGATCCCTGCAGTACCCCACGAGTCACTGCCTGCCAATAGGAAAAAAGACCCATTTATTCCAACTCTTTGCTTCCTGTTTGCTAACCAACTTTCTATGCATCTCAAGATATTACCCACAATCCCATACGCTTTAACTTTACTTAGTAATCTGCTATGTCGGGTGCCTTCTGAAAGTCTAACCACATCCACCAGTTCTCCCTGATCAACTGGGCAGCACTGTAGCATTGTGGATAGCACAATTGCTTCACAGCTCCAGGGTTCGATTCCGGCTTGGGTCACTGTCTGCGCGGAGTCTGCACGTCCTCCCCGTGTGTGCGTGGGTTTCCTCCGGGTGCTCCGGTTTCCTCCCACAGTCCAAAGATGTGCAGGTTCGGTGGATTGGCCATGATAAATTGCCCTTAGTGTCCAAAATTGCCCTTAGTGTTGGGTGGGGTTACTGGGTTATGGGGATAGGGTGGAGGTGTTGACCTTGGGTAGGGTGCTCTTTCCAAGAGCCGGTGCAGACTCGATGGGCTGAATGGCCTCCTTCTGCACTGTAAATTCTATGATAATCTATGAAAACTGTTCTAGTTACATCTTCAAAGAATTCCACTAGATTTCTCAATCATGACTTCCCTGTCGTAAATCCATGCTGACTTTGTTTGATTATATTACTGCTTTTTAAATATTGGGCTTATATTAGTTACCCTCCAATCTGTAGGAACCATTCCAGAGTCCAAGGAATTTTGAAAAAAGACCACCAATAGATCTACTATTTCTAGGGACACTTCCTGTGTACTCTGGGATGAAAATTATCAGAGCCTGGAGATTTGTCCACCTTCAATCCCATTAATTTCCCCAAAACCATTTTGTTACTAATACTAATTTCCTTCAACTTCTCACCAAAACTTGTGTTTCTCAGAACTTCCGGTACATTATTCACGTCTTTGTGAAGACAGAAGCAAAGTATAAATTTAGTTCCTCAGTCATTTTCTCGTTCCCTGTTATGAATTCCCCCGTTTCTGACTGTAAATAGTCTACATTAGTTTTTATCAATCTTTTTCTCTTTCCATATCTATAGAAACATTTATAGTCAGTTTGTATGTTCCTCGCTAGCTTACTTTCGTATTATATTTTTCCCTTAATCAATCCTTTGGTCCGCCTTTTCTGAATTTTAAACTGTTCCCAATCCTCGGGTCATTGCTTTTTCTTGCTAATTTGTATGTTTTTCTTTTAATCTAATACTATCTCTAATTTCCCTTGTAAGCAATAGTTTGGCCACAGTTCCCTTTCTAATCTTGCACCCAATAGGAATAAACAACTTTTGCAATTCACCGATTCATTCCTTGAATCCCTGCCATTGCCTGTCCACTGTCCTTTATTTCAGTAATGTTTCCAAGTACATCATAACCAACTCATGCCTCATGAGGGGCTGGTTTAGCTCACTGGTCTAAATCGCTGGCTTTTAAAGCAGACCAAGGCAGGCCAGCAGCACGGTTCAATTCCCGTACCAGCCTCCCCGAACAGGCGCTGGAATGTGGCCACTAGGGGCTTTTCACAGTAACTTCATTGAAGCCTACTTGTGACAATAATCAATTTTCATTTCATTTCATTGTTACATTTATTGAGATTCAAGACCTAGGTCTCCGAATCAGTTAACTCACTACTCACCTTATCCATCATATTATGGTCACTAATCCCCAAAGGTTCTTTCACAACTGGATTGCCAACTAATCGTATCTCATGACGCAATAACCAGTCCAAGGTGGCCTGTTCCCTTGTTGGTTCCTCAGCATATTAATCCAGAAAACCATCCCAAATGCACTCCAGAAAATTCCCCTCTATTGTACTGTGATTAATTTGACTCACCCAATGTATTTACAGATTAAAGTCACCCATAATCGCAGATGTTCCTTTATCGCATGCATCTCTGATTTCCTGACTAATGCTATTCCCAACATTACCACTGCAGTTTGGTGGTCTGTATGCCACCCTTACCAATATTTTTTGCCCCTTGGTCTTTCTTAACTCGACCCATACAGATTCCACATTGTCTGCACTAATATCTTTCCTCAATATTGTATCAATATCTTCTTCAATCAACAATGCAACTCCACAACCTTTTCCTCTCTGTCTGTCCTTCCTAAAAACGGATAGCCTCAATGTTTAGTTCCCATCCTTGGTCACCTTGGAGCCATGCCTCTATAATCCCAACTACATCATATCTCTTTACATCTATCTGCGCAACTAATTAATCCATTTTATATTGAATGCTCCATGCATTTTAATGTTTTGTTTCCAGTCCCAACAATTTTTTTTACTGTGTCCTTATGTGATTCTGGCCCTTGATTTCTCTTCCTATCACCTTCCCCTGCTCTGAATCCTTACATAGATTCCCACCTCCTGCTATATTAGTTTAAACCCTGTTGAGTATTTCCTGCATGTTTTCTTTTTATTTCCGATTTCCAGCACATTTTGCTTTTCTATTCAGTTAAACCTTCACCCGAAACTCCACATCGTAGTTTAGGCTTATGAAATCTCATCCCTAGCTCCTTGATGAGTCCAAATCTTATGCTCTATCTGATCCTGAGGTGTTTCAAATTCCATATCCTATCTACAACCAAGTACTTCAAAATCTTTCAAGATCAGCAATGTAGCAATTCCCAAACACCAACATACCCCAGTGATGTGTGTTCAAAATCTTCAGTTTTTGTCATCTCCTTTTGGACACCCCCCCCCCCCCCCCCCCCCCCCCCACGGTCCCACACACACCCGCCACCCACCTATTTTGTATCTCATGTATTCTGAATCCCAACGCATCTGGAGCTCACCCCAGGGCCCTCACCTCTTTTAATTTTCATCTTCCACTTTCTTGTTCTTCGTGCTCCAATATTTCGAAATTGTCTTGATCTGTCTGTTCAGGATCTACCTCTGACCGTTCCTTCAGTCCACTTCTAATTTTCGTCCCAACTTCAACATGGTATCTGTTTTCCTTTCCTTTTATGGAGAGCATTGGGATATTTTACTAGGTTCAAGGCTGGATAAATGCAAATTGTTGTTTTCTCCCTAAAACAAACTATTTTTATTGGATTTCTGAAAGACCCAGGGCGCAATTTAACGGAAACATTTCAACGTGTCATTTTGGACAGGTTTGACAGGGTGTTTCTCGATGGCCGGGTTGGTGAGATCGTGGCCCGTATTTACTGGCACTTAGAGTTGGAAATAAGATTCCCGACATTACTGGCTCCCTTGCCATCTGATTCGCCTGACTCACGACTCAGCTTCTCACCGCTTACGAGAGGGAGCTGTTTATTAACGTTCCCTCACCACTCACTCCCAGGCAACACACAAGCATGGCAGTGCGCAGACACTTTGGCGATGCTGCCCTGGCCAGGCATCTCCATGTTGTGGATGAGAGGTGGGCCACCCTGTTCCCCTGAGGGCCAGCAGCAGGGTCAGCAATACCGCCGGGAGGCAGTGGCAGCAGCTGTCCTTTCGGGCAGCATGACCAGGAGGACCGGCGTCCAATGTAGGAAGAAGACCAATGACATCCACCGAGCTGAAAGGGTAAGTTACCACCTCTCTCCTGGCATCAGTTCCACCTGCCACCCCTTAAATTCCCAACCGCCCCCCGCCCCCCCCAACCCACCACAAATTACTGGCTGAAACCGTGCACCCTCCACACATCCGATTTCCGTGCTTGTTCCTCAGCACCCCCTGGCACTCACCAGCACAACCCCTTCATGTCCAGGTGCGGTGCCCACTAATGCCACTTGCTATTAGAGGGGGTGTCAACATTCCAGCAACTGGAAAGCTGATTGGAGAAGTTGCAAAGTCTTCAGGTGCAAGAGATCATGACAATACTGAGACCAACATTACTAGGGTGCGAACTGCAGTGAAAATCCTGGAGCACAGTGTCCACGTCTTGAGTGGTGGCCCCAAGCCACCGCTCAGTCTGCGATGACAAGGCTGAGGGGCCTTGACATCATGTCCCAGTTGCTGCGGGAAATGACCCATATGTAGTTGGACATTGCCAAGGCCTCCAGGGTGTGGCCCAGTCACTGAAGAGCATAGCTGAGGGTGTCAACACTATGGTGCAGACAATGGGGTGCCTCCAGGACTGGCAGTGCCAGATGAGTGAGAGGCATCTGGAGCTCACTCCAGCTCACCCCAGGGCCCTAAAGGCACCATCAGGGAGGAGGACGGGCTGGAGGCCAACACCAAGGAGGAGATGAAAGCAGTCTCCAGTTATTATGATTCTCCACCTCCTGACACCGGCACATCTCAAGGGCAGAACAGGGTGGCATGGCAATGACTGTGACTGGTAAGTCTCCAAGCCTTCCAGAGGACATCCACCAAGGGTATCAAAAGCCTCACAGCACGGAAAGCAGCAGGCTGCCTCCACCTCTAATGTGCATTCTGGGAACAAATATAGGTGTACCACGAAATATCAAGAAGAGTGAGGGGCACTGAGTGAGTACTGGGAGGTTCACTATCTGTAGCTCGGGGGAATGTAAAATGGTCACTATTAAAACATGTAACACCTTATACATGTGATGCCTCTGTCACGTTAATCTTCATAGCGGGCCTGCCTGTACCCCCACCCCCTGTTGCCCTCCACTCCCCCCACCCCCTGGGCACAGTGGTGTAAGAGCTTAAGCCCCCGATGCAGACCCCATTCAGAGGATGGGTGTGAGTGTGCTGTC
This sequence comes from Scyliorhinus torazame, assembly GCF_047496885.1. Lineage (NCBI taxonomy): Eukaryota > Metazoa > Chordata > Chondrichthyes > Carcharhiniformes > Scyliorhinidae > Scyliorhinus > Scyliorhinus torazame. The sequence goes on from NC_092709.1 coordinate 117,005,143, forward strand.
AGCAGAAAAACAGGAGTCAGACTTTCGCAGAAACTGAGGGGCATCAGGGCTTTCCTGACAGCGAGTTATCACCACTCTCCTGCCTTGTATGGTGACTCACTGACAGTGCCGACACAGGCCCATCACCCTGGAGAGATGTTACACAGACCCTTGGAGGGGGGAACAGGGTGGTGTGATCAGGGGAGGGAGGGAAATGGGGCAGGGGGATTGGGGGGAGAGGGGGCTGATGGGCGCAGCCTCATCCTTTGAGAATCTGGAAACAATGAGGCCTCCTTGGTCCTCCTAGCATGTTGAACCCTTGCTGCCTCCTGCTCTCCATTCTCCGGCTCCTCCTTGGGCTTGTCCTCCAGCTCTTCCTTGTCCTCCGCCCCCTCCTCAGACGAGACCGCATGTCCCTCCTCCTCCTCCAGCATGTCCCTCTGCTGCTGTGCCAGTTTGTGAAAAGCACAGTAGATCACCAGAAAGTGGGAGGCCCGCCGAGGGTGTACTGCAAAGCACCACCAGGCCAGTCCTGGCATCAAAACCGCATTTTCAGCAGTCCAGTCCACAGCCCAATGACAGCACGGGTGGTAATGTGCGCCTCATTATATCGGGTCTCACCTCAGTCTCAGGCGTCCACACTAGTATCACCAGCCATGACGTCAGCGGCTATCCCTTGTCCCCCATGGTCCAACCTATCATCCTGGGATGGTCCTCGAAGACACCACTGATTTCCGAGTATCCCTGGATGTAGCTGTCATGCATGCTCCCTGGTGCATGATTCTGAGGCGGTGGTCACACATGATCTGAACATTCCGGGATTGGGACCCCCTTCCTGTTAATATAGGGCACTCCCTGGTGCACCATGTGTGCGGGGCGACATGCCATTCTGCACCTTGGGCATCTTGGCGGGCCTGGTTCAGGTTGAAGGTGATATAGTTTGATGCCCGGGCATACAGAGCATCCGTCACCTTCCAGATGTACCTGTGGGCTGTAGGCTGTGAAATGCCACACAGGTCCCCGCTTGAGCCCTGGAATAACTGGTAGCATAAAGGATTAGAGGGATCTTCACTGCCACCGGGAGCAGGTGTCCTCCTCCCCCGTGGAATGCCAAGTCCATGAGAACATGGCACAGGAACCACATTGTCCCTCTGTTGAGACACATTCGTCTGCGGCACATAGTGTCCGTCATCTCATTGAATGATCAACATCTCCTGTACACCTTGGGCATCGCTGGCCTCCACTTCTGGATCCTTCCTCAGCCTGATGGGCAGCCAGGTCTTCAGGGTGTGCGGTCCTGTACATGGGGTGTCACCTCCAGCCTGTGTCATCGCTGCTGCGTTCTCTGGCATCTGCACGCCTCGGCTGTCATCAGCAACGCGAGGGCAGCCTCGACACCAGCAAACATTTTTTATCTGGAACAAATTGGAGGAGGAGAGACCGACAATCAGTTAAGACTTCTATCCGGGACCCTCAAATTCCCCAGACCCTCCCACCGTTGCGTGTCCAGCCTTCTCTCAGAGTGCCATTCAGCGAGTCAGATGTGTTGGAAAACCTTGCTCTGCACACTCACCACGGCCACATCAGGACGCCCTAGGCTCCGGACTGCTGCCGGGAACATAAGGGAGGCCGTGCTCGGGTGTCCTCCCCGATACACACACTTACTCTTTGGTCATGAGGAGATCCTCAGTGCTGAAGCCCTGCTCTTTACTGTTTGATTGTTGGCAGCGGCCGTTATGGTGCTGACGTTCCTAGAGTTCAGGCACACTGTTCGGGCATCAAAGTTTGCTGGACATGCAGTGCACAAATCACCCTCTGAGGCATGGCACGTGTACTCTCGAGGAGGCACTTGAGAGTTGAGGAGTGTGAAGTGCTGTTACAACTAACAGGGCTAATTTCTCATTTGAAATAGCCTTCAGCTATGAAGCTAGAGGCTGCTCACAGTCAAAGGGAATAAAATTAACTTTCAGGAGAGAAGCTTCAGCATGGTTCAGCGGGCAGCATGGTGGCACAATGGTTAGCACTGCTGCCTCACAGCGTCAGGGACCTGGGTTCAATTCCAGCCTTGGATCACGGTTTATGTAGAATTTGTACGTTCTCACTGTGTCCATATGGGTTTCCTCTGGGTGCTCCGGTTTCCCCCCACGGTCTAAAGATGTGCAGGTTAGGTGGATTGGCCATGCCAAACTTCCCCTAGTCTCCAAAAGATTAGGTGGGGTTACTGGGTTATGGGGCTAGGAGGAGAGCGTAGGGGCTCTTTCAGAGAGTCGATGCAGACTCAATGGGCTGAATGGCTTCCTCCCAAGCCTCCCCAGCGCTGTGTCCCGCTTTCTCTCAGTGTGCCCTTCAGTGAGTCATGTGCTCTGCACACTCACCCCCGGCCATGTCTTATGCTTGAACCAGTGTCTTGTGCTTAAACAAAAGAGATTACAATGGGATGAGGGAGGAGTTGGCTAAGGTAGATTGGGAGCAAAGACTTTATGGTGGGACAATTGAGGAATAGTGGAGGACTTTTAAAGCGATTTTTCACAGTGCTCAGCAAAAGTATATGCCAGTGAAAAGGAAGGAATGTCGGAAAAGGGCTCATCAGCCATGGGTATCTAAGGAAATAAAGGAGGGTATCAAATTGAAAGAAAATGCAGACAAAGTGGCAAAGCTTAGTGGGAAACTAGAGGACTGGGGTATTTGTGTCTTCCACTGTGAAGACCGACACAAAATGCCTGTTCAATGCCTCAGCCTTTTCCTCATTTCCCACTGTTAAATCCCCCATCTCATCCTCTAAAGGACCAATGTTTACCTTCACCAGTATCTTTCCTTTTATATATTTGTAGAAATGTTTCAGAAAGCCTCGAAAAGACAGCAAACATTTCTACAAATATATAAAATGAAAGAGAGTGGTGAAGGTAAACATTGGTCCTTTAGAGAATGAGATGCGGGATTTAATAATGGGAAATGAGGAAATGGCTGAGGGATTGAACAGGCATTTTGTGTCGGTCTTCACAGTGAAAGACACAAATAACATGCCTATAATTGATGGTAAGTAGGCTGTGGCAGGTGAGGACCTAGAAATGATCATTATCACTAAGGAGGTAGGGATGGGCAAGCTAATGGGGCTGAAGGTAAACAAGTCTCCTGGCCCTGATGGAATGCATCACAGGGTACTAAAAGAGGTGGCAGAGGAAATAGCAAATGCGCTCGTGGTAATATTCGAAAATTCGCTGGACTCTGGGGCGGTTCGGGCAGATCGGAAAACAGCAAATGTGACGTCACTGTTTAAAAACGGAGGTGGACAAAGGTAGGTAACTATAGGATGGTTAGTTTAACTTCTGTAGTGGGGAAAATGCTTGAATCTGTGGTTAAGGAAGAAATAGCAAGACATCTGGATAGAAATTGTCCCATTGGGCAGATGCAGCATGGGTTCATGAAACGCAGGTCATGTTTAACTAATTTATTGGAATTATGTGAGGACATTACGAGTGTGGTGGACAACGAGGAACCGGTGGATGTAGTGTATCTGGATTTCCAGAAGGCATTCGACAAGGTGCTGCACAAAAGTCTGCTGCATAATATTAAGGTGCATGGCATTATGGGTAATGTATTAGCATGGATAGAGTGTGGATAAAGCAAAGAGTATGGATAAATGGGTGTTTTTCTGGTTGGCGATCAGTGGCCAGTACCTCAGGGATCAGTGTTGGGACTGCAATTGTTTACAATTTACATAGATAATCTAGAGTTGGGGACCAAGTGTAATGTGTCAAAGTTTGCAGATGACACTCAGATGAGTGGTAGGGCAAAGTGTGTATAGGACACTGAAAGTCTGCAGAGGGATATAGATGGTTTGAGTGGGAAAGGGTCTGGCAGATGGAGTACAATGTTGGGAACCATAGAATCATAGAATTTACAGGCAGCAGAAGGCCATTCGGCCCATCGAGTCTGCACCGGCCCTTGGAAAGAGCACCCTATCCAAGCCCACACCTCCACCCCATCTCCATATCTCCACCCTACCCTTGTAACTCCACCTAATGTGAGGTCATCCATTTTGATAGGAATAACAACAAAATGAACTATTATTTAAATGGTAAAAAAATTGCAGCATGCCGCTGGCAGAGGGACATGGATCTCAAAACGTTGGTTTGCAGGTGCAACAGGTAATTAAGAAGGCAAATGGAATTTTGTCCTTCATTGCGAGAGGGATGGAGTTTAAAAGCAGGGAGGTTATGTTGCAGCTGTATCGGGAGCTGGTGAGGCCACACCTGGAGTACTGTGCACCGTTTTGGTCTCCTTACTTGAGAAAGGATGTGTTGGCACTGGAGAGGGTGCAGAGGAGATTCACTAGGTTGATTCCGGAGTTGAGAGGATTGGCTGATGTGGAGAGACTGAGTAGACTGGGACTATACTCATTAGAATTTAGAAGAACGAGGGGGAACCTTTTGCAAACATAAAATTATGAAGGGAATAGATAAGCTAGAAGCAGTGACGTTGTTTCCACTGGCGGGTGAAACTAGATCTAGTGGGTGTAGCCTCAAAATAAGGGAGAGCAGATTTAGGACTGAGTTGAGGAGGAACTTCTTTACCCAAAGGGTTGTGAATCTGTGGAATTCCCTGCCCAGTCAAGCAATTGAGGCTACTTTGTTGAATGTTTTAGGGCAAAGATAGATAGATTTTTGAACAGTAAAGAAATTAAGGGTTATGCTGAGCGGGCAGGTATGTGGAATGAGTCCACAAAAGATCAGCCATGATCTCATTGAATGGTGGAGCAGACTCGAGGGGCCAGATGGCCTACTCCTACTCCTAGTTCTTATGTTCTTATGTTCTGCACTGTAGTGATTCTATGACTGTCCTGGAAGAGTTTGGTAGGACAGACAGGCTGCAGCTGTGGTTGCCCCTGTTATGGGTCTCCGCAATATTGAAAGATTTTGAAGGCCTCACAGATGCAAAGCCTCTCGCCGACTAACCCCCCCCCCCCCACCGAGCACTGGGGCAGCAGCACCAGTGCCCTTCAGCTGCATGCCAGGAAATCAAAATGACTACTCACCTCCTCACTTCCGCTCAGAAGCCATCGTGCCAGCTTCACGTTTTTAAAAAGGAATACGCCACGATGCCCGCGTGATTTCCCGCTGGGGAGTTGTGTTATTCACGGGATGCTGCAGCATTCAACTTCAGTCTCGCTAATGAGATTGAAATGATTGCAAATGAGGGCCAATGATATTCTCGCCATTGGGAGCAGGCCGGGTGAATTGTACAATGGTTCGCGTCTGGTGCTAATTCGATTTGGCCCTTTCCCCCTATTCACCTGGTATGTCTCGATCCGTGCCGGGCACAACGCAGTGGTAAAATCCCGTCCCCTGTCACAGGGGCATAAGAAGCAGTGGCAGCTGCAAATGATAGTTATGGGCAGCATGATTATCACTCTTCCCTTCTGGTAAGCCTCCATTGCCCTTGTACTTCAACTGAAATGGACTTAAAGGGCGGGGCGGGGGGTCCAGGCGGGACGGAGTGGCGGGAACCACTCCGGCGTCGGGCCGCCCCAAAGGTGCGGAATCCTCCGCACCTTCAGGGGCTAGGCCCGCCCTGGGGTGGTTTGCACCCCGCTGGCTGGTGGGAAAGGGGCTTGCCGCCACGCCAACCGGCGCCAAACGGCCTCTGCCGGCCGGTGTGAGTTGGCACATGTGCGAGAGCACCAGCGCATGCTGGCGACATCCCCGTGCATGCGCAGAGGAGTTCGCTTCCGCACCAGGAATGGCGGACCGGTACAGCCTCTGGTGCGGAAGGATAGAGAACCCCGGAGGCCACCCGCGCCACCAGGTCCCGTCGGTAAGGGACCTACTCCAATTTACACCGGCGGGACCGGCAAAAGACGGGCGGGTCTTCGGCCCATCGCAGGCCAGAGAATTCGGGCAGTCCCGGGGCCCATTGAGTCGTGCCTGACCACGCCATTCTCCGACGCGGGCGCTACAACTCACGCCGGGCTAATTTTTGGGGGCCCGGAGAAATTGGAGGACGGCGGGGGCGGCATTCACGCCAACCCCCGGTGATTCTACGACCTGGCGGGGGGCTCGGAGAATCCCGCCCAAGGCCAATGAGTGACAAAATGGCTTCCTAATAAGTCAGTGTGAATAAAAATGTTTTGGCTGCAAAACACGGGTAAGTGGTGTCTACTTATGTGTGCCACATATATACGAATTTAAGTGAAAGCAGATTCATCATCAAGATGGTGAAAGAACGAATAGGCAGGAAACGTCTCGACTGAAATATAGCATGAATTGTGACTATCCAAACACATGTCACAGGTAATTCTTACAGCCGTCGGAGAAAACTATTATCTCATTGCGATAATTGGGTTCAAACACTGGTCAAAGAAGTGAAGATTTTGTGAAACCCACTGCGCCACACAGTTGTATCCATTTAAAAATGCAAATAGAACTTGCTGTGCACACAATGCCTGTGTTCTAATTGCTTTTAAATGTTCGTGGCCCTCGCTGTGTCTGCATAACTGATTTCAAACTGAAAGTAGATATTGAAGCCTAGGATAACAAGTGTGAGAGTAAAACTAATTTATTTTACTGGGAGAGTGGTGCAACATCATTCACACCAGTAAAATTATAACTTCAAGGCATTGACACGCTCAAGCATCAGGCAAGCTCATGGACCACAAACTTTCAATTCTCAGGTGAGGTAGCAGCCCCCATTATATGTACCCCTGATCACACACACTTGAATCTTCATACTGCACGCCAAGCTGAAATAGTGAATCAGTTCAGATGCGTGATGCTATATACATGCAGAATGACTGACCGATTGTGATTAAGTAAGACACTTTTTTATTACAATGTACCGGAGTATTAGTGCTATTTTGGTGATGTTGGGAATGGCATGAAACACAAAATTAGAGATGCATGTAATAAGGGAATATCGGTGATCATGGGTGATTTTAATCATCACATAGATTGGGCAAATCAAATTAACCACAATGCCGTACAGGAAGAATTCCTGGAGTGTATTTTGGTTTTCTTGACCAATACGTGGAGGAACTAACTAGAGAGCAGGCCATCTTAGACTGGGTACTGTGTAATGAGAAGGGAATCATTGCCAATCTGGCTGTACGAGACCCCTTGGGGATGAACGACCATAACATGATAGTATTTTTTAATCAAGATGGAGAGTGAAGTAGTTGATTCGGAGACTAGGGTGCTGAATCTTAATAAAGGGAACTCGGAAGATATGAGGTGTGAGTTGGCCTTGATAGATTGGGGAGAGTTACTTAAAGGGATGACAGTGGGTAGACAATGGCAAACATCAAGGAACGCATGGAGGAACTACAGCAACTGTTCATTCCTGTCTGGCAGGAAAGCAAAGGGGCTAAGAGGACCAATCCATGACTTACTAAGGAAATTAGAAATAGTATCCGATACAAGGAAGAAGCATACACATTCTGGCCAAGAAAAATAATAAGTCTGAGGATTGGGAGCAGTTTAGAATTCAGCAAAGAAGGACGAAGCCAGGGTGAGTACCCAGCAATGGGCCATGGCACCAACCCCACTAACCCCCACATGTGTAACACCCACCTCCTCCCCAGGGGGACGGTACAAACAACATAGATCCAACTGCATGCATCGGACCACCTAACAATGCTGTCATCTCCCCCCCCCCCCCCCACCGGAGAAGAGCGCCCATAACCAGCGAGAGCGGGCCCAAACCGGAGGTGGCGAACCTGACTTGCACGAGCAGAGGGCACTGGGCATAGCCGCTGCACCCGATGACCGGGAGATTGCCCATGCCGAGATCGGGGGCGCGCCACCAAGTGAGATCCCCCCCCTGCCTGGCCCCTCTCCCCTCAGCCCTTCTCCCTCAGCACTCTCCCCTCAGCACTCTCCCCTCAGCCCCCTCCCCTCAGCCTTTCTCCCCTCAGCACTCTCCCCTCAGCACTCTCCCCTCAGCACTCTCCCTCAGCACTCTCCCCTCAGCCCTTTCCCCTCACCCCCATACCGTGACCCACACCCGCCTCCACCTGCCTAACCATGCTGGTGTATTGTGTGTCGCAGGGCCACGCGGTGACCGACTCTGAGCACCTGGCAGACACCGCCTGCATCCAGCGCCTGGATGGCCAACCGATGCAGACCAACCGGGCGAACCTGGCAGACACCGCCCGTATCTAGCGCCTGGACGGCCAGCCGACGCAAACCAACCGGGCGCACCTGGCAGACACCACCCCCGGCCAGCGTCTGGACGGCGAGCCCGCAGGGACTCTAGCAGCGACGGAGAGGGCAGCTCCAACAACAGCCCTCCGGCCCAGTCCAGTGACGACACAACGACACAGGACACAGGGGACAGACAGGCACGGCACGACGACACAGGACACAGGGGACAGACAGGCACGGCACGACGACACAGGACACAGGGGACAGACAGGCACGGCACGACGACACAGGACACAGGGGACAGACAGGCACGGCACGACGACACAGGACACAGGGGACAGACAGGCACGGCACGACGACACAGGACACAGGCATACAGGGGACAGACAGGCACGACGACACAGGACACTAGCGCACAGGGGACAGACAGACATGAAAGGACACAACACGACACCACCCCGAAGGGGACGGACATACAGGACATGGCACCCAGGGTACCCCCAACCGCAGGTCTGATGAAGGCACTGAGGTTGCATCACAGCAGTCCCCTGCACCCTCCGCCACCGCAGATACTCTCACCTCGGTTGGCCATGTTAGTGGTGAGGCTTCTGGGACACTAACTGGTGCGCACCACACAGCCGCTCCGGTACAGCAGGTGGAGGTAGGAGCAGCCGAGGGGCCGGACGGTCGGTGGGCAGCCCAGCCCCGGCAAACAACTTCCGCCCAGATGGGTCCTGGGTCCCTGGAGTTCCCCCGCCCATAGACCCGATGCAGTCAGGGACCCAGGGGCGTGATGGTGTGACGGCCGATTTCCAGCACCTGCAGACACAAGTGCAGGAGCAGGAAATGGTGCCGGTCATGAGTGCAACACAGGCCAACATTGCACGGGTGACGTCCGCGGTGGAGACAATGGTGGCGACGGTGTCGGGCATGGGACTGGGTTTGCAGGGCCTGGGGCTATCTGTGCACACGACTTCCGCAGCCCAGGACAGGGCTGCCGTCTCACAGGGCACCCCGAGGGAGGAGGAGGTGCTGGGGCCCGTTCCGGCTCCTCCTGCAGTGGGGGTGCCCGAACGCCACTCCACCTCGGACTACACCCCCCCCCCCCCCCACCATCCTTGGTGCACCTAGTGGGCAGCAGGCAGAACAGGGTGGCACCACACCATCCCAATTTCCCGAGGTGCAGCCTGGCCCATCCAGGCCGGGCCGCCCCAGGAAACAGGCGCGAAAGGGGATCCTAGAGACAGGGCAGGAATCACAGGAGTCCACCTCCAGTTCTGCTGTACCGTCTGGGGGAACACCTAGACGTAGTCATAGGGCCCGTAAGGCCAGAAAGGTAGACACTGATGAGTAAGTTGGCACGGGCGCAGGGTACAGAATAGTTAGATGGGCTAGAGCACACCTATGTGGGCTGCCTCTGTCCGATACGGACGGGGACTGGGTGCCAGTGTGTGTGAGGGTCGCTGCGATAGAAGTTGAGCTCCAGTGCATGTGACGTGCGGCCCCCCACCCCCACGGTTCTCCCACGCCCACCAGCCCCCAGCCATACGCCAGGGCCATGGGATGCAGTGTCTGCGCCTCGTGCAGGGTCCATCCAGCTGGAGGGTCTTGATGTGGCCATGAGTCAGACATTGTCGAACAATGTATGGCTTGGAGCTATCATTCTCTATACCTTGTACCAGACCCGCTTATACCATCAACCGTTTGCCCCCATCCCGTTGTGCTGCAGCTGAATGTGTCATGGAGAGGTCATATGCATGCGGGTGAGGGTGGTCGGTGGTGTGGGAGGTCAGGGTGGTCGGTGGTGGGGGAGGTGAGGGTGGTTGGTGGTGGGGGAGGTGAGGATGGTCGGTGGTGGGGGAGGTGAGGATGGTCGGTGGCGGGGGAGGTGAGGGTGGTTGGTGGTGGGGGAGGTGAGGATGGTCGGTGGTGGGGGAGGTGAGGATGGTCGGTGGTGGGGGAGGTGAGGGTGGTCGGTGGTGGGGGAGGTGAGGGTGGTTGGTGGTGGGGGAGGTGAGGATGGTCGGTGGTGGGGGTGGTGAGGGTGGTCGGTGGTGAGGGTGGTCGGTGGTGGGGGAGGTGAGGGTGGTCGGTGGTGGGGGAGGTGAGGGTGGTCGGTGGTGGGGGAGGTGAGGGTGGTTGGTGGTTGGGGAGGTGAGGATGGTCGGTGGTGGGGGAGGTGAGGATGGTCGGTGGTGGGGGAGGTGAGGGTGGTTGGTGGTGGGGGAGGTGAGGATGGTCGGTGGTGGGGGTGGTGAGGGTGGTCGGTGGTGAGGGTGGTCGGTGGTGGGGGAGGTGAGGGTGGTCGGTGGTGTGGGAGGTGAGGGTGGTCGGTGGCGGGGGAGGTGAGGGTGGTCGGTGGAGGGGAAGGAGAGGGTGGACGGTGGTGGGGGAGGTGAGGATGGTCGGTGGTGGGGGTGGTGAGGGTGGTCGGTGGTGGGGGAGGTGAGGATGGTCGGTGGTGGGGGTGGTGAGGGTGGTCGGTGGTGGGGGAGGTGAGGGCGGTCGGTGGTGGGGAGGTGAGGGTGGTCGGTGGTGGGGGAGGTGAGGATGGTCGGTGGTGGGGGTGATGAGGGTGGTCGGTGGTGGGGGAGGTGAGAGTGGTCGGTGGTGGGGGTGGTGAGGATGGTCGGTGGTGGGGTAGGTGAGGGTGGTCGGTGGTGGGGGTGGTGAGGATGGTCGGTGGTGGGGGAGGTGCGGATGGTCGGTGGTGGGGGAGGTGAGGGTGGTCGGTGGTGGGGGAGGTGAGGGTGGTCGGTGGTGGGGGTGGTGAGGATGGTCGGTGGTGGGGGAGGTGCGGATGGTCGGTGGTGGGGGAGGTGAGGGCGGTCGGTGGTGGGGGTGGTGAGGATAGTCGGTGGAGGGGAAGGAGAGGGTGGACGGTGGTGGGGGAGGTGAAGATGGTCGGTGGTGGGGGTGGTGAGGGTGGTCGGTGGTGGGGGAGGTGAGGGTGGTCGGTGGTGTGGGAGGTGAGGGTGGTCGGTGGCGGGGGAGGTGAGGGTGGTCGGTGGAGGGGAAGGAGAGGGTGGACGGTGGTGGGGGAGGTGAAGATGGTCGGTGGTGGGGGTGGTGAGGGTGGTCGGTGGTGGGGGAGGTGAGGATAGTCGGTGGTGGGGGAGGTGAGTGTGGGCGGTGGTGGGGAGGTGAGGGTGGTCGGTGGTGGGGGTGGTGAGGATGGTCGGTGGTGGGGGAGGTGCGGATGGTCGGTGGTGGGGGAGGTGAGAGTGGTCGGTGGTGGGGGAGGTGAGGATGGTCGGTGGTGGGGGTGATGAGGGTGGTCGGTGGTGGGGGAGGTGAGAGTGGTCGGTGGTGGGGGAGGTGAGGGTGGTCGGTGGTGGGGGAGGTGAGGATGGTCGGTGGTGGGGATGGTGAGGGTGGTCGGTGGTGGGGGAGGTGAGAGTGGTCGGTGGTGGGGGTGGTGAGGATGGTCGGTGGTGGGGGAGGTGCGGATGGTCGGTGGTGGGGAGGAGAGGGTGGTCGGTGGTGGGGGTGGTGAGGGTGGTCGGTGGCGGGGGAGGTGAGGGTGGTCGGAGGTGGGGGTGGTGAGGGTGGTCGGTGGTGTGGGAGGTGAGGGTGGTCGGTGGTGGGGGTGGTGAGGATGGTCGGTGGTGGGGGAGGTGAGTTTAGTCGGTGGTGAGGGTGGTCGGTGGTGGGGGAGGAGAGGGTGGTCGGTGGTGGGGGTGGTGAGGATGGTCGGTGGTGGGGGAGGTGAGTTTAGTCGGTGGTGGGGGAGGTCAGAGTGGTCGGTGGTGGGGGAGGTGAGGGTGGTCGGTGGTGGGGGGGGTGAGTGTGGTCGGTGGTGGGGGAGGTGAAGGTGGTCGGTGGTGGGGGAGGTGAGGGAGGTCGGTGGTGGTGGAGGTGAGGGTGGTCGGTGGTGGGGGAGGTGCGGATGGTCGGTGGTGGGGAGGGTGGTCGGTGGTGGGGGGGGGTGAGTGTGGTCGGTGGTGGGGGAGGTGAGGGTGGTCGGTGGTGGGGGAGGTGAGGGTGGTCGGTGGTGGGGGAGGTGAGGGTGGTCGGTGGTGGGGGAGGTGAAGGTGGTCGGTGGTGGGGGAGGTGAGGGTGGTCGGTGGTGGGGAGGTGAGGGAGGTCGGTGGTGGTGGAGGTGAGGGTGGTCGGTGGTGGGGGAGGTGCGGATGGTCGGTGGTGGGGGAGGGTGGTCGGTGGTGGTGGAGGTGAGGGTGGTCGGTAGCGGGGGAGGTGAGGGTGGTCGGTGGCGGGGGAGGTCAGGGTGGTCGGTGGTGGGGGAGGAGAGGATGGTCGGTGGTGGGGGAGGTGAGGGTGGTCGGTGGTGGGGGAGGTGAGTGTGTTCGGTGGGGGGGAAGGTGAGGGTGGTCGGTGGTGGGGGAGGTGAGTGTGTTCGGTGGGGGGGAAGGTGAGGGTGGTCGGTGGTGGGGGAGGTGAGGGTGGTCGGTGGTGGGGGAGGTGAGGGTGGTCGGTGGTGGGGGAGGTGAGGGTGGTCGGTGGTGGGGGAGGTGAGGGTGGTCGGTGGTGGGGGAGGTGAGGGTGGTCGGTGGTGGGGGAGGTGAGGGTGGTCGGTGGTGGGGGAGGTGAGGGTGGTCGGTGGCGGGGGAGGTGAGGGTGGTCGGTGGAGGAGGAGGTGAGGGTGGTCGGTGGCGGGGGAGGTGAGGGTGGTCGGTGGTGGGGAGGTGAGGGTGGTCGGTGGTGGGGAGGTGAGGGTGGTCGGTGATGTGGAAGGTGAGGGTGGTCGGTGATGGGGGAGGTGAGGGAGGTCAGTGGTGGGGGAGGTGAGGGCGGTCGGTGGTGGGGGAGGAGAGGATGGTCGGTGGTGGGGTTGGCGAGGGTGGTCGGTGGTGGGGGAGGTGAGGGTGGTCGGTGATGGGGGAGGTGAGGGTGGTCGGTGGTGGGGTTGGCGAGGGTGGTCGGTGATGTGGAAGGTGAGGGTGGTCGGTGATGGGGGAGGTGAGGGTGGTCGGTGATGGGGAAGGTGAGGGTGGTCGGTGATGGGGGAGGTGAGAGTGGTCGGTGATGGGGAGGTGATGGTGGTCGGTGGCGGGGGAGGTGAGGATGGTCGGTGGCGGGGGAGGTGAGGGTGGTCGGTGGTGGGGGAGGTGAGGATGGTCGGTGGTGGGGGAGGAGAGGGTGGTCGATGGTGGGGGAGGTGAGGGTGGTCGGTGGCGGGGGAGGTGAGGATGGTCGGTGGTGGGGGAGGTGCGGATGGTCGGTGGTGGGGGAGGTGAGGTTGGTCGGTGGTGGGGGACGTGAGTGTGGTCGGCGGTGGGGGAGGTGAGGGTGGTCGGTGGTGGGGAGGTGAGGATGGTCGGTGGTGGGGGAGGTGAGGATGGTCGGCGGTGGGGGAGGTGAGGGTGGTCGGTGGTGGGGGAGGTGAGGATGGTCGGTGGTGGGGGAGGTGAGGGTGGTCGGTGGCGGGGGAGGTGAGGATGCTCGGTGGTGGGGGAGGTGAGAATGGTCGGTGGTGGGGGAGGAGAGGGTGGTCGGTGGTGGGGGTGGTGAGGGTGGTCGGTGGCGGGGGAGGTGAGGATGCTCGGTGGTGGGGGAGGTGAGGATGGTCGGTGGTGGCGGAGGTGAGGGTGGTCGGTGGCGGGGGAGGTGAGGATGCTCGGTGGTGGGGGAGGTGAGAATGGTCGGTGGTGGGGGAGGTGAGGGTGGTCGGTGGTGGGGGAGGTGAGGGTGGTCGGTGGTGGGGGAGGTGAGGATGGTCGGTGGTGGGATAGGTGAGGGTGGTCGGTGGTGGGGGTGGTGAGGATGGTCGGTGGTGGGGGAGGTGCGGATGGTCGGTGGTGGGGGAGGTGAGGGTGGTCGGTGGTGGGGGAGGTGAGGGTGGTCGGTGGTGGGGGTGGTGAGGATGGTCGGTGGTGGGGAGGTGCGGATGGTCGGTGGTGGGGGAGGTGAGGGCGGTCGGTGGTGGGGGTGGTGAGGATAGTCGGTGGAGGGGAAGGAGAGGGTGGACGGTGGTGGGGGAGGTGAAGATGGTCGGTGGTGGGGGTGGTGAGGGTGGTCGGTGGTGGGGGAGGTGAGGGTGGTCGGTGGTGGGGGAGGTGAGGTTGGTCGGTGGTGGGGGACGTGAGTGTGGTCGGCGGTGGGGGAGGTGAGGGTGGTCGGTGGTGGGGAGGTGAGGATGGTCGGTGGTGGGGGAGGTGAGGATGGTCGGCGGTGGGGGAGGTGAGGGTGGTCGGTGGTGGGGGAGGTGAGGATGGTCGGTGGTGGGGGAGGTGAGGGTGGTCGGTGGCGGGGGAGGTGAGGATGCTCGGTGGTGGGGGAGGTGAGAATGGTCGGTGGTGGGGGAGGAGAGGGTGGTCGGTGGTGGGGGTGGTGAGGGTGGTCGGTGGCGGGGGAGGTGAGGATGCTCGGTGGTGGGGGAGGTGAGGATGGTCGGTGGTGGCGGAGGTGAGGGTGGTCGGTGGCGGGGGAGGTGAGGATGCTCGGTGGTGGGGGAGGTGAGAATGGTCGGTGGTGGGGGAGGTGAGGGTGGTCGGTGGTGGGGGAGGGGAGGATGGTCGGTGGTGGGGGAGGTGAGAATGGTCGGTGGTGGGGGAGGAGAGGGTGGTCGGTGGTGGGGGTGGTGAGGGTGGTCGGTGGCGGGGGAGGTGAGGATGGTCGGTGGTGGGGGAGGTGAGGATGGTCGGTGGTGGGGGAGGTGAGGTTGGTCGGTGGTGGGGGAGGTCAGGATGGTCGGTGGTGGGGGAGGTGAGGATGGTCGGTGGTGGGGGAGGTGAGGATGGTCGGTGGTGGCGGAGGAGAGGGTGGTCGGTGGTGGGGGAGGTGAGGGTGGTCGGTGGTGGGGGTGGTGAGGGTGGTCGGTGGTGGGGGAGGTGAGGGTGGTCGGTGGTGGGGGAGGTGAGGGTGGTCGGTGGTGGGGGTGGTGAGGGTGGTCGGTGGTGGGGGTGGTGAGGATGGTCGGTGGCGGGGGAGGTGAGGGTGGTCGGTGGCGGGGGAGGTGAGGGTGGTCGGTGGTGGGGGAGGTGAGGGTGGTCGGTGGTGGGAGGTGAGGGTGGTCGGTGGTGGGGGAGGTGAGGGTGGTCGGTGGTGTGGGAGGTGAGGGTGGTCGGTGGTGGGGGAGGTGAGGGTGGTCAGTGGTGGGGGATGTGAGGGTGGTCGGTGGTGGGGGAGGTGAGGATGGTCGGTGGTGGGGGAGGTGAGGATGGTCGGTGGTGGGGGTGGTGAGGGTGGTCGGTGGTGGGGGAGGTGAGGATGGTCGGTGGTGGGGGAGGTGAGGGTGGTCGGTGGTGGGGGGAGGTGAGGGTGGTCGGTGGTGGGGGAGGTGAGGATGGTCGGTGGTGGGGGAGGTGAGGGTGGTCGGTGGTGGGGGAGGTGAGGGTGGTCGGTGGTGGGGGAGGTGAGGATGGTCGGTGGTGGGGGAGGTGAGGGTGTTCGGTGGTGGGGGAGGTGAGGATGGTCGGTGGTGGGGGAGGTGAGGATGGTCGGTGGTGGGGGAGGTGAGGATGGTCGGTGGTGGGGGTGGTGAGGATGGTCGGTGGTGGGGGAGGTGAGGGTGTTCGGTGGCGGGGGAGGTGAGGGTGGTCGGTGGTGGCGGATGTGAGGGTGGTCGGTGGTGGCGGAGGTGCCAAACTCTGCTGTCTGTGCCCATGCCCATCACTACTGACCCCCACCATGGTTGCCGAAATGTCCAGCTATCAGTGACACCCGTGCCTGCTGGCACAGCCGGCGGCGCTGGGCAGCCTCCTGTTGCCGTCCATCCCCCATGTCCCGTGCATCTGCTTCCCCCTCGCCATCCCCCTCATCTGGAGAAGAGTTCCCCTCATCCTGACTGTAATCCTCCTCCTCCTCCAGCGCATCGCCCCTCTGCTGGGCTATGTTGTGCAGGACGCAGCAGAACACGAAGATGCGGCCGACTCTCTTTGATGGGTACTGGAGGTCCCCCCCAGACCGGTCCAGGCACCTGAAGCGCATCTTGAGCAGCCCAAAGCACCTCTCGACCACACTCCTGGTCGCTGCATGAGCATCATTGTAGCGGTGATCCGCGTCGGTCTGTGGCCTCCGCATAGGCGTCATCAGCCGTGACCGCAACGGATAACCCCCGTTGCCCAGCAACTACCCCACCGGAGGCGGGGAGGGGGGGGGGGTCTGTCGAACATGTCGGGGATGGAAGATTGGGGGAGTATAAAGGAGTCATGCACACTGCCAGGGTACCTGGCGCAGACGTGCAGGATCGTCATCCTGTGGTCAGAGACCACCTGCACGTTCATTGAGTACGTACCCTTCCTGTTCAGGCACATGGCCCTTTCATCCGATGTGGGCCGCATGGCGATGTGCACTCCATCGATTGCCCCCTGCACCACGGGTATCCGAGCAATAGCGACGAACCCCGCTGCGCCGGCATCCTGGTGGGTGCGGTCCGCAGGGTACTGTATGTACCGGTCCGCGATGTCATACAGAGCGTTGGTGACGGCCCGGATGCACCTGTGCACCGATGGCTGGGAGATGCCAGACAGGTCCCCACTTGGCGACTGGAACGACCCCGTCGCGAAGAAGTTGAGGGCGACCGTCACCTTGACGGCCACCGGTAGGGCATGTCCACCCCCGGTCCCACGTGGTGCCAGGTATGCCATCAGATGGCAGATGTGGGCGACGGTCTCGTGGCTCATCCGGAGTCCCCTCCTGCACGCCCTGTCCGGGAGGTTGTGGTGAACCACATTCCGCTGTTACTCACTGCTATATATATATATTCACTGTTATTGTTTGTTCCATTGTTACTTACTGTTGTTGTTGTTGTTGCTTCTGTTGGCTCCGCCTGTGGCTCCGCCCCTCGGGCTTTGTATATAGTTGGTTGATCTGTGGCCCTGCCCCCAGTGAGGGATCAGCAGCAGGCAGGCACACATCTCAGTGTGTTAAAGCCACATTTTAGTTCTATAACTCGCTTTGTCTATTATTGATGGTCCATCAGAGGTCCTCGAAGGACATGCGGGGCCGGTACACACGTTGACACATCAGACGCCTCCGTGGCCGTGGCACACCCTCCTCATCATCCTCCTGCTGTGGCTCCCGCACGGCGTGGTGCTCCTCCTGCTCCTTTTGGGTGTGTGGCCTTGCGGCCTGTGCGGCTTGCATGTGCCTCACTGCAGCCCGCTGCTCTACAGCAGGATCCGCTACCTCCCTGTCATGCCCGTGCTCTAGCTCCCACTGGGCCTCATGCAGGGCAGCAGCCCCCGCCACGGCGGCCAACAACGCTGGGAGATGGCTAAACATTGTACTATCTGTAGGGGATGGGAGTAGACAGGGTTTCAGCATTGGTATACCACCCTCCACAACCAGGTGCCATGGGCTACATAGCCGGCCCGGTTGCCAGCAGGGGCCCCTCCCCTGCCCCCTCGGTGCCCTGAGACCTGTCGGCTGTCGCCCCTGCCGGGGCCATGGTTTGGTGGCACTGTCATTACTGGGGGGCTCCCTTGTGTGCCACCCTGGGCATACCCGCTGGTGGGTGCCGCCAGTTTGGTGGGGGGGGGTGTCTGGCACACGTCAGGACAGCTGGGCCGCCTGCGCCGTGACAGTGAACAGGTTGGGTGGACAGCTGCGTGT
Source organism: Scyliorhinus torazame (assembly GCF_047496885.1). Classification (NCBI taxonomy): domain Eukaryota; kingdom Metazoa; phylum Chordata; class Chondrichthyes; order Carcharhiniformes; family Scyliorhinidae; genus Scyliorhinus; species Scyliorhinus torazame. Next base: position 117,022,776 of record NC_092709.1, read on the forward strand.
CCGCCGTCATGGGGTCTGGCCGTTGGATCCGCCCTGCCATGGCGGGTCGTGCCACCCGCAGCCTTTGTCGCGCCCACCGCTCCATCCCACCCCCACCCCCAGCCCTACCCCCAGATGTGTGGGCACCCCGCTCCCCCCCACCCCAGGCTGTGTGGGCCCCCCCCAACACCCCCACCCCCGGATGTGTGGGCCCCCCCCCCACCATCCCCGGATGTGTGGGCCCCCTCACCCCCAGATTGGGCAGTACGGTAGCATTGTGGATAGCACAATTGCTTCACAGCTCCAGGGTCCCAGGTTCGATTCCGGCTTGGGTCACTGTCTGTGTGGAGTCTGCACATCCTCCCCGTGTGTGTGTGGGTTTCCTCTGGGTGCTCCAGTTTCCTCGCACAGTCCAAAGGTGTGCAGGTTAGGTGGATTGGCCATGATAAATTGCCCTTAGTGTCCAAAATTGCCCTTAGTGTTGGGTGGGGTTACTGGGTTATGGGGTTATGGGGATAGGGTGGAGGTGTTGACCTTGGGTAGGGTGCTCCGGTACAGACTCGATGGGCCGAATGGCCTCCTTCTGCACTGTAAATTCTATGATGTGTCGGACCATCCCACCCCCCCACACTGCCCGCAGATACGGCCGTGCCGCTCCCCCTCCCGGGCTCCCAACCCCCAACGCCGTCAAACCCCCCCCTCCCAGGGCCCGCTCCACGCCGCGACCCACCCCCTCCCGCAGCGTCAGCCAGCACGACTGGCTATGCTGCTTTATACCATGTTAGAACGGCGCCGGCGTGACCGGACTTTGGTCCGTCCGGCCCGGACAATCCCTGCTCCAGCGGAGAATCGCCGCTGCAACCGTTTTCGGTGATTCTCCAAATGGCTGGTGCCATGTGCGGGTGCCCATTTTGCCACGCATCGGAGAATGGCGTCCCGGCAGGAGGTGAGAGAATTCCGCCCATAATCTTTGTTTTCTACCTGTCAGGTCAATGTGTGCTGCTTCAGCGGATTCTACAGTTAGATTACCTCTTGTTGGAGATGGCCATTGCCTGGCACTCGTGTGGTGTGAATGTTACTTGCAAGTTATTAGCTCAAACTGAATGTTGTCCCAGTCTTGCTGCCTATGACCACAGACTGCTTTAATATTTGAGGAGTCATGAAAAGAGCTGAGCATTGTGCAATCATCAGCAAATATCTGCACTCCTGACCTTATACTGGAGGGAAAATCATTGATGAAGCAACTGAAGGTGGTTGGGCCTGGGGCAGTACCATGAGGAACTCTGGTAATGGTGCCCTGGACTAAGGTCATTGATGACCAGTGTGATGAACGGTTACTGTAACACTGTACCCTTGTCATCATGTAAGGTGATGCCCCCTTTAAGACCGGGCTTGGAACCCTGGGGAACTCCGCCTCCGGCTCCGCCCATCTGGGAGCCGTATATAAGGGGCCGCCTTGTGGGCGGCGTAGCTGTTAGCACACGTCTCGGCACCAGTCTAGTTCTTACTTTATTAAAGCCTTCTTTACCGTTTACACTCTAAGTGTCGTTATTGAGGGTACCACATTTTAATAAACTAAACTAGATTCAGGATGGATGCAGGCCTAAAACCAGAGAAGCTCAACCTGGAAGCACGGACACCGGAGGCAAAGGAAATTTTTAAATACTGGCTCCGATGCTTCGAGGCTTACCTGGACTCCAAAGAGACTCCCATCCTAGGGCCACGCAAGCTGCGTCTACTCCACGCCCGGGTGAGTCACAGAATCTCCACCACGCTCGAAAAGGCGACGACTTATGAAGAGGCGGTCGAGCTACTCCGCAAACGGTTCGTCAAGCCTATCAATGAGGTGCATGCCAGGCATCTGCTCTCTAAAGACCTCCAAGACACGCTAACGCTCACCTCCTCGCTGGAGGTGGCCCGACATAACTTGGCTACGTATCCCGCGGACTCTGTGAGCCCCCCCCGGACTTCCTCAGACTCAGCCATATTACGGGCCTGCGCCACGCGGTGACCCGCTCATCATGGGGCACACCGTGCTACTTCTGCGGGCAGGGCCAGCACCCACGCCCACGCTGCCCAACCCACGCCCACGTTGTCCAGCCCACTCCGCGATCTGCAGCGACTGCGGGTAGAAGGGGCATTTTGCTAGGGTTTGCCTGGCCAGACCCAGGGGCCAGAAGAACAAAGAACAGCCGGCCCGAAAATCAGGCTCTCAGGCCTGCAGGCCTCGCAATGCGGCTGCGCACCGACCCGACATGCCGCCTTGTGATGCGTCATCAGCCTCGTGCAAATCATGGGAGCGGCCATCTTGTTGGCGGCCATCTTCCCGACCCGACACGCGCAGCCAACGGCGGCGGCCATTTTCCGAGTCCGACTCGGCTGAGGACTCCGACTACCCGCGAGTGGGAGCGATCACCCTCGACCAAACTCGGCCAAAACACCTGCAGAACTCTATGATGCAGGTCCAGGCCAACGGGCGCGACACTGCATGCCTCTTCGACTCCGGGAGGACGGAGAGCTTTATCCATCCTGAAACGGTAAGGCGCTGCTCCCTGCGCACCCATCCTGCGTCCCAAACCATAGCCCTCGCATCCGGGTCCCACTCGGTACAAATCAAGGGGTACTGTATCTCTCGATCCAGGGCGCCAAGTACACCCGTTTCAAATTTTATATCCTTCCCCACCTCTGTGCCCCCCTGCTGCTCGGACTGGATTTCCAGTGCAGCCACCGAAGCCTGACACTGAAGTTCGGCGGACCCTTGCCCCCCCCTCACGGTATGCTGCCTTGCGACACTGAAAGTCGTACCCCCCTCGCTATTCGCGAACCTCACTCCCGACTGTAAGCCCGTCGCCACCAGGAGCCGGCAGTACAGTGCCCAAGATATGACTTTCATCAAGTCAGAGGTCCAGCGTTTACTGGGAGAGGGAGTCATCGAGGCTAGCAACAGCCCTCGAAGAGCACAAGTGGTGGTAGTCCGGTCCGGGGAGAAGAAACGGATGGTCGTGGATTATAGCCAGATCATAAACCGCTTCACGCAGCTCAATGCGTACCCCTTTCCTTGCATCACGGAAATGGTAAATCGGATCGCCCAATTCCGAGTCTTTTCCACGGTCAACCTCAAGTCCGCCTACCACCAGCTCCCCATCCGACCAAAAGACTTCCCCTATACTGCCTTCGAAGCAGCCGGCCGGCTCTTCCACTTCCTCAGGGTCCCCTTCGGCGTCACAAATGGGGTCTCCGTCTTTCAAAGGGCGATGGATCAAATGGTGGACTAGTACGGTTTGCGGGCTACATACCCATACTTGGACAATGTCACCATCTGCGGCCATGACCAGCAGGACCATGACGCTAACCTCGAAAAGTTCCTCCAGACCGCCCGAGCCCTTAACCTGACCTATAATGAGGAAAAATGCATTTTCCACACAAACCGGCTAGCCATCCTCGGCTATGTCGTGGAAAACGGGGTTCTAGTCCCGACCCCGACCGCATGCGCCCCCTTAAGGAATTCCCCCTCCCCGCAGCCTCAAGGCCCTCAAACGGTGCTTGGGGCTCTTCTCCTACTATGCCCAGTGGGTCCCCAAGTATGCGGACAAAGCCCGCCCACTCATAAAGACCACCACTTTTCCCCTCTCGGCTGAGGCTCGATTGGCCTTCAACCGCATCAAGGCCGATATCGTCAAGGCCGCTATGCACGCGGTGGAAAAAACTATCCCCTTCCAGGTAGAGAGCGATGCATCAGACATCGCCCTGGCTGCTACCCTCAATCAGACAGGTGGACCAGTAGCGTTCTTCTCCCGAACCCTCACCGCCTCCGAGATTCGACACTCTGCAGTCGAGAGGGAGACACAAGCCATTGTGGAGGCTGTGCGGCGCTGGAGGCACTAACTAGCCGGTAGGAGGTTCACCCTCGTCACTGACCAACGGTCGGTCGCCTATATGTTTGATAACACGCAACGGGGCAAAATAAAAAATGATAACATTTTGAGGTGGAGGATCGAACTCTCCACCTACACGTATGATATCAAGTATCGTCCAGCGGAGCTCAACGAGCCCCCAGATGCCCTGTCCCGCGGCACATGCGCCAACGCGCAGGACGACCGCCTGCAAGCCATCCACAATGACCTCTGCCACCCGGGGGTTACCCGGCTCGTCCATTTTACCAAGTCCCGCAACCTACCTTACTCAACCAAGTTGGTCAAGGCCATGATCAGGGCCTGCCAGGTCTGTGCGGAGTGCAAACCGCACTTCTACCGGCCAGACAAGGTTCGGCTCGTGAAGGCCTCGGGGCCCTTTGAGAGACTGAGCGTGGACTTCAAGGGGCCCCTCCGTCCACCAATCGTAATGCCTATTTCCCCATTAACGATAAGTTCTCCCTCTTCCCATTCGCCATTCCCTGCCCTGACATGACCTCAGCCAACGTGATTAAAGCACTGCACAGCATCTTCACTCTGTTCGGTTTCCTCGCTTATATCCACAGCGACCGGGGTACATCGTTCATGAGCGATGAACTGCATCAGTATCTGCTCAGCAAAGGCAAGGAGAACGACCAGTTATATTCCACGGGGAAACGGGCAAGTGGAGAGGGAGAACGCGACAGTGTGGAAGGCTGTCCTTCTGGCCCTACGGTCAAGAAGTCTCTGCACGGCCACGAATGAGACCCCTCACAACCGATTGTCTGTCTTCCCCAGGAAGTCTACCTCCGGGGTCGCGCTTCCACCTTGGCTGACGGCTCCGGGACCTGTTGTTCTCCGCAGGCAGACGAGGAGCCATAAAACAGACCCCCTAGTCGAAAAGGTCTGATTACTCCAAGCCAACCCTAGTTACGCCTACGTCGAGTACCCCGACGGCAGGCAAGATACGGTTTCCCTCCGGGATCTGGCACCCGCTGGATTCCCCACTACAGACGCCGCTTCCCACACCGCTCCCCTGCAGGACCCGGCACCCCCTACAACACACCCCCTCCCGGCCCCACTCCCCATTGGTGAGCACTTACCGCGCGCGCCCTTTAGCGCCCCCCCCTTTACACACCCCACCGGCGCTGGCACCACTCCCCCCGGCCCCGCCTATTCTCCCTGCGCCCCGTTCCCCTGCCCCGACCCGGACCGAAGCTCCGACCGCCATGCTCCCGGACGTACCCTCAACCAAGACGTCGGTGTCCATCGCACCACCGCCCGAACTGAGGTCGATGAGGATGATCCAGCCACCGAGACGGATGGACTTATGATGGCACTTCACCCCCGCCGGACTCTTTTTAAACAGGGGGTGAATGTGATGAACGGTTACTGTAGCACTGTACCCTTGTCATCATGTAAGGTGATGTCCCCTTTAAGACCGGGCTTGGAACCCTGGGGAACTCCGCCTCCGGCTCCGCCCATCTGGGAGCCGTATATAAGGGGCCGCCTCGGCATCAGTGTAGTTCTTAGGTTATTAAAGCCTTCTTTACTGTTTACACTCTAAGCGTCGTTATTGAGGATACCATAACCGGGAAATGTGGAATTATAATATTTTTATTTTGATAACACTGCCATATTTCTCACATACTGGAAATCAGGCTTGTAGGGGAGTGATTGGTATAATTGGATTAAGAAACAGAGACTACAAGGGTCCAAACATCAGTAAGAAATGGGTTTGATATGTTAATGAACAGAGTGAAGCAAGAGGAACTTGAAGTAGTTTTGAAGTGAGCTATTTTAGTTCAAAGGGCAAGGTATACAAGTTGTAAGATTGTAATTAAGTGAGGCAAAGTTTAGGGCGGCACAGTGATTAGCACTTGTGGGAAGTGCACCCGTCTCCAGCTCCTCAGAAACCGCGTTAGGGAACTGGAGCTGGAGCTGGATGAACTTCGGATCATTCGGGAGGCAGAGGTGGTCATAGGTAGAAGCTTCAGGGATGTAGTTACGCCGAAGAATAAAGATAGATGGGTGACGGTTAGAGGGGCTGGGAGGAAGCAGTCAGTACAGGGATCCCCTGTGGCCGTTCCCCTTAATAACAAGTATACCGCTTTGGATACTGTTGGGGTGGACAACTTACCAGGGGTAAGTCATGGGGTACAGGTCTCTGGCACAGAGTCTGTCCCTGTTGCTCAGAAGGGAAGGGGGGAGAGGAGTAGAGCATTAGTCATTGGGGACACCATAGTTAGGGGGATAGATAGGAGATTCTGGGGGAATGAGAGAGACTCGCGGTTGGTGTGTTGCCTCCCAGGTGCCAGGGTGCGTAATGTCTCGGATCGTGTTTTCGGGATCCTTAAGGGGGAGGGGGAGCAGCCCCAAGTCGTGGTCCACATAGGTACCAACGACAGAGGTAGGAAAAGGGATAGGGATGTAAGGCAGGAATTCAGGGAGCTAGTGTGGAAATCTAGATCTAGGACAAACAGAGTTATTATCTTTGGGTTGTTACCTGTGCCACGTGATAGCGAGACGAGGAATAGGGAAAGAGAGGAGTTGAACACGTGGCTATAGGGATGGTGATGGAGGGAGGGTTTCAGATTTCTGGATAATTGGGGCTCATTCTGGGGTTAGTGGGACCTCTGCAAACGGGATGGTCTACACCTGGACCAGAGGGGTACCAATATCCTGGGAGGGAAATTTGCTAATGCTCTTCGGGAGGGTTTAAACTAGTTCAGCAGGGGCTTGGGAACCAGAATTGTAGCTCCAGTATACAGGAGGTTGAGCGTAGTGAGGTTATGAGTAAGGTTTCAAAGTTGCAGGAGTGTATCGGCAGGCAGGAAGGTGGTTTAAAGTGTGTCTTCAATGCCAGGAGCATCCGGAATAAGGTGGGTGAACTTGCGGCATGGGTTGGTACCTGGGACTTCGATGTTGTGGCCATTTTGGAGACATGGATAGAGCAGGGACAGGAATGGTTGTTGCAGGTGCCGGGGTTTAGATATTTCAGTAAGCTCAGGGAAGGTGGTAAAAGAGGGGCAGGGGTAGCACTGTTAGTCAAGGACAATATTACGGTGGCAGAAAGGACGTTTGATGAGGACTCGTCTACTGAGATAGTATGCGCTGAGGTTAGAAACAGGAAAGGAGAGGTCACCCTGTTAGGGGTTTTCTATAGGCCTCCGAAAAGTTCCAGAGATGTAGAGGAAAGGATTGCAAAGATGATTCTGGATAGGAGCGAAAGCAGAGGGTAGTTGTTATGGAGGACTTTAACTTTCCAAATATTGACTGGAAACGCTACAGTTAGAGTACTTTAGATGGGTCTGATTTTGTCCAATGTGTGCAGGAGGGTTTCCTGACACAGTATGTAGATAGGCCATACTGGCGAGGCCATATTGGATTTGGTACTGGGTAATGAACCAGGACAGGTGTTAGATTTGGAGATAGGTGAACACTTTGGTGATAGTGACCACAATTCGATTACGTTTACTTTAGTGATGGAAAGGGATAGTTATATACCACAGGGCAAGAGTTATATCTGGGGGAAAGGCAATTATGATGCAATGAGGCAAGACTTAGGATGCATCGGATGGAGAGGAAAACTGCAGGGGATGGGCACAACGGAAATGTGGAGTTTGTTCAAGGAACAGCTACTGCGTGTCCTTGATCAGTATGTACCTATCAGGCAGGGAGGAAGTGGTCGAGCAAGGGAACCGTGGTTTACTAAAGCAGTCGAAACACTTGTCAAGGGGAAGAAGGAGGCTTATGTAAAGATGAGACATGAAGGTTCAGTTAGTGCGTTCCAGAGTTACAAGTTAGCTAGGAAGGACCTAAAGAGAGAGCTAAGAAGAGCCAGGAGGGGACATGAGAAGTCTTTGGCAGGTAGGATCAAGGATAACCCGAAAGCTTTCTATAGATCTTACAGGAATAAACGAATGACTAGGGTAAGAGTAGGGCCAGTCAAGGACAGTAGTGGGAAGTTGTGCTTGGAGTCCGAGGAGATAGGAGAGGTGCTAAATCAATATTTTTTGTCAGTATTCACACAGGAAAAAGACAATGTTGTCGAGGAGAATACTGAGATTGAGGCTACTAGACTAGAAGGGCTTGAGGTTCATAAGGAGGAGGTGTTAGCAATTCTGGAAAGTGTGAAAATAGATAAGTCCCCTGGGCCGGATGGGATTTATCCTAGGATTCTCTGGGAAGCTAGGGAGGAGATTTCTGAGCCTTTGGCTTTGATCTTTAAGTCATCTTTGTCTACAGGAATAGTGCCAGAAGACTGGAGGATAGCAAATGTTGTCCCCTTGTTCAAGAAGGGGAGTAGAGACAACCCCGGTAACTATAGACCAGTGAGCCTTACTTCTGTTATATGCAAAATATTGGAAAGGTTTATGAGAGATAGGATGTGTAATCATCTGGAAAGGAATAATTTGATTAGAGATAGTCAACACGGTTTTGTGAAGGGTAGGTCGTGCCTCACAAACCTTATTGAGTTCTTTGAGAAGGTGACCAAACAGGTGGATGAGGGTAAAGCAGTTGATGTGGTGTATATGGATTTCAGTAAAGCGTTTGATAAGGTTCCCCACGGTAGGCTACTGCAGAAAATACGGAGGCATGGGATTCAGGGTGTTTTAGCAGTTTGGATCAGAAATTGGCTAGCTGGAAGAAGGCAAAGGGTGGTGGTTGATGGGAAATGTGCAGACTAGAGTCCAGTTACTAGTGGTGTACCACAAGGATCTGTTTTGGGGCCACTGCTGTTTATCATTTTTATAAATGACCTGGAGGAGGGCGTAGAAGGATGGGTGAGTAAATTTGCAGATGACACTAAAGTCGGAGGAGTTGTGGACAGTGCCGAAGGATGTTACAAGTTACAGAGGGACATAGATAAGCTGCAGCGCTGGGCTGAGAGGTAGCAAATGGAGTTTAAAGCAGAAAAGTGTGAGGTGATTCATTTTGGAAGGAATAACAGGAAGACAGAGTACTGGGCTAATGGTAAGATTCTTGGCAGTGTGGATGAGCAGAGAGATCTTGGTGTCCATGTACATAGATCCCTGAAAGTTGCCACCCAGGTTGAGAGGGTTGTTCAGAAGGCGTACGGTGTGTTAGCTTTTATTGATAGAGGGATTGAGTTTTGGAGCCATGAGGTCATGTTGCAGCTGTACAAAACTCTAGTGCGGCCGCATTTGGAGTATTGCGTGCAATTCTGGTCGCCGCATTATAGGAAGGATGTGGAAGCATTTGAAAGGGTGCAGAGGAGTTTTACCAGAATGTTGCCTGGTATTGAGGGAAGATCTTATGAGGAAAGGCTGAGTGACTGAGGCTGTTTTCGTTAGAGAGAAGAAGGTTAAGAGGTGACTTAATTGAGGCATACAAGATGATCAGAGGATTAGATAGGGTGGACAGTGAGAGCCTTTTTCCTCGGATGGTGATGTCTAGCATGAGGGGACATAGCTTTAAATTGAGGGGAGATAGATATAAGACAGATGTCAGAGGTAGGTTCTTTACTCAGAGAGTAGTAAGGGCGTGGAATGCCCTGCCTGCAACAGTAGTGGACTCACCAAAACTAAGTGTATTCAAATAGTCACTGGATAGACATATGGACGATAAGGGAATAGTGTAGATGGGCTTTAGAGTGGTTTCACAGGTCGGCGCAGCATCGAGGGCCGAAGGGCCTGTTCTGCGCTGTTATGTTCTATGATGGTGTGGAGTTTGCACTTTCTCCCCGTGTCTGCGTGGGTTTCCTCCAGGTGCTCCAGTTTCCTCCCATTGTCCAGGGATGTGCAGGTTAGATGGATTGGCCATGCTAAATTGCCCCTTAGTGTCCCAAGATCTGAAGGTCAGGTGGGGTTACGGGGTAGCGCGGGGGTGTGGGCCTAGGTAGGGTACTCTTTCAGATGTTTGGTGTTGACTTGATGGGCCGAATTACCTCCTCCTGCACTGTAGTCATTCTATCATTCTATTCTTATTGTTTCAGCGATGAGAAACTTTAGTTATGAGGACAGATTGGAGAGGTTGCTACTTTTCTCCTTGGAGAGACGAAGGCTAGAGGAGATTTGAGGGGGCTGGACAGAGTAAGAGAATCAAGAATGAGAGGGCACAGATTTAAAGTGATTTGCTAAAGAAACAAATGTGATGTGAGGAAAAAGCTTTTACACGCAGTAAGTGGTTCAGATCTAGTATGCACTACCTGGCCTCCTTCTGTGAGTCAGTGCAGAAGGAGGCCATTCGGCCCATCAAATCTGCACAGACTTTGAAAGAGCGTTCTACTTAGTCTCATTCCCCTTATTCCCCAACTTTGCATGATCTTTCTTTTCAGATAGTAATCCAATTGCTCTTTTGAATACCTTGATAAAACCTGCCTCCACCACCCTCGGGAAGTTTGTTCCAGATTCCAACCACCTTCTGGGTGAAAGTATATTTTCTTACATCGTTTCTACTCTTTGTTTTGCCCATTATTTTGAATCTGTGCCCTCTAATTCCTGATTCTCTCTTGGGAAGGAACCGCTTCTCACTATTTACCCTGTCCATACCCCTCTGGATCTTAAATTCCTCTGTCAAATCTCCTCCCAGCCTTCTTTTCTCCAAGGAATCGAGTCCTAAACTCTACAATCTATCCTCATAGCTTCAGTTTTTTATCCCTGGAATCAGTTTGTTTGCTTCCACTTCTTTCCATGCTGCCACCGGAGACTTAGCAAAGATCTTGTAGTCAGCTGTGCATACATGCAGAAGACAGGTGACAGATAGATTATTTGCCAGGGGCTGCTAATCCTTGTGTGATGACCCTGCATGCGAGGAGAGGCAGATATAATTTATTCATTGGAATGTAAAAATGTTAGTATGAGCATGATTAAGCTGATCATATTTCATTAACTGCTGAAGTCAAGTGAAGATAATGTAGTCATGTTGGAGATTAATGCTGTCACCTTCTCAAATGCAAAGAACAAAGAACAGTACAGCACAGGAACAGGCCCTTTGGCCCCGCCAAGCCTGCACCGATCATGATGCCTGGCTAAACTGAAACCTTCTGTACTTCCGGGGGCCCCATCCCTCTCTTCCCATCCTATTCAGGATGCCTCTTAAACGTCGCTGTTGTATCTGCACTGCCCAACTCATCCTCTCTGATACTGAACGAGAAACATGCCACCAATATCTCATTTCTCCTCTTCCACTTTGCTCGGCTCCAACATCTATGGGTGTCCGGCTCCATGCCTCATACTTTCCCTCACATTCTGCTCTCTCTTTCCCTGAAAGGATGGCGCATGTGGTGAAAATTGGGGACATCAGATTACAAGTGGATTGGGGTGAATGGGAGTATGGATGGAGAAAGGAAAAGAGAGGATGAGCAAAGAAAGCAAACAATTTTGCAGAAACCTACGTGGGTGTGGCAAGTGATCTGAATGAATATGCTTGGCAAAAAAGAGTGACAGCTTGTGAACTATAGGATGTAGGTGACAGCAACTTCGCTCACCTTTTCTGACATGTTTAGGTTATTAAAACACTTCCTACACGGTATCCAAGTCTGCAATATGGCACTTCAGCTTTTAATTTCTTGAGTCGCTTCCCTCAATGCCTTCTTTATACTGTCTGCTGTTTTTCCCCCCATTGCTGGCAATTAGGATCTCCTTTCTTCTCCTTATTGCACCCAATAGTACATCCAGGGACACCTCAATAAATCTGGGCAACCTTTGCCTTTCTTCCCTCTGCTTCTACTTACTTCAACACAAAGTGCTAAACCTCCTCTTCCATTCAATCTGTGAAATGGGCCTTTAAATCGATGAGATAAAATCAAGTCACACATCAATTCAGACAAGACGCTGAGAAGCAGTGAACCGATGCTTTAATAAGCTAAATATGTGCCGACCTGTAGCTCCTCCCGCACTGCAGGGCTGACCCAGCTGGGCGGAGCCACAGGTGGAGCCAACAGCAGCACCAATAATAACATTCCAACAGTACAACAGCAACAACCAATAACAGAACAGCAATAACAATAAGTATATACAACAGTGGAGATAACAATACTAATAGAACAGTAGAACATATATACAACAGCCTTACGTAATCATACGTGGCTCACCACACACATCATGCCTGCTCATGCAGATTGGAGACAGAAACCTCAAAGCACGTGGGAAAATGCAAAGATATTCACTAGTATTGGCAAGGTAATCCCAGGTTGTGATAGGAGAGGTGTGACAGGATATCATCACATTGCGGGAAGGGTTCTGGATGGAGAAGCCCTGGGATGATGCAGGTGAAGTGTGGTAATACTGGGATGGCAGCGTTGGGAAGTGCGAAGATTGGGAACCGGGTTGTTAGAAATGTGAGTTCTATGAGGGCACCTTCATTAGCAAACGTGTAGTGATATAGATTGGCAATGGTGCCTCCATGTCTCATTTTTAAACTCCTTGGGCAGGATTCCTGTTGCCCGCTGCTGATATCATAATTGGCGATCGGGTGGAGAATCTATACCGACGCCCAAATTAGGGCTGGCGCCGGTCAGCCACAGATGTGGCATAATCGTGCCACGCACCGCATGCCGTGGGAACATCATTGGCGCATCGCCGTAAACCCTCCCGTGATGCTCTGCCATCGGGATGGGCCGAATTCCCGACTGCGCGGTTGACGTGTGATCTGAGTGGTTGGGAACCTAGCGTGGCGGCTGCGGACTGTGTCCAGCACCCTTTCCATCGGCTGGGAGCCGTGCCGCTGGTAGGGGGGGCTTCCGCGAGAGCTGGGGGGACTCGTTGGGGGTGGCCTGTGGGGTCGGGTCCAGGTACGGCCGGCGCCATGTTGTACGGTGCGACCGCTGCATGGTGTCGCCGTGTGCATGCGCGCCCACAGACCCGGCCATTCTCCAGCCGTTGTCGATGCGGGAGCCGGGAGTTTCACCTGCCGCCGCTGCTAGCCCCTCACTAGTCCTGGAATCGGTGAGAGTTCGGTGACGATTTTGGCGTCAAAAACGCCCGCAGTCTCTCCATTTCAGCCTGCACTTAACCGCTGAAACGGAGAATCAAACCCCTTATTCTTGCGTATGAATCCCTTTGTGACCTTGCCTCTCTCTAATCTTTAAAACATCCTTCAGTCTAACAAGCCTCTAAGAAATTCTGCATTTTTATGACTCTGAGGTCTTGTGCAACCCACCTCCTTTACCTTTGCCCCTGTGGTAGTCACCACTGTTTGTATAATAGTTATATTAGAGGTAATACGGTAAGGCTCCTGTACTACAGGTACTGGGGTAGATCTCTGCCTGCTGGCTCCGCCCAGTAGGTGGAGTATAAATGTGTGTGCTCACCGAGCTGCAGCCATTTCGGCAGCAGCTGCAGGAGGCAACACATCTCTGCTTAATAAAGCCTCAGTTACTCTCTACTCTCATCTCATCGTAATTGCTAGTGCATCAATTTATTAAGCAGAGATATTACAGCGATGGAACTACGCATCAAGCCTGATCACCTACAGCTGCACCCGCAAGCAGCCAACGCTGCATCGGCCTTCGACCACTGGCTCACTTGTTTCGAGAGCTACCTCCGATCTGCGACGGACCAACACTCGGAAGAACAGAAACTCCAGGTCCTTTACTCACGGGTGAGCTCCGATATTTTTCCCCTTATCCGGGATGCGCCTACTTACACGGAAGCAATGGAGCTCCTGAAGGGGCATTATGTTCGCCCAATCAACAAACTGTACACCAGGCACCTCCTGTCCACGAGACAGCAATTCCCTGGTGAATCTTTAGACGATTCCTGGCGTGCCCTGCACATCCTGGCGAGGAACTGTGATTGCCAGGCAGTTTCGGCAGTCGAACATACTGAACTTTGAATCAGGGACGCTTTTGTTACGGGCATGGGGTCAGCGTACATCCGCCAGCGCCTATTAGAAGTTGATACCCTCGACCTTGCGGCAACAAGGCAGCTCGCAAACTCACTGACTGTTGCCTCCTGTAACGTACAGTCGTACGCCCCCGACCACACGGCGCCCTCATGGAGATCATGGGCCCCACCAGCGGCCACCCCCAAGCCTGCGCCGCGTGGCAGCCAGCCAACCCTGGGGGGGCCCAAATCCTAATTCTGCGGGCAGACAAAGCACCCCGGCAGCGCTGCCCCGCGCAGAGCGCAATCTGCAAGGCCTGCGGGAAGAAGGGACATTTCGCTGTGGTGTGCCAGGCGCGGTCGATCGCCACTGCATCCAGGCCCATTGTTCCTGCACCCCCCATGTGCGACACGTGGGCGGCGCCATTTTCGTCCCCGCAGCCCGCTTGCGGCCTGTGGCCGCTGCCATCTTCTTCGCAGCAGACCACGTGCGGACTGTGGGCACCGCCATCTTTAACGCCGCCCGCCACGTGTGCCCCGTGGGTGCCGCCATCTTCGGCGCCATTTTGGACGGCGCCTCAGGACCCTGGCTCATCGGGCACCTCATCTGGCCACTCATATGGTCAATCAGATTGCACAATACCGAGTCTTTTCTACAGTGGACCTGAAATCTGCCTACCACCAGCTCCCCATCCGCAAGGCGGACCGCCAATACACTGCATTCGAAGCAGACGGCCGCCTTTACCGCTTCCTTAGGGTTCCCTTTGGCGTCACTAACGGGGTCTCGGTCTTCCAATGTGAGATGGACCGAATGGTGACCGTACGGGCTACGGGCCACCTTCCCGTACCTTGATAAGGTCACCATCTGCAGCCACGACCAGCAGGACCACGACGCTAACCTTTTCAAATTTCTCCACACCGCCAAACTCCTGAACCTCACGTATAATAAGGAGAAGTGTGTATTCCGCACCAACCGCTTAGCCATCCTTGGCTATGTTGTGGAAAATGGAGTTCTAGGACCCGACCCCGACCGCATGCACCCCCTCATGGAACTCCCACTCTCCCACTGCCCCAAGGCCCTGAAACGATGCCTGTAGTTTTCTCCTATTATGCCCAGTGGGTCCCTAACTATGTGGACAAGGCCCGCCCACTTATCCACTCCACAGTTTTCCCCCTAACGGCTGAGGCCCGCCAGGCCTTCAACCGTATCAAGGCTGACATCGCCAAGGTCGCGATGCACGCGGTCGACAAGACCCTCCCCTTTCATGTCGAGAGCGATGCATCGGACGTCGCTCTGGCTGCCACCCTCAACCAGTCAGGCAGACACATGGCATTCTTTTTCCGCACCCTCCATGCCTCTGAAATTCGGCACTCCTAAGACCATAAGACCAGAAGACATAGGAGCGGAAGTAAGGCTATTCGGCCCATCAAGTCCACTCCACCATTCAATCATGGCTGATTTCAACTCCATTTACCCGCTCTCTCTCCATAGCCCTTAATTCCTCGAGAAATCAAGAATTTATCAACTTCTGTGTTAAAGACACTCAACGTCCCGGCCTCCACCGCCCTCTGTGGCAATGAATTCCACAGACCCACCACTCTCTGGCTGAAGAAGTTTCTCCTCATCTCTGTTCTAAAGTGACTCCCTTTTATTCTAAGGCTGTGCCCCCGGGTCCTAGTCTCCCCTGCTAATGGAAACAACTTCCCTACGTCCACCCTATCTAAGCCATTCATTATCTTGTAAGTTTTTATTAGATCTCCCCTCAACCTCCTAAACTCCAATGAATATAATCCCAGGATCCTCAGACGTTCATCGTATGTTAGGCCTACCATTCCTGGGATCATCCGTGTGAATCTCCGCTGGACCCGCTCCAGTGCCAGTATGTCCTTCCTGAGGTGTGGGGTCAAAATTGCTCACAGTATTCTAAATGGGGCCTAACTAATGCTTTATAAAGCTCCAGAAGTACATCCCTGTTTTTATATTCCAAGCCTCTTGAGATGAATGACAACATTGCATTTGCTTTCTTAATTACAGACTCAACCTGCAAGTTTACCTTTAGAGAATCCTGGACTAGGACTCCCAAGTCCCTTTGCACTTCAGCATTATGAATTTTGTCACCGTTTAGAAAATAGTCCATGCCTCTATTCTTTTTTCCAAAGTGCAAGACCTCGCACTTGCCCACATAGAACATAGAACATAGAAAATACAGCACAGAACAGGCCCTTCGGCCCAAGATGTTGTGCTGAACCTTTGTCCCACGTTGAATTTCATCAGCCATTTCTTGGACCACTACCCTAAACTGTCAAAATCTTTCTGCAGCCTCCCCACCTCCTCCATACTACCTGCCCCTCCACCTATCTTTGTATCATCGGCAAACTTAGCCAGAATGCCCCCAGTCCCATCATCTAGATCGTTAATATATAAAGAGAACAGCTGTGGCCTCAACATTGAACCCTGCGGGACACCACTCGTCACCGGTTACCATTCCGAAAAAGAACCTTTTATCCCAACTCTCTGCCTTCTGCCTGACAGCCAATCGTCAATCCATGTTAGTACCTTGCCTCGAATACCATGGGCCCTTATTTTACTCAGCAGTCTCCCGTGAGGCACCTTATCAAAGGCCTTTTGGACGTCAAGATAGATAACATCCATTGGCTCTCATTGGTCTAACCTATTTGTTATCTCTTCAAAGAACTCTAACAAGTTTGTCAGGCACGACCTCCCCTTACTAAATCCATGCTGACTTGTCCTAATCTGACCCTGCACTTCCAAGGATTTAGAAATCTCATCCTTAACAATGGATTCTAGAATCTTGCCAACAACCGAGGTTAGGCTAATTGGCCTATAATTTTCCATCTTTTTCCTTATTCCCTTCTTAAACAGGGGGGTTACAACAGCGATTTTCCAATCCTCTGGGACTTTCCCTGACTCCAGTGACTTTTGAAAGATCATAACTAACGCTTCCACTATTTCTTCAGCTATCTCCTTTAGAACTCTAGGATGTAGCCCATCTGGGCCAGGAGATTTATCAATTTTTAGACCTCTTAGTTTCTCTAGCACTTTCTCCTTTGTGATGGCTACCATATTCAACTCTGCCCCCTGACTCTCCGGAATTGTTGGGATATTACTCATGTCTTCTACTGTGAAGACTGACGCAAAGTACTTATTCAGTTCCTCAGCTATTTCCTTGTCTCCCATCACTAGATTACCAGCGTCATTTTGGAGCGGCCCAATGTCAACTTTTGCCTCCCGTTTGTTTTTAATGTATTTAAAGAAACTTTTACTATCATTCCTAATGTTACTGGCTAGCCTACCTTCAAATTTGATCCTCTCTTTCCTTATTTTTGTTATCCTCTGTTTGTTTTTGTAGCCTTTCCAATCTTCTGACTTCCCACTACTCTTTGCCACATTATAGGCTTTTTCTTTTGCTTTGATGCATTCCCTAACTTCCTTTGTCAGCCATGGCTGCCTAATCCCCCCTCTGATAACCTTTCTTTTCTTTGGGATGAACCTCTGTACTGTGTCCTCAATTACTCCCAGAAACTCCTGCCATTGCTGTTCTACTGTCTTTCCCACTAGGCTCTGCTCCCAGTCGATTTTTGTCAGTTCCTCCCTCATGCCCCTGTAATTACCTTTATTTAAATGTAACACCTTTACATCTGATTCTACCTTCTTTCTTTCAAATTGGAGATTGAATTCTACCATATTATGATCACTGCCTCCTAAGTGCTCCCTTACTTTAAGATTTTTAATCAAGTCTGGCTCATTACATAACACTAAGTCCAGAATGGCCTGTTCCCTCGTGGGCTCCATCACAAGCTGTTCCAAAAAGCCCTCCTGTAAACATTCAATGAATTCCCTTTCCTTGGGTCCACTGGCAGCATTATTTACCCAGACCACCTGCATATTGAAGTCCCCCATGATCACTGTGACCTTGCCTTTCTGACATGCACTTTCTATTTCGTGGTGCATTTTGTGCCCCCGGTCCTGACCACTGTTAGGAGGCCTGTACATAACTCCCATTATGGTTTTTTTGCCTTTGTGTTTCCTCAACTCTACCCACACAGACGCCACATCACCTGACCCTATGTCGTTTAGTGCTATTGATTTAATTTCATTCCTAATTAACAAGGCAACCCCGCCCCCTCTGCCCACCTCTCTGTCTTTTTGATAGGTTGTGAATCCCTGGATGTTTAAATGCCAGTCCTGAACCCCCTGCAACCATGTCTCTGTGATGCCGACCACATCATAACTCCCAGTCACAATCTGGGCCACAAGCTCATCTACCTTGTTCCGTACACTGCGCGCATTTAAATATAGCACCTTTAATTCTCTATTGACCGTCCCTTTTTGTTTTCTTAGTGTGGTGGACCTTGGTTTACTGAGCCTTTCCATACACTGTGTCATATTTTGTGGAATGGGGACTATCGTAACCTCTCCTGAGTTTTGTCTTTTCATGCTTTTTTGTATTCCTAAGCAGCTACGCTTCCCACTGATTACTTCACTGCTTGGTTCCCTGACTTTCCCTTCCCCCCCAATCTTTAGGTTAAAGTCCTATTGACCACCCTATTTACTCTTTTCGCCAGAACACTGGTCCCAGCCCGGTTCAGGTGGAGACCATCCCAACGGTATAGGTCCCCCCTGTCCCAAAACTGATGCCAGTGTCCCATGAAAAGGAACCCCTCTTTCCCACACCACTCTTTCAGCCACGTGTTAACTTCCCTTATTCTTACCTCCCTATACCAATTTGCACGTGGATCGGGCAGTAATCCGGAGATTATGACCCTTGAGGACCTGTTTTTTAATTTGAATCCTAGCTCTTTATAATCTCTAAACAGGTCCTCTTTCCTAGACTTGCCTATGTTGTTGGTACCGACATGGACCACAACAACTGGATCCTCCCCCTCTCTCTCCAGTATCCTTTCAAGCCGGTCAGAGATGTCCCGCACCCTAGCACCGGGCAGGCAACATACCATGCGGGACTCTTTATTCTGCTCACAAAGGATACTATCTATCCCCCTGATAATAGAATCCCCTACAACTACAACTTGCCTATTTCCTCCCTCCCCTTGAATGGCCTGCTGAACCATGGTGCCTTGGTCAGCTGACTCATCCTTCCTGCAGCCCTGTTCGCCATCCACACAGGGAGCAAGTGCCTCATACCTGTTGGACAGAGTCAAGGGCTCAGGCTCCTGAGTTCCTGACTGCTGGTTCCCTTTACCTGCCTGACTTGCAGTCACACCCTGCTGTCCCTGGCCACTGGCAGGATTTAAACTACTTACTCTGACAGGTGTGACTGCCTCCTGAAACACAGTGTCCAGGTAAGTCTCCCCCTCCCGGATGTGCCTCAGTGTTTGAAGCTCAGACTCCAGCTCATCAACTCTGAGCCGGAGCTCTTCGAGCAGCGAACACTTACTGCAGATATGGTCGCTGCAGCTCGCAATGGGATCTGCCAGCTCCCACATCAAACAGCTCAAGCACATCACCTGACCAGCCATCACTAATTAATTAATTAGTTTAATTTAAGTTTACGAGTTTAGCTGTGTTTTTTTTAAAATTTGGGGCCGATTTGCTATCAACCAATCAGATCACAGCTTCCCTCTGACGTCACTTTTGGGGAAAAAACTGGAAAACAGGATGTTACCGTTAGGTTTTTATACTCACAGAGACTGCTCCTACTCCTCCGAACGGCTCCCGAAATTAGGCCCGAAGAAAGAGAGAGAACAAAACAGTAGGGAAAAAGCACCTTCTCCCACTCTTCACCGAATTACCTCACCGCGCCAAATTCTCACTCTGTCTGTGTCTCACTCACTCAGGCTGTGTCTCCTTGACCAGCACAATGCTTACTAAGTGCGCTTTCTGTCTGTCTTTTATACAGACTTTAGGATGACTCACACTAAAACTTCAAAGAGAAGAATACAACGTGTACCTTTGTGCCCCTTAACAGGCCTCAGGTGACTGCCAGATAACTGCCTCTCAGCAGTTAGGGTGGGGACAGCTTCAGCCAATCAGACACTAATCTACACTGCACTTTTAACTGAAAAACAGCAAAATTAGATTAACCACTTACCTTTCCTGGTTACCTCACTGCACCAAATTACCAAATTCTCACTCTGTCTGTGTCTCACTCACTCAGGCTGTATCTCCTTGACCTGCGCAATGCTCCTCTGTCGAAAAGGAGGCCTAAGCCATCATAGAAGCTGTGCGGCATTGGAGGCATTACCTGGCCGGCAGGAGATTCACTCTCCTCACTGACCAACGGTCGGTTGCCTTCATGTTTAATAATACACAGCGGGGCAAGATCAAGAATGATAAAATCTTAAGGTGGAGGATCGAGCTCTCCACCTACAATTACGAGATATTGTATCGCCCTGGTAAGCTCAACGCGCCCCCCAATGCCCTATCCCGAGGTGCATGTGCCAGCGCACAAGTGGACCGAGTCCGGGCCCCACACGATGGCCTCTGTCACCCAGGGGTCACCCGATTCTTTCACTTCATAAAGGCCCACAACCTGCCCTACTCCATTGCGGAGGTCAGGGCTGTCACCAGAGACTGCCAGGTCTGCGCGGAATGCAAACCGCACTTCTACAGGCCAGATCGAGCGCAGCTGATGAAGGCCTCCCGCCCCTTTGAACGCCTCAGCATGGACTTCAAAGGGCCCACCCCTCCACCGACCGACACACGTACTTCCTGAACATGCTCGGTGAATACTCCAGATTCCCCTTCGCCATCCCATGCCCCGATATGACGTCTCCCACAGTCATTAATGCACGCAACAGCATCTTCGCCCTGTTCGGTTTCCCCTCTTACGTACACAGTGACCGGGGATCCTCCTTTATGAGTGATGAGTTGCGTCAGTTCCTGCTCAGCAAACCCCGGGGAAACGGGCAGGTGGAGAGGGAGAATGGGACGGTCTGGAAGGCCGTCCAGCTGGCCCTACGGTCCAGAAATCTCCCGGCCTCCCGCTGGCAGGTCCTCCCCGACGTGCTCCACTCCATCCGATCGCTACTCTGCACTGCAACTAACGAAACCTCCCATGAACGTCTCCTTGCCTTCCCCAGGAAGTCCACCCCCGGGGTTTCACTCCCAACGTGGCTGTCAGCTCCAGGACCCGTCCTCCTCCGCAAACACATGCGGCTCCACGTTGGCCGAAAGGGTACAGCTGCTGCATGCGAACCCGCAGTACGCCTACATGGCGCACCCCGACGGCTGCCAGGACACAGTCTCCCTCAGGGACCTGGCACCAGCTGGATCCCCACCCATGGTCCCACACCACCCGACACCCCCCTCCGATTGCCCCGGCACCACCCATTCTCCCCCCAGCGCACCTCACTACAGCCCCCACCCCAGGACGTTCCGTCCTCCCACTGGTTCCACCCGGGGATGAAGATGAGGAGTACATGCTCCCAGAGTCACCGCGACCAAGCCGGCGCCTGCATCACCACCGGGACCGAGGCGCTCACAGCGGAGGATCAAGGATATTAGAAAGGATATTAGATATTAGAAAGGATATTATTAAACTAGAAAGAGTGCAGAAAAGATTTACTAGGATGTTGCCGGGACTTGATGGTTTGAGTTATAAGGAGAGGCTGGATAGACTGGGACTTTTTTCCCTGGAGCGTAGGAGGCTTAGGGGTGATCTTATAGAGGTCTATAAAATAATGAGGGGCATAGATAAGGTAGATAGTCAACATCTTTTCCCAAAGGTAGGGGAGTCTAAAACTAGAGGGCATAGGTTTAAGGTGAGAGGGGAGAGATTCAGAAGGGCCCAGAGGGGCAATTTCTTCACTCAGAGGGTAGTGAGTGTCTGGAATGGGCTGCCAGAGGTAGTAGTAAAAGCGGGTACAATTGTGTCTTTCAAAAAGCATTTAGATGGTTACATGGGTAAGATGGGTATAGAGGGTTATGGGCCAAGTGCGGGCAACTGGGACTAGCTTAATGGTAAAAAACTGGGCGGCATGGACTGGTTGGGCCGAAGGGCCTGTTTCCATGCTGTAAACTTCTATGATTCTATGATTCTATGAAGGCACCCGACTGGCTAAATTTGTCAATTTTCACCAGACTGTAAACTTTCAATGCTCACATACCTGTAAATAGTTTTCCACCCTCCCCCCGCTGGACTCTTTATTTTAACAGGGGGTGAATGTGGAAGTCACCACTGCTTGTATTCGAGGTAATACGGTAAGGCTCCTGTACTACAGGTAGGGGGTAGATCCCTGCCTGCTGGTTCTGCCCAGTAGCTGCACCCATTTCTGGTAGCAGCTGCAGGAGGCAACACATCTCTGCTTAATAAAGCCTCGATTACTCTCTACTCTCTTCTCATTGTAATTGAGAGTGCATCAACCCCTAAACAGCAACAGGAGGAGGAGGAGGCTCGACAAAAATCTCCACCCTCAATGATGGGGGAGTTCAGCATATTAATGCAAAAAGGCAAGGCTGAAGCATGTACAGCTATCTTCAGTTAACAGAGGGGCTGTTTAGCACTGGGCTAAATCGCTGGCTTTGAATGCAGACCAAGGCTGGCCAGCAGCACGGTTCAATTCCCGTAACAGCCACCCCGAACAGGTGCCGGAATGTGGCGACTAGGGGCTTTTCACAGTAACTTCATTTGAAGCCTACTTGTGACAATAAGTGATTTTCATTTTCATTTCAAGTGCCAAGTGGATGATTAATCCAGTCCCTTCCTGAGGTCCCCAGCAATATCCACTCTAACCCTCTCTATTCCTCATCAAAAAACTCAAGCAAGTTAGTTAAATACAATATTCCCTTAATAAATCCCTGCTGACTTTAAACTGTATTTGCCCAAGTGACTATTAACTTTGTCCTGAATTATCAGGTCGAATTCTCCCATCCCAACCATGGGGGGGTTTAGTGACGAGCGGGATTGGAGAATCCAGCGGAAACTGAAAAACTGACAAAGATAAGAGGGACGATGTGAGAGGACGGCTGTGCAAGGGTTGGGGGAAGGGCAAGGGTGCACGATGGCAGGCAGAGGGGCAAGGAGGACGATGAACAATGAAAGGCAGAGGGAAGCTGGACCCTAACAAGGCTGCATGAAAATCTCATGAACGGATTTCACATTGTTTACTGGAAGGGGATACACAAAAATTCCAGGTGGGGTGGGTAGAGGTCCAAATGGCATATTGGTGCCTCACAGATGATGACTTGAAGGGAGGTTGAGAAAGTGTTCGCGAGAGAATGAGTGTTGATATCGCCCACTAATGGATGTATGAGATCCATGAACAGAGACCCCGTTTGAGTGCGTGATGCCATGATGAGAGCTTGATATTGGAGCGTGCTGAAAGAGGACTTACCTGGGCAGAGTCGCTGAGATCATTCATCTGCTTCCTGTATTGCGTGATGCTTCTGGCGCGGTTGCCAGCCACGCTGACCTCCTGTGTAACGGCTTTGCAGGCTGGAGAAATTACATTGGGGTGCTTCTTGATCCATGCCTTGGGTACAGGGCATAGCTCTATGCCCTGACTCCTTGAATCAAGGCTTCAAGGACATGGTGGTTTAATCGGGGTGCAGACTTCATAAGGCCTTTGCCTTTGGGTTTAGGACACCCTGTACAGGCTCATGAAGACAAGTAGGCTGGAGAGAGTGATATAAGTGTTTGTGGAATCAGGCACCAGTTCACACCATTCCGGTCAGTGGGAATGACACTATGTGACTGCCCGCTCCCGCACTCAGAACAAAATAGAGAATGCCACCCATCGTTTCTAAAAGTTCCTCCACTACTGAGGTTAAATTGACTTGCCCGTAGTTACTAGGCTTATTTGTACACCCTTTTTTTGAACAAGGATGTAACATTTGCAATTCTCCAGTCCTCCGCAACCACCCTCGAGTTGAAGAAAGATTGGAAAATTATGGGCAGTGCCTCTGCAATTTCCACTCTCACTTCCCTCAGTATCTCTGAATGCATCCCATCTGGTCCCAGTGCCATCTTTAAATACAGGCAACTTATCCGATACCCAAGCCTGGTTCTCAATTGCATTTTTCAACTTGATGTCTGTCTTGAGCAGACTTTTTCTGTTTCACTTTAATCCCTATCTCCTTTGCCAATCAAGGAACTCTGGATTTGTTTCCGCGACCTTTCCCTTTCCTTGACTGTACTTGAACCATCTCTTCTACAACTTCTTGTCTACTTACACTTTTGCCTGTTGATTTTTGATTCTAATTTATCTGGTCCAGATCTGGGGCGGGATTCTCCGATATCGGTGCGATGTCCGCCGACCGGCGCCCAAAACGGCGCAAATCCCACCTGCATCGCGCCGCCCCAAACGTCGCAAAGTCTCCGGCCCGGAATGGGCTAGCGGCGACGTGACGCTCTCTGTGCTGGTTCAAGCGTGACGGCTCATAAGACACGCTGCTCCCCCCACCCGACCAGAAGACCTGACCGGATGGCCGCCCGCCGCTCAGCCCCAAGTTTCCAGTCCCGCGATATTGAGGCGCTCCTGGACGCAGTGGAGCAGAGGAGGGAGGCCCTGTATCCCAGACAAGACCGCAGAGTCACCCCACGCCACAGCCGGCATCTGTGGAGGGAGGTTGCAGAGGCCATCAGCGCTGTGGCCCTGACACCACGGACAGGCACCCAGTGCCACAAGAAGGTGAACAACCTCGTCAGAGCAGCCAGGGTAAGCCCCCCCTGACTGATATCCATATCCCCCATATCCCCCTCCCCCATATCCCCCTCCCCCATATCCGCCCTCCCCATATCTCCCATATCCCCTCTCCCCATATCCCCCATAATCCCCCCTCCCCCATATCCCCCCTCCCCATAACCCCCATATCCCCCTCCCCATATCCCCCATATCCCCCTCCCCCATATCCCCATACACCCTCCCCATATCCCCATATCCCCCCTCCCCATATCCCCATATCCCCCCTCCCCCATATTCCCCCTCCCCATATCCCCCCTCCCCATATCCCCCTCCCTCATATCCCCCATATCCCCCCTCCCCCATATCACCCTCCCCATATCCCCCCTATCCCCCCTCCCCATCCCCCTTCCCATATCCCCCATATCCCCCCTCTCCCATATCCCCTGTCCCCCATATTCCCCCTCCCCATATCCCCCTCCCCATATTCTCCCCTCCCCCATATCCCCCTTCCCATATCCCCCATATCCCCCATATCCCCCTCTCCCATATCCACTGTCCCCCATATCCCCCCTCCCCCATAGCCCCCTCCCCATATCCCCCATATCCCCCACCCCACATATCCCCCATGTCCCCCTCCCCCATATCCCCATGTCCCCCTCCCCCATATCCCCCACCCCCATATCCCCCTCCCCACATCCCCCTCCCCATATCCCCATATACCCCCTCCCCATAACCCCCCTCCCCATATCCCACTCCCCATATCCCCCATATTCCCCTCCCCCTGTCCCCCTCCCCATATCCCCCCTCCCCATAGCCCCTTCCCCCATATTCCCCCTCCCAATATCCCCCTCCCCATATCCCCCATATCTCCCTCCCCCATATCCCCCTATCCCCCCTCCCCCTATCCACCTCCCCAGATCCCCACTCTCCCATATCCCCCTTCCCCCATATTCCCCCAACCCATATCCCCCTCCCCTATATCCCCCATATCCCCCCTCCCCACATCCCCCATAGCCCCCTCCCCATACCACCCATACCCCCATCCCCCCCTCCTCCCTATCCCCCTTCCCCCTATCCCCCCTCCCCAGATCCCCCATATCCCCCCTCTCCCATATCCCCCATCCGCCATATCCCCCCTCCCCCATATCCGCCCACCCCCATATCCCCCATATCCCCCTACCCGCGGATGGAAATGGCTGGCACGAGGGGACAGAGCTTTAAACTGAGGGGTAATAGATATAGGACAGAGGTCAGAGGTAGGTTCTGTATGCAAAGAATAGTGAGGCCGTGGAATGCCCTACCTGCAACAGTAGTGCACTCGCCAACATTGAGGGCATTTAAAAGTTTATTGGATAAACATATGGATGATAATGGCATAGTGTAGGTTAGATGACTTTTGTTTCGGTGCAACATTGTGGGCCGAAGGGCCTGAACTGCGCTGTATTGTTCTTTGTTCTATGTTCTATATCCCCCATATCCCCTCCCCCATATCCCGATATCCCCCACCCCCCATGTCCCCCTCCCCATATCTCCCATATCCCCATGTCCCCCACCCCATATCCCCCATACCCCCTCCCCATATCCCCCCTCCCCATATCCCCCTCCCCATATCCCCATATACCCCCTCCCCATATCCCACATCCCCCCATATCCCCCCTTCCCCATATCCCCCATATCCCCCCTCCCCCATATCCCCCCTCCCCCATATCCCGCCTCCCCTACCCCCTCCCCATATCCGCCCTCCCCATATCCCCCTCCTCAACATCCCCATCCCTCTATCCCCCATATCCCCACTCCCCCATTTCCCCCCTCCCCCATATCCCCCATATCCCCCCTCCCCATATTCCCCCTCCCCATACCCCCCATATCACCCTTCCCCATATCCCCCATATCCCCCCTCCCCCATATCCTCCTCCCCATATCCCGCCTCCCCCAAATCCCCCTCCCCTATATCCCCCATATCCTCCCTCCCCATATCCCCCATATCCACTTCCGCCATATCCCTCATATCCCCGCTATCGCCCTCCCCATCCCCCCACCTCATATACCCCATACCCCCCCTCCCACATATCCCCCCTCCCCCATATCCCCCGTCCCCCATATCCCCCTCCCCCATATCCCCCTCCCCATATCCCCCTCCCCATATCCCCCATATCCCCATATCCCCCTCTCCATATCCCCATACCCCCCTCCCCATATCCCCATATCCCCCTCCCTCATACCCCCATATCCCCCTCCCACATATCCCCCATAGCCCCCTCCCCCATATCACCCATATTCCCCATATCCCCCCTATGCCCCCTCCCCCTACTCCCTCCCTTCCCCATATACCCCATATCCCCCTTCCCCCATATCCCCTCCCCATATACCCCATATCCCCCTCCCATATCCCCCCTCCCCCATATCCCCCATATCCCCACTCCCCCATTTCCCCATATCCCCCTCCCCCATATCCCCCACCTCCCCATATCCCCCATATCCCCCATGTCCCCTTCCCCATGGCCCATATCCCCTACCCCATATCCCCCCTCCCCATAACCCCACTCCCCATATCCCCACATCCCCCCTCCCCATATCCCCCATATCCCCCCTCCCCCATATCCCCCTCCCATATCCCCCTCCCCATATCCGCCTCACCATATCCCCATAACCCCCTCCCCATATCAACCATCCGCCATATCCCCCCTCCCCCATATCCCCCTCCCCATATCCCCCATATCCCCCTCCCCCTCCCCATTTACCCCATATCCCCCCTCCCCATATCCCCCCTCCCTCATATACAACCTCCCCGATATCACCCTCCCCTATATCCCCCATATCACCCCTCACCATATCCCCCTCCCCCATATCCCCCTCCCCATATCCCACTATCCACCCTATCCACACTCCCCCATATCCCCCTCCCCATATCCCCCTCCCTCATATCATCCCTCCCCCTTATCCCCCCTCCCCCATATCCCCCATATCCCCCTCCCCCATAAACCCCCATATCCCACTCCCCATATCCCCCAAATCCCCCACCCCCCATATCCCCCATATCCCCATGTTCCCCTCCCCCGTATCCCCCATGTCCCCCTACCCCATATCCCCCATTCCCCCTCCCCATATCCCCACTCCCCCATATCCCCCTCCCCCATATCCCCCACCCACAATATCCCCCATATCCCCATGTCCCCCTCCCCATATCCCCTTCCCCATATCCCCCTCCCCCATAACCCCACACCCCATATCCTCCCTCCCCATATCCCCCTCCCCATATCCCCCCTCCTCCATATACAACCTCCCTATATCACCCTCACCTATATCCCCATATCACCCCTCCCCATATTCCCCTCCCCATATCCCCCTATCCACCCTCCCCCCTCCCCCATATCCCCCTCCCCATATCCCCCTCCCTCATATCACCCCTCCCCTTATCCCCCTCCCCCATATCCCCCCACATCCCCTACCCCCATATCCTCCACATCCCGCTCCCCCATATCCCCATATCCCTCCTCCCCTCCCTTATACCCCATATCCCCCCTTCCACCCTCCCCATATACCCCATATCCCCCCTCCCCATACCCCCCTCCCCATATACCCCATATTCCCCCTCCCCTTATACCCCCTCCCCCATATACCCCCTTCCCCATATCCCCCTCCCCATATACCCCTCCCCATATCCCCCACATCCCCATATCCCCCTTTCCCAAATCCCCCATATCCCCCCATATCCCCCTCCCCATATCCCCCATATCCCTCTCCCTCATATCCCCCCTCCCACATATCCCCCTCCCCATATCCCCCTCCCCATATCCCCCATATCCCCCTCCCCATATCCCCACTCCCACATATCCCCATATCCCCATCCCCTCACATCCCCCACCCCCATATCCCCCATATCACGCTCCCCCATATCCCCCCTCCCATATACCCCATATTCCCCCTTCCACCCTCCCCATATACCCCATATCCCCCCTCCCCATACCCCCCTCCCCATATACCCCATATTCCCCCTCCCCATATACCCCCTCCCCCATATACCCCCTTCCCCATATCCCCCTCCCCATATACCCCTCCCCATATCCCCCACATCCCCATATCCCCTTCCCCAAATCCCCCATATCCCCCTCCCCATATCCCCATATCCCCCTCCCTCATATCCCCATATCCCCCCTCCACCATATCCCCTATACCCCCCTCCCCCATATTCCCCTCCCGATATCCCCCTCCCCCATATCCCTCCTCCCCATATCCCCATAACCCCCCCTGCCCCATATCCCCATATTTCCCATCCCCATATCCCCTTATACCCCATATCCCCATATCCCGCCTCCCCCATATCCCCATATCCCCCAAGTCCCCCTCCCCATCTCCCCTCCCCCATATCCCCCTCCCCATATCCCCCTCCTCCATATCCCCCTCCCCTATCCCACATACCCCTCCCTCCCCATATCCCCCTTCCCATATCCCCCATATCCCCCTCCCCATAGCCCCCATATCCCCCCTCCCACATATCCCCCTCCCTATATCCCCCCTCCCCCATATCCCCCATATCCCCCTCCCTATATCCCCCCTCCCCATATCCCCCATATCCCCCCTCCCCCATATCCGCCATATCCCCCTCCCATATCCCCCATATCCCCCTCCCCATATCCTCCTCCCCCACATCCCCCATGTCCCCCTCCCCATATCCCCCATATCCCCCCACCCCCATATCCCACCTCCCCCATATCCCCCATATCCCCCAAGTCCCCCTCCCCATATCCCCATCCCCCCATATCCCCCCTCTCCATATCCCCCATTTCCCACCTCCCCATCTCCCCCTCCCCCATATCCCCCTCCCCCATATCCCCCTCCTCCATACCCCCCCTCACCCTATCCCCCATAACCCCTCCCCTATATCCCCCTCCCCATATCCCCCATATCCCCCTCCCCATATCCCCCATATCCCCACTCCCACATATCCCCCATATCCCCCCTCCCCTATATCCCCCTCCCACATATCCCCCATGTCCCCCTCCCCATATACCCCATACCTCCATATCCCCCTCCCCATATCCCCCTCCCCATATCCCGCCTCCCCATATCCCCTCCCCTATATCCCCCGTATCCCCCCTCTCCATATCCCCATATCCCCCTCTGCCACATCCCTCATTTCCCCCTCCCCCTATCCCCCTCCCCTATCCCCCAAATCCAACCTCCCCATATCCCCCCTCCCCATATCCACCCTCCCCCATATCCCCCTCCCCATATCCCCCATATACACCTCCCCATATGCCCCATATCCCAATATCCCCCTCCCCCATATCCCCCATACCCCCACATCCCCCACCCCCATATCCCCATATCCCCTCCCCCATATCCCCCATATCCCCCAAGTCCCCCTCCCCATATCCCCATCCCCCCATATCCCCTCCCATATACCCCATATCCCCCCTTCCACCCTCCCCATATACCCCATATCCCCCCTCCCCCATATCCCCCTCCCCATCGACCCCATATTCCCCCTCCCCATATACCCCCTCCCCCATATACCCCCTTCCCCATATCCCCCTCCCCATATCCCCCTCCCCATATCCCCGACATCCCCGTATCCCCTTCACCAAATCCCCCATATCCTCACCCCATATCCCCCATATCCCCCTCCCTCATATCCCCCATATCCCCCTCCCCCATATTCCCCTCCCGATATCCCCCCTCCCCCATATCCCTCCTCCACCATATCCCCCATATCCCCCCTGCCCCATATCCCCCTTCCCCATATCCCCCTTATTCCCCATAGCCCCCATATCCCGCCTCCCCCATATCCCCCAAGTCCCACTCCCCATATCCCATCCCCGCATATCCCCCCTCTCCATATCCCCCATATCCCGCTCCCCCATCTCCCCCTCCCCCATATCCCCCTCCCCCATATCCCCCTCCTCCATATCCACCCTCCCCCTATCCCACATACCCCCTCCCCATATCCCCCTCCCCATATCCCCATATCCCACTCCCCATATCCCCCTCCCCATATCCCCCCTCCCACATATCCCCCATATCCCCCCTCCCCATATACCCCATACCTCCATATCCCCCTCCTCCATATCCACACTCCCTCTATCCCACATACCCTTCCCTCCCATATCCCCCTTCCCATATCCCCCATATCCCCCCCATATCCCCCCTCCCACATATCCCCCTCCCCATATCCCCCCTCCCCCATATCCCCCATAACCCCCCCTCCCCCATATCCGCCATATCCCCCTCCCATATCCCCCATCCCCCATATCCCCCTCCCCATATACTCCTCCCCATATCCCCCATGGTCCCCCTCCCCATATCCCCCTACCCCCATATCCCCCACATGCCCCACCCCATATCCTCTTCCCACATGTCCCTCCTCCTCCATATCCCCCATATCCCACCTCCCCCATATCCCCCATATCCCCCAAGTCCCCCTCCCCATATCCCCATCCCCCATATCCCCCCTCTCCATATCCCCCATTTCCCGCTTCCCCATCTCCCCCTCCCCCATATCCCCCTCCCCCATATCCCCCTCCTCCATATCCCCCCTCACCCTATCCCCCATAAACCCTCCCCCATATCCCCCTCCCCATATCCCCCATATTCCCCTCCCCATGTCCCCCATATCCCCACTCCCACATATCCCCCATATCCCCCCTCCCCTAATCCCCCTCCCACATATCCCCCATGTCCCCCTCCCCATATACCCCATACCTCCATATCCCCCTCCCCATATCCCCCTCCCCATATCCCGCTCCACATATCCCCTCCCCTATATCCCCCATATCCCCCCTCTCCATATCCCCCTCTGCCACATCCCTCGTTTCCCCCTCCCCTATCCCCCTCCCCATATACCACAAATCCAACCTCCCCATATCCCCCTCCCCATATCCCCCCTCCCCATATCCCCCTCCCCATATCCCCCCATATACACCTCCCCATATGCCCCATATCCCAATATCCCCCTCCCCATATCCCCCATACCCCCACATCCCCCACCCCCATATCCCCCATATCCCCTCCCCCATATCCCCCAAGTCCCCCTCCCATATCCCCATCCCCACATATCCCCTCCCATATACCCCATATCCCCCTTCCACCCTCCCCATATACCCCATATCCCCCCTCCCCCATATCCCGCTCCCCATCTACCCCATATTCCCCCTACCCATATACCCCCTCCCCCATATACCCCCTTCCCCATATCCCCCTCCCCATATCCCCCTCCCCCATATCCCCCACATCCCCATATCCCCTTCACCAAATCCCCCATATCCCTCTCCCCATATCCCCCATATCCCCCTCCCCCATATCCCCCATATTCCCCATATCCCCCATATCCCCCATATCCCCCAAGTCCCACTCCCCATATCCCCATCCCCCCATATCCCCCCTCTCCATATCCCCCATACCCCGCCTCCCCCATCACCCCATCCCCATATCCCCCTCCCCCATATCCCCCTCCTCCATATCCACCCTCCCCCTATCCCACATACCCCCCTCCCCCATATCCCCCTTCCCATATCCCCCATATCCCACTCCCCATATCCCCCATATCCCCCCTCCCCCATATCCCTCCTCCACCATATCCCCATATCCCCCTGCCCCATATCCCCCTTCCCCATATCCCCCATATTCCCCATATCCCCCATATTCCCCATATCCCCCATATCCCCCAAGTCCAACTCCCCATATCCCCATCCCCCCATATCCCCCCTCTCCATATCCCCCATACCCCGCCTCCCCCATCTCCCCCTCCCCATATCCCCCTCCCCCATATCCCCCTCCTCCATATCCACGCTCCCCCTATCCCACATACCCCCCTCCCCCATATCCCCCTTCCCATATCCCCCATATCCCACTCCCCATATCCCCCATATCCCCCTCCCCCATATCCCCCCTCCCACATATCCCCCATATCCTCCCTCCCCATATACCCCATACCTCCATATCCCCACCCACATATCCCCCTCCCCATATCCCGCCTCCCCATATCCCCTCCCCTATATCCCCCATATCCCCCCTCCCCCAAATCCCCCATATCCCCCTCTGCCACATCCCTCATATCTCCCTCCCCCTATCCCCCCTCCCCATATACCCTATATCCCCCCTCCCCCATATCCCCCCTCCCCCATCTCCCCCTCCCCCCATATCCCACTCCCCATATCCCCCATATACACTTCCCCATATGCCCCATATCCCAATATCCCCCTCCCCATATCCCCCATACCCCCACACCCCCACATCCCCCACCCCCATATCCCGCTCCCCATATCCCCCCTCCCCTCCCATATACCCCATATCCCCCCTTCCACCCTCCCCATATACCCCATATCCCCCCTCCCCCATACCCCCTCCCCATATACCCCATATTCCCCCTCCCCATATACGCCCTCCCCCATATACCCCATTCCCCATATCCCCCTCCCCATATCCCCCTCCCCCATATCCCCCACATCCCCATATCCCTCTTCCCCAAATCCCCCATATCCCCCCATATCCCCCTCCCATATCCCCCATGCCCCCCCTCCCTCATATCCCCCTCCACCATGTCCCCCATATCCCTCCTCCCCCAAGTCCCCCATAACCCCCCTCCCCCATATTCCCCTCCCGATATCCCCCCTCCCCATATCCCTCCTCCCCAAATCCCCCATATCCCCCTCTCCCATATTCCCATATCCCCCATCCCCATAACCCCCTTATTCCCCAAATCCCCCCTATGCCCCCTCCCCTATCCCCCTCCCATATACCACATATCCCCCTCCCCCATATCCCCGTCCCCATATACCCCATATCCACCCACCCCCATATCCCCCCATCCCCATATCCCCCTCCCCATATCCCCCTCCCCCATATCCCACATACCCCCCCTCCCCATATCCCCCATATCCCCCAACCGCCATATCCCCCTCCCCCATATCCCCCATATCCCCTCCCCCATATCCCCCCTCCCCATATCCCCCCTCCCCATATCCCCATTTCCCCCTCCCCATGTCCCCCATATCCCCCTCCCCATATACTCCTCCCCATATCCCTCCTCACCCCATATCCCTCCTCCCCCCATATCCCCATACCCCCCTCCCCCATATCCCCATCCCCATATCCCCCACATCCCCCCTCCCCCATATCCCCCCTCCCACATATCCCCCCCTCCCCCTCCTCCATATACCCCATATCCCCCTCCCCCATATCCCCATATCCCCCCTCCCCATTTCCCCCATATCCCCCTCCCCATATCCCTCCTCCCCATATCCCTCCTCCCCCATATCCCTCCTCCCCATATCCCCCTCCCCATATCCCCATCCCCATATCCCCCATATCCCCCCACCCCCATATTCATCCTCCCACATATCCCCCTCCCCCTCCCCATATAACCCAATCCCCTCTCCCCATATCCCCCTCCCCATATCCCCCCTCCCCATATCACCCTCCCCAATATCCCCAATATACCCCCCTCCCCAGATCCCCCTCCCCATATCCCCCCTATCACCCCTATCCACACTCCCCCATATCCCCCCTCCCCCATATCCCCCTCCCTCATATCAACCCTCCCCATATCCCCCTCCCCATATCCCCCATATCCTCAGATCCCCCTCCCCATATCCCCCATATCCCCCACCCCCCATATCCCCCCTCCCATATCCCACCTCCCCATATACCCCCTCCCCCATATCCCCATACCCCCCATATTCCCCTCCCCATATACCCCCTCCACCATACCCCCATATCCCCCTCCCTCATATCCCCCATATCCCCCCTCCACCATGTCCCCCATATCCCCCTCCCCCCAAGTCCCCCATATCCCCCCTCCCCCATATTCCCCTCCCGATATCCCCCCTCCCCATATCCCTCCTCCCCATATCCCCCATATCCCCTTCTCCCATATCCCCATATCCCCCCTTCCCCATAACCCCCTTATTCCCCAAATCCCCCCTACGCCCCCTCCCCTATCCCCCTCCCATATACCACATATCCCCTCCCCATATCCCCGTCCCCATATACCCCATATCCACCCACCCCCATATCCCCCCACCCCCTTATCCCCCTCCCCATATCCCCCTCCCCCATATCCCACATATCCCTCTCCCCATATCCCCCACCTCCCATATCCCCCTCCCCATATCCCCCATATCCCCCTCCCCATATCCCCCCTCCCCATATCCCCATTTCCCCCTCCCCATGTCCCCCATATCCCCCTCCCCATATACTCCTCCCCATATCCCTCCTCACCCCATATCCCTCCTCTCCCATATCCCCATACCCCCCTCCCCCATATCCCCATCCCCATATCCCCCATATCCCCCCTCCCCCATATCCCCCCTCCCACATATCCCCCTCCCCCTCCTCCATATACCCCATATCCCCCTCCCCATATCCCCCTCCCCATATCCCCATATCCCCCCTCCCCATGTCCCCCATATCCCCCTCCCCATATCCTCCTCCCCTTATCCCTCCTCCCCCATATCCCTCCTCCCCCATATCCCCCTCCCCATATCCCCATCCCCATATCCCCCCACCCCCATATCTCCCCTCCCACATATCCCCCCTCCCCCTCCCCATATACCCCAAATCTCCCTTCCCCATATCCCCCTCCCCATATCCCCCCTCCCCATATCACCCTCCCCAATATCCCCAATATACCCCCCTCCCCATATCCCCCTCCCCATATCCCCCCTATCACCCCTATCCACACTCCCCCATATCCCCCTCCCCCATCTCCCCCTCCCCTATATCCCCGCTCCCCATATCCCCCCTCCCCCATATCCCCCATATCCCCCTCTCCCATATCCCCCCTCCCCATATCCCCCCTCCCCATATCCCCCATATCCCCTCCCCCATATCCCCCTCCCCATATCCCCCATATCCCGCCATATCCCCCTCCCCATATCCCCATATCCCCCCTCCCCATATCCCCCTCCCCATATCCCCCATATCCCCCCTATGCCCCCTCCCCCTCCCCATATACCCCATATCCTCCTCCCCATATCCCCCTCCCCATATACCCCATATCCCCCCTCCCCATATCCCCCCTCCCCATATCCCCCCTCCCCACATCCCCCTCCCCCATATCCCCCTCCCCATATCCCCCATAACCCCCACCCCCATGTCCCCCTCCCCATATCCCTCATATCCCCCGTACCCCCTCCCCATATCCCCCTCCCCATATCCCCCTCCCCATATCCCCCATATCCCCCCTCCCCCATATCCCCCTCCCCATATCCCTCCTACCCCATATCCCCCTCCCCATATCCCCCTCCCCATATCCCCCTCCCCATATCCCCATCCCCATATCCCCCATATCCCCCCACCCCCATATCTCCCCTCCCACATATCCCCCCTCCCCCTCCCCATATACCCCAAATCTCCCTTCCCCATATCCCCCTCCCCATATCCCCCTCCCCATATCACCCTCCCCAATATACCCCCCTCCCCATATCCCCCTCCCCATATCCCCCTCCCTATATCCCCCCTATTACCCCTATCCACACTCCCCCATATCCCCCTCCCCCATCTCCCCCTCCCCTATATCCCCGCTCCCCATATCCCCCCTCCCCCATATCCCCCATATCCCCCTCTCCCATATCCCCCCTCCCCATATCCCCCTCCCCATATCCCCCTCCCCATATCCCCTCCCCCATATCCCCCTCCCCATATCCCCCATATCACGCCATATCCCCCTCCCCATATCCCCCCTCCCCCATATCCCCCTCCCCATATCCCCCATATCCCCCCTATGCCCCCTCCCCCTCCCCATATACCCCATATCCTCCTCCCCATATCCCCCTCCCCATATACCCCATATCCCCCCTCCCCATATCCCCCCTCCCCACATCCCCCCTCCCCACATCCCCCCTCCCCCATATCCCCCTCCCCCATATCCCCCATAACCCCCACCCCCATGTCCCCCTCCCCATATCCCCCATATCCCCCTCCCCATATCCCCTGTACCCCCCTCCCCATATCCCCCTCCCCATATCCCCATATCCCCCTCCCCATATCCCCCTCCCCATATCCCCATCCCCCATTTTCCCCCTCCCCATATCCCCCCTCCCCATATCCCCCCTCCCCATATCCCCCTATCCCCCCTCCCCCATATCCCCCTCCCCATATCCCCCCATATCCCCCATATCCCCCCTCCCCCATATCCCCGTCCCCATATCCCCCTCCTCATATCCCCTTCCCAATATCCCCCTCCCCATATCCCCCATATCCCCCCTCCCCCATCCCCTCCCCATATCCCCCTCCCCATATCCCTCCTCCCCATATCCCCGTATCCCCCCTCCCCCATATCCCCCCTCCCCCATATCCCCCCTCCCCCATATCCCCCCTCCCCCATTTCCTCCATATCCCCCTCCCCATATCTGCCCTCCCCATATCCCGCATATTCCCCCTCCCCATATCCCCCCTGTCCCCCCTCCCCCATATCCCCAAGTGAAACCATCCCTAACCTTAACCTCTGCAATACACGCGCAACCGATGGCGTGCATTCATATACCTGCCTAACACTGTTGCCTTTTACCCCTGCCACCACCCCCCACAGGAGAAGTGCGCACACAACACCAGGGAGCATGTGAGGACTGGAGGAGGTCTAGCTGATGAGACGCCACTGACCGAACATGAGGAAAGGGCCCTGGAACTGTCTGGCGGACCTGAGGACCGGGAAGTTGCTGATGCAGAGGTCGGGGCCCACCAGCAAGTGAGCCACCGACAGCCCGTCCCCATATCCCCCCTCCCCCATATCCCCCCTCCCCCATATCCCCCCTCCCCCATATCACCTGATCACTGCCTGCGTGTCTAACCATGCATGCTTCATTGTGTATCGCAGGAGCAAACATCGAGGCACCCATCCCCGCAGATGCAGACCGCCCGCATGATGCCCCTCGGAGACCACGGGAGACGGAGAGACCTGGACCCTCTGGCATGCGACGCCCACACGATGCCCCTCGGAGACCACGGGAGACGGAGAGACCCGGACCCTCTGGCATGCGACGCCCGCACGATGCCCCTCGGAGACCACGGGAGACGGAGAGACCTGGAGCAACAGGGAGATGGCGCCCCCATCTCATGCGGGTGCGGCGACGCAGCCGTGTGCCACCCAGCGACGAGAGGGGCAGCCACAGGCCCCTGTCACAGCCGAGCCACGAAACCACAACCCAGGACACCCCTACCCAGGCCACCCCAACCCAGGAAACTGAAATATAGGACAATGACACAGATTGGATGGTTGGAGACGAACTGCCACCCCAAAGTTCCATGGAAAAAAGAGTCGGACGATGCGCACAACACAACGCCACTGCTGTCACCAACACCCTCCACCATCGCAGAGACGCTCACCTCGGTTGTGCACTTCAGTGATGAGGCGTCTGGTACACTCACTGGTGCGCACAACACAGTTGTCCCGGTACAGCAGGTGTAGGTAGGAGCAGCAGAGGGGCCTGGCGGTCGGAGGGCAGCCCGGCGCATGCGAACATCTGCCACCCAGATGGATCGCGGGTTCCTGGAGTTACCACACCCACCCATAGATCCGATGCAACCACCGAACCTGGGACGAGCGAAGAGGGTGACGGCCAGCTTGCGGCGGCTGCAGTCGCAGTTGGAGGAGTCCACCTGCGTCCAGGAGTGCCGGTCATGCGTGCCACCCAGGCCGACACCGCACGGGTGGCGTCCGCGGTGGTGGCAATGGGTGCGACGGTGTCAGATATGGGGAGCGGTTTGCGAGGCCTGGGGCCTTCCGTGCAGGCGGCGTCTGTGGCCCAGGACATGGCTGCCCTCTCACAGGAGGCCATGAGCCAGCGCCAGCGGCAGATGGCAGAGGGGCTCAACACCATGGCACAATCTCTGAAGGCCATGGCCCAGTCTCAGCAGGCCATGGCCCAGTCTCAGCAGGCCATAGCCCAGTCTCAGCAGGCCATAGCCCAGTCTCTGCAGGCCATGGCCCAGTCTCAGCAGGCCATGGCCCAGTCTCTGCAGGCCATGGCCCAGTCTCTGCAGGCCATGGCCCAGTCTCAGCAGGCCATGGCCCAGTCTCAGCAGGCCATCGCTGAGGGCATCGGTGCCATTGCCCATGAGCGAGCCGGCATCGCACAGTCACAGACAGGGTTTGCCAACCCCCTGAGCTCCATGGCTGCAAACCTGCAGACACCTGTCGATACCAGCACGGGCCTCCAGGACTGGCAGCGCCAGATGTCGGGGGGGCGTCGGATGGCCAGTCCGTTCGCATCCCCCACCCATGTAGAGGCCTGGGGGCCATCGGGCACCCCGAGGGAGGAGGAGGTGCTGGGGCCCGTTCTGGGTCCCATTGTAGGGGAGGTCCCGGAACACCTCAACACCTCGGGCTCCCCCCCTTCCGTCCCAGGTGCATCGGGTGGGCAGCGGGCAGGGCAGGCTGGCAGCTCGCCATCCCAGTTGCCCGGGCCGCAGCCTGGCCCCAGGAAAGGGCCGCCAAAGGGATCCCGTGTCAGAGGGCAGGAATCGCAGGAGTCCACCTCCAGTTCTGCTGTACCGTCTGGGAAACCACCTAGGCGTAGTCAAAGGGTCCGTAAGGCCAAACAATTAGACACTGAGTAAGTTGGCATGGGTGCAGGGCACAGATGAGTTTTAGGGGCTAGGGCACGTGCATGAACTCGTTTGGTTATTAAAGTCAATGTTACACCTACAGAAGCTGCCTTTGTGCTCTGTCCAAAGCGTGCGGGGGGTGTCATGTACGTTGAGCACAAGTGTGTGTGTGAGGGGTGGTCTTACCTCAGCCCCAGGTGAGTCTGCCCCCTTCCCCCTGGGCCGCCATCAACATCCCCCAGGCAGAGGACGGGACCGTGCGCTGCAGTGTCACAGCCGCATGCAGGGATGGTGGTACTGTGGCCATGGGTCAGACATCGTCCAACGATGTGGAGCCAGGAGCTCATCGCAGGGCGGGTTGTCATCATCCTCCATGGCCTGCAATAGACACGCGTCCCCCGGCAACTGTGTGAGCCCGGCCCGTTGTACCGCAGGTGGATCGGCAATGGGGGTGGTGGTGTGCATGCGGGTGGGGTGGGGGGGGTTGGGGAGGGGGGTGAGGGTGCTGGGTGAGTGGATGGGTGGGGGGGGGGGTGAGGGTGTTCGGGTGTTGCCATGGTGTGCGGTATGTGGCCATACTCGCTGATTCCCACGCCCCCTAGTCAGTGAAGCGGGCGGCTATCAGCCTGTCCCGTGCCCGCTGGCGCAGCCGGTAATGGTGGACAGCCACCCGCCCATGTCTAGCCCGTCTGCCTTGACCATTGCCCCCATCCCCCTCATCTGGGGAGGACTGCGCCACTTCCTGCTGCTCCTCCATTCCGCCGTCCTCTGCCTGCGGCACATCGCCCCTCTGCTGGGCTATATTGTGCAGGACGCAGCACACCACAATGATGCAGCCGACCCTATCTGACCGATACTGGAGGGCGCCCCCAGAGAGGTCCAGGCACCTGAAACGCATCTTCAGCATGCCAAAGCACCTCTCTATCACTCCCCTT
Source organism: Scyliorhinus torazame (assembly GCF_047496885.1). Taxonomy (NCBI): domain Eukaryota; kingdom Metazoa; phylum Chordata; class Chondrichthyes; order Carcharhiniformes; family Scyliorhinidae; genus Scyliorhinus; species Scyliorhinus torazame. The sequence goes on from NC_092709.1 coordinate 117,062,520, forward strand.
GTTGCTATATGGGCATCATTGTAGCGGTTCTCCGCCTCATTGCGTGGCCTCCGTATAGGCGTCATCAGCCACGATCGCAATGTCGTCCAGCAACCAGCCCCTCAGCCGGGGATGGCGTCCCTCGTGCATGCCGGGGATGTATGACCGCGACAACACGTATGAGTCGTGTACACTGCCCAGGTAACGGACGCAGACGTGCAGGATCATCATGCGGTGTTCGCAGACCACCTGTATGTTCATCGAATAGGTCCCCTTCCTATTGGTGAACACGGCCCTGTTATCTGCAGGTGACCGCATGGCGACGTGCATCCTGTCAATTGCGCCCTGGACCATGGGGAACCCGGCCACGGCAGAGAAGCCCACGGCCCGGTCACCTTGGCTGGGCCAGTCCACAGGGAAGCGGATGTAGTGGTGCGCAATGGCATATAGGGCGTCTGTCACTGCCTGGATGCACCGGTGCACCGATATCTGCGATATGCCGGACAGGTCCCCACTCGGTGCCTGGAGTGCAACGTAACCTTGACGGACACGAGGATAGGGTGTCCCCCGCCAGTGCCACGCGGTGACAGGTGTGCCAGCAGGTGGCAGATGTGTGCCACGGTTTCCCGGCTCATCCGGAGTCTGCCCCTCTGTGGCAGCCTGCGCCGCCTCTCTGGCACGCTCCTCATCATCCAGGGCAGTATGGACATTAGCGGCTGCCGCCACGGCGGCCAACATCGCTGGCTGACCGGTAAACATCACGGCCTGTGGGGGGGAGGGGGGGGGGACACACACACGACAGGTCATCATTGCCCATATCCCCTCCTCCCCCCAGCCAGGTGGCATGGACCGCATGGGTCCGACTGTTGGAGGCTGGCACCTGGCCAGGTGGACCAACTCACTTGCCCTCGCATCCCCCGACCCCGGCACGGACCTCCCCGTCCCCCTCCCCTGCACGGACCCCCCTCCGCTCCCCGGCAGTCATCCCCCCCTCCCGTCCCCGGCACTCATCCCCCTCACGGCACTCCCCCGGAGCCCGCCCCACTCTAACCACACACCCCCCGCCGCACACACACACGCACACACAACCCTACACACACCTCTCCCCCTCACATACAGACTGCGGCCACGCCATCACCTCTCCAGCGGCCAAGCCCCCAGGCCGTCACCCACCTCCACGGTGGTCGGCGTGAACCTTGAGCACTGGTTGACGCCGATTGAAAGGTGTTTTGATTTACGCTGACGTGACCATGGTCACGTCGGCGGGACTTCGGCCCATCCGGACGGGAGAATATCGGCAGCTCCGAAATCCTTTGCCTCGCGCCCACCCGTGCCATTCTCCGAGGCGTGCGGCGCAATTGACGCCCCGCCGACTTTTCTCCCTTCGGAGAATTCGGCGGGCGGTGGGGGCGGAATTCACGATGGCCCACGGCGATTCTCTGACCCGGTGGGGGGCCGGAGAATCTCGCCCCTGTTCTTACCCCATTGAAGTTGGCTTTCTACAGGTAATTCATCTTCTTCTGGATTGTTCCTTATCCGATAAGACCATAAGACCATAAGACACAGGAGTGGAAGTAAGGCCATTCGGCCCATCGAGTCCACTCCACCATTCAATCATGGCTGATTTCAACTCCATTTACCCGCTCTCTCTCCATAGCCCTTAATTCCTCGAGAAATCAAGAATTTATCAACTTCTGCCTTAAAGACACTCAACGTCCCGGCCTCCACCGCCCTCTGTGGCAATGAATTTCACAGACCCACCACTCTCTGGCTGAAGAAATTTCTCCTCATCTCTGTTCTAAAGTGACTCCCTTTTATTCTAAGGCTGTGCCCCCGGGTCCTAGTCTCCCCTGCTAATGGAAACAACTTCCCTACATCCAACCTATCTAAGCCATTCATTATCTTGTAAGTTTCTATTAGATCTCCCCTCAACCTCCTAAACGCCAATGAATATAATCCCAGGATCCTCAGACGTTCATCGTATGTTAGGCCTACCATTCCTGGGATCATCCGTGTGAATCTCCGCTGGACCCGCTCCAGTGCCAGTATGTCCTTCCTGAGGTGTGGGGCCCAAAATTGCTCACAGTATTCTAAATGGGGCCTAACTAATGCTTTATAAAGCTTCAGAAGTACATCCCTGCTTTTATATTCCAAGCCTCTTGAGATGAATGACAACATTGCATTTGCTTTCTTAATTACGGACTCAACCTGCAAGCTTACCTTTAGAGAATCCTGGACTAGGACTCCCAAGTCCCTTTGCACTTCAGCATTATGAATTTTGTCACCGTTTAGAAAATAGTCCATGCCTCTATTCTTTTTTCCAAAGTGCAAGACCTCGCACTTGCCCACGTTGAATTTCATCAGCCATTTCTTGGACCACTCTCCTAAACTGTCTAAGTCTTTCTGCAGCCTCCCCACCTCCTCCATACTGCCTGCCCCTCCACTTATCTTTGTATCATCGGCAAACCTAGCCAGAATGCCCCCAGTCCCGTCATCTAGATCGTTAATATATAAAGAGAACAGCTGTGGCCCCAACACTGAACCCTGCGGGACACCACTCGTCACCGGTTGCCATTCCGAAAAAGAACCTTTTATCCCAACTCTCTGCCTTCTGCCTGACATACATCGTCAATCCATGTTAGTACCTTGCCTGGAATACCATGGGCCCTTATTTTACTCAGCAGTCTCCCGTGAGGCACCTTATCAAAGGCCTTTTGGAAGTCAAGATTAATAACATCCATTGGCTCTCCTTGGTCTAACCTATTTGTTATCTCTTCTAACAGGTTTGTCAGGCACGACCTCCCCTTACTAAATCCATGCTGACTTGTCCTAATCCGACCCTGCACTTCCAAGAATTTAGAAATCTCATCCTTAACAATGGATTCTAGAATCTTGCCAACAACCGTGGTTAGGCTAATTGGCCTATAATTTTCCATCTTTTTCCTTGTTCCCTTCCTGAACAGGGGGGTTACAACAGCGATTTTCCAATCCTCTGGGACTTTCCCTGACTCCAGTGACTTTTGAAAGATCATAACTAACGCCTCCACTATTTCTTCAGCTATCTCCTTTAGAACTCTAGGATGTAGCCCATCTGGGCCCGGAGATTTATCAATTTTTAAACCTCTTAGTTTCTCTAGCACTTTCTCCTTTGTGATGGCTACCATATTCAACTCTGCCCCCTGACTCTCCGGAATTGTTGGGATATTACTCATGTCTTCTACTGTGAAGACTGACGCAAAGTACTTATTCAGTTCCTCAGTTATTTCCTTGTCTCCCATCACAAAATTACCAGCGTCATTTTGGAGCGGCCCAATGTCAACTTTTGCCTCCCGTTTGTTTTTAATGTATTTAAAGAAACCTTTTACTATCATTCCTAATATTACTGGCTAGCCGACCTTCAAATGTGATCCTCTCTTTCCTTATTTCTCTCTTTGTTATCCTTTGTTTGTTTTTGTAGCCTTCCCAATCTTCTGACTTCCCACTACTCTTTGCCACATTATAGGCTTTCTCTTTTGTTTTGATGCATTCCCTAACTTCCTTTGTCAGGCATGGCTGCCTAATCCCCCCTCTGATAACCTTTCTTTTCTTTGGGATGAACCTCTGTACTGTGTCCTCAATTACTCCCAGAAACTCCTGCCATTGCTGTTCTACTGTCTTTCCCACTAGGCTCTGCTCCCAGTCGATTTTTGTCAGTTCCTCCCTCATGCCCCTGTAGTTACCTTTATTTAACTGTAACACCTTTACATCTGATTCTACCTTCTTTCTTTCAAATTGGAGATTGAATTCTACCATATTATGATCACTGCCTCCTAAGTGCTCCCTTACTTTAAGATTTTTAATCAAGTCTGGCTCATTACATAACACCAAGTCCAGAATGGCCTGTTCCCTCGTGGGCTCCATCACAAGCTGTTCCAAAAAGCCCTCCTGTAAACATTCAATGAATTCCCTTTCCTTGGGTCCACTGGCAGCATTATTTACCCAGTCCACCTGCATATTGAAGTCCCCCATGATCACTGTGACCTTGCCTTTCTGACATGCACTTTCTATTTCGTGGTGCATTTTGTGCCCCCGGTCCTGACCACTGTTAGGAGGCCTGTACATAACTCCCATTATGGTTTTTTTGCCTTTGTGGTTCCTCAACTCTACCCACACAGACTCCACATCATCTGACCCTATGTCGTTTAGTGCTATTGATTTAATTTCATTCCTAATTAACAAGGCAACCCCGCCCCCTCTGCCCACCTCTCTGTCTTTTCGATAGCTTGTGAATCCCTGGATGTTTAAATGCCATTCCTGAACCCCCTGCAACCATGTCTCTGTGATACCTACCACATCATACCTGCCAGTCACAATCTGGGCCACAAGCTCATCTACCTTGTTCCGTACACTGCGCGCATTTAAATATAGCACCATTAATTCTCTATTGACCGTCCCTTTTTGCTTTCTTAGTGTGGTAGACCTTGGTTTACTGAGCCTTGCCAGACACTGTGTCATATTTTGTGGAATGGGGACTATCGTAACCTCTCCTGAGTTTTGTCTTTTCATGCTTTTTTGTATTCCTAAGCAGCTACGCTTCCCACTGATTACTTCACTGCTTGGTTCCCTGACTTTCCCTTCCCCCCCAATCTTTAGGTTAAAGTCCTATTGACCACCCTATTTACTCTTTTCGCCAGAACACTGGTCCCAGCTCGGTTCAGGTGGAGACCATCCCAACGGTATAGGTCCCCCCTGTCCCAAAACTGATGCCAGTGTCCCATGAAAAGGAACCCCTCTTTCCCACACCACTCTTTCAGCCGCGTGTTAACTTCCCTTATTCTTGCCTCCCTATGCCAATTTTCACGTGGCTCGGGCAGTAATCCGGAGATTATGACCCTTGAGGACCTGTTTTTTAATTTGAATCCTAGCTCTTTATAATCTCTAAACAGGTCCTCTTTCCTAGACTTGCCTATGTTGTTGGTACCGACATGGACCACAACAACTGGATCCTCCCCCTCTCTCTCCAGTATCCTTTCAAGCCGGTCAGAGATGTCCCGCACCCTGGCACCGGGCAGGCAACATACCATGCGGGACTCTTTATCCTGCTCACAAAGGATACTACCTATCCCCCTGATAATAGAATCCCCTACAACTACAACTTGCCGATTTACTTACTCCCCTTGAATGGCCTGCTGAACCATGGTGCCTTGGTCAGCTGACTCATCCTGCCTGCAGCCCTGTTCGCCATCCACACAGGGAGCAAGTGCCTCATACCTGTTGGACAGGGTCAAGGGCTGAGGCTCCTGAGTTCCTGATTGCTGGTTCCCTTTACCTGCCTGACTTGCAGTCACACCCTGCTGTCCCTGGCCACTGGCAGGATTTAAACTACTTACTCTGACAGGTGTGACTGCCTCCTGAAACACAGTGTCCAGGTAAGTCTCCCCCTCCCGGATGTGCCTCAATGTTTGAAGCTCAGACTCCAGCTCATCAACTCTGAGCCGGAGCTCTTCGAGCAGCCAACACTTACTGCAGATGTGGTCGCTGCAGCTCGCAATGGGATCTGCCAGCTCCCACATCAAGCAGCATCCTTTTCTCTAGCCAGCTGGAACCTTATGGTACAATGGTACAAGGCATTTTATACGTATATAAAGAGCAAGGGAAAGGATTGGCCCACTCAAGGAAAGTGGAGGGAAACTATGCGTGGAGCCAAAGGAAATGGGCGAGGTACTAAATGAGTACTTTGCATCAGTATTCACCGAAGAGAAGGACTTGGTGGATTATGAGTCTAGGGAAGGGTGTGTAGATAGTCACTGGGCAATGTTAATATCAACAAGGAGGAGGTGTTGGGCTTTTAAAAAGCATTAGAACAAAGAACAGCACAGCACAGGAACAGGCCCTTTGACCCTCAAAGTCTGTGCCCATCATGATGCCCTAATTTTAAAAAAAACCTTCTGCCCTTGTTCAGCCCGTATCTCTCTATTTCCTCCCTATTCATGTACTCATACAGGTGCCTCTTAAATGTTGGTAATGTCCCTGCTTCCACCACATCCTTTGGCAGCGGGTTCCAGGCACCCACCACTCACTGCGTGAAAACTTACCTCGCATATCTCCCTTAAACTTTCCCCCTCGCACCTTGAACCTGTGACTTGTAACTGAAATTCCACCCTTGGAAAAAGCCTCTGACTATCCATCCCGTCTATGCCTCTCATAATTTTGTAGACCTCTATCAGGTCTACCTTCAGTCTCCGTCTTTCCAGTGAAAACAATCCTAGTTTATATAACCTCTCCTCATAGTCAACACCCTCGAAACCAGGCAACATCCTGGTGAACCTTCTTTGAACTCTCTCCAAAGCTCCCACGTCCTTCTGATAATGTAGTGACCAGAACTGCACACAATACTCCAAATGCGGCCTTAGAAAGGTTTTATACAGCTGCAACATGATTTCCAAACTCTTATACTCAATGCCCCGACTGATGAATGCAAGCATGCCATATGCCAAGTGCCACCTGTGTTGCCACATTTTGGGAACTGTGGACCTGCACATCCACATCCCCCTGTATGTTAATGTTCCTAAGGGTTCTGCCATTTACAGTATTATTCATACCTTGATTTGATCCTCCAAATGCATCAGTCACATTTGTCCGGATTAAACTCCACCTACCATTTCTGTGCCCAAGTCTCCAATTTCCTCACAGACCACATGGTTCAGTTGGAGCAGCAGTTGAATGCACTGAGGAGCATGCAGGTGGCGGAAAGCGTCATAGATCGCAGTTATATAAATGTGGTCACACCCAAGGTGCAGGCAGAGAAATGGGTGACCACCAGAAAGGGCAGGCAGTCAGTGCAGGAATCCCCTGTGGTTGTCCCCCTCTCGAACAGGTTACTGTTCCTTTGGATACTGTCGGGGGGATAGCCCATCAGAGGAAAACAGCAGCAGCCAGAGCAGTGGCACCACGGCTGGCTCTGATGTTCAGCAGGGAGGATCAAAGTGCAGAAGAGCAATAGTCATAGGGGACTCCATATTCAGGGGCACAGATAGGCGCTTCTGTGGACGTGAAAGAGACTCCAGGATGGTATGTTGCCTCCCTGGTGCAGGGTCCAGGATGTCTCAGAACGGGTAGCGGGCATCCTGAAGGGGGAGGGGCAAACAGGCAGAGGTCGTGTTACATATTGGTACCAACGACATAGGCAGGAAGGGGGATGAGGTCCTGCAGCAGGAGTTCAGGGAGCTAGGCAGAAAGTTAAAAGACAGGACCTCAAGGGTTGTAATCTCGGGATTACTCCCTGTGCCACGTGCCAGTGAGGCTAGAAATAGGAAGATAGAGCAGCTAAACATGTGGCTAAACAGCTGGTGTAGGAGGGAGGGTTTCCGTTATCTGGACCACTGGGAGGTCTTCCGGGGCATGTGTGACCTGTAGAAGAAGGACGGGTTGCATCTAAACTGGAGAGGCATAAATATCCTGGCCGCGAGGTTTGCTAGTGTCACACGGGAGGTTTTGAACCAGTATGGCAGGGGGGTGGGTACCGGAGCAATAGGTCAAAAGGTGAAAAAATTGAGGGAGAATTAGGGAAGAGGGCCAGTATGGCTCTGAGGAAGAGCAGACAGGGAGATGTTGCTGAAAACAGCGGGACTGGTGGCCTGAAGTGCATATGTTTTAATGCAAGAAGTATAACAGGTAAGGCAGATGAACTTAGAGCTTGGATTAGTACTTGGAACTATGAAGGGGAGTAGAGATAACCCCGGTAACTATAGACCAGTGAGCCTTACTTTTGTTGTGGGAAAAATCTTGGAAAGGTTTGTAAGAGATAGGATGTATAATGATCTGGAAAGGAATAATTTGATTAGAGATAGTCAACACGGTTTTGTGAAGGGTAGGTCGTGCCTCACAAACCTTATTGAGTTCTTTGAGAAGGTGACCAAACAGGTGGATGAGGGTAAAGCAGTTGATGTGGTGTATATGGATTTCAGTAAAGCGTTTGATAAGGTTCCCCATGGTAGGCTACTGCAGAAAATACGGAGGCATGGGATTCAGGGTGATTTAGCTGTTTGGATCAGAAATTGGCTAGCTGGAAGAAGACAAAGGGTGGTGGTTGATGGGAAATGTTCAGACTGGAGTCCAGTTACTAGTGGTGTACCACAAGGATCTGTTTTGGGGCCACTGCTGTTTGTCATTTTTATAAATGACCTGGAGGAGGGCGTAGAAGGATGGGTGAGTAAATTTGCAGATGACACTAAAGTCGGTGGAGTTGTGGACAGTGCGGAAGGATGTTACAAGTTACAGAGGGACATAGGTAAGCTGCAGCGCTGGGCTGAGAGGTGGCAAATGGAGTTTAATGCAGAAAAGTGTGAGGGGATTCATTTTGGAAGGAACAACAGGAAGACTGAGTACTGGGCTAATGGTAAGATTCTTGGCAGTGTGGATGAGCAGAGAGATCTTGGTGTCCATGTACATAGATCCCTGAAAGTTGCCACCCAGGTTGAGAGGGTTGTTAAGAAGGCGTACGGTGTGTTAGCTTTTATTGGTAGAGTGATTGAGTTTAGGAGCCATTAGGTCATGTTGCAGCTATACAACACTCTGGTGCGGCCGCATTTGGAGTATTGCGTGCAATTTTGGTCGCCGCATTATAGGAAGGATGTGGAAGCAGTGGAAAGGGTGCAGAGGAGATTTACCAGAATGTTGCCTGGTATGGAGGGAAGATCTTATGAGGAAAGGCTGAGGGACTTGAGGCTGTTTTCGTTAGAGAGAAGAAGGTTCAGAGGTGACTAAGAGGTGACTTAATTGAGGCATACAAGATGATCAGAGGATTGGATAGGGTGGACAGTGAGAGCCTTTTTCCTTGGATGGTGATGTCTAGCACGAGGGGACATAGCTTTAAATTGAGGGGAGATAGATATAAGACAGATGTCAGAGGTAGGTTCTTTACTCAGAGAGTAGTAAGGGTGTGGAATGCCCTTCCTGCAACAGTAGTGGACTCGCCAACACTAAGGACATTCAAATGGTCATTGGATAGACATATGGACAATAAGGGAATAGTGTAGATGGGCTTTTGAGTGGTTTCACAGGTCGGCGCAACATTGAGGGCCGAAGGGCCTGTACTGCGCTGTAATGTTCTATGTTCTATGATGTTGTTGCCATTACAGAGACCTGGTTGAGGGAAGGACAGGATTGGCAGATAAACATTCCAGGATTTAGATGTTTCAGGTGGGATAGAGGGGGATGTAAAAGGGGTGGCGGAGTTGCGCTATTGGTTAGGGAGAATATCACAGCTGTACTGCGGGAGGACACCTCAGAGGGCAGCAAGGCTATACGAGTAGAGATCAGGAATAAGAAGGGTGTAGTCACAATGTTGGGGGTTTGCTACAGGCCTCCCAACAGCCAGCCGGAGATAGAGGAGCAGATAGGTAGACAGATTTTGGAAAGGAGTAAAAGCACCAGGGTTGTTGTGATGTGAGACTTTAACTTCCCCAATATTGACTTGGACTCGCTTAGTGCTCGGGGCTTGGACGGGGCAGAGTTTGTAAGGGGCATCCAGGAGCGCCTCTTAAAACAATATGTAGATAATCCAACTCGGGAAGGGGCTGTACAGGACCTGAATTGGGGAATGAGCCCGGCCAGGTGGTAGAAGTTTCAGTAGGGGAGCATTTTGGGAACAGTGACCACAATTTAATAAGTTTTAAAGTGCTGGTGGACAAGGATAAGATCACCCTTGTCCTAGGGTGAATGTGCTAAATTGGGGGAAGGCTAATTATAACAATATTAGGCAGGAGCTGAAGAACATAGATTGAAGACGGATGTTTGAGGGTAAATCAACATCTGACATGTGGGAGGCTTTCAAATGTCAGTTGAAAGGAATTCAGGACCGGCATGTTCCTGTGAGGAAGAAGGATAAATATGGCAAATTTCAGGAACCTTGGATAACGAGAGATATTGTAGGCCTCTGTGGTGATGTACATCACTGTGAGTACACAAAGGGTTAATGTACATACACTACACCTAGCTAGACACTAGCGGGAACACCAGAGACATGACACACAGGCAGTCAACCAATAGGTCAGTAAGATAGGACACGGCCAATGGGCAGTCACGATACACACAGAGGTGACACTATCACAGGAGGGCATTACACCAACCCATATAAAAGGACACATCACACATGCTCAGTCTCTTTCCAGTGGAGACGATCAGTGAGTACAGACACAGGGTTGATCGTGCATCACACCCACCACGTGGATTGTAGCAGACTGGTTAGTCAATCTGAGTAGCTATAGAAGGATGAACAGGAGCGTTGAATCCAAGTAGGAGAATTGTGAATAGTTTAATAAATGTGTTAAAGCTATCTCCAAGTCTGAACCTTCCTTTGTCAGAGTGCACATCAAGGAAGCAGCTTATGCTACGACAAGAGCATAACAAAGCAGCCTCATCAAAAAGAAAAAGGAGGCATTTGTCAGGGCTAGAAGGCTGGGAACAGATGAAGCCTGTGTGGAATATAAGGAAAGTAGGAAGGAACTTAAGCAAGAAGTCAGGAGAGCTAAAAGGGGTCACGAAAAGTCATTGGCAAATAGGGTTAAGGAAAATCCCAAGGATTTTTACATGTACATAAAAAGCAAGAGGGTAGCCTCTGTGTGGAGCCAGAGGAAATGGGTGAGGTACTAAATGAATCCTTTGCATCAGTATTCACCAAAGAGAAGGAATTGGTGGATGTTGAGTCTGGAGATGGGTGTGTAGATAGCCTGGGTCACATTGAGATCCAAAAAGACGAGGTGTTGGGCATTTTGAAAAATGTGGATACGTCCCCAGGGCCTGATGGGATATATCTCAGAATATTGAAGGCGGAAAGAGAGGAAATTGCTGAGGCTTTGACAGAAATCTTTGCCTCCTCACTGTCTTCAGGTGATGTCCCGGTGGACTGGAGAATAGCCAATGTTGTTCCTTTGTTTAAGAAGGATAGCAAGGATAATCCAGGGCACTACAGGCCGGTGAGCATTACGTCAGGACCCATGGAAATGGCTTCCACAGCACACAGATGCCGTAGACACATTGAAACGTGCCCTAAGCACAGCCCCCGCTTTACAGGCCCCAGATCCACACTCACAATACGCGATTGAGGTAGCTACCACCGACCAAACCCTTTCGGCCGTACTCCTACAGGAAAGGCACGATCGTTTAGGACCTGGAGCCTATGCTTCACAAGTTTTAGACCCAGTAGAGCAGGGATTTTCAGCCTGCGAAAGGCAGCAGCTCGCAGTTTTCTGGGCTGTCCAATACTTCTCATACATAAGCGATAAACACTTACCTGGTGCCTTTTTCGGTCCCTCTTTGCTGTTTTTAAAAAAAATGTTAGTGTTTAAGGCGGGAACAGGAAGTTCGACCCGCGGACTTCTGGGAAGACCCTCACCAATAAATTCTGGTAGAGAGGAAACCCGAGACACTACACGTGTAGTGTCTCCCACCCGCCCTCCTCCTCTAACCTAATAATAAAACCCATTGGTGTGAGGTAAGTACCATATTTTATTATTATTATTATTTTTTTTAAAAATTTAAGTTAGTTGTTAGCCAGATCTTGGTAGAAAGTTAGAGTGATGGCAGGGAAGGGAGTGCAATGTTCCTCCTGCAGGATGTTTGAGGTGAGGGATGCAGTTAGTGTCCCTGCTGATTTTACCTGCAGGAAGTGCTGCCATCTCCAGCTCCTCCAAGACCGAGTTAGGGAACTGGAGCTGGAGTTGGAAGAACTTCGGATCATTTGGGAGGCAGAAGGGGTCATAGATAGCAGCTTCAGGGAATTAGTTACACCAAAGGTTGGAGATAGGTGGGTAACTGTAAGAGGGACTGGGAAGAAGCAGTCAGTGCAGGGATACCCTGCGGTCGTTCCCCTGAGAAACAAGTATACTGCTTTGGATACTTGTGGGGGGGACGAGTTACCAGGGGTAAGCCATGGGGTACGGGCCTCTGGCACGGAGTCTGTCCCTGTTGCTCAGAAGGGAAGGGGGGAGAGGAGCAGAGCATTAGTAATTGGGGACTCGATAGTCAGGGGCACAGATAGGAGATTTTGTGGGAGCGTGAGAGACTCACGTTTGGTATGTTGCCTCCCAGGTGCAAGGGTACGTGATGTCTCTGATCATGTTTTCCGGGTCCTTAGGGGGGAGGGGGAGCAGCCCCAAGTCGTGGTCCACATTGGCACTAACGACATAGGTAGGAAAGGGGACAAGGATGTCAGGCAGGCTTTCAGGGAGCTAGGATGGAAGCTCAGAACTAGAACAAACAGAGTCGTTATCTCTGGGTTGTTGCCCGTGCCACGTGATAGTGAGATGAGGAATAGGGAGAGAGAGCATTTAAACACGTGGCTACAGGGATGGTGCAGGCGGGAGGGATTCAGATTTCTGAATAACTGGGGCTCTTTCTGGGGAAGGTGGGACCTCTACAGACAGGATGGTCTACATCTGAACCTGAGGGGCACAAATATCCTGGGGGGGAGATTTGTTAGTGCTCTTTGGAGGGGGTTTAAACTAATGCAGCAGGGGCATGGGAACCTGGATTGTAGTTTTAGGGTAAGGGACAATGAGAGTATAGAGGTCAGGAGCACAGATTTGACGTCGCAGGAGGGGGCCAGTGTTCAGGTAGGTGGTTTGAAGTGTGTCTACTTCAATGCCAGGAGTATACGAAATAAGGTAGGGGAACTGGCAGCATGGGTTGGTACCTGGGACTTCGATGTTGTGGCCATTTCGGAGACATGGATAGAGCAGGGACAGGAATGGATGTTGCAGGTTCCGGGGTTTAGGTGTTTTAGTAAGCTCAGAGGAGGCAAAAGAGGGGGAGGTGTGGCGCTGCTAGTCAAGAGCAGTATTACGGTGGCGGAGAGGATGCTAGATGGGGACTCATCTTCCGAGGTCGTATGGGCTGAGGTGAGAAACATGAAAGGAGAGGTCACACTGTTGGGAGTCTTCTATCGGCCTCCAAATAGTTCTAGGGATGTAGAGGAAAGGATGGCGAGGATGATCCTGGATAAGAGTGAAAGTAACAGGGTAGTTATTATGGGAGACTTTAACTTTCCAAATATTGACTGGAAAATATATAGTTCGAGTACATTAGATGGGTCGTTTTTTGTACAGTGTGTGCAGGAGGGTTTCCTGACACAATATGTTGACAGGCCAACAAGAGACGAGGCCACGTTGGATTTGGTTTTGGGTAATGAACCAGGCCAGGTGTTGGATTTGGAGGTAGGAGAGCACTTTGGGGACAGTGACCACAATTCGGTGACGTTTACGTTAATGATGGAAAGGGATAAGTATACACCGCAGGGCAAGAGTTATAGCTGGGGGAAGGGCAATTATGATGCCATTAGACGTGACTTGGGGGGGATAAGGTGGAGAAGTAGGCTGCAAGTGTTGGGCACACTGGATAAGTGGAGCTTGTTCAAGGATCAGCTACTGCGTGTTCTTGATAAATATGTACCGGTCAGGCAGGGAGGAAGGCGTCGAGCGAGGGAACCGTGGTTTACCAAAGAAGTGGAATCTCTTGTTAAGAGGAAGAAGGAGGCCTATGTGAAGATGAGATGTGAAGTTTCAGTTGGGGCGATGGATAGTTACAAGGTAGCGAGGAAGGATCTAAAGAGAGAGCTAAGACGAGCAAGGAGGGGACATGAGAAGTATTTGGCAGGTAGGATCAAGGAAAACCCAAAAGCTTTCTATAGGTATGTCAGGAATAAGCGAATGACTAGGGAAAGAGTAGGACCAGTCAAGGACAGGGATGGGAAGTTGTGTGTGGAGTCTGAAGAGATAGGCGAGATACTAAATGAATATTTTTCATCAGTATTCACTCAGGAAAAAGATAATGTTGTGGAGGAGAATGCCGAGACCCAGGCTAATAGAATAGATGGCATTGAGGTACGTAGGGAAGAGGTGTTGGCAATTCTGGACAGGCTGAAAATAGATAAGTCCCCGGGTCCTGATGGGATTTATCCGAGGATTCTCTGGGAGGCCAGGGAAGAGATTGCTGGACCTTTGGCTTTGATTTTTATGTCATCATTGGCTACAGGAATAGTGCCAGAGGACTGGAGGATAGCAAATGTGGTCCCTTTGTTCAAAAAGGGGAGCAGAGACAACCCCGGCAACTATAGACCGGTGAGCCTCACGTCTGTAGTGGGTAAATTCTTGGAGTGGATTATAAGAGACAAGATTTATAATCGTCTAGATAGGAATAATATGATCAGGGATAGTCAGCATGGCTTTGTGAAGGGTAGGTCATGCCTCACAAACGTTATCGAGTTCTTTGAGAAGGTGACTGAACAGGTAGACGAGGGTAGAGCAGTTGATATGGTGTATATGGATTTCAGCAAAGCGTTTGATAAGGTTCCCCACGGTAGGCTATTGCATAAAATACGGAGGCTGGGGATTGAGGGTGATTTAGAGATGTGGTTCAGAAATTGGCTAGCTGAAAGAAGACAGAGGGTGGTGGTTGATGGGAAATGTTCAGAATGGAGTTCAGTTACAAGTGGAGTACCACAAGGATCTGTTCTGGGGCCGTTGCTGTTTGTCATTTTTATCAATGACCTAGAGGAAGGCGCAGAAGGGTGGGTGAGTAAATTTGCAGACGATATTCGCCAACATTGAGGGCATTTAAAAGTTTATTGGATAAACATATGGATGATAATGGCATAGTGTAGGTTAGATGGCTTTTGTTTCGGTGCAACATCGTGGGCCGAAGGGCCTGTACTGCGCTGTATTGTTCTATGTTCTATGTTCTATGATACTAAAGTCGGTGGTGTTGGCGATAGTGTGGAAGGATGTAGCAGGTTACAGAGGGATATAGATACGCTGCAGAGCTGGGCTGAGAGGTGGCAAATGGAGTTTAATGTAGAGAAGTGTGAGGTGATTCACTTTGGAAGGAATAACAGGAATGCGGAATATTTGGCTAATGGTAAAGTTCTTGGAAGTGTGGATGAGCAGAGGGATCTAGGTGTCCATGTACATAGATCCCTGAAAGTTGCCACCCAGGTTGATAGGGTTGTGAAGAAGGCCTATGGAGTGTTGGCCTTTATTGGTAGAGGGATTGAGTTCCGGAGTCAGGAGGTCATGTTGCAGCTGTACAGAACTCTGGTACGGCCGCATTTGGAGTATTGCGTACAGTTCTGGTCACCGCATTATAGGAAGGACGTCGAGTCTTCGGAGCGGGTGCAGAGGAGTTTTACCAGGATGTTGCCTGGTATGGATGGAAAATCTTATGAGGAAAGGCTGATGGACTTGAGGTTGTTTTCGTTGGAGAGAAGAAGGTTAAGAGGAGACTTAATAGAGGCATACAAAATGATCAGGGGGTTAGATAGGGTGGACAGTGAGAGCCTTCTCCCGCGGATGGAAATGGCTGGCATGAGGGGACATAGCTTTAAACTGAGGGGTAATAGATATAGGACAGAGGTCAGAGGTAGGTTCTTTACGCAGAGTAGTGAGGTCGTGGAATGCCCTACCTGCTACAGTAGTGAACTCGCCAACATTGAGGGCATTTAAAAGTTTATTGGATAAACATATGGATGATAATGGCATAGTGTAGGTTAGATGGCTTTTGTTTCGGTGCAACATCGTGGGCCGAAGGGCCTGTACTGCGCTGTATCGTTCTATGTTCTATGTTCTATAACAGGACTCAACCCCGTAACCATTTTGACCGAGCACACCCCGACACAGCTTTTATTAGATGGTAGATTAAAAGACGGCACAGTAAGCCACATTCGAGCAGCGCGATGGACCCTACTCCTACAAGGACGCAACATTACGGTAAAGAGGACAAAGACGCACACGTTTCTGGCCGACAATTTACACTATGCAGGAACCCCACGAGTACGAGATCATTGCAGCCAAGCACAACACAGGCCCCTTTGTTCCCAAATCGGTGCCGAAAAAGACAGGCATCCGACCACAGACAACCCAGCCCACAGACAAAGCTCTAAAAATGTATGTAGATGGCTCCTCCACAGTTCTTGATGGGAAAAGAATCACAAGATGTGGGATTTATGGAGAGGACGTGCAGGGATGCGCTTTAGAGGAAATCTCGTTAAAGTTGCCAGGACATTTAGGTTTGCAGGCAGCCGAGTTAGCAGCCATTGCTTACATTGTGCAGCACCCAGATTTGTTCCCGACCCCAGCAGACATATATTCAAACAGTTTGTACGTCTGCAACAGCTTGAGAGAATTCCAGCCCCTGTGGGAATCTAGAGGATTTATATCCGCCGATGGAAAACCCCTACCCTCAGCGCCATTACTCAAACACATCCTCCAGAGAGCAAAAGGTAGAAAATACGGAATCATAAAAGTTAGAAGCCACCATCGTTCCTCCCCACCCATTAATGTGAAAGCTGACGCCCTAGCGAAAGCAGACTCATGACATGGCCACTTTTGGCAGCCCCTCGAGAGTGCCCCAGTACATACAGTTCAGGTCTCACAGACCAACATTCTAGATTTACCCCAGGCACAAAAAGACGATGAGACGCTGAAGGAAATTTTAAAAGGAGACTTCCCAGCTCCCTATGATAGGTTTAAAGATACTTTAACGATCCATGAGGGAATCGTTTTAAAGGATGGTATTTATGTGGTCCTCACCCAGGATAGGAACCAGATTATTTGCCATTTCCACGACCGACACGGACACCAAGGGATGGAATCCACCCTTGCCCGCCTCAGACCTCCCTGCTGGTGGCCCGATTTAAAAACCGATGTAACCCATTACATTGAAAATTGTTTGATTTGTGCCCAGAACAACCCGGATAGATATGCAAAGAAAGGTCAGCTAAGACACACCCGCCCTGTTAATGGCCCATGGACAAATTGCAGTTCGACTATATTGATCCCCTCCCACCCTGCAGAAATGGATACAAATATGTGTTGGTCGTCATCGACACATTCACAAAATGGGTAGAAGCATTCCCTTCAAGAACAAACACGGTCAAAGCCATGGCAAAAATTCTAACCGAGCAAATTTTCACGAGATGGGGACTCCCCCCGTGGTATTGAGTCAGACCAAGGTTCGTACTTCACAGGGAGAGTCACAATAAATGTCCTGACGATTTTTGCATAAAACAGAAGTTTCACATTGCCTATCACCCGCAGTCCAGAGGCGTTGTGGAACGCATGAATCGGGCCTTAAAGGCAACACTGAGGAAGATGGTACAGCAGCATAATACGACATGGGACACAGTGCTCCCATTCGCACTGATGTTTATTAGAAATACGGTGTCGAGTTCGACAGGATACACCCCCCACACCCTCATGACCGGACGACCCATGAAGGGTACTGAGTATTTATTTGGACTTGATTTGGCCAACCCCGCAGTCACCGCCCTTACCCATGAAAAAGCGCTCCAAAACATGATGGAGACTATTAAAGCAGCACAGCTCGCTGCAGCTGTTTGACGAGGCGCTAGGAAAAAGCAGAGTAAGGCCTGCTTTGATAAGACAGTACAGAGAGTATACAGTCGGACAGCAAGTCATGATCTCCCTGTACAATCCTAGTTCATTCCTCTCCCCTAAATTTGCAGGATCCTACTCAATTTCCGATAAAGTAAGCCCCTCAGTTTACAAGATCACATATCCTAATGGAAAATCAGGATGGTTCCATATAAACCAGCTTAATGTTTATGGAACTCAGTGCAGCCACTCACACCACCTCTTTTTGGCAATGGCAGACAATGGAGACCCGTCCACTGACAACCCAATCTAGCCCTCCCTCAGCCAGGACTGCACGTCCACAGGCACGACCCTGACCCCGCCCCCAGAGTCGAATTTCATCCTAACACTTGATTCGGCTGCTAGCGATAGCGACAACGAAAGCACAACAGACGCCCTTGATAGACCCGAACAATGGAAAAACAGACCAGGCCCCAGTCACTACAGCCCCAGTGACACCGACCAAGATATGTTCAGCCCCTCAGAGGCAATTTATTTGACGTTACCAGAACCTGACCCATCACCCGATGATAGCGACACCCCCCTTGCCCCTACTGCCCCACAGAATATGAAACATTGGCACCACGACAATTCCTGTCGTCTGACACGGAACGACGAGATGGACCCCACATCGGCCCACGCCGCATTGGCACTGAAACTCCAGGCACGAGTTTGGCACCTGGGAGATGGTGATGACTCCGAGTCTGACTCCCACCATGGTAACCCCTTTGAGACCCTTTTTGGAATGGAACCTTGAGGTGTCCAGATGATGAGAGAAAGGAACCGATTGAGATTTACGGTGTCCTACACTCTGACGGAACCTGCCCGCTTTCTTCTTTAATTTGTTTTTTTAATGTTGAATGTTCTCTCTCTTGTACGACTGTGTGTGTCGACCTCAGACACATTTCTTGATACAGTTATGACTACTCCTCTGATACCACATGGCAGTTAAAGGCACAAGTTTGCTGAAAGTCCATATATGCTCAAATTCTTACCGCTCTTGGAAGGTCACTCAGGCAGTGGAGTAACAGCACTGATCCCCGCCCTCCCTGAGGACCCCCTATGTATTTGGTCAGCCAAGTTCGGGTAGTAGAGCAATGGCACTGATCACCGCCCTACCCGGGGATTCCACCCATTCTTGTCCTGCCGCGTCTCATACGCACCCCATTCGGAGAATTATTTTTGAATCTCTTTTGCTGTTCTATTTGCAACTGTGCTTTAAAGAATGCACTTTTGCCACAACATTTGTCCCCTTTCCGGCGTCCCTTCGGTTGCTAACCCCCGCCTGCTATTTACATGTTCAAACACCTGGTTGAAACGATTTTGTACTGGACGAAGAAATTGTCCATCCGTTCAGCTCATCAAACACAGGCTGCGAGAGTGCTCGCACTGTGACAGAATTTTTTTCAGATGTCTTGTCTCCCAAATGGTTGTTTTAAAAAAAAAATGAGGGAGTCACATATGGTGACGATTCTAAATGGGAAATTGATGTTAAGGAGAAACAGACAGACAAACGAGATATTAAGCAACAAGATAATAACAGATATTATGCTTGTTCCCCCAGGAAGATACGGATACACCAGAAGACAGAGAAAGATACAGACAAGATGAAGACAACCCTGATGATCGGCATCATGATCGCCGTTGGATCAATACAGTTGCGCGCATTACCCGCCCCCACATCCCTCACCACACAGGCCCTAAACATGACCACCCAACACGACACCCCTAGCCCAGACACTACACCACACATAGACCCAGCCACTGATACCCCCACATGGTGTGATAATATCATAAAATGGTACTCCATTTCGTCCACCGTAGAAGCCCTATTGATTATAGCGATACTTTGCAGTGTCATCCAGACGATCAGACTTTGGAAATGGCGAAGGAGAGCCTCCCGCCCCCAGTATACACACTCAGAGCCCCTTACCTCGGACTCCAGCAAACCCCACACTCTTTCTGAACCTTCCTCCCTAATAAATTCCGTGGTTGTTTTTTAATAAAGTTACTTTCATGGTACATTGTGGGAATGTTATGCTGCTATTGTGTATTTTGTATTGCAATATAAGTTCTTTGGTTATTATATAGCAGCATGAGTGTAGTTTAGTTAAGGGCAGTTAGAGGTTCCCCTTTTTATCGTGTAAAGAGGCTGAAATGTATGTTTGAATGTTATAGTGCCCCCTTAGAATTTTTAGAGATAGGTGTTGTAATCGGGAAAACTTAGGTAAATGTTTCGACCCATCGGACAGAGTAGGGTAGAACTTGTCCTTGGTTGAGGATACCCGGCATGTCAGAGAACAGGAGAAGATCCAGTAGTGTGATCCTTCGCGTTGAGGATCAAGAGGATGGACTAGCCATCTGGGATGGCCACTTACAATAAGGAACATGGACGGTCGCAAAGCATAACGAGAAAAATGGACAATGCAAGGTTCAGGCAGGCTCACAGCCTCAATGTATATTTGTGAGCGAAGAATCCAGACGGTATCGAAACCCCCAAACGATTAGCATTTTGATGGCCCATCTCCGTCAGACAACGGACTGATATTTGAGCGACCGATACAATCCCAGACATTTCGGCATCACGCCGTGTACTCAGGAAGCATAAACAACACGGTCAATGACCGCTTGGGACATGCCTGGCCATCATGGCACCCGCCCCTTTATTGGTTCAAATCGAACACAGTGATCAAGAATTACCCAATGAGTGGGATCCAAACTGAAAGACAGGCCAAAAGAGCGCGAAAACCCCCAAGGATAAAGAGAGAGACCACCATGTGTTCAGCCTCTTCAAGTTCAACGCCCGCTACCAGGCGGATGAGCCTAGCTGAGCAGCATTACTTCTACAGACCCGATAGACCCAGATTCGAACAATGGCCACTGTTCCTCTGACCTAAGCCGGGTGTCTGAAGTTAAGTACAGGTTGTCATAGTTGATAGGTGTAGTTAACTAATAGTATTGATGTTGCATGACTAATTGTGTGTAAATAAAGTACCCTTGATCTTGAACTAACTAACTGGTGTTTGGCTCTTTGATCGATATCCGGTTGAACCTTGTGGTGGTATCATTCGATACCTGGCGACTCTGAGCAATACAATATTGATATCCAAAGAAAGAAGGGCAACCTTACTGACGTCCTTATTTACAGTAGGTAAAAAAAGGCAACACCTCTGGGGTAGAGAATTCCAAAGATTCACAAACTTTCGTGTGAATAGATTTCTCCTCATCTTGGTCCTAAGTGGCTTCCCGCTTATTTTGAAATTGTGCCCCCTAGTTCTAGACTCCCCAACCAAGGGAAACATCTTACCTGCAGCTACCCTGTCTATTCCTTTATGTATTTTGTAGGTTTCAATAATATAACCAGCACGGTGGCACGGTAGCACAGTGGTTAGCACTGTGGCTTCACAGCTCCAGGGTCCCAGGTTTGATTTCCTGCTGGGTCACTGTCTGTGCGGAGCCTGCACATTCTCCCCGTGTCTGCGTGGGTTTCCTCCGGGTGCTCCGGTTTCATCCCACAGTCCAAAGATGTGCAGGTTTGGTGGATTGGCCTTGATAAATTGCCTTTAGTGACCAAAAAGGTTAGGAGGGGTTATTGGGTTATGAGGATAGGGTGGCGGTGAGGGCTTAAGTGGGTCGGTGCAGACTCGATGGACCGAATGGCCTCCTCCTGCACTGTATGTTCTATGGTCTAATTCAGGACTCTAAGCAAAAAATCACTCATTCTTGAAACTCTCTAGAATACAGATCTGGTTTGCCCAATATCTCTTCAGAAGGCAGTCCTACCATTCCCGGAACAAATAGTCTAGTGAACCTTTTTTGCACTGCCTTTATGACAATAATACCCTTCCTGAGGAAGGGGACCAAACTGCACACAGTCCTCCCGGTACAGTCTAACCAAGCTAATTGATAATTGAAGCAAGACTTCACTATTCCTGAACACAAATCCTCTTGCAATAAAGGCTAACATCCCATTAACCTTCCGAATAGCTTGTTGCATCTGCATGTTATTTTTCAGTGACTTATGGACAACGACATCCAGGTCGCTTTGTACATCTACACTTTATAATTTCTTACCATTTCGGAAATACACTGCACATCTGTTCTTCCGACCAAACAGGATTGCTTTACACTTTTCCATGTTACATTCTATCTATCTGCAATGTTCTTGCCCACTCATTAAGACTCTCCAATAGCCACTTTACATTTTCCACACAACACACATTCCTGACTAGCTTTGTTTCATCCGCAAACCTGGAAATATTACGTGGGATTCTCCGATCCCCCGCCGGGTCGGAGAACCCAGGGGGGCGCGGCACGAATCTCACCCCGACGCCGGCTGCCGTATTCTCTGGCCCGGGCGGGGGTGGGGTTCACGCCATGCCAGTAAGGGGCCGTTGGCAGCGGCCCCCCCCAAGCAATTCTCATGGCCCCGATGGGTTGAGTGGCCATCCGTTTTTGGCAGTCCCGCCGGCGTGAATCACTCAGCTCACGTACCGGCGGGCCTGACAGGTAAGTTGGCTGGGCGGTCCCCGGGGGGGGGCACGGGGGGTTCCGACCCCGGGGGGGGGGGGGGGGGGCGCGGTGGCCTGGCCCGCGATCGGGGCCCACCGATCTGCGGGCGGGCCTGTGCCGTGGGGGCACTCCTTCCTTCCGCGTCGGCCCCTGTAGGCCCATGGCCGGGGCGGAGAAGAGAACCCCCCCCCCCCATGCATGCGCCAAAACACACCGGCGGTTTCAGGCATGCGCGAGATCACGCCGGCCCTTTGGCGCATGCGCAAACTCGCGCTGTCCCGTCGGCGCCGGTTGTAGCGACGCCAACCCCTCCGGCGTCCACCTAGCCCCTGGAAGTGTGGAGAATTCTGCACTTTCGGGGGTTGTTGACGCCGGAGTGGTTGACGCTGGTTCTCCTGCGGCGTGGGGACTCAGTCCCCAGAAGGGAGAATCCCAACCATTATATTTGGTCCCCACATGCAAATCATTGATATATATTCTGAACATCTGGGGTCCAAGTACTGATCCTTCCGGTACCCCATGAGCCAACGTGAGAATGTCCCATTTATTCCTACTCTCTTGTTTTCTACCTGTTACCCAACCCTGAATCCATGCCTGTCCATTTACTCCTATCTAATGTGCTTTTATTTTACTAATGAACTTTATTAAAAGCCTTCTGAAAATCCAAATATACTACGTCCTCGACTCTGTCAAAGTTATTAGTAACATCTTCAAAAAACTCCAAGTTTGTCAAACATGATTTCCCATTCGTAAATCCATTGTGACTATCTGATCATGATTGTCCAAGTGTCTATTTATCACAAACTTTATAATATATTCCAGCATTTACGGGCAGCACGGTAGCATTGTGGATAGCACAATTGCTTCACAGCTCCAGGGTCCCAGGTTCGATTCCGGCTTGGGTCACTGTCTGTGCGGAGTCTGCACATCCTCCCAGTGTGTGCGTGGGTTTCCTCCGGGTGCTCCGGTTTCCTCCCACAGTCCAAAGATGTGCAGGTTAGGTGGATTGGCCATGATAAATTGCCCTTAGTGTCCAAAATTGCCCTTAGTGTTGGGTTGGGTTACTGGGATATGGGGATAGGGTGGAGGTGTTGACCTTGGGTAGGTGCTCTTTCCAAGAGCTGGTGCAGACTCGATGGGCCGAATGGCCTCCTTCTGCACTGTAAATTCTATGATTTCCCTACCACTGGTACAAGGCTAACAGGTATGTAGATTGCTGTTTTCTCTCCCCCTCCCTTCTTAAATAGTGGGGTGACATGTGCTACCTTCCAATCTTTAAGAACCATTCCAAAATCTATAGAATCTCAGAAGATGATCACCAATGCATTCACAACTCTATATTTTATCTTTTGGGTGGAAGTGGGGGCTTAAGTAGGTCGGTGCAGACTCGATGGGCCGAATGGCCTCCTTCTGCACTGTATGTTCTATGTACCAACATGTTGTCGATGTTTCAACTTTCATCTCTGTAGCAGGGTTCTGTTCAAAGTACCTTTGGCCTCAGTTGACACAGAGTGATCTTTGCATATTTCCAGAAAGTTCTGGTTTTACACCAGACTTCCAGCAATTGCCATGATATTTCTTCAATTCATCTCGATCAATTTACGGAGACGAATGTCAAAAATGTCTCCTCCTGCACTTGCTAACCTGTGATTTTCTCCCTATTAAAGTGAATGGGCAGTAAGTACAAACTAACAAGCGCAGAAGCAGAAAATCCAGCCATCATTTTCTGAAAATGGGGAGGTAAGATAGATTGCATGGAAGGTAATAATTCTGTTCTGGGAGAAGATACCTTGTTAAAGGCACAGTTATGACATTCTAAATGAGGGTAGAATCCTTTTGAGAGGAGCTGAAGATGAAAGCAGTCTTACCAAAGCATTTAGAAGCTTTCTCTCAAGTAAGCTTGGTTTGATGCAGCACGGGTATCTTCAAAGAATATCTATATGTCTGGAATATCCGGATATCTATGTGCAGTCACAAACACAACAGACAACATTTTGGCTGCTTACCCAACAGGGGATGTTACAGCAGCATTCAATCAAAGCAGAAACACATTTTCCCAATTTTTTAAATATAAAAGAAAGTACAAATGATTTATTGACTGGTATCAAATTCTGAAATGCTTCACAATAATCTTTTTGTCCGAAGGAAACACTGAGGTGTTTTCTTGTCCTGATAAATTTCAAATTCATAATATTAAAGGGCATTTTCAAGTTGACAAGCTGTGACTAATGAGATGCCACACGGATCGGTGTTGCAGCCTCAGCTTTATACAATGAATATTAAAGACCGCGACAAAGAGACCAAGGGTGCAATCTAACTGAATTGCAACAGAGTCCTGTTTAGCAGGATGTTTCCCAGCGCTCCTATTGCAATCTTTGGACTCAGCGGGGAATGCAGTGCAGGAGGAGATTGGGATGCCATTTTTAAAGAGTGCCCCCCGATCTCTCGACCCCCGTGACATGAGCCCCAGATCCCAAATTCACCAATAAGGGGATCCTCGCGACACCCCAGCACCCCAGCTCACATAGGCAGGGAGGGCATCCCCCAGCCCGATCCCATGCTTGGGCTCAGCGCCAGCCTACCATCTTGGCACTGCCAACCTGGTAGTGCCTCTGCCAGCCTGGCAGCACCACCTGGGCACATTGGCAGTGCCAGGCTGGCACCCAGGTGGTAGTGTCAGGGTGCCCTGCTGAAGTAGCATCAGCAGTTCCAGTGTGCCATTCTGACCAGCAGGCAACCACCTGGGGCCTCTAATTCCCTGGGAGACCCCCTCAGTCCCATTCCGCCTGGTTCTCATTTGTGGGGACCAGTAGTGAACGGCGTTCACCCCTAAGGTCTCCAAGGCAGAAGGGTTAGATCCTAATGCTTCGGGTAGATCAGGTGAGCTGCATATCAGAGTGAGACTAGCTATTCACTCTAATATGCAGATTCGCCAAATACTGATCCACTACATTGGGCGGGATCCTGATTGCGACGTCTCGTGAGATCCCGTTAGATCCAGGTAAATCCTGGAAGAGGCCACTCCTGGCATCCGCCGGTTGCATCGCACAGCTGTTTGGGCGGGACATGGCCAATAGATCGTGTCTGAAGAGTAATAGATTTAGGTTTGCCATTGATACCAAGTTAGGTAGGAATATAAGCTGTGAAAAAGAAGTGGAGGGTGGAATTTTCCCAAATATCGGTCAAGGCCAATGGTGGCTTTCTCTGCCATATAATTTGGGACATAGAGAAAAAACAAGGGCTGTGCCCTACAACGTCACTCTGGTTGAACCCACCCTGCCAGCAACTTTGTTTTTGAGATTGGGTGCCATTTTTAAAGTCTGCCTCACCGCACAAAAGTTCACTTGGAATCCCCCCCCCCGCCCCCCACCGCCCCCCCCCCCCCCCCACCGCCCCCCCCCCCCCCCCCCCGTCATGTGAGAGTACCTTTAAGAAATGGATGTTCAAGCACTGTACCTTTAAGAAAACAGTGATGTCAGAAAGTGGGTGGAGCTGAGCTCAATTCAGCCATTTTGAAGTTTCAGTTTGGAGGAAACGAGCTTGGGGAGTGTCTGTGTTTGCAGTGAGCTGGATCTGCTGTGATCTCTGCCATGAAAGACTATCTCTGGATCATTTGGGTAATTTAAACTCATAATAGTAAAGCCTTTACCCTCATGTGTTTCTGTTTAAAGGTGTTAAGTCTCTTGGAAGTTTGAAGGAACATTTTGAGGGACTATTTACTGTTGTAATATTTTCGGGGTTATCTTTGAAGTAAGGGGTGTTAAGAGATCCAATGTTTATTTAAGATGTTAAGTTGAGTTCATGGAATAAACATTGTTTTGTGTTTAAAAACCCATGTGTCCATAATTGTAATCCCACACCTAGGGAACAATCCATGTGCTTGGAAATGCAACAACACATTAAAAGGGGAGGTTGGTTGAACTCCATGATACATTTTGGGGTTCTGAAAACGCCTCTCCCATAACACCCCTCAGGCACTGCCCCTGACATTTTTTTCTGGCACGGCCTGGATACAACCTGGGCATGTCCCATTCCCCCCTGAGCAATGCACTCACCTGAGGAAAGTCTGCTTGCCAGGTGCACACCTTGAGAGATCTGTTGTGATTCATCCCATTGGGAAACATGTTACATCACTGGTGGGGAACGATGTCCCAAACAATATGGTGGAGATAGCTACAATTGGTGAGTTGGGACTTTGGGGGGGTCCAAAGGCACGTCGACATGGGGAGTGGGATTGAGAGATCGAGGCGCCCCCTCCTGCACTGATGGGTTCTGCCGATCGGAGACCTCGGTGGAGCATTCTCCGCTGAGGCCCCAGATTGCAACAGAGCCGCATGCGATAGCGTGGTGTTTCTAGATGCTGCAAGCGCCGGGAACCTGACTAAACGCGCTCGACATGGGACTCTGTTGCAGTTTGGTTAGATCGCGTCCAACATTGTTTGCTACATAATAAAGGAAATGTCCCTCAGCCTCATTAATCATCAACGTGGACGAACCATGTTGAGTGCCAGTGCATTTAGCTCTCTGACTAAGCTACTTTCAATAAATGAGGATGATGCGCTCAGGAATAAAGTGAAACTATTGTAATGAGGAATATTTATATGTGAAATTTCATTTCCATTTTGGCTTAATGTGGAACCTCCCTGTTTGACCAGGAATCTGCTAGAATTTGGAGTCCCGCCGTGGCATCGACAAGGGTCTGGCCATTAGTGGGTATGGAGCCCAGGGAGTGGGCCACCACTGACTGGGATCGTGACACCTCCCACTGGGACTGTGCCACCTCCCTCTGGGTCTGTGCGATGCTGGCCAGCACCTGGGCAATGGTGTGGATGCTCTCAGCAATGGCCTGCTGGGACTAGGGCCACAGTGAGGAGCGTCGCCGCAATCTGCACATGGCTCTGTGAGTGGGCAGCCATGTCCTAAGCCA
This sequence comes from Scyliorhinus torazame, assembly GCF_047496885.1. Classification (NCBI taxonomy): domain Eukaryota; kingdom Metazoa; phylum Chordata; class Chondrichthyes; order Carcharhiniformes; family Scyliorhinidae; genus Scyliorhinus; species Scyliorhinus torazame. The sequence continues at coordinate 117,089,343 of NC_092709.1, forward strand.
TGGCCCCCCCTCTGCACAGATAGCCCCAGGCCTTGCATAACGTGACCCATGTCCGACACCGTGGCCCCCATTGCCTCCACCGCAGACACCACCCATGCGGTTTCGGCGGTGGTGCATGACCGGCACCACTCCCTGCTCCTGCACGCGGTTGGACTCCTCCACTTGCATCTGCAGGTACTGCAAACCAGCTGTCAACCCCTTGTCCGGTTCCTGGGTCGCTGACTGCATCGCATCTATGGGTGGGAGTAGAGATTCAAGGAACCCGGGACCCGTCTGGGTGGCAGCTGATTGCTTGGGCCCGGCTGCCCTCTGACCATCCAGCCCCTCGGCTTCTCCTACCTCCACCTGCTGAACCGGAGCGGCTGTGTGGTGCGCACCAGTGAGTGTCCCAGAAGCCTCATCGCTAAAGATCCCAACAGAGGTGATAGTCTCTATGATGGTGGAGGATGTGGGTGATGGCACTGTCGGAGAGTCTAACGCAATGTCCTCATCGGACCCGTAGTCCGGCGTCCCCTGTGCTGATGTGTGCTGTCCTGCATGTCCATCTCCTGTGTGGCTGTGTGCTGTGTGTCCATCCCCTCTGTTTCTGTGCCCTCTGGTTCCGTCCCCTGTGTAGAATGTCCTGTGTCGATGTGTCCTGTGTCGATGTGTCCTGTGTCGATGTGTCCTGTGTCAATGTGCCCTGTGTCAATGTGCCCTGTGTAGATGTGCCCTGTGTAGATGTGCCCTGTGTCGATGCGTCCTGTGTCGATGCGTCCTGTGTCGATGTGCCCTGTGTAGATGTGCCCTGTGTAGATGTGCCCTGTGTAGAATGTCCTGTGTCGATGTGTCCTGTGTAGAATGTCCTGTGTCGATGTGTCCTGTGTCGATGTGTCCTGTGTCGATGTGTCCTGTGTCGATGTGTCCTGTGTCGATGTGCCCTGTGTAGATGTGCCCTGTGTAGATGTGCCCTGTGTAGATGTGCCCTGTGTAGATGTGTCCTGTGTCGCTGCGTCCTGTGTCGATGTGTCCTGTGTCGATGTGTCCTGTGTCGATGTGTCCTGTGTCGATGTGTCCTGTGTCAATGTGCCCTGTGTAGATGTGCCCTGTGTAGATGTGCCCTGTGTAGATGTGTTGTGCGCAGGGCTGCTGAGGTGGCTCCCCTCCCCGTCGGTGCCCGTGTCCCGGGTGGGTCTGGAACATCGCCGGCTGGTCCTGAAAGAGACAAGACAGCATGTATGGTTAGACCGATGGGTGGGGGTGGGTTGAGGTGGGTTGTGGTGTGTGGGGGGCCGGTAGGGCGGTTGGGATGAGGGCGGTTGGGGGGGAAAGGGGTTGTAGTGAGGGGGGTGGGGTTGGCACAAATATGTTGTGAGGAGCCTCACTTGGTGGCACGGCTCCGACCTCGGCATCGGCAACTTCCCTATCCTTGGATCCACCAGTGAGGTCAAGTGGCCTCTGCTCGGCCACGGTGAGAGGACGCAGTTCAGGTGCTCTCCCCCCCCCCCCAGTCTTCTCCCGCTTCCTGCAGTTATGGCCGTTCTTATCCTGGGGGGGGGGGGGGGGCGCACACAAGCATCAACAGTGTTAGACGGTCCGACGCATGCTGCCAAGCGGTTGGGTCTGTGATGGCATTGGTGCACAGGGCATGAGGCCACTGCAGCTGCCATGGGTGGGTGCAGCCATGTGGGTCAGGGCAGGGGTGGGTGGGGGGGGAGGATGGGGGGTCGGCTCACATGTGTCGGGTAGAGGGGGGTGCGGCTCACTTGTGTTGGGTAGGGGGGTTGGTGCCAAGTGCACAGTGATGGATACTTACCCTGGCTGCCTGAATAGGTTGTGCATTTTCGTACGGCACAGCTTGCCTGTCCTGACAGCATACTTTTCCATTTCTGCTGTACCACACCTGTAGGGTGGGCCATGTGCTCCCCATACCACAATCTATTAAAAGTTGTGGGTCAGGTGAACTCCATGATACACTTTGGGGTTCTCTGAACCCTGGCCCATAACAAATTGGGGGCTCGTCCAGGATAAAAGTCTATCTACTGGATTGGCTTTGTAAACTTAAAGCCAGTGAGGGGTGAGCATATTGTGGTTGCTTTTCAGGTGTGGTATTTTAGTTTAAGTGGGGAGTGTGTTGTGGACAATGGCTCTTTCAGAGGCTCAGAGGTTTTGGGGGTGGAGACGGTCACACGCAGTACCTTACGGACAGAGACTAAAAGCAGACTGTTAGATTTGGCAAAAACATTGCAGTTAACATTAGCTGACAAAATGCGAAAAGATGAGGTAATTATGGCGGTGGCTTAGCATTTTAAGTTTCCTGAGATACAGTTTGACTCATTAGAAATGGCAAAGCTCCAGGTGCAGGTTAAGCATGAGGAAGAATTAAAGCAGCTTGAATACGAAAGAAAGAGAGAGGAAAGAGAAAGAGAAAGGGAGAGAGAGGAAAAAGAGAGAGAAGAAAGGAAAACAGAAATAATAGCCCTAACAGAACAAAAAGAAAGAGAAAGGGAGATACAGATCAGGGAAAAAAGATAAAGAGAGAGTTTGAACTTCAGAAAATGGCCATGAAACATGACAGTCAGTTAAAATTGGCAGACGTAAAGGGAAACGCACAGTTGGTAGATAGTGATGAGGATAGTGAGAAAGAGCATCATAGTCAAATCTATTTAAATATGTCCAAGCATTGCCAAGGTTTGACGAGAAGGAGGTAGAAGCCTTTTTCATTTCATTTGAGACGGTAGCTAAATAAATGAAATGACCACAGGACATGTGGGTATTACTGATTCAGACAAAGCTGGTAGGTAGAGCTAGTGAAGTGTTTGCATCACTACCGGAGGAGGTATCTGGGACGTATGAGGAGGTGAAAAAATCCATCTTGGGTGCATATGAACTAGTGCCTGAAGCCTACAGACAAAGGTTTAGAAATTTAAAGAAAGAATTTGGTCAAACATCCATGGAGTTTGAAAGGCTCAAACAGAGTAATTTTGATAGGTGGATCAGGGATTTGAAAATAGATCAAACGTATGAAGCTCTCAGAGAAATTATGCTTTGGAGGAGTTTAAAAATTCAATTCCTGATGTAGTGAGAATTCATGTGGAGGAGCAGCGGGTTAAAACTGTGAGATTAGCAGCAGAAATGGCAGATAATTATGAATTAGTTCATAAATCAAAGCTTGATTTCCAACATCAGTTTCAGCCTGTGAGGCATAGAAACTGGGGACATTAGAAATACTCAAGTGATAGAGGCAAAGATGATCTGATGGGAGATAATAAGGAGAGTGTACCTCAGATTAAAAAAGAAAGCCAGGAGGGTGGAAAAGAAATGAAAAGTTTCAAATGTTTTCACTGTAATAAACTAGGATATGTAAAGTCACAGTGTTGGTGGTTGAACAAAAGCACTGTGAAGGCTGATGTGGTAAAACAGGACAAGACAGTGGGATTTGTTAAAGTGGTCAAGGAAAGCCCAAGGGAAGCGAAGGAGGTGCAAAAGATTATACAGCCTGATCAAGAGGTGATTGATAAGAAGGTGCCAGATCTCTTTGAAGAATTTACTTGTGTGGGTAAGGTTTACTCATGTGTATCAGGAGGAGCAGGTAAAGAAGTCACAATTTTAAGAGATACGGGAGCTAGTCAATCCTTAATGGTAAGAGATAAGGAGTTATGTAGTTTGGGAAGAATGTTGCCAGAAAAGGTGGTAATATGTGGAATTCAGGGTGAGAGGAGCATTATATAAGGTAAGGTTGCAAAGTCCAGTGAAGAGTGGTGAAGTGGTAGTAGGAGTAATAGAGAAACTATCTTGTCCAGGAATACAGTTTATCTTGGGTAATGATATAGGTGGATCGCAGGTGGGAGTGATGCCTACTGTGGTTGATCAGCCAGTGGAAAATCAGACAACTGAAGTGTTGAAGGACGAATATCCTGGGATTTTTCTGGATTGTGTAGTAACTAGGTCGCAAAGTCACAGGTTAAGACAAGAGGAGAAATCAAAGAGTGAAGATGACGTTGAAGAGCAATTATCAGAAACAATTTTTGATCAGATGGTTGAAAAAGAACAAGAACAGGTGGAGGATGAGGCGGATATTTTTAGTTCAGGAAAATTGGCGGAGTTACAACAAAAAGATATAGAAATAAAACCCGATGTATAAGAAAGCATACACGGAAGAGGAATCTGAGTGTATAGCAGAGTGTTATTACCGTAAAAGTGATGCCTTGATGAGAAAATGGAGACCTTTACATATGCAGGCGGATGAAAAGTGGGCAGAAGTTCATCAAGTAGTATTGCCGGTAGGGTATAGAAAGGAGATGTTGCGAGTTGCTCATGAGGTACCAATGGGAGGTCATATGGGAATAAGGAAAACTCAAGCTAAAATCCAAAAACATTTTTATTGGCCTGAACTACATAAAGATGTAGTTACATTTTGTCAATCATGTCACACATGTCAAGTGATAGGGAAACCTCGAGCAGTGATAAAACCAGTGCCCTTAATACCCATTCCAGCATTTGAGGAACCTTTTACAAGGGTTCTAATTGATTGCCTAGGGCCGCTTCCTAAAACGAAAAGTGGGAATCAATATCTTTTGACTATAATGGATGTATCTACTAAGTTTCCAGAGGCCATCCCAGTACGTAATATTACAGCTAAAAAGATTGTGGAGGAGTTACTTCAATTCTTTACTAGGGAGTTAAAGAGTAAGTGGGAGGAGGAGCTGGGGGAGGAGCTGGATGAAGATGTGCAGGTTAGGTGGATTGGCCATGATAAATTGCCCTTAGTGTCCAAAATTGCCCTTAGTGTTGGGGGGGGGGGGGGTTATTGGGTTATGGGGACAGGGTGGAGGTGTTGACCTTGGGTAGGGTGCTCTTTCCAGGAGCCGGTGCAGACTCGATGGGCTGAATGGCCTCCTTCTGCACTGTAAATTCTATGATAATCTATGAAGATCTGTGGGCTGATGCCCTGAGTAGGGTTAATTCTTCCTCCTCTTGCGCCAGGCTCAGCCTAATACAGTTCAAAGTTGTCCATAGGGCGCATATGACAGGGGCGAGGATGAGTAGTTTTTTTGGGGTGGAGGACAGGTGTGTGAGGTGCTCGGGGAGCCCAGCAAATCACGCCCATATGTTTTGGACATGCCCTGTGCTGGAGGGGTTCTGGAGGGGCTTTGCAAGGACTATGTCCAAAGTGGTGAACACCCGGGTCAAGCCGAGCTGGGGGTTAGCATTATTTGAGGTATCGGATGAGCCGGGAGTGCAGGAGCTGAAGGAGGCCGGTGTTCTAGCCTTTGCGTCCCAGGTAGCCCGGCGGTGGATCCTACTAATGTGGCGGGATGCGAAGCCATCAAGCGTGGAAGCTTAGATTAACGATATGGCAGGGTTCAGCAAGCTGGAAAGGATAAAGTTTGCCTGTGCAGGGGTTCTCCAGGCAGTGGAGGTCAACAGCAGCAGCAACCCAGAGGGGGAGGCAAGGGGGGTGGGGAGGGGGGGGGGGGTCGTTTGGCTTTTCTGTTTTGTTTAGGTTAGAGTGGGGTGTTTTCCTTACTGGCGTGTTTAATTGTTAAATGGGGGTTATTGTATTTTGTTGGAAATCTCATGTACAATTTTTGCTTGTTTTGTGCTTTATTCCTTTTTTCTGGTTGGAGTGTTTTGTTGAAAATCGTTAAATTTGAATAAATATATATTTTTTTAAAAATTCTTTACTAGATATGGACTCCCCACAGAAATACAATCAGATCAAGGATTGAATTTTAACTCCAGGTTGTTCAAATAAGTTATGGATAGCTTAGGAATAAAACAATTTAAATCAACTGCGTACCATCCATTAGAAAGGTGGCATCAGACATGAAAGACAATGTTGAGGGCTTATTGTCACAATTATCCAGAGGATTGGGATAAAGGAATTCCATTCATACTGTTTGCAATTAGGGATGCACCTAATGAGTCACCCAAATTTAGTCCTTTTGAACTAATTTTTGGTCATGCAGTAAGAGGACCACTTAAATTGATGAAGGAAAAATTGGTGAGTGAGAAATCGGTAATGACATTATTGGAGTATGTGTCAAAGTTCAGGGAACGATTGAATAGAGCAGATGAATTGGCTAGACAACATTAAAAAGTTGCACAAAATGTGATGAAACGGGTAGCAGACAAGAAATCCAAAGTTCGTAGTTTTGCCAGTGGGGATAAAGTTTTAGTGTTGTTACCAGCGGAAGGTGAACCTTTAAAAGCTAGGTTTTGTGGACCGTATCAGATTGAAAGGAAATTAAGTGAGGTAAATTATGTGGTAAAAACACCAGATAGAAGGAAAACTCACCGAGTGTGTCCTGTGATTATGCTTAAAAGGTACTTTGAAAGGGAAGGAGAGAAAAAGGAGGAGGTTTTAATGATTCTAACTCAAAGTGATGAACCAAATCCAGATGACTTGGAATTTGACATACCTCAAATTAAATTGGAAACCGAGGATGTTCTTAAAAATTGGGTTAAATTGTTGAGTTACCTTCCAGAGGAAAAACAAACTGACCTGAAAGAGTTATTGATATCACATTGGCAAGTTTGTAGAGATAAATTGGGAAGTGCTAAAATGGCTATACATGATGTAGATGTGGGAAATGCTGTTCCAATCAAACAACATCCATATAGACTTAACCCTTTAAAATTGGCACAGGTTAACAAAGAGATTGAGAGTATGCTTAAAAATGGCATAATTGAAGTGGGTTGCAGCCAATGGAGCTCACCCATAGTGATGGTACCTAAACCAGACGGTACCCAACTGTTGCATGTGGACTATAGAAAGGTTCATGCAGTTACAAGAATGGACTCTTATCCAATCCCATGTTTGGAGGATTGCATTGAGGAAGTGGGACAATGAACTTTTATTTCCAAACTGGATTTACTTAAAGGTTACTTTATCCGAAAGGGCGAAGGAGATTTCAGCTTTTATGACTCCAGATGGTATATACCAATTCAAAGTTGTGCCATTTGGCATGAAAAATGCCCCAGCCACATTTAAACAGTTAACTAACAAAGTTGCTTTAGAATTACCCAATTGTGCGGTATACATTGACGATCTGGTAATTTTCAGCCAGACATGGAAAGAACATTTGAAACATCTGGTGGAGTTACACGATCGACTTCAGGAGGCGGGTTTGGTGATAAACCTAGACAAAAGTGAATTTGGAAAGCCCAAGTCACTTTCCTTGAGGAGTTTTCAGTGCCCTCGAGAGAAAGGGAAATAATGTGATTTCTTGGCATGAATGGATTTGATCGAATATTTATGCAAAAGCTTTGTAGCGTGATTGCTCCACTGATGGACTTGCTGAAGAAACGTCGAAAATTTCAATGGACAGCGTACCTTCAACAGGCATTTGACTGTCTGAAAGCGGTGATAACCAATGCTCCTGTGGTGGAGAATTACAAGGGACTCTGTGATCAGATTGAACTAAAGTATCTGACTTTAAAGAGAAATGCCGAGGCATAGAGAAATGGATGGATCGTGCAGAGACCCTCTTGTTCAAAGAGACTCAATTGAGAAGGATTTCAGTTGGAGGAAGAAAAAAAAAATGGACTATATTATTATACCTGTTTGTGTGTGTTGTTTTTTGAAACGAAAAAGTATATTTGCTGTGTGCATTTCTTAAAGGACAGTGAAAAGGTGAAAAATGAAACCATCTTGAAGTTGATGATTTATTTTGTTTTCTTGGGGGGGGGGGAGGGAGGTGTCATGTGAGAGTATTTTTAAGAAATGGGTGTTTATAAATGGGTGTGTATATAAATATCTGTAGTGAGAGTACCTTTAAGAAATGGGTGTTTATTTCTGCAGTGATGTCAGAGGGTGGGTGGAGCTGGGCTGTCTGTCAGCGTTTTACTTTAGTTTTAGGCTGTTTGCTGCAGGGTGTGTTTTAGTTTCGTTTTCAGAGCTGGATAGTTGCAGTCACAGCCAGAAGGTGTATTAGAGTCTCTCTCTGTAATCTAAAGACTGTAAATCGATCTTGGGGATTTAAAACTAATAACAGTAGTGACTTTAACCTGATGTGTTTCTGGTAAAAGGTGTTTTAAGTCTTATGGATGTTAAAAGGAAAGCTTAGAGGATTACTTAGTGTTGTAGTCTTTGGGGGTTGTATTTGAATTGATGGTTGCTAAGATGTTCACTGTATGTTTTAAAAAGGTTAACTTGAGTTCATAGAATAAACATTGTTTTGCTTTAAAAAATATTTTTCCATTTCTACTGTACCACACCTGTAGAGTGGGCCGTGTGCTCCCCATACCACAATCTAGTAAAAGTTGTGGGTCAGGTGAACTCCATGATACATTTTGGGGTTTTCTAAACCCTGGCCCATAACACAACCGCCCAGACAGCGCCGACGGAATCGCCCACCTCCACCCATGAACGCCGGATGGTGGCGGCTGCTTACCCGTTGCCGGGTGTGGGGTACAGGAGCCCTCTCCTCTGCTCCACGGTGTCCAGGAAGGTGTCCAGCTCTCCCTCTCTAAATCTTGGTGCTGCACGGCGGGCGGCCACCTTCCATGCGACGGAAGTGTTTGGGGCGGATCTGGCTTTAAGGCGCCGCAGCGTTGCGTCAATGACCCGACACTGCGTATTGGTGGCCGCTCCCTCAGGCGCTTGCCTTGGCGCCCGTGCTGGCCCCTTGCGGGCTGTTGAATCGGTGGGCCTGGGGGCCCGTTGACGGCGTCGGAAACTCTACGGTCTTTACAACGACGTCAACATTTAGCCCCATTATCGGACAATCCAGTCCCTGACTTTTTATCCTGAGGAAAATGGGACCACGTTCCTATGGTACTACCCTATCCTCCAAGTTACAAGCAGCATATACCAAATACTTCAAGATGCTCAAAGTCCTAAGATCTGCAGGTTAGGTGGATTGGCCATGCTAAATTATCCCTCAGTATCCAAAACGTTAGGTACGGTTACTGGGTTACAGGGAATAGGGTGGACGTATGTGCTTAAGTAGGGTGCTCTTTCCAAGGGCCGATGCATACTCGGTGGGCCGGATGGTCTCCTCCTGCACTGTAGGAATTCTATGATTCTATGTCAGCTGCTGCAAACACTCATATATTGCAAAGCAAATCCCGCTAAGATTATCATGAATCATAATGCCAGATCCTCAAAAGCCGAATCTTTGCTTCATTCGACTGCCTTCCATTATTAACTGGCTGAGCTCTGCAAATTGTTGCCCTAACTTTAAAAATGCTCTCATTTACATGGGAGCACTTTATCAACAACCAGTGCAATACATCTGAATAAAAGTTGAAGATTACTGCAGATCACAGTAGCATAAAACAAAAGGATGAAAACATTAATTATTCCACTATGTTTATTTCATAGAATCGGTACAGTGCAGAGATAGGGCATATGGCTAATTGAGTCTGCCTAACACTCTACCTGTCCAGCCCGTCCTTACCCATTCACCTAACCTGCACATCCCTGGACATTAAAGGATAATTTAGAATGGTCAACTACACATCTTTGGACGTTGGGAGGAAACGCAGATAAGGGGAGAACGTGCAGAATCCACACAGACAGTCGCCCAAGGCTGGAATTGAACCCGGATCCCTGGTGCTGTGAGACAGCCGTGCTCACCACTGTGCCACACTATTTTATTGAATTTCTCTCCTCAGAACTGTTGCCCGTTACTTGTTTCTGAAAAGGGCTCCATGTATAGAAAAAATGTCAAGTTAATATGTGAAAGCCCAGAGAAGCCCATTTCTTTGGGATGTCTGTGGATTTTCTGCTGCAGAAATGCCACCACTCTGTTTCTATTTTGGCATTTGCCATTTATGAACAATAAAATATTGTTCCAACAGCTACACAATAAAATGATACGAAACTAATTCAGGACTCCATTCCTTAAAATTTAAGCTTCAAGTATTTGCCAGGATGCTGAGACAGTAATTGCAAAACAAAGATACGTATTTCATCTGATGGTGTGTGCTGCTAATTAAGGGCTCAATTAGCTCATATTAACTGTTTGTATCTGACTTGCTCCTTTAAGAGCAATTTATTGTAGAATTAGTCCAATTTCTAAATTGTTTAAATAGGAAGGTTCATATGAGACTTTGGTTAATTCCAAGCATGATTAATGATCTTGCAAACTACCCTATTAAACTCACAGTTACAGTTATATTCCATTTTCTCTCTTAAATCCGAACAAATTTTCTGTTCAAATTGGCAGTCTACTGAGAGCATAAGAAATTGCTTATTGAAAATGTGTTCGGAATTCTAATCTGTAAAATATATAAAATTTTAATCACAAAGAATTGTTTTAATTCAAAGTTCCCTATAATACACTGCAATATACCACCATATTAATCTTTAAACAGGACTGATTTTTATCCAGGAATACATTAATTTAGTCGCCCAGTAATTGCCAGAGTGAGGCATCCTGCGATGTGAAGCATGAGTTGGAACTCTATTATATGTAGCTATTTTTTGAGTCATAAATTGTTGTCGGTCTCAACTTCTAACAGTATGTTGAGGATCACAGAGCATTTGGGACCTTGGTGACAGGACTAACTGTCTATCTCTTTAATCAATGAGATGTTAGAATAAAGGAAGAAACAGGAGAAACAATGGAGAAGGAAGTAGAGTGAATTGGATCAAAGCAGGTAGAAAAATAGCACAGGAACAGGTCCTTCAGCCCACCAAGCCTGCGCCGGTCCAAATTTCTTATTTAGACCTACTGCTTATTGCCCAAACTATCTGTATCCCTCCATTCCCCACCCTTTCATGTGCCTATCAAGATATATCTTAAATGTTGCTACCATACCTGCCTCCATCACCTCCACTGGCAAGGCGTTCCAGGCACCCACCACCTTCCGTGTGAGATTGTGTCCTCTATAATTTGAATTCATGTTAGCACCGGAGGGTCCTTATACCATGTGATTGCAGCCCTAACTTCCCTCAATCAGTAAGTTTAATTTGCAAATCTAGAAGTTTCTTTGAACTTATTGGGAGATTGGTGACAAGCTCTCATTTTCACAAGACCATAAATCATCCAGAAAATGTTGTTGATTCAAAAGTCTGGCATATCTATCTGTAAGTTATTTTTTTCATACATATTCATAAAGGGGTAGGTTTTGATTGGAAAAATAAGGAAAGGCAATATAAAATAAAGAATGCAAGCCTAAAAGGGGTAAAGGAGCAGAGGGACCTGAGGATGTATGTGCACAAATCACAGGCAGATGGTGGTGAAGTCGTATTGTCACTGGAGTGGTGATCCAGAGATTCTGGGGACCCGGGTTTGAAACCTGTCACGGCAAATGGAGTAAATTAAATCCAATAAATATCTGGAATTAAAAGTCTAATGTTGATTATCATTAAAAAAACTCATGCAATCCTCATCTGGTCTGGCCTACATTTGACTCCAGATCCACAATGCCCTCTGACATGGCCTAGCAAGCCACTCAGTTGTATCAAAAACCGGTGCAAAGCCTAAAAGGAAAGAAACTGGACAGACCGTCTGGCATCGACCTAGGCACTGGAAATGTCAACAGCAAACCCAGTCCTGTCAACCCTGCAAAGTCCTCCTTACTAACAGCTTGTATCGAATTGGAGAGAGCTGTCTCACAGACTAGTGACACTCACAGAATCTCCTTAGGCAGCACCTTCCAAACTCACGAGCACTACCATCTAGAAGGACAAGAGCAGCAGATACCTGGGAACACCACCACCTGGAAGCTCCTATCCTGACTTGGGAATATATTGCTGCTCCTTCACTGTGGCTGGGTTAAATTCCTAGAACTCCCTCCATAATATCGCTGTGGATGTGCCTGCACCACATGGACTGCAGGAGTTCAGGAAGGCATCTCATCACCACCAATTAGAGTTGGGTAACAAATGCTGGCCTTGCCAGAAAAGCCCACATCTCGTAAAAATGAATTAAACAATATGGTTGAAGGTGATAAAGGAGATTGAGAAGTGGTTGATAAGATTGATGGAGAAAGCATGGCGGAGCAGCAGGTGAATTTTTTTGAAGATTGCTTCGCCAAGCGTAAGAACACGCTGGACCCGATCAAGGCTTCGATTGATCAGGTGGTGCAGAATCAAGAAACCTACGGACATGCGATCCAGGAGGTGGAGAAAAAGGTGTCCGAGTACGAGGAATACCTAACCGTGCTGGAGACCAAGGTGGAGATGATGAATGACCGCCAGAAAAGAATGCATGAGAAGCTGGAGGACCTGGAGAACAGGACCAGGAGGCAGAATCCGAGAATCATCGGCCTCCCTGAAGGCAGTGAGGGATCGGATGCAAGGGCCTATGTGATGAACATGCTGGAGCCGTTGATGGGGGCTGAGGCGTTCCCTCGGCCCCTGGAAGTGGTAGAGCGCACAGAGACCTCGCGAAGAAGTCGAGGGTGATGATGGCACGTTTGCACAGATTCCTGGACAAGGAACACGTTCTGCAGTGGGCCAAGAAAGAACAGAGCAGCAAGTGGGAGAGTGGTGAGCTGCGCATTTAGCAAGACCTGGGCGCGGGTTTAATCGGGCAAAAACGGCCGTCCTTAAGAAGCAGGTGAAGTTCAGGATGATGTACCCAGCCCGTCTGTGGGTCACATATGTGGAACGGGATTTTTATTTTGAAACACCAGACGATGTATGGACTTTCATCAAGAAAAAAAGACTGGAGGTGAACTAAAGACACTGAATCCTTGGAGAGTATTGTAGTGGCGATTTGTTGAAAATCACTTTGTGCTGGTTTGAATAAGTAGTGTTGTGTGCAATAAGAGGCTGTTTCGATGGCTAAAGTTAACTTTGTCTTACTGGGAGCTGGTTGGTGGTTTCTGTGGCTGTTTTTTTCTGTGGCTGTTTTTCCACTTTTTTCTGCTGTTTGTTTACTGAGGAATGTGATGCTTTGAATATGTATGTCCAAGTGGGGGGGAGAGGGGAGAGAACAATGACATGGGAGGAACTGTTACTAGGGGATAAATGGGAGGTCGGGGATGGCGAATGCCCGAGGGGGGCTCGAGGAGGCCAGGGGCGCGTGCTGGAGGCTGGCCTAAAAAGGGTGATGGCTAGTCGATGGGATGGGGGGCGGGGGTGAGAGAAGCCCCCCGACCAAGCTGATTACATGGTACGTTAGAGAGTTGAATGGGCCGGTCAAGAGGGCTCGCGTGTTTGAGGGGGCTGAAGGTGGACATGGCAATGCTACAAGAGACACACCTAAAGGCTATAGACCAGACTAGATCGAGAAAGGGCTGGGTTGGCCAAGTATTCCATTCAGGGCTGGACTCAAAGACCAGGTGGGTAGCGATCTTGATCAATAAACAACTGGCATTCGAGGCAGGGAGAATCGTGTCAGACACGGGGGGGGGGGCAGATACATAATGGTGAGTGGGAAGCTGGAGGGGGTGCGGGTGGCACTCGTGAACGTATATGCTCCGAATTGGGATGATGTGGAATTTATGAGGCGGGTGTGAGGTAAGATCCCAGACTTAGAGTCACATAACTTGACCATGGGGGGAGATTTTAATACAGTCATTGATCTGGAATTGGACCGGTGAAAATCCAGGACATGCAGGGTGCCAGCCGCGGCAAAGGAATTGAAGGGGTTTATGGAACAGATGGGGGGAGTGGACCCATGGAGATTTGCACGGCCAAAGACGAAGGAGCTTACCTTTTTCTCCCATGTCCACAAGATATACTCTTGCATCGACTTTTTTGTTCTGAGCAGAGCTCTAACACTGGGGGTGGTGGATACTGAGTACTCGGCAGACGCAGTGTCGGATCATGCCCCACATTGGGTGGATCTTCGGGTTAGTTTGGAGAGAGGACAACGCCCACTATGGAGGCTGGATGTGGGGTTGTTAGCGGACAAAGCGATCTATGGGCGGGTGAACAAGTCCATCCAAAACTACCTGGAAACAAATGATACGGGGGAGGTCTCTGCAGCAACGGTCTGGGAAGCTTTAAAGGCAGTGGTCAGAGGGGAGTTAATCTCGATACGGGCCCACAGAGAAAAGATGGAATGGGCTGGGATAGGTTAGTGGAGGAGATACTCCAGGTGGACAGGAGATTCTCGGAGGCCCCGGATGCGGGGCTACTGAAGGAGCGGCGGAGGTTACAGGCGGAGTTTGGGCTGTTGACTACAGGGAAAGTGGTGGAACAGTTGAGGAAGGTAAGGGGGGCAATTTATGTGTACGGGGAAAAGGCAAGCAGAATGTTAGCACACCAGCTCAGAAAAAGGGAGGCGGCCAGGGAGATAAGGAAAGTGAAGAGTAGAGGCGGGAATACTGTCCTGGACCCGGTGGGGGTGAATGAGGTGTTTAAAGACTTTTATAGTAAATTATATGAGTCGGAACACCCCGGCTGGGGTGGAGGGGATGAGGCAGTTTTTGGATCAGTTGAGGTTTCCAAGGGTAGATGAGGATCTGGTGGAAGGGCTGGGAGCCCCAATTGAGATTGAGGAAATAATCGAGGGATTGGAGGGCACGCAGTCGGGCAAAGCCCCGGGGCCTGATGGCTACCCGGTGGAATTCTATAAGAAGTTTTCAGAGATATTGAGCCCACTGCTGCTGAGGACATTTAATGAAGCAAGAGAGAAGGGAGTCCTCCCCCAACCATGTCGCAGGCCTCGATTTCATTGATCCTGAAATGGGAGAAGGATCCAGAGCAATCGAGTCATACAGGCCAATTTCTCTACTGAATGTGGATGCCAAACTGCTGGCTAAGATACTGGCCACAAGGATGGAGGATTGTGTCCCGGGGCTGATAGGGGAAGACCAGACGGGATTTGTAAAGGGCAGGCAACTCAAGGCCAATGTTCGAAGGCTTTTGAATGTTATTATGATGCCCTCAGAAGGAGGGGAGATGGAGGTGATGGTAGCGATGGATGCAGAGAAGGCTTTTGATCGGTTGGAGTGGAATTACCTGTGGGAGGTGCTGGGAAGGTTTGGGTTTGGTGAGGGCTTCACTGACCGGGTGCGGTTGCTCTATCAGGCACCAGTAGCGAGTGTGCGTACAAACCAGCTGAGGTCAGAGTGTTACAAACTACACTGAGGAACGAGGCAAAGGTGCCCCCTCTCCCCGCTACTGTTTGCTCTGGCCATAGAGCCAGTAGCCATGGCGTTAAGAGCCTCCAGGAACTGGAAAGGGCTGGTTTGGGGGAGGGGTGGAGCACCGGGTCTTGCTCTACGCAGATGACCTGCTCTTGTATATTTCAGACCCGTTGGAGGGGATGGGGGAAGTTATGCGGATTCTCAGGGAATTTGGTCATTTTTCAGGGTATAATTTGAACATGGGGAAAAGCGAGATGTTCGCTATCCAGGCAAGAGAACAGGAGAAGAAACTGGGAGAGCTGCCGCTTAGAATGGTAGGAAGGAGCTTTTGATATCTGGGAATACAGGTGGCCTGGGAATGGGAGGCACCGCTCCAGTTAAACCAATCCCGGCTCGTAGAACAAATGAAAGAGGATTTTAAGAGATGGGACATGCTCCCGCTATCACTGGCGGGGAGGGTACAGACTGTGAAAATGACTGTTCACCCCAGATTTCTGTTTGTCTTTCTGTGCCTTCCCATCTTCATCCCGAGGGCCTTTTTCAAGCGGGTGAATAAAGTTATTTAGGGCTTTGTGTGGGCGGGTAAAACCCAGCGAGTGAAGAAAGTGTTGCTGGGGCGTAGTCAACAAAGAACAAAGAAATGTACAGCACAGGAACAGGCCCTTCGGCCCTCCAAGCCCGTGCCGACCATGCTGCCCGACTAAACTACAATCTTCTACACTTCCTGGGTCCGTATCCTTCTATTCCCATCCTATTCATATATTTGTCAAGATGCCCCTTAAATGTCCCTATCGTCCCTGCTTCCACTACCTCCTCCGGTAGCGAGTTCCAGGCACCCACTACCCTCTGCGTAAAAAACTTGCCTCGTACATCTACTCTAAACCTTGCCCCTGTAAGGTTTTCGGGCAATTCGGCCCTTTTTTTGGACTGCCCAAGAATAAAACCCAGAGACTGTAAACTGGACATTTGTCAGCCAAAAGAACGTATCCAGATTTCCCAGCAGGCTTGGTCCGCTGAGCTGAGTAGGGGCATAGGTATTTACAAACCCCCCCCAGGAGCTACAAGGAAGAAGGAGCCAGACAACGAGATAAGATTAAACACAGAGACAAAGGGGCATGGTAATGCTGTAAGGGGCCTGCCTGCAAGCAGGACAATGGGATGGTCATAGCCCCATGCAGATGTAAATGACTATGCCTCCACCAGAGCAGTATCCAATCAACACCCCATCAACATAGCAAGGTGAGAATAGCAGCCATCTCCGGAGCAGATGGAAGACTTTGAAAATCTTCACAAGGGAGCTCAACCTCGTTATCTCAAACAGCAGACTGGAGGCGGACCTAGGGGAGGTACTCCCATCTTGACAGGTCTGACAGGCTCAAAGGGGGCAGGACCAGCGGGAACTTTAAACCTTATGGATTCAATGCAAAAGGGGCTGGCCGAACACAGGAAAAAGCCAGGTAAAACGGATATAAAAGGGGCTGTGTTTCGATTGAGGGTCTCTTGGCTTGACCTCTCCACCTTTGACTTGACCTCCTGCAGCCTGTGACTGTAAGTACCCTGCAGCAGCTTGCGAAACTCCCTTGACCTTGATAGTGGTTGAGGCTTTGGGGAAGGGGACTTGATTTGTGTTCTGTGTCATTGCTAAAACTGTGTAACAATAAGATTTTACGTTGTGTCCGTTATAGTACTTTCTGAATAGACTTAGTTTGTGTTAGAGTTTAAGATTTTATTATAATTTCTTCTGTTTGATGATTTTGACCTGGGTTTTGCAATAAACCTTGATTTGCTGATAATTGGAGTCGTTTAAATTCTTCAATCTCTCACCAGCGATCTCTGACCAAGTCATTGTTAAGATATTCCTCACCTTAATTCCGGGTTCGAGAATCTAGGGTCATCTTGAACGATTCACTCAGGACAGGCTGCTGGTTAGGTAATAAACAGCAGTGTCCTATTCTCTCTCTTGGGAAAGCTACTCCAGCGAAGTAGGAACCGGGTGGGTGTTGCACCACCGGCAAGAGAGAGAATCACCTGGGCATTGGTGGGGGTCTGGATATCTGTGTGATATAAGCCCCAGGCTTCCGGTTAGGGATAAACGGCAGGCTTGATTCAGTGCTCTCTTCCGTGGAGGTGTCCCAGTGCGGCATCCCCTGGCCTCTGAAGTTTCAGTGCCAGCTGGAGAGAGACACACACAGATACTCAAACCCCAGATATCGGCCCAGTAGTGGAGTAGCAGAGATGGAACCCTCTACAATGGCGACCGCGGCAGGACCCCGATGGTTTGGAGTATGTGACTTGGCAGAGGGGGTGAGGGAACGAAGTAAAATGGAGGAGAGAATCTCCTCGTATATGTGGCAAAAGGTCAACCTCACCAAACCTTGGGTCTCAGAATTAATCAATGCGGAGCGACCCGTAATGGCGGCGGCCGCATGGACAGAAAGTAAGGCACACAAAAGGCACTTGGAGAAGGCAGTTTGGCTGGTTTGCTTGTCCCAGCAGGTAGCCAAAACAGAGCGAAGGGTCGAAGAATTAGAGCAGGAGTTGGGAGAAGTGAGGGCCAGCGCAGGGGACAGCGCTAGCGCAGCGGAACGACTGCGGGAGGAATTGGCAGAAATTAAACAGGGCAGCCGACAGGAAAGTGAGTCTAACCGGTGCGAGAAGGAATATCTCCACTGGCAGATAGTGGAGGGCAAGACAAAGGAATGGAGGCTCCAGGAACTCTATGCTCGGAGTACAGAGCAGTGTAGGAAGCTGGAGGGGAAGTTCCGGGACAACCAGGCAGCGTACCGAGTGGCTCGCGAGGAAGTAGGGGACTGTGCTCACGGGCCGTGCCAGGCACGGATAATGGAGTTGGAGGAGACCTTGTCCAAGGTCAGGGGACAGGTACACCTGGTAGGTCCAGGGGGGTTCCCAAGGGGCAAGGTGCTCCTCGCAGCGGATGATTCCCCAAAGGCCAAGAGGAATAGACCGCCTCCTGAGGCGCCGGGATTGTGTCCGGGTCGGCAGGGGGGGATCGGACTGCACGTTCAGGGGCAAGTCCAAGGGGGGTCGGCAGGGTATTCCCAGCTGGCGGCGTGTCCGCCTGGTATCGTATGTGGGTCCCCATGGGATGGGGACAGACCGCTGCCTGGGATGCCGGTGATGGGGCCGGGTCAGCAGGTAGGGTTCGGACCGCCCGGTCAGGGGCAGGTCCAAGGGGGGTCAGTGGTGTATCCCCAGATAGCGGCGTCTCCTATATGGGTAGTTAGCCCGGGGACAGGGGGGCTACCCAACGGGGCAGGAGAGCTGGACGCCGGGGAGGCGGAGGAGCAGGAACCCCAGGTAGGGCAGATGTGCCCTGTCAGGCAGAGAAGGTATGGTCCCCCGGCAGGGCTGGCAAATAGGGGACTGGTTGAGGGCGACATTATCATTCCTCATGGGGCATCCGCGCTCAGGGGGATGGTGGCCCACGTTCCCAGGCTAACTCCAAAAGGGGATCCGTCGCTTCATTTTATGGAGGTGGAGCAGGCAGCCAGCATTAATGACTGCGACGAAGGGGAGCAAATAAAGATGCTCCTGATAACCCTCGATGCCCAGCTATGCAGGGCAGTGACCTCCGGGAATGGGGGACAACCTGACACATGGGCGGCAGCACAGACTGCTGTGCTGGAGGCAATGGGTTTGAATCTGGGGAGCCCTTTCATGAGGGTGGGGGAAACCAAGCAGCAACCAGGGGAATCTCCCACTATGTTCGCAGACAGGCTGTGGATTGTCTATGTGGAGGCATGCGGGGTCCCCGCGGATAGACAGAATTTAGGGGAGAGAACAGCCCACTGGCTAAAGACCCTAGTAGCCAACTGTCTCCCTAACATTAGGGCAAAAGCCGAACACTGGTTCGACCCGCAGACCCCGGACCTTAATGAGGCAGAGGTCCTTAGGAAACTCACCCTCGCATATCGCAATGGGGAGAGGAGTGAGGAAAAGCCCCTTAAGGGTAAGGTGCATGAAATCGCGCCAGCACCCCCTAAGAGAGAGTGGAAGCATGAGGGCACCCGGACCTCCGACAAGAGACCGGTATGCTACGGGTGTGGTAAGGCCGGGCATTTCAAGAGGGAGTGTGAGAACCCTAGCAAGGAGGAGAGGGCTCCCGCAGTAGAGAGTCAGACCCCGGCGGCAGGAGCAGCTGCCCCGGAAACCATCGAATTAAAAAAACTTTTAGCCTTTTTGCAGAGCCTAGCAGCTGGGTCGGGACAGGTGGCAATGGCAACGGGCCAGGACCTGCCCGCACCCACACCACAAGAACCCGTATGACTACCCAGGGAGCAGCGTCAGGAAAAAGGGAGCGCAGGGGTAGTTCTAGCCCCAGACCCTGGTCCGGTCCAGGTGCAGGGTCCCATTCTGGAGGCTGCCTCAGCGGCTATTTGCAGTTTAAATCCCTTAAGGTGGGACCCATGCGAACGCCACATCAGTCAATTTAAATTGTTCCACCCCATAAGGGCAAGAAAGAGCAAGTTGGGGGGAAGACTGGGGGTGGTAGTGGAGAAACCCCCCGTAGAATTAACGACGGTGGGGGAGGTCCCTGACTCCACGGTCACACAACCGGTGACAAGGTGCTGTCCCGAAGGGGCAGTCCCAAAGAAACCGACAGTGCTGCAAGCACCCAGCCCAGGGACAGTAACGATTCCCAAGCCATTACCTGTGGGTCAGGTGGCCTGCCTTAGTATAGAGGCTAGGGAGGCGGAGGAGAGGGAGGTATCACCTTGGGCGTGGGAACCATCCAGGGGACGAAGGAGCAATCGGGTCTCCAAGCCCCCTGTAAGATGGTCCCCATCACACCTCCCTAGAACCCGGTCCCGCAGTAAGGGGGCCCGAGTAGAAGGGAGCGCTGAGGGATCCCCGAACCCTGTTGGGGAAGGAGAGGCAAGGGGCAGCCCGAACCCCCGGGAGGGGACGGTCTGGCCCGAGCCGTTGGTCCAAACAGGTGAACTGCCCCAGTATAGCGGGGTCCAGTTTTAATTTGGCCACCCGGAGACGGGTGGCATTGTATATAGCATTCCCCCCCTGTTAGTTCTAATTAGTGTTTAGTGGTGTGTGGGTTATTTAGGATCGTGGGATCACAGAAGCGCATAGTGCAGTGATATAATGATTGAGCAGCAGGCACTAGGACCCTGATGGAGCCGGGCTATGGACACAGAACCACAGACAGGCTGCGGCAATTTCATGTCAATTTCCCAACTTAAAAGCGGGAGCTGCTGCTGCCGCTGGATAGAAGCCATGCACTTTAAGGTAGGTAGTTCTGTAGAGGCAAGGATGTGTTTTGTCTGTTTTACAGATGGGGCACCCGACGATGTGGAGCTTGCTGATGATCTTGGCGATGGTGGGACCGGGAGAACTCCGCAGAGGCGAGACAGAAGAGTCCTTCGTCTACGGGTGCTCTGGCGGCAGAGCCCCTCTTGTCACTACCGGACAGGGAGACCAGGTGGCCACAGAGCAGACCCGCTACTCACACCTGGGGAGGTGGCCTGGGTGGCTGGGGTCGAACTCGACCAGGTACTCCAGCCACCAGAGCTTCACCTATGGAGAGGCCTCTGTACTCTGCGAGGAGATACAGGTGGCGACTGACCGGGTTAGGGTGACTGAGGGCAGGCGGGTGTGTTTAACCTGTAAGGGGGACGTTCCTTTGGGGAGATGGTGGTGGCTCAGGAAGCTGAGCCTGGACATGAGGGATCGGTCCTCGGACTGGGAACGCCTGGACAACAACACCTACCGGACCATCACGGGGTCACCGGGTAGGATCACCGTTTGCTGGGATAAGTGGTGGGCTTCTGACCAGGGCATTTATTTGTGTTTATGGGGGTCTACCAAGGCATGTCCACAAGGGGCATCGATCACTTTTGTTAGGTGGTGGCAGAACCCAGGGAATGGGATGAATTGACCGCACTGGGGAGGGATGTGTAACGCCCAGGGAAGGGATGACTGTAAAAGCTACCGAACTGCTGGTTCAGGTAAAGAGACTCCTGCCCACAGCCCAACCAATCGACCCTCACAACTGTCCGATCACCACCAGGGGGGCCTGAGAATGGTTTAGTGTTTGTCCCCACAAAAAAAATGTTGTACCAGGGGGTACATTATGCTGTCGCCTCAGTTGTACTGAACCTCTCAGCTGCAGGTATCGACGATGGAGGAAAAATGAAGAGCCTTCAACGGGAAGAAGCGAAGTGCAGCCCAGAAAAGAGGATCCTTAGTGAAATAAAGAGATTCAAATGTAAATAGGTGTATGGATTCGCGGGTTTCAGTTACTTGATTGTGATATATGTACAGGGACCCTTACGTTTGGGGTTCCGGTGAAATGTGTGTATGTTACTGTGTGTTTGAATTAAGTATGGTCTTGTCTTTCCCTTTCAATGAAATTAGGGGTAGCCTAGATTAAGGGAACTGTCTTGGGACTTGTAGTTTCGCATGTTGTTGAGGGGGGGCCTACGGTCCACACAAAAGGAAATGATTGCCCTTCACCTGTGTCGATACGGTCCAAGCAGGTAGGGACGTATCGAAGGGGCATCTGTAAGGTTTTCGGGCAATTCGGCCCTTTTTTTGGACTGCCCAAGAATAAAACCCAGAGACTGTAAACTGGACATTTGTCAGCCAAAAGAACGTATCCAGATTTCCCAGCAGGCTTGGTCCGCTGAGCTGAGTAGGGGCATAGGTATTTACAAACTCCCCCCCAGGAGCTACAAGGAAGAAGGAGCCAGACAACGAGATAAGATTAAACACAGAGACAAAGGGGCATGGTAATGCTGTAAGGGGCCTGCCTGCAAGCAGGACAATGGGATGGTCATAGCCCCATGCAGATGTAAATGACTATGCCTCCACCAGAGCAGTATCCAATCAACACCCCATCAACATAGCAAGGTGAGAATAGCAGCCATCTCCGGAGCAGATGGAAGACTTTGAAAATCTTCACAAGGGAGCTCAACCTCGTTATCTCAAACAGCAGACTGGAGGCGGACCTAGGGGAGGTACTCCCATCTTGACAGGTCTGACAGGCTCAAAGGGGGCAGGACCAGCGGGAACTTTAAACCTTATGGATTCAATGCAAAAGGGGCTGGCCGAACACAGGAAAAAGCCAGGTAAAACGGATATAAAAGGGGCTGTGTTTCGATTGAGGGTCTCTTGGCTTGACCTCTCCACCTTTGACTTGACCTCCTGCAGCCTGTGACTGTAAGTACCCTGCAGCAGCTTGCGAAACTCCCTTGACCTTGATAGTGGTTGAGGCTTTGGGGAAGGGGACTTGATTTGTGTTCTGTGTCATTGCTAAAACTGTGTAACAATAAGATTTTACGTTGTGTCCGTTATAGTACTTTCTGAATAGACTTAGTTTGTGTTAGAGTTTAAGATTTTATTATAATTTCTTCTGTTTGATGATTTTGACCTGGGTTTTGCAATAAACCTTGATTTGCTGATAATTGGAGTCGTTTAAATTCTTCAATCTCTCACCAGCGATCTCTGACCAAGTCATTGTTAAGATATTCCTCACCTTAATTCCGGGTTCGAGAATCTAGGGTCATCTTGAACGATTCACTCAGGACAGGCTGCTGGTTAGGTAATAAACAGCAGTGTCCTATTCTCTCTCTTGGGAAAGCTACTCCAGCGAAGTAGGAACCGGGTGGGTGTTGCACCACCGGCAAGAGAGAGAATCACCTGGGCATTGGTGGGGGTCTGGATATCTGTGTGATATAAGCCCCAGGCTTCCGGTTAGGGATAAACGGCAGGCTTGATTCAGTGCTCTCTTCCGTGGAGGTGTCCCAGTGCGGCATCCCCTGGCCTCTGAAGTTTCAGTGCCAGCTGGAGAGAGACACACACAGATACTCAAACCCCAGATATCGGCCCAGTAGTGGAGTAGCAGAGATGGAACCCTCTACAATCACCTTAAACCTATGCCCCCTAGTAATTGACCCCTCTACCCTGGGGAAAAGCCTCTGACTATCCACTCTGTCTATGCCCCTCATAATTTTGTATACCTCTAACAGGTCTCCCCTCAACCTCCTTCGTTCCAGTGAGAACAAACCGAGTTTATTCAACCGCTCCTCATAGCTAAATATAAGTATAAATATAAATATGTGTGCTCCCTATACAGCAGCCAGTTCGACAGCAGCCATTTCGCCAGCTGCTGTAGGAGGCCACACATCTTAGAGTAAGGTGGAGGAGCTTAAGGACACGTGGGAAGACGAGCTCGGAGGAGAGATAGAGGCAGGTCTGTGGGTGGATGCCCTAAGCAGGGTTAATATAAAATCATCATGTGCCAGGCTTAGCCTGATACAATTCAGTTAGTCTACGGGTACACATGATGGTGACCCGGATGAGCAAGATAGTCGGGGGGGAGGGTGGGTTGCGCTGCTGAACCTTTGCAATTACTACTGGGCGGCCATGATTAGAAAGTGGGTAGTGGGGGAGGGGTCGGTGTGGGAGCGGTTAGAGGCGGTGTCATGTAAAGACACAAGTCTGGGAGCACTGATAACGGCACCTCTTCCGTTCTCGCCGGCCCGATACTCCACAAGTCCGGTGGTGGTGGCGGCTCTGAGAATCTGGGGGCAGTGGAGGAGATATAAGAGAGTGGAGGGAGTATTGGTTTGGACCCCGATTTATAATAACCATCGGTTTGTACCGGGTGTGGTAATCACCACTGTTGTACATATTAGAAGATGTGTGGTAAGACCCTGTACTACAGGTATGGGGTAGTCCATGCCTGCTGGCTCCGCCTAGTAGGCGGAGTATAAATATGTGTTCTCCCGAAACAGCAGCCATTTCGACAGCAGCCATTTCACCAGCTGCTGTAGGAGGCCACACATCTTAGAGTAAGGTGGAGGAGCTTAAGGACACGTGGGAAGACGAGCTCGGAGGAGAGATAGAGGCAGGTCTGTGGGTGGATGCCCTAAGCAGGGTTAATATAAACTCATCATGTGCCAGGCTTAGCCTGATACAATTCAGTTAGTCTACGGGTACACATGATGGTGACCCGGATGAGCAAGATTTTTGGGGTAGAGGACAGGTGTGCGAGGTGCGCGGGAAGCCCAGCAAATCATGTCCACATGTTTTGGGCATGCCCGAAGCTTAGAGGGTTTTGGCAGGGTTTCACTAAGGCAATGTCCACGGTACTCAAAACACGGGTGGTGCCCAGTCCGGTGGTAGCGATCTTTGGAGTGTCGGAAGAGCCGGGAGTTCAGGGGTCGAAAGTGGCCGACGTCTTGGCCTTTACCTCCCTGGTAGCCCGGAGATGGATCTTATTAATGTGGAGGGACTCGAAGCCCCCGAGTGTAGACACCTCGGTTAGTGACATGGCTGAGTTTCTCAGTCTCAAGAAAATAAAGCTTGTCTTAAGAGGGTCAATGTTAGGGTTCTCCCGGAGGTGGCAGCCGTTCATCGACTTTCTCGGGGAAAATTAAAATGTCAGCAGAAGCAGAATTCCAAAGGAGAGGGGGGGCTGTTGTTTTATGGTTGGGGTGTGTGAAGATTGTGATGAGGGTGGAAATGTTTATTGTATCATGTTTATATCGCTGTTATTGTTATTATTATAAAAACTTGCAAGTACCCCAATAAAAATATTTATATAAAAAATAAGGTTGATGGAGTCCTAGGCTTTATAAATAGAGGCATAATGTGCAAAAACAAAACAATTCTGCTGAACCTTTACAAAGACTGGTTTGGCCTCAACTGAGTTATTGTGCCCAATTCTGGGAAGCATAATTTATGCAGGATGGGAAGGCATTGGAAAGGGTGCAAAGATTTCTGAGAATGCTGCCGGGTATGGAGAACTACAGTTATAAGCATACATGGAGGAGCTGGGGCACTTCTACCTGGAGCAGAGAAGCTGAGAGAACATTTGAAGCAGCTAATCAAAACCATAAGGGGTAGAATGATGGGGTGTAGATTAATTTGTCCTTAATCTAGGACAAAGGTTCGGCACAACATTGTGGGCCGAAGGGCCTGTTCTGTGCTGTATTTTCTATGTTCTATGTTCTATGAACAGAGCAGTTAAAGAGAGACTGTTCCCAAAGGCGGAAGGATTAAGAACCAGAAAGTACCAATAAATATAGGGTGGAAAAAATAACCTTTTATATAATGTATGGTTATGATCTGGAACTCAAGGCTTGAGAGTGTGGTGGAAACAAATTCAATCAGGGCTATCAAAAAATAATTGGACAATTATCTGAAGGGAAATGATTTGCAGGGTGATGTGAGCATCAATTCACACGAGATGAAGAAGAGAAGTGAACAGTGGTTTTAATACGCTAGATCTGTGCCTGCCTGCGACTGCTCTGTACTGAGTGCCGCCTACAGGCTTACAGGTTTATATACCACCCCCAAGGGGGCGGAGCCACAGGCAAAGCCCACAAAGGCATCAACATAATACAACACAGTACAGTAGAACAAAGAAAATTACAGCACAGGAACAGGCCCTTCGGCCCTCCCAGCCTGCGCCGATCCAGATCCTTTATTTAAACCTGTCACCTATTTTCCAAGGATCTACTTCCCTCTGTTCCCCGCCCATTCATATATCTGTCTAGATGCATCTTAAATGATGCTATCGTGCCGCCTCTACCACCTCCGCTGGCAAAGCGTTCCAGGCACCCACCACCCTCTGCGTAAAAAACTTTCCACGTATATCTCCCTTAAACTTTCACCCTCTCACCTTGAAATCCTGACCCTTTGAAATTGATACCCTCACTCTTGGAAAAAGCTTGTTGCTGTCCACCCTGTCCATACCTCTCATAATTTTGTAGACCTCAATCAGGTCCCCCCTCAACCTCTGTCTTTCCATCGAAAACAATCCTAATCTACTCAACCTTTCTTCATAGCTAGCACCCTCCATACCAGGCAACATCCTAGTGAACCTCCTCTGTGCCCTCTCTAAAGTATCCACAGCCTTCTGGTAATGTGGCGACCAGAACTGCACGCACTATACAACTGTAACATGACGTGCCGACACTCGTACTTATTACCCAGTCCGATGAAGGCAAGCATACTGTATGCCTTCTTCACCACTCTATCGACGTGCGTTGCCACATTCAGGTTACAATGGACCTGAACTCCCAGATCTCTCAGTACATCAATTTTCCCTCAGCTGTTCAAGTGAAGACAAGCATCCAGCAGAGGGCAGTAGAGCGGGGCTGCTGATTGGCGGGTGCGGGGGAAATTTGCATACCTCCGTTGTGGTCACCCTAACATGAAGGTGTACCTGTGCAAGAGACCCTAGCTGTTCAAGTGAAAACAAGCATCCGGCAGAGGGCAGTAGAGTGGAGGTGCTGATTGGCTGTTACTGGGGAAAAATGCATACCTTAGTTGTGGTCACTCTAACTTGATGGTGTACCTGTGCAAGAGACCCTAGCTGTTCAAGTGAAGACAAGCATCCAGCAGAGGGCAGTAGAGCGGAGCTGATGATTGGGTATTGCTGGGTAATTTGCAGGAACAGTAGGTCAGCTTTTACATTTGCCAAATAGTTGAGTGTGGCTACACACCGCGAAGTATCTTTGATGCTTCGCACATTTATGGATGCAATTTTTAAACCCATTATAAAAAGGTAGATTTACCAGTCTCAAGAGTCCAGAGTCTATACAGTTGGCTGTTCCAGCTGTTGAATGTTCCCCAGCATGCCGGTGGTGCTCGCAAACTTTAGCACAGTTGCAGGGCTGAGAAAACTGTTCTGGTCCGTACTGGCCTCGTGATTTTGATGCAGATGCATTGGGGGGGGGGGGGGGGGTGTAGCCCTGGCGTTCGTCGTGGCAGTCAGTAGGTGTTGGGGTAGCAGGCCGGTCTTCACCTGGGTTGTTGCTGCTCGTTACTATCGGGGGTTGGTCTGTGACCTTGTTTTCTTCCCGGTCGGTGGTCTGTGGGGTCTGTGCCTCCCGTTCCACGTTGGTGCTTTGCCTCTTTATTTGAGGCCGATTCTTGTCCTGTTTTCCCTCATCGGATGAGGTATCGGCGCTAAGTGCGTCGGCTGAGAGGTGTCGCTTTTTGCCACTACCCCTCGGGGGGTTCTTCAGTTTGTTTTTTTGTTTCCTCTTTCGTTTGTCCCTGTTCACTGTTTCCCAGGGCTCTGGGGCTGGGTTGTCAGGATGTGCTGGGGCCTCCTCTTTTTGTTGGGGGCCCTTCTGTTGCTTTTCCGCATTCTGTGCCGTGGTGTCTTTGTCGGTGGAGGGTGTATGCACCTCCTCTCTGGTCGCCTTTTTAACTCCGCTGCTGATGATTTGAGCGTATATCGCCCCGCGTTTCGGGCAGGCCCTGTAAAGATGGCCGGCCTCCCCACACAGGTTGCAGCACTTGTCTTCTTTGCAGTCCTTAGTTATGTGTCCCTCCTGCCTGCAGTTTTTACAGAAGGTCACACTGCAGTTTGCGGCAACATGCCCCGTTTTGCCACAGGTGTGGCATACTCGTGGCTGTCCCATGTAGTAGAGGTAGCCACGATTTACTCCAATAGCAAAACTGGAGGGGGGATGCAGGATGGTTCCGTTGCTGTCCGTTCTTAGGGTCACCTTGACCTGGTGCTCACTTGTCCAGATACCTGTTCAAGTGAAAACAAGCATCCAGCCGAGGGCAGTAGAGCGGAGTTGCTGATTGGCTGTTGCTGGGGAATTTTGCATACCTCCATTGCGGTCATCCTACCTTGAAGGTGCAAGAGACCCGAGCTGTTCAAGTGAAGACAAGCATCCAGCAGAGGGCAGTAGAGCTGTGCAAGACACCCTACCTGTTCAAGTGAAAACAAGCATCCAGCCGAGGGCAGTAGAGCGGAGCTGCTGATTGGCTGTTACTGGGGAAATTTGCATACCTCTGTTGTGGTCAACCTAACTTGAAGGTGTACCTGTACAAGACACCCTACCTGTTCAAGTGAAAACAAGCATCCAGCTGAGGGCAGTAGAGCGGAGCTGCTGATTGGCTGTTGCTGGGGAAACATGTATACCTGTGTTGTGGTTACCATAACTTGAAGGTGTAGCTGTGCAAGAGACCCTAGCTGTTCAAGTTAAGACAAGCATCCAGCAGAGGGCAGTAGAGTGGAGCTCCTGATTGGGTATTGCAGGGGAAATTTGCATACCTCTGTTGTGGTCACCCTAACTTGAAGGTGTATCAGTGCAAGAGACCGTAGCTGTTCAAGTGAAGACAAGAATCCAGCAGAGGGCAGTAGAGCTGAGGGATTTGAGGCTGTTTTCATTCGAGAGAAGAAGGTTAAGAGGTGAGTTAATTGAGGCATACAAGATGATGAGAGGATTGGATAGGGTGGACAGTGAGAGCCTTTTTCCTTGGATGGTGATGTCTAGCACGGGGACACATAGCTTTAAATTGAGGGGAGATAGATATAGGACAGATGTCAGAGGTAGGTTCTTTACTCAGAGAGTAGTAAGGGTGTGGAATGCCCTGCCTGCAACAGTAGTTGACTCGCCAACACTAAGGGCATTCAAATGGCCATTGGATAGACATATGGATGATAAGGGAATAGTGTAGATGGACTTTAGAGTGGTTTCACAGGTCGGCGCAACATCAAGGGCCGAAGGGCCTGTACTGCGCTGTAAAGTTCTATGTTTCTATGACTCTTCCATTGACCGTATAGTCCGCTCTTGAATTAGATCTTCCAAAATGCATCACCTCGCATTTGCCTGGATTGAACTCCATCTGCCATTTCTCTGCCCAACTCTCCAATCTATCTATATTTTGCTGTATTCTCTGACAGTCCTCCTCGCTATCTGCAACTCCACCAATCTTAGTATCATCTGCAAACTTGCTAATCAGATCACCTATACCTTCGTCCAGATCATTTATATATATCATAAACAACAGTGGTCCGAGCACGGATCCCTGTGGAACACCACGATTCACCTTTCTCCATTTTGAGACACTCCCTTCCACCACTACTCTCTGTCTCCTGTTGCCCAGCCAGTTCTTTATCCATCTAGCTAGTGCACCCTGAACCCCATGCGACTTCACTTTTTCCATCAACCTGCCATGGGAAACTTTATCAAACGCCTTACTGAAGCGCTTCCCTCATCAATGAACTTTGTCACGACTTCCGGTGACGGCGGGCGGGAGGCGGCCGCACAATGGAGAGCCCCCGCTCGAGAACGGCAATTTCGGTGCTTTAAGCCCGGTCCCAGGGTCCGCGGAGGCGGCAGAAGAAGGGAGAAGGCACGGAGGAGGCACTGAGAAGACACAGGAGGGAAAAACCCCCCAAAGAAAAATGTCGAGGGTGAGCAAAAGAAACGGCCGAAAAAAAACCAGCTGGAGGTCCGTCGGGGAGTGGAAAGGTCAACGCGGGGTCACCAGGAAAAATGGAGGCTGGAGTACCAGGGAAGGCCGCACTGCTTACGGCTGAAGAAATAACCAAGGTGATGGCTGCGGAATTTGAAAAGCAGTTGGCGCAGATTGCGAAATGCATGGAGTCGGTGAGGAAGGAGATGAGGGAGGTCTTGAGTGTGCTGGTGGAGGAGGCGGTTTCCCCGGTGAGGACGGAGGTGGCGAGCGCAGTGGCGGAGGTGCGAGAGCAAGGGGAGGCGCTGAAGGAAGTGAAGGAGACGTTATTGCAGCACGGTGATCAACTTGCCTCGATGGGGAAAGAGATGCGGAAGATGATGGATACTAACAAGGATCTGCGAGGAAAAATGGAAGACCTGGAAAATAGATCCAGGCGACAGAACTTGAGGATTGTGGGGCTGCCCGAAGGAGTTGAAGGACCGAAGCCGACTGAGTATTTTGCCGGGATGCTGGCAAAACTACTGGGGGAGGGGGAGGACCCCTCCCAATATGAACTGGATCGGGCTCATCGGTCGTGGAGGCCTGTACCAAAGACGAGTGAGCCGCCAAGGGCAGTGACTCTGTGCTTCCGTAGGTACAGGGTGAAGGAGAAGGTCCTGAGCTGGGCCAAGCAGAAGCGGGTGGTGCAGTGGGCTGGAGCTGGTATACGTGTATACCAGGACTTTACGGTGAAGCTGGCAAGGAGGCGGGCTGCCTTCAACCGGGTGAAGAGGGCACTGTACATTAGCAAGGTGCGGTGCGGCATTGTATATCCAGTGAAGCTGAGGGTGACTTACAAGCTCAGGGACTTTTATTTTGGAACGGCGGAAGCAGCGGAGGAGTTTGCGAAAGCAGAAGGACTGTGGCAGAACTGACAAATTGAGGAATGGCCATGTGCCGATGTAACCTCATGACTGTATTTTCTTCTTTTTTGTATCACTGTGTGCGGGTGTAGAGATTAAAGGAACCAAGGTGGTATATATTTGGACAAGGGAAGGGACGGGACTTTCACTCAAAATTAGAGTTCTTTGGGGTGTAGGTGGATAGGCGGGGTTTGTGTGCTAAAAGGGGATCTTTGGGCTTTCTTAGGGCTGGGCAAGTGGGAAAGGGACCCGGGCGGGGGCCTCCACGCTGGCCGGTTTAAGCCGGCCAGTGAACGGGAGTGAGGTGGGGGGAGGGGCTGCGGCCATCGGAGCCTGGCAGAACAGGGTCCGAGTGGTCTAGCCGGGGTGGAAAGTTGGGGGGGGAAGGAACCGAGGGTAGGGGGAGTTTTGCAAGAGGCAGTGGACGGGACGAGCAGGAGACCTGGGGTGGGGGGGGGGGGTGGGGGGTGGGTGGGGGGGGGGGTGGGGGGGGGTGGGGGAGTGGGGGGGGGTGGGAGCTGTGTAAGATTAAGGGTGACTACGGGTAATCCCTGATTTATTTTTGTCATTTGTTTATGTAAACATGCGGGTTGAGGTTTGGGGGTTGGTGGGTAGATGGGATCGTTGTTGTTATTATGGGGGCTGACATATCTTGCTGATTATTGTTTATTGTTGATGGATGTAAATGTGGGAGAAAATGTGAAAATGGAGGAGAATAAAAGAAAAACTTTGTCACTTCCTCAAAGAATTCTATTAGGTTTGTAAGATATGACCTCCCCTGCACAAAACCATGCTGCTTATCACTGATAAGTCTATTTTCTTTCAAATGTGAATAGATCCTATCCCTCAGTATCTTCTCCAACAGTTTGCCTACCACTGACGTCAAGCTCACAGGTCTATAATTCCCTGGATTATCCCTGCTACCCTTCTTAAACAAGGGGACAACCTTAGCAATTCTCCAGTCCTCCAGGACCTCACCTGTGCTCAAGGATGCTGCAAAGATATCTGTTCAGGCCCCAGCTATTTCGTTCCTCGCTTCCCTCAGTAACCTGGGATAGACCCCATCCAGACCTGGGGACTTGTCCACCTTAATGCCTTTTAGAATACCCAAAACTTCCCCCTTCCTTATGCTGACTTGACCTATAGTATTTAAACATCCATCCCTAGCCTCAACATCCGTCATGTCCCTCTCCTTGGTGAATACCAATGCAAAGTACTCATTAAGAATCTCACCCATTTCCTCTGACTCCACGCATAAATTCCCTCTTTTGTCTTTGAGTGGGCCAATCCTTTCTCTAGTTACCCTCTTGCTCCTTATATACGAATAAAAGGCTTTGGGATTTTCCTTAACCCTGTTAGCCAAAGATATTTCATGACGCCTTTTAGCCCTCTTTATTGAGCGTTTGAGATTTGTCCTACTTTCCCGATATTCCTCCAAAGCTTCATCACTTTTAAGTCTCCTAGATCTTATGTATGCTTCCTTTTTCATCTTAACTAGCCTTACAATTCCACCCGTCATCCATGGTTCCCTAATCTTGCCATTTCTATCCCTCATTTTCACAGGGACATGTCTGTCCTGCACTCTAATCAACCTTTCCTTAAAAGAACCTTTACCCTTAAACAGCTGCTCCCAATCCACATTCCCTAACTCCCGCCGAATTTTGTTATACTTGGCCTTTCCCCAATTTTGCACTCTTCCTTTAGGACCACTCTCGCCTTTGTCCATGAGTATTCTAAAACTTACGGAATTGTGATCGCTGTTCCCAAAGTAATCACCGACTGAAACTTCAACCACCTGGCCGGGATCATTCCCCAATACCAGGTCCAGTATGGCCCCTTCCCGAGTTGGACTATTTACATACTGCTCTAAAAAACTCTCCTGGATGCTCCTTACAAATTCTGCTCCATCTACACCTCCAACACTACATGAGTCCCATTCAATGTTGGGGAAGTTAAAATCTCCCATCACGACCACCCTATTGCTCCTACAGTTTTCTATAATCTGTCTACATATTTGTACCTCTACTTCACGCTCGCTTTTGGGAGGCCTGTAGTAAAGTCCCAACAATGTTACTGCACCCTTCCTATTTCTAAGCTGGTACTGGAAATGTTCTACATACCCCATAAAGAGAGAGGCAAAACTGGCACCCAGTAGCCATGCCTTTGGTTTGGAGGAAGTGAGACAAGTTAAAGGAGAAATTGTTCAGTGAGAGGACAAGTTCAGCCTGATGGAGGAGAGTTGATGGATGGGGATTGGGAAGAAGTGGAGGGCCCTCAGACAATCCTGGTTGCGAATGGAGGTCGGGAGTGATTGGATATCCATAGTAAAGCGGAGGCGGTTAGGGATGGGGAACTGGACGTTGTTGATATGATGTAGGGCGTCAGAAGAATCGTGGATGTAGGTGGGAAGGGACTGGACAATAGATGAGAATATGGAGTCAAGATAGGTAGAATTGGGTTTGGTGGGTAGGAACAGGCTGACACGATGGGCATACAGGGACAGTCCTGTTTGTAGATTTTGGGGAGGATGTATAAGCAGGAATACTATGAAGTTGGAAGCTATGGGGGGGAAGAACTCCAGAGGAGTTGAGGTTAGTGACAGTCATGGAAAGTCCAAAGCATGGACTTGGTGCTTTGTGGTGGGGACAAAGTGTCTGAGAGTTGGCACTCAGCCTCTGTGAGGTAGAGGCCTATATGCCAGACAACAACAATCCCACCCTTATCGGCAGGTTTAATGACAAAGTCAGGCAGCGGGATTCTCCAACCCCCCGCCGGGTCGGAGAATCCCCGGGGGGCTGCGCGAATCCCGCCCCGGAGTGTTTTTCAGGCGGGTGGCGAGGTTCGAGCCATGCCACTTGGGGGCCATCGGCAGTGGTCCACCCGGCAATTCTCCGGCGCCCCGATGGGCCGAGCGGCAGTCCGTTTTTGGCCAGTCCCACCGGCGTGAATCACTCAGCTCACGTACCGGAGGGACCTTGCAGGTAAGTCGTCTGGTGCGGTCCAGCCCCTGGGGGGGGGGCGGTGGTGGTAGTCGTCCCAACAATGGCCTGGCCCGCGATCGGGGCTTACCGATCAGCGGCCGGGCGTGTGCTGTGGGGGCACTCCTTCCTTCTGCGCCGGCTCCTGTAGGGCTCCGCCATGGCCGGCGAGGCGAAGAGAATCACAAGATCACGCCAGCCCTTTGGCGCATGCGCAAACTCACGCAGTCCCTTTGGCGCCGGTTGGACTGGCGCCAACCCCTCCGCCGTCCACCTAGTCCCCGGAAGTGCGGAGAATTCCGCACTTTCGGGGGCTGTTGACTCCGGAGTGGTTGCCGCCGGTTCTCCCGCCGGCAAGGGAGAATCCCGGCCAATGTTGGCCCTGGGTGAGTGGAGTTCAGAAGGAGACAGGTTAGAGTGGGTGAAAGGAGCCGGGAAATGGGACAGCCGATGTCACTTCAATCGTTCTCAATGAAAAGTTAAAGAACAGCTAAGCGGCTGTAGGGAACGGCCTAGGTGGAGGGAGAATACTGGAGGTGGGTAAAAGAATTTGTTAAACGGGTAGAGGACTGTGCTGTAAAACTCTATGACTGTGACTCTATTTGTTACACATCCCTCATTGCCCTTGAGAAGATGGTGATGAGCAGCCTTCTTGAACCGCTGCAGTCCAAGTGGTGTAGGTACAACCACAGTGCTGTTAGGGGAGAAGTTTGTTGATTTTTACCCAGCAACAGTGAAGGAGGTGCCGATATGTGGGGTTTCAGGGAAGCCGGAGCTCATAGAGAGGAGGAAGGCCGATGTCTTGGCCTTCGCCTCTCTGATTGCCAGGCGACGAATTTTGCTGGAGTGGCGGTCGGCATCGCCACCGGGGTAGCAACATGGTTGGGTGACTTCTTGCGGTTAGAGAAGATAAAGTATGAGTTAAGGGGCTCAGCAGGGGAGTTTGAGAAAAGGTTGGGGATTTTTGTGACTGTGTTTGAGGAGCTGTTCGTCGCAGGGAGGGGGGGGGGGGGCGTTGGTGGTGGGGAGGGGGGGTGAAAAAGGAGGAAAATCTGTACAAACTGTATAGTTGATTGTTGGGAAGAATGTTTCCCGGGGTGTTTTTTGGAATTAGATAGTTCCAAGTCAGGATGGTTTGTAGTTTGGATGGGAACCTGCAGTAATGGCGTTCCCAAACATCTGCTGCCCCTGTCCTTCTGTCGATCTCCAAATTTCTTTCTCTGTCAGTCTGGCCTCAATAAAAGTTGAGACGGATTCGCACGTAAACAGAAGTTATTTATTTAGCTTGCAAGCTTGAATCATCTTACAGAAACGTAAGAGACATCCAGCCTCTTACATCCCAGAAAAACGACTGAACTAAAAGACAAAGGGATCTCTGCAAAATCAATTCAAATGGTATCAAGTTTCACATACTCGACGGACATAGGTCAGCCTATGTCCCTCCTGACCTGTTCGATCTATTCTGATTGGCTCACTTCCAATCCCTTTCTCTGGCCCCTATCAATGCAGCATCACTCTCATAGACACACCTCTTCCTGCTTTTTCCATGCGGTCTCAAATTCCTTTGTTCCTAACTGCAAGAATCAAAGTGGCTTATTTCTACATTACATTAACTAGTATCTCTAAAGTAACTATTTTATATCACATTCGTCATTCCCTCCTTTTATCATTCCGTGATAACCGAACTATCCAATCTATAGCTACGGTTCCTCATCTAAAAAGATCCGTCGCTGCATTTCCAATTCCTGTCTTAGCCCCCCTTCATCTGCCTCACCCTCATGGATTTTAACAGTTAAATTTTTTTTTCTCGGTGATTGGGGCGGTGATCTGATCTAGTGCACCCCGCATTCTACCCATCACACATTTAAGGATGGCCAGGCCCACAAAGATGCAGCCGATAGCTACCACTAGATACATGGCCATATTTATCAACCAGTCCTTCCATCCTCCAAATCCCCAGTTACCCCAAGAGTCAGGATCCTGCATCCCGTCCAAGTGATCCCGTATGCGATCCATAAATTTAGTAATGTTAGCGGTCAAGTCCTGAACACCCATGATACACTTGCCCTGTACTATGGCGCATACCCCACCCTCACGGGCCAGAAGATAGTCAAGAGCATACCGGTTCTGCATTGCAAACAACCGTAGCTGAGACAACTCCTTAGTTATTGCCCCGAGGGCTCCCAAGGTTTCATTTCCCAAGATGGTAAGGCCGCAAATAAAATAATTCCGATCACTAACAGCCAAGGAACCCCCCACACCTCCCAGTGTCAATACGCTCAGAATGCCCCACCCTGCTGAGTGGCCCCGGTTGGGTGCAAGAACCTGAGGTTTTTTCCAGTTCTCGCAAAATTCAGCAGAGACTGCCCGGCGTGCTAACTGATTATGCAGGTTCCACGCCGAAGGGCAGGGGACTGTGGTAGGGACTAGAGTCCCTATAGCAATTCGGCGGGGAAATGGGGGTGACAAAACGTTGGTCGCCGTACCATTAAATAAAAAGTAGTATCCTTGTTCCGTGTGGAGACTAGCATCACAATCAGCATATCGGTTGCGTAAGGACCTCCCAGTAGCCCAGTTTATCCAATTTTGAAATGCCCATTCGGGCCGCCCAGCAATGCGGAAAGCCCTATTCCCAACAGTGATATGAGAGACATTCGCCCAGCCACAAAGGAGCTGGAGGCCAGCGTTCAATGGAACGCAAGTGGTGTTATAACAAACGCATTGGCCAGACGCCTGGGTGATATGGCACCTCCTGTCCGTACAGGTGGGAAACAGACATGTTATATTTGTGTCCACCTCTACCAGCAAACAGCCATATCCTTCACTGCTGAAGCAATTCTCGTACGACCGGGAATCCCTATTGGGAGTGAAGTGGCTAGGTATGTACGCCCTCCACCGTCGCAGCCTATCGTACTGTGAATGGGAATTATCCCGAGGGAGGGGAAGGCAAATAGCCGGTGGTGCTGAATCCGGATCGTAAGGAAGAGTGACGTGCTCGGGCAATGGCTCGGAACGCTGACAATGAACCACCGTTTGGGGAGTGCCCCAAAGCGGTGAAACAGAAAATAACCTAGACACCGCTGCGGGGTTTGGGTAGCAGACAACCCGTCCCTGGCCATACAGACGGTGGTAAATCTGGTAGAAGAGATTCATACTACCCGGGTTTTCCTCAGTTTGGCCTTTAATTAACTTAAGTGCATCTCCCGGTAACCTACGTTCTAGCTGTACTTCCCTTCTCACATGCCCTGTCCTCTCTCTAGTCCCTTTCTCTTTCTCATGGTCTCTTCCTACACTCTTCTGACAGCCTGATGTTACCTTTATTGTACCACTTTTAACACATCCAAAATCAAATTTACATGTATTCCAAAAACAAGGCAATGTCCATATAATGTTCCCTTCCCATCGCCGGGACCGGTGCAGCTGCTTCATGACTCCCGCATTCTCCTTAACTTTGATGACCTTCCATGAGTCGATACCATGTCCTCGTATATGGGGGCAGTGAAGAACATCACCTTTGCATAGGTGATGTATCCTTGTAGATTGGTTGGGGCTACACAGATACATAATATTCCCCTTTTCCATGTCCATCGCCAATAACACGCCAAGCGAAGTGAGGCCAAATATCAGACAGACGATGCGTAGCCACTCCATCATGCTCCACACCTGGAAAATAGCACTGGAGAAGGGAGGCAGGTTAGTATCCGACCTTTTACAGTAGTGGAGATGGACTCAATTTACAGTGATGTAGGTGGACCCAAGCACTTCGCCCCTCCACTTTAACTGCTGTGGGGGTGGTAAGGAGAACTTGGAAGGGCCCATCCCATCGCGGCTCCGACCCCTTCCTAGTCCAATTTTTGACCATGACATAACTACCGGGCTGGACTGAAAGTGAGCTAGGTACTGGGGCAATGGCTGGTGAGCCGCACGGACTGGGCCATGGAGTTCCTTGAGCACTTGCGTAAGGGCTAGAACATAGGTGGTAATTTCTTCAGTCATCTGATGAAACTGAACCCGTCTGGGAACCTGCAGGCTCCAAGGAGTTCTAAGAGGCCTGCCATAAAGAATCTCGGCGGGAGAGAGCCGGGCTGGTCCCGCAGGTGTAACCCGCAGCTGGAAGAGGGCAACGGGGAGCAACTTAAGCCATGTCAGTCCCGTGTCTGCTCTTAATTTAGCCAATTTAGTTTTGAGGGTCTGATTGTGTCTCTCAACCACCCCGGCTGCCTGCGGTCTGTAAGCACAGTGTAACTGCTGGCGTATGCCCAACTGGGAGCAAAACTCCTTGTTAATTTGTCCAATAAAATGAGGCCCATTATCAGAACTTAACTGAGCTGGTATACCGTACCGGGGAATGATTTCCCTCATCAAGACTTTAACCACAGTAGCAGCTTTATTATCGATAGTCGGATACGCCTCGACCCATCTGCTGAACACATCCACAATGACCAAAACATATTTGTAACATTGACACCTTTCCAACTCAATGTAATCCATTTGGAGCGTCTCAAAGGGACCACTGGGCAACGGGGTTTGCCCCTTCCCACAAGGGATACCTTTTCCGGTGTTATATTGCTGACAAATCAAACACCGATTACTGATACTTTGGGCCAACCCCTGCATTTTAGGGTGCCACCAAGTGTCCAGCAACAAATCACTAGTCCCTCGAGCCCCACAATGAGTTGCAAAGTGTACACATTCGATGACCCATAAAGCCAGTATATCAGACATACAAGTCTGATGTGCAGGCGTGGTCCATAAAGAGGAAACAGAATCATATGTACAACCTAACCGTTTCCACATTTGTTTATCACTCTCAGGAGCGTCCTCCTGTAACCTTATGACGTCTTGGATGGTTGGCATTGGCTTGTCAGAAGCAGACACATTCATAGTAGATCGTTTAGTCTGACTTAACATTTTAGGCACCATCACTTGCTGAATTTGTGCGGCTGTGCGCGCTGCACAATCTGCTCGTTCATTACCAACGTCAACTGGGGTTGTACCATTCGTGTGGGCAGCGCATTTAATAATGGAAATCTGCGCTGGCAGAAGGAGGGCCTGCAGTAGGTCATTAACTAAACCCCGGTGGGATATTTGACCACACATAATCATGTCAGGTTGTTCTGACGAAATGTCACTCAAATCGCCCCTTATTGTGGTAGTTTCCTGAATCAAGGCTAAACAGTCGTGGCCAGGTGCGTCTTCATGGACAGGGGGACCACTAAGAAAACAGGCTGGATTGATAGTGGTACAGTATTTAAATGTCAGACGTGGATTGTTCAAAAGGTATATCTCATACCTATTCTGACGAGCTGCGGTAAGATGCTGACCATTCGCCCCATATCCCTGGCATGGTACTGGTCATGGACCTGACGTGTAATATGAGGGCTTACCGAAGCTGACTGTGGCCATAAATGTGGTGATATTGTAACAAAATCGGCTGTACCTTCTTTTCCCGTGACTGTGGCTGTAACCTTGACTGGCCATTCGGTCTCAAGTAATGGCCGGTATTTGTCCTCCAACTCCCTGTTTCGTCCAGTTCTGTCATAGGCCAGGGTAACGTGATGCAGTGACTGTTCAATGTCTAACGTCCACCACTGGGGGGTGATAGAAATATAGCACTGTTGTCTCATCCTCCTCTTCGCTGATCCACCCACCCAAAGTCACTATATTGGAGCTCCTGCTGGTAAACTACCATTTCTGCCGCTTGTTGGGGTCGCAGATCATCCTTTTTCATTACATACTCAGTCTTAACCTTTGTAACTGAGCCTCCTTCTTGGCCTACACCCTCCTTCCAGTAAAATCTGACTGCCCTTGCCATCTGGGAAGGGTCGTTCTCCGTCCAATTCATGTTATTACATTTCACAGCAGTAACCACAGAAGGTGGTAGGCAATGCATTAACATAGCACAGTATTGAGGGGAATTCTGACCATTTTGATACAGCAAATCGCCTGACTGCCCCCGGTAGATTTCATTAAAACGCCCCAGAAATTCCTATGGCTCGTCAATCTTCCTAGGTTTTAGGTCTAAGATAACAGAAAGATTTATGGGCCTTTGAAATGTGCTATTCAACGCATTCAAGATCTGTGTCCTTCTTTTCTCTATTTGCTCTCTTTTTTTTTTAAACTTAAAAATGTTTGAAAATTCAAATTGAATTACTGCAACTTGCAAGCTTAGCTCTGATCTCAACTCAGAACTAAATTTACAATTTGCTTAACACAAACTTGTATAACATTTACAACTTAATTATTTCTTTATCTTAACAATTTTTTCTTTTAACAAGTTTTTTTTTCTTTTACATACACATAAGTATTAGCAAAATCAACTATCATCTCCAGATTGACACTTTTTAAAATGGTGTCCATGATCTTCTTTAAGTTTCTATTAATCTCCAGATAAAATGAGATAAACCTTATTTCAAGTAAGTAAAACTTAAGATTCTGGCAATTTCAATCAATTGCTTTCGAAAATAATAACTTTTATCAAAGAGGTGGAGAAACCCACTGGTTTCCTTTAATTAATTCAAAACGTAACTTTGCTGGTGTTCACTGACTCAAAGGAAAGGTATCCGATTACACTACGGCTGCTGCTGTTATCTCAAAGCCTGAGTGAGAAGCACTGTCTGTTTTCAACTCCGCCTGCTGCTGTTAACCCTTTGAGAGACTTCTGCTTCAACCAATATGCAGCATTCCTCACAATCTCAACTAGACCTCGGAACTTTACAGTCCAAGGAGATAATTTTAGCTTAATCAACTATATATTTAAAACACTCACACATAGAGTTGAACCATCTTCAGATTTAAAAACAGTTATACTGGACTGAACCGTCATTAATGAAGTCACATCAGCCTCTGAACCCATATAATAGACTGAACCTTCATTAATTAAGTCACATCAGCCTCTGAACCCTTATAATAGACTGAACCTTCATTAATTAAGTCCCATCAGCCTCTGAACCCTTATAATAGACTGAACCTTCATTAATTAAGTCCCATCAGCCTCTAAACGCTTATAATAGACTGAACCTTCATTAATTAAGTCCCATCAGCCTCTAAACCCTTATAATAGACTGAACCTTCATTAATTAAGTCCCATCAGCCTCTGAACCCATATAATAGACTGAACCTTCATTATTAAAGTCCCATCAGCCCAAAACCCTAACCCAAGCCGAAACAACAATATGAAATCCCATCAATTAAAGTGCTAATCCCCAGACTGACCTGTGATTTCGTCGAGGCGGTCTTTCTGTGCCAACCGCGAGTGACCAGACTAATCAGACGATAAGAAGAGGGGAACAATCAATGCGCGGTCGTTTTCCGGTTCTACATTGAGGGCCCTTTGTTCCCCATCCTCCTGTTCATAATCAGTCTAATTCTGATTTCGCAGTTGGATCAGGATCGCCCAGAGAAATCCCGGTTTTCGGCACCAAATGTCGATCTCCAAATTTCTTTCTCTGTCAGTCTGGCCTCAATAAAAGTTGAGACGGATTCGCACGTAAACAGAAGTTATTTATTTAGCTTGCAAGCTTGAATCATCTTACAGAAACGTAAGAGACATCCAGCCTCTTACATCCCAGAAAAACGACTGAACTAAAAGACAAAGGGATCTCTGCAAAATCAATTCAAATGGTATCAAGTTTCACATACTCGACGGACATAGGTCAGCCTATGTCCCTCCTGACCTGTTCGATCTATTCTGATTGGCTCACTTCCAATCCCTTTCTCTGGCCCCTATCAATGCAGCATCACTCTCATAGACACACCTCTTCCTGCTTTTTCCATGCGGTCTCAAATTCCTTTGTCCCTAACTGCAAGAATCAAAGTGGCTTATTTCTACATTACATTAACTAGTATCTCTAAAGTAACTATTTTATATCACATTCGTCACTTCTAGATGGTAGAATTCGTAGGTTTGGAAGGTGTTGGTGAAGGAGCCTTGGGGAGTTCCTGCAGTATATTTTGTACAAGGTACACAGGACTGCCGTGGTGCATCGGTGGTAGCGGTGGTGAAAGTTCAAGGGGTTAGTTGGGTTGTCAATGAAGTGTGACGCTTTGTCCTGGATGATGTTGAGCATCTTGAGTGTTGGTGGAGGTGCCCTCACCCAGGCAAGTGGAGAGGATCACATCACACTCCTGACTTGTGCCTTGTAGATGGTGGGTAAACCTCAGTGATTAAGGAGGTGAGTTATGCGCTGCAGAAATCCCAATCTCTGACCTACCCTTGGCATTAAGATTGCTGGTTCAGTTAAGTTTCTGGCTAATGGTACTCCCCAGGATATCAATGACAGGAGATAAAGTAATGGTGATAACATTGAATGTTTTTAAAAATAAATTTAGAGTATCCAATTATTTTTTTTCCAATTAAGGGGCAATTTAGCGTGGTCAATCCACCTACCCTGCACATCTTTTAGGCTACCCACCCAGACACGGGGAGAATGTGTAAACT
Organism: Scyliorhinus torazame; assembly: GCF_047496885.1. Lineage (NCBI taxonomy): Eukaryota > Metazoa > Chordata > Chondrichthyes > Carcharhiniformes > Scyliorhinidae > Scyliorhinus > Scyliorhinus torazame. Next base: position 117,130,853 of record NC_092709.1, read on the forward strand.
CCACATGGACATTGACCCAGTGCCGGGAACTGGGACCTAGATGCCATGAGGCAGCAGTGCGAACCACTGTGCCACCATGCCGCCCAATAAGATTGAATGTTAAGGGCATATGATTAGATTATCTCAGGACAGCCTGGTGGCACAGTGTTTAGCACTGCTGTCTCACTGCGCCGAGGTTCCAGGTTCGATCCCGGCTCTGGGTCACTGTCCGTGTGGAGTTTGCACATTCTCCCCGTGATTGCTTGGGTTTTGCCCCCACAACCCAAAGATGTGAAAGGTAGGTTGATTGGCCACGCTAAATTGCCCCTTAATTGGAAAAATGAATTGGGTACTCTAAATTCTTTTTAAAAAAAATGATTAGATGATCTCTTTTGGAGATGGTCATTACCTGACACTTGTATGGTTTAAATGTTACTTGCCACTTGACAACCCAAGGCTGAATGTTGTGAAGGTCTTGTTGCATGTGGGCACAGGCTGCATCAGCACCCGAACACCTGTAAGAAGCTGTAATATTCTTGACTAACCTGATAGTAATTTAAGAGAAATCTGTGATTGAGATTTGTGAAAGCTTTCAACCCAGGCATGGGAGCTGAGAGGATGGAGGTCATAGATAGTCCTGATTAAAAGCGAAGACATTGGGCTGGATTCTCCGTTTCAGGACTACATTTGGCTCCGGGGCGGAGAATCCAGTTTCACGCATAAATCCGGATCAGCGCCGGTTCCGCGATTCTCCGCTCCCCGGAAAGCGGAGTACTCAAGCAATGGCCGCGTATCCTCCACCTGCGGCCATTGCTTGAGGCCCGATCCGCTATTCTCCGCCCCCGACCAGCTGAAATCCCGACGGCGTATTTCTGTGGTCCCACCGTTCGTGATACCCGGGTGGCGGCTGCGGACTCAGAGGGGGGCGGGGGGGGGGGGGGGGGGGTGGAGCCGGGCCGGAGGGGTGTGTGTGGAACCTGCTGGTGCCAGGTCCCTGAGGGAGACAGTATCTTGGCGATCGTCAGGGTACGCTACGTAGGCATACTGGGGGTTAGCGTGGAGTAACTGCACCCTTTCAACCAACAGGTCCGCCTTGTGGAGTTAGACGTGTCTCCGGAGGCGTATGGGTCCTGGAGCTGTGAGCCAAGTCGGGAGTGACACAACGGATGTGGACTTCCTGGGGAAGGCAAAGAGCTGTTCATGGGGTGTGTCGTTAGTGGCGGTGCACAGTAGTGACCGGATGGAGTGCAGTGCATCGGGGAGGACCTCCTGCCAGCGGGAGGCCGGGAGATTTCTGGACCATAGGGCCAGTTGGACGGCCCTCCAGACCATCCCGTTCCCCCTATCCACCTGCCCGTTTCCTCGGGGGTTATAGATGGTCGTCCTGCTCGAGGCGATACCCCCGCTGAACAGGAATTGATGCAGCTCATCACTCATGAATGAGGATCCCCTGTCACTGTGGATGTAGGTGGGGATGCCGAACAGAGCAAAGATTGTGTTGAGGGCTTTGATGACGGTGGCAGACATCATGTCGGGGCATGGGATGGCAAAGGGGAATCTGGAGTATTCATTGACCACACTGAGGAAATACGTGTTATGGTCGGTAGAGGGAAGGGGCCCTTTGAAATCCACGCTGAGGCGTTCAAAGGGGCGGGAGACCTTCACCAGGCAAGCGTGGTCCGGCTGGTAGAAGTGCGGTTTGCAGTCCGCACAGGCCTGGCAGTCCCTAGTGATTGCCCTGACTTCCTCGACGGAGTAGGGCAGATTGCGGGCCTATATGAAATGGTACAACTGTGTGACTCCCGGGTGACAAAGGTTGTCGTGCAGAGTCCGGAGTCGGTCCACTTCTGCGCTGGCACATGTACCTCGGGGTAGGGCATCGGGCGGCTCAACAAAGAACAAAGAACAAAGAAATGTACAGCACAGGAACAGCCCCATCGGCCCTCCAAGCCCGTGCCGACCATGCTGCCCGACTAAACTACAATCTTCTACACTTCCTGGGTCCGTATCCCTCAATTCCCATCCTATTCATGTATTTGTCAAGATGCCCCTTAAATGTCACTATCGTCCCTGCTTCCACCACCTCCTCCGGTAGCGAGTTCCAGGCACCCACTACCCTCTGCGTAAAATACTTGCCTCGTACATCTACTCTAAACCTTGCCCCTCTCACCTTAAACCTATGCCCCCTAGTAATTGACCCCCCTATCCCGGGGAAACGCCTCTGACTATCCACTCTGTCTATGCCCCTCAGAATTTTGTAGACCTCTATCAGGTCGCCCCTCAACCTCCTTCGTTCCAGTGAGAACAAACCGAGTTTATTCAACCGCTCCTCATAGCTAATGCCCTCCATACCAGGCAACATTCTGGTAAATCTCTTCTGCACCCTCTCTAAAGCCTCCACATCCTTCTGGTAGTGTGGCGACCAGAATTGAACACTATACTCCAAATGTGGCCTAACTAAGGTTCTAAACAGCTGCAACATGACTTGCCAATTCTTATACTCAATGCCCCGGCCAATGAAGGCTAGCATGCCGTATGCCTTCTTGACTACCTTCTCCACCTGTGTTGCCCCTTTCACTGACCTGTGGACCTGTACTCCTAGATCTCTCTGACTTTCAATACTCTTGAGGGTTCTACCATTCACTGTATATTCCCTACCTGCATTAGACCTTCCAAAATGCATTACCTCACATTTGTCCGGATTAAACTCCATCTGCCATCTCTCCGTCCAAGTCTCCAAACAATCTAAATCCTGCTGTATCCTCTGACAGTCCTCATCGCTATCCGCAATTCCACCAACCTTTGTGTCGTCTGCAAACTTACTAATCAGACCAGTTACATTTTCCTCCAAATCATTTATATATACTACAAACAGCAAAGATCCCAGCACTGATCCCTGTGGAACGCCACTGGTCACAGCCCTCCAATTAGAAAAGCATCCTTCCATTGCTACTCTCTGCCTTCTATGACCTAGCCAGTTCTGTATCCACCTTGCCAGCTCACCCCTGATCCCGTGTGACTTCACCTTTTGTACTAGTCTACCATGAGGGACCTTGTCAAAGGCCTTACTAAAGTCCATATAGACAACATCCACTGCCCTACCTGCATCAATCATCTTAGTGACCTCCTCGAAAAACTCTATCAGGTTAGTGAGACACGACCTCCCCTTCACAAAACCATGCTGCCTCTTACTAATACGTCCATTTGCTTCCAAATGGGAATAGATCCTGTCTCGAAGAATTCCCTCCAGTAATTTCCCTACCACTGAAGTAAGGCTCACCGGCCTGTAGTTCCCTGGATTATCCTTGCTACCCTTCTTAAACAGAGGAACAACATTGACTATTCTCCAGTCCTCCGGGACATCACCTGAAGACAGTGAGGATCCAAAGATTTCTGTCAAGGCCTCAGCAATTTACTCTCCAGCCTCCTTCAGTATTCTGGGGTAGATCCCATCAGGCCCTGGGGACTTATTTACCTTAATATTTTTTAAGACACCCAACACCTCGTCTTTTTGGATCTCAATGTGACCCAGGCTATCTACACACGCTTCTCCAGACTCAACATCTACCAATTTCTTCTCTTTGGTGAATACTGATGCAAAGTATTCATTTAGTACCCCGCCCATTTCCTCTGGCTCCACACATAGATTCCCTTGCCTATCCTTCAGTGGGCCAACCCTTTCCCTGGCTACCCTCTTGCTTTTTATGTACGTGTAAAAAGCCTTGGGATTTTCCTGAACACTATTTGCCAATGACTTTTCGTGACCCCTTCTAGCCCTCCTGACTCCTTGCTTAAGTTCCTTCCTACTTTCCTTATATTCCACGCAACCTTTGTCTGTTCACAGCCTTTTAGCCCTGACAAATGCCTCCTTTTTCTTTTTGACGAGGCCTACAATATCTCTCGTTATCCAAGGTTCCTGAAAATTGCCATATTTATCCTTCTTCCTCACAGGAACATGCCGGTCCTGAATTCCTTTCAATTGACACTTGAAAGCCTCCCACATGTCAGATGTTGATTTGCCCTCAAACATCCGCCCCCAATCTATGTTCTTCAGTTCCCGCCTAATATTGTTATAATTAGCCTTCCCCCAATTTAGCACATTCATCCTAGGACCACTCTTATCCTTGTCCACCAGTACTTTAAAACTTACTGAATTGTGGTCACTGTTACCGAAATGCTCCCCTACTGAAACATCTACCTCCTGGCCGGGCTCATTCCCCAATACCAGGTCCAGTACCGCCCCTTCCCTAGTTGGACTGTCTACATATTGTTTTAAGAAGCCCGCCTGGATGCTCCTTACAAACTCCGCCCCGTCTAAGCCCCTGGCACTAAGTGAGTCCCAGTCAATATTGGGGAGGTTGAAGTCTCCCATCACCACAAACCTGTTGTTTTTACTCTTTTCCAAAATCTGTCTACCTATCTGCTCCTCTATCTCCCGCTGGCTGTTGGGAGGCCTGTAGTAAATCCCCAACATTGTGACTGCACCCTTCTTATTCCTGATCTCTACCCATATAGCCTCACTGCCCTCTGAGGTGTCCTCCCGCAGTACAGCTGTGATATTCTCCCCAACCAGGAGCGCAACTCCGCCTCCCCTTTTACATCCCCCTCTATTCCGCCTGAAACATCTAAATCCTGGAACGTTTAGCTGCCAATCCTGCCCTTCCCTCAACCAGGTCTCTGTAATGGCAACAACATCATAGTTCCAAGTACTAATCCAAGCTCTAAATTCATCTGCCTTACCCGTAATACTTCTTACATTAAAACATATGCACTTCAGGCCACCAGACCCGCTGTGTTCAGCAACTTCTCCCTGTCTGCTCTGCCTCAGAGCCCCACTGTCCCTATTCCCTAGTTCTCCCTCAATGCTCTCACCTTCTGACCTATTGCTCCCGTGCCCACCCCCCTGCCATACTAGATTAAACCCTCCCGTGTGACACTAGCAAACCTCGCGGCCAGGATATTTATGCCTCTCTGGTTTAGATGCAACCCGTCCTTCTTATATAGGTCACACCTGCCCCGGAAGAGCTCCCAGTGGTCCAGATAACGGAAACCCTCCCTCCTACACCAGCTGTTTAGCCACGTGTTTAGCTGCTCTATCTTCCTATTTCTAGCCTCACTGGCACGTGGCACGGGGAGTAATCCCGAGATTACAACCCTAGAGGTTCTGTCTTTTAACTTTCTGCCTAGCTCCCTGAACTCCTGCTGCAGGACCTCATGCCCCTTCCTGCCTATGTCGTTAGTACCAATATGCACAACGACCTCTGTCTGTTTGCCCACCCCCTTCAGGATGCCCTCTACCCGTTCAGAGACATCCTGGACCCTGGCACCAGGGAGGCAACATACCATCCTGGAGTCTCTTTCACGTCCACAGAAGCGCCTATCTGTGCCCCTGACTATAGAGTCTCCTATTACTATTGCTCTTCTGCACTTTGACCCTCCCTTCTGAACATCAGAGCCAGCCGTGGTGCCACTGCTCTGGGTGCTGCTGTTTTCCCCTGATAGGCTATCCCCCCGACAGTATCCAAAGGGGTATACCTGTTCGAGAGGGGGACAACCACAGGGGATTCCTGCACTGACTGCCTGCCCTTTCTGGTGGTCACCCATTTCTCTGCCTGCACCTTGGGTGTGACCACATTTATATAACTTCGATCTATGACGCTTTCCGCCACCTGCATGCTCCTAAGTGCATCCAATTGTTGCTCCAACCGAACCATGCGGTCTGTGAGGAGCTCCAGTTGGGTGCACTTTCTGAAGATGAAGCCATCCGGGATGCTGGAAGCCTCCCGGACCTGCCACATCTCACAGGCAGAGCACTGTACCCCTCTAACTGACATTGCGTCAATTAATTAAAATTAAAAGTTAAAACATTTTTTTAAAAAATATTTCTTTTTAATTTTTTCAAAGTTACTGTTAACTATCTGTTTCCTAGCACTAGATTTCTAATATAAATGCGAAAGCTAAATATAGTACTCTCCAATCTCTGGCTTAGATACCCCTCTAAATTATAATTAAGTAATTATGTTTAATTAGTTACCAATGCTTAATTTTTAAAATTTAGTGTACATTCCCAACCAGCCACTCAGGTCACAGCTTTTCTGTGATGTCACTTCAGTTTCCCCCGACACACACAATTTGAAAAAGGTATAAAAGCAAAAATGAGTAAAAATCACTTACTTCCCCTTCCCTTCTTACCTTCTGAGTGTCTTAGATGTTCTCAGGTTCTCTCCCTGACAGAGACTGCTCCTCCTCCTCCGAACGGCTCCCGAAACTAGGCCGCGATCTTTTAAACTCTCCGCTCTGACACGCAGCTCCTGCGCTTTTTAAATCTCCCGCGCTGTTTTCAATGTCCCGGCTCACTCGCCTCCTGCGCTGTTTTCACTGTTGGAACTCAGCCGCGTGTAGAGTATCTGGATCTTCTGAGCTTCCAGGATTGGGTCTGGTGCAGACCTGATGTAAGCTTCGAAACGAGCTAGCCAGTGTTGCAAGTCCTTTTTGGCGTCGCTTGATTACGGATCCAGCTGCAGGCGATCCGGCTTTATGCGGAGGTTGAAAATCTTACAGTAATAAATTGATGCACGATCAATTGCACAGAGTCGAGAGTTGAATACAACTGAGGCTTTATTACTCTAAGATGTGTGGCCTCTTACAGCAGCTGGCGAAATGGCTGAGGTATAGGGAGCACACATATTTATACTCCGCCTACTGGGCGGAGCCAGCAGGCAGGGACTACCCCCGTACCTGTAGTACAGGGTCTTACCACACATCTTCTAATATGTACAACAGTGGTGATTCCCACATCTCTGAAATGGAGAATCCAGCCCCTGGGTTCTCCGCCCCGTCTCCGAACGTGATTTTGGCGGGGTGTGGAAAATCCAGCCCATTATATTAGTGTGCTTTGAAAGGCCAAATAAACTTTTGTAAAACAGAACCTACTAAAAATTGTAGGCTGCTTCCACAGATAAACAAAAGCCACTGGTCTGAGACGAAGATCACATTTTCAAAACCATGGAATTTTTGGAAAGAGGCCATGAGGCATAAAGTAGAGCTGAAACCAACAAACAGCCATACTATAAAGTTGAATTTTACTTTGATGTTAGAACTTTAGTGGAATGTTATGTTTCATTAAGTCTGGTAAAAAATAAAACTGAATAAAGACAAAGGACAGGAGATTATGGGGCTGGGAAGTCTATGGGCCAGAAAGTCAAGGCCAACTTCTTTCCTGTGGCCGCCCAAATGGATTTTACACCCATCACATAATCAACTGCTTGTTTTGGGTCCCTTGAAGTCGGAGAGCCGACAGGGCTAAAGTGTCATTGTGTGTAGTGGTGATGGTAGAATGGTATGTGCAACAGCATACCCACATTAAAAGATGTCCACCACCAGGCATCTACCGAGAGGAAACTACCAACCTCTCCACACAAACAAACCCTGCAGCGATCGGCAAGAGGTGACAGAGACCATGAGATCTGGAATGCCCCTAGTTTTGGACCAGCACGTAAGTGGTGGAGTTTGATTCCATTGTCTCGCTCTTGCAATCGGAACAGGACAGCGCTACATGACTGAGCAACCCTCTTCAGGGTCCATTCTGCTCACCTCCCACGGGGAAAGAGCTTGAGAAGGTGCACTAAAAATAGTCCATTCCATCCCCAACCTGGCTGGAAAACCACATCCAGCAGCTCATTTACCTGTGGTCCGACAATCAAAGTTCAACTCAATTTTGGAACCTGGAATGTATGAATCCTCATGGATAATGAGCAAAACAATCGACTGCCCTTGTTCATGAATTCAGACATTTCAATACTGATGTCACTGACCTGCAAGAGAGCTGAAGAGCAGGCGAAGCACAGCTGAGGGAAGAAGGCGGAATTGGATTTTCCATCAAGAACAAACTCGTCAACCAACTCTCCGAGCTCCCTGTCAGCATCAACGGCATCAATGACCCTCCGTCTACAACTTGCCAAGAACCAGCAGTCAATGGTTGTGAGTGCCTAGGCCCCAACTCCTGATGCCAATAATGAGTCCAAAGAAGGACACCATACTCCCCAACATTCCTGAGGAAGATAGGATCATTCTCCTTGAGGCCTTCAACGCAAGGGTTGGAACGACTCCCAAATCTGGAAAGGAACCATCAGAAAGGAAGGATATTGCAATTGCAACTCCAGCGGGGTTCTCCTGCTCATCAGATGTGTGGAACACCAGCTTGTCATCACTAACACACTTTTCCGCCAAAAAGACAAGTTCAAGACTTCCTGTAGACGTCCATGATCAAAGCACTGGCACATGATCAACTTCAACATCGACTGACCCCGAGACCAAAAGGTTGTCCTCATCACCAAAGCGATGACCAGTGAATGTAACTGCTGGAGAGACAACCGGCTCATCCGCTCCTCTATGTCCATCAAACTCCACCAGAAGCAATGGAAGATGAAGAAACAGCTCAGAAAAAAGATCAACATTAAAGAGCCAAACATGTGAGTGAACTTCCAACAATGTTTTCATCAAAACCTCTAAAATGCCCATTCTAATGGTGTAGAAAAAAACACTGAAGACAGCCATGATCTCAAGCTGTGAAAGAACCATCGGCTACAAGAACAGGAAACATCAAGACTGGTTCAATGAGAACGACCTTGCCATCCAAGTCCTCACTGACACGAAGAGGAAAGCTTGCCGCTCCTGGCGAACTGACATAACCAGCAACGCAAAGAGGAGAGTTCATCAATTAGCCAAGGCAGAGGTACTAAGTAGAATAAGGGAAATCAAGAACCAATGGTGAACTGAGATAGCTAAGGATTTGCAACTCCTTGCCAACAAACACGACACCCGGGCTTCTTGTAATAATAACCTTTTATTGTCACAAGTATGAAGTTACTGTGAAAAGCCCCTAGTCGCCACATTCCGGTGTTCGGGTACCAAGGCAAAAATAGACCAACACCCGAGGCCTCCAACAAGCGCGGAGTAAGGATGCAACTCTCTTCTCTTGAGAGACAGAGAAAACGTCGGCCTTCGATGAAGAAAACATTTCAATGGTATCCTAAACTGTGATACAAACGTAGATGAGAACCGGTTTGAGGAAATCAAAGATGATCTTGGACTCCCACCAAGCATGGACGATGTTGAAGCAGCCATTGAACACAAGAAGAATGGGAAAGCCTCGGAAGTGGACGGGATCCCAGAGGAGATTTTCAAACTTGAAGGAGAAGAGATCATCTGTCATTTCCATGGCAGGGGTTTTTGGGAGCTATTCGGGAGGCACAACAGAAATTCATCCCAAGGAAGTTAAACATGCTAAGGGAAGGACGAGGCATCAATGGCTGATCAGGGAAGTCAAGGACAACATAAAAGCAAAAGAAAAAGTGGCGAGGATTAGTGTGAAGCCAGAGGATTGGGAATCATTTAAAAGCAAGCAGAGGACAACTAAAAAAGCAATAAGGGGGGGGGGGGGGGGGAGAAGCTGAAATATGAGTGTAAGCTAGTAATATAAAAGAAGATAGGAAGAGTTTTTTTCAATATATAAAATGTAAGAGAGAGGCAAAAATAGACATTGGCCGACTGGAAAATGAGGCTGGAGAAGTTGTAATAGGAAACAAAGAAATGGCAGAGGAACTGAATAGTTACTTTGCATCAGTCTTCACGGTGAATGACACCAGTGGGATGCCAGAGCTTCAGGAGAACCAAGGGGCAGAGGTGAGTGAAGTGGCCATCACTAAGGAGAAGGCTCTGGGAAACTGAAATGTCTGAAGGTGGATAAATCATCTGGACTGGATGGACTACACCCCAGGATTCTAAAAGAGATAGCTGAGGAGATTGTGGGGCATTGGTGGTGATCTTTCAGGAATTACTGGAGGCAGGAAGGGTTCCAGAGGATTGGAAAGTGGCTAATGTAACACCGCTGTTTAAGAAGGGAGGGAGGCAGAAGACGGGAAATTATAGGCCGGTTAGCCTGACTACGGTCATTGGTAAGATTTTAGAGTGCATTATTAAAGATGAGATTGCAGAGTACTTGAAAGTACATAATAAAATAGAACTGAGTCAGCACGGCTTTGTCAAGGGGAGGTCATGTCTGACAAATCTGTCAGAGTTCTTTGAGGAGGTAACAAAGAAGTTAGACAAAGGAAAACCAGTGGACGTGATTTATTTAGATTTCCAGAAGGCCTTTGACAAGGTACCGCATAGGAGACTGTTAAATAAGTTAAGAGCCCATGGTGTTAAGGGTGAGATCCTGGCATGGATAGAGGATTGGCTGACTGGCAGAAGGCAGAGAATGGGGATAAAGGGGTCTTTTTCAGGATGGCAGCCGGTGACTCGTGGTGTGCCTCAGGTGTCTGTGCTGGGACCACAACGTTTCACAATATACATTAACGATCTGGAAGACTGAGGGCACTGTTGCTAAGTTTGCAGATGATACAAAGATTTGCAGAGGGAGAGGTAGTATTGAGGAAGCGGGGGGGGGCTGCAGAAGGACCTGGGCAGGTTAGGAAAATGGGCAGTGAAGTGGCAGATGGAAAAGTGTGATGTTATGCCCTTTGGAAGGAGGAATGGAGGCATAGACTATTTTCAAAATGGGGAAATGCTTAGGTAATCAGAAGCACAATGGGACTTGGGAGTCCTTGTTCAAGATTCTCTTAAAAAAAAAGTGCAGGTTCAGTCGGCAGTTAGGAAGACAAATGCAATGGTAACATTCATGTCGAGAGGGCTAAAATATAAGAGCAGAAAAGTACTTCCGAATTGGACATTCTGAATTCATGCTCCGTGTACCCGAACAGGCGCCGGAATGTGGCAACTAGGGGATTTTCACAGTCACTTCATTGCAGTGTTAATATAAGCCTACTTATGGCAATAAAGATTATTATTATTATGAAGAGCTTGTTATATGAGGAGCAGTTTAAGACTCTGGGTCTGTACTCGTTGGAGTTTAGAAGGATGAGGGGGATCTTATTGAAACTTACATGATACTGCGAGGCCTGGATAGAGTGGATGTGGAGAGGAGGTTTCCACTTGTTGGAAAAACTAGAACCAGAGGACACAATTTCAGCAAAGAGAAAACCCACGCAAACAAGGGGAGAACGTGCAGACTCCACACAGGCAATGACCCAAGCCAGGAATCAAACCTGGGCCCCTGGAGCTGTGAAGCAACTGTGCTAAGCATTGTGCTACCTTGCCAGCCTGTTGTGGAGGTAAGTGGAGGTATAGTCCAAGATCAGCCATGATTACTTTGAATGGTGGAGCAGACTTGATGGTGGTATGATCTCTTCCTGTTGCTCTCTCTTGTGTTGTTGATTTGCTGAAGCGTATATGATCAGCAGGATGTGACTGCACAATGGGTGATCATATGTCTTGTATTTCTGCACCAACCTTGCCATCTGATTTGACTTTGAGCTGAGATTCTAACCCTACATCCTTTCCATCGCAATGACTGTCTACTTTTGGATCTGTATATTTTTATATTCTCAGCCTTGTTTTCATTCCCTCCAAGCTGTTGTCCCATCATATATCTGTTACATCTTCAAACCTCAAGTCCCTCTCAGAACTCAGTGTTTCATGGGGCTGGGTTTAATCTTACTGTCGCTCCCTCTATCGGTACGCCTGGAATTAGTTGGGGATCTGGCGCAGGAAGGATGTGGCCGCTGATCCTGATCACACTGTAGTAAGCTCCTGAATGCAGGCAATGCAGACATGCCACTGGATCACGTGGTGGGCAGCTTTGACATCAGGAAGCTGGCATCACCTGATCCTCGTGCAGGCCTACACCAATTGCACTGCAGCAGTTCATGAAGGTAGCTCACCACCATCCTCACAAGGGCAATTAGGATGGGCAATGAATGCTGTCCTAGCCAGCAATGCCCACATCCCGTGAATGAATAAACATAAAGGAACTGGTGTTATATTTAGAGGGCAGACAGCCTTGTGTTGCAGCATTTGGCACGCAGACTTTCTAACAATAATAATATAATAATCGCTTATTGTCACAAGTAGGCTTCAATGAAGTTACTGTGAAAAGCCCGTAGTCGCCACATTCCGGCGACTGTTAGGGGAGGCTGGTACGGGAATTGAACCCACGCTGCCTGCCTTGTTCTGCATTTCAAGCCAGCTGTTTGGCCCACTGTGCTAAACCAGCCCCTAGTTTTGACATTGATTGTCCAATCTTTGAATTTCTGTTGTTATTGCACCAAAGGACTTCCAAGGTTTCACACAAGCTCATTCAGTGATATCAATGGCTTCAACAATGTCCTGAGCTTCACAATTCTCCCATGGTTTATCAAAAATCTCACTGCATGACCTTGTCCATGTTAAGTAATGGGTGAAGAGTTAAGTAATGCATTAAGAGACATTGCAATTAGTTGTCTCATTTATGTTAAGTATCCAATGATTGACACTGATTATGTAAAGGGGCTTCAGGTGGCCCTTGTGTCAGGTGGTGTGTTGTTAGAGTTTTGTGCAGCGGCTGTGGAAGTGAAATAAATGGTGTTTGGTGAAAAGGAACAGGACTTTTGACTCTTCATATAAAGGTAACTAAACGTATAACAGTCCATGCTGTTCAAAGGTGCAGACAAAATACTGCGCTGGATCCTCTGACCCCAACGCCGAAATCACGTTCGGCGAGGGGGTGGAGTACCCCGATGATGCCAAAATAGGGAGTGACTCGTTCCACACCCTGAATAGCAGCGTACTCTAGGAGTACGGCCCCAGGCCATTAACTGGGGGCCGCCCCCCTGATGCTCGCCACCATAGTTGGGGGAGGGCGATCCGCGGGCAGAGCTTCATTCGGAGCTGGGAGCACTGTGAGTGGGCCGTCTTGGGCGTGGGAGCAGCCGGAGGGGGGGGGGGCACCATTTTTGCGGTTCGGGTCCGCGGCTGAGTCCGCCATGAAGCACGGCGCAGCCACTTCAGGCCACTGCCGTGTGCATGCGCAGCCACGGACCCGGAAATGCTCCAGACCCTATCGCCAGCTCTACGCTGCCTCCCTGCTAACCCCCAGCAAAGCGGCGAATCGGTGGCCATTTTGTACCAGTTTTCCTGCCGTAAAATACCACCGTTTTCTCGCTGGCGTGGGGACTTCGTCTCCCAAACAGAGAATCCAGCCAACTGTTTCCAGCTTTGGCCCAGTAAAAAGCCATCATAAATGACCAAGTTGACCCATGTAGAGCTTGCCATGGAGATGAGCAACCATCGACCCTGTGAGTGGATTAAGAGCTAATTTTTTTATTTTTATGAAGAATATTCCCAGATAACCTCTTGGCTATTTCTAAACGTTTAGAAGTTGGAGCAAGATTGTTAAAATGGATGTTTGTGGAAGGGGTAGCGATCAAGCGTGTTGCTTTCTCCTGGATGGTGCTGAGCTTCTTGAGTGTTGTTGGAGCTGCACTCATCCAAGTAAGTGGAGAATACTCGTTGATGGTGGTCAGACTTTGGGGAGTCAGGAGGTGAGTTACTCACTGCAGAATTCCCAGCCTTTGACCTGCTCTTATAGCCAAGCTATTTATATTACTAGTCCAGTTCAGTGTGTTTTTATTTATTGCTTGACAGCGACAACCTTTTCCATCTCTTTGCTCTTGACCAAGAGTAGACTGATGGAGCGGTAATTGGCTGGGTTGGATTTGTCCTGCTTTTTATGTACAGGACATAACTGGGCAATTTTCCACATTACCAGGTAGATGCCCAGTGTTGTAGCTGTACTGGAACAGCTTGGCAAGTGGTGCAGCAAGGGGAGGAGCACACGTCTTCAGTACTATTTCCGGAATATTGTCAGGGCCCACAGCCTTTGCAGTATCCAGTGCCTTCAGCTGTTTCTTGATGTCACATGGAGTGAATTGAATTGGCTGAAGACTGACATCTCTCTGGGGACCTGAGGATGTGCAGTATATGTAGAGAATATGCCCCTCATCTGAAATTACCTCAGGGACAGGCACAGAAGGAAGAAAACAATGTTATAAAGAACCATGCATACGTGCGTGATGCGCACCTAAATAGTGTTATTGAAATACTGCAAAGCATGAATCTGTGGCAACTTTCTGCCAATGACAATAATTCTGTTAAAAGTGCTATTATTAGGTTGGCACGGTGGTGCAGTGGTTAGCACTGCTGCTGCACAGCGCCGAGGACCCAGATTTGTCCCGGCCCCGGGTCACTGTCTGAGTGGAGTTTGTACATTCTCCCCGTGTCTGCGTGGGTTTCACCCTCAAAATCCAAAGATGTGCAGGGTAGGTAGATTGGCTATGCTAAATTGCCTCTTAATTGAAAAAAAAAGAACTGGGTACTTTAAATTCGTAAAAAAAAATGTAAGTGTTATTATTGCTTTTGCAGAATAAAGCACATACAGTATCTGAAATCTGATTAATAAAATAATGAAATGTTATGCTTTCCCATACCTCACAGTGATGCTGTATGAGAGTGTAATGGCCAAAGATCAACTGAAACCTGCTTCTAACAATCTCACAAATAGCCATAATGAGAAGTTCATTGACATTGGTACAAAACCATAATGTCTCGGTCCTTTGATGTATTTCTTTCATCTCCACTTCTGTAAATCCCCCTCGACCTGATAACAAAACCATTGATGTCTTAAGGCTGTTACAAATAATTCATGACTCAGATGGGTTTGTTGGAAATCCCACTTGACAGAAAGCGACCCCCTCATCAATATTTCTGCTTTTGATTTTTATTGCTTCAGGAGTATGTATTTCAATTTTTCCATGGAAGGGGTCAGTGAAATTTTTACTTTGATTGAATGTTGCAAGACAGATTTTCTTCAAGCTTATTGTGATTTTGTATAAAACAAGCTTCCAAAGATGTTGACTATTCTAATATTCTGAGGAAGTTCATGTTAAAATCTGTTCTTGTATTTGCCTACCTGAAGATGTATCTGTTATTTAGTATTATTATCAAAAAGATCAGTCAATAAAAGTTTGAAAATTCTCAGGGGTTATCGTGGTCTCCTGTTGTTATGTGCATGGACTTTGTACTTCACGTATTGTAAAATCACTCACAGCCGAATATAAAACCTGCTGTTCGATATGTAATAATGCATGAGCAGAAATGTACTCTCAAGAAATATTGGAAGATTGAAAGCATTGTCTTCGATACATCCCACAAACTTCATTCCCTAGACCCACTCCATTCCCTACCATGGGGCGTCATTCTCCGACCCCCCAGAGGGTCGGAGAATGGCCGTTGGCCGCCGTGAATCGCGCTCCCGCCCCCGCCGAAGTCTCCGAAGGGAGAAAAGTCGGCGGGGCGTTAATGGCGCCGCTGCCGCGGAGAATGTCACGGGTCTGCGCAAGGCAGCCGATTTTCGGCCTGCCGATATTCTCCCTTCCGGATG
The DNA here is from genome assembly GCF_047496885.1 of Scyliorhinus torazame. Classification (NCBI taxonomy): domain Eukaryota; kingdom Metazoa; phylum Chordata; class Chondrichthyes; order Carcharhiniformes; family Scyliorhinidae; genus Scyliorhinus; species Scyliorhinus torazame. Next base: position 117,146,151 of record NC_092709.1, read on the forward strand.
GGCCGAAGTCCCGTCGACGTGATGACCGTTCACGTCGACGTGAATCAAACCTCCTTTTCATCGGCGTGACCCGGTGCTCCAGGCTCACACCGACCAGCGAGGAGGTGAGTGACGGCCTGGGGGGTTGGCTCTGGACAGGCAATGGCGTGGCCGCAGTCTGATTGCGTGAGGAGAGGTGTGTCTCGGGTTGTGTGTGTGTGTGTGCGGCGGGGGGGGGGGGGGGGGTGGTTAGAGTAGGCTGGGCTCCGGGGGAGTGCCGGGAGGGGGTCCGTGCCGGGGTGGAGGTTGGGGGGGTGGGGGTCCGTGCCGGGGTGGAGGTTGGGGGTTGGGGGGGGTCCGTGCTGGGGTGGAGGTTGGGGGGGGGACCGTGCTGGGGTGGAGATTGGGGGGGGTTCTGTGCCAGGGTGGAGGTTGGGATGGGGTCCGTGCTGGGGTGGAGGTTGGGGGGGGTCCGTGCCGTGCCGGGGTGGAGGTTGGGGGTTGTGGGGGGGTCCGTGCCGGGGTGGAGGTTGGGGGGGGGTCCGTGCCGTGCCGGGGTGGAGGTTGGGGGGGGTCCGTGCCATGCCGGGGTGGAGGTTAGGGGTTGGGGGGTTGTCCGTGCTGGGGTGGAGGTTGGGGGGGGTCCGTGCCGGGGTGGAGGTTGGGGGTTGGGGGGGTGTCCGTGCTGGGGTGGAGGTTGGGGGGGGGCGGTCCGTGCCGTGCCGGGGTGGAGGTTGGGGGTTGGGGGGGGGTCCGTGCTGGGGTGGAGGTGGGGGGGGGGTCCGTGCTGGGGTGGAGGTTGGGGGGGGGTCCGTGCTGGGGTGGAGGTTGGGGGGGGTCCGTGCCGTGCCGGGGTGGAGGTTGGGGGGGGGGGTCCGTGCCGTGCCGGGGGTGGAGGTTGGGGGTTGGGGGGGGGGTCCGTGCTGGGGTGGAGGTTGGGGGGGGTCCGTGCTGGGGTGGAGGTTGGGGGGGGGGTCCGTGCCGTGCCGGGGTGGAGGTTGGGGGTTGGGGGGGGGTCCGTGCTGGGGTGGAGGTTGGGGGGGGGTCCGTGCTGGGGTGGAGGTTGGGGGGGGTCCGTGCCGTGCCGGGGTGGAGGTTGGGGGTTGGGGGGGTCCGTGCTGGGGTGGAGGTTGGGGGGGGTCCATGCTGGGGTGGAGGTTGGGGGGGGGTCCGTGCCGTGCCGGGGTGGAGGGTGGGGGGGGGGTCCGTGCCGTGCCGGGGTGGAGGTTGGGGGGGGTCCGTGCCGAGGAGGGGGATGGGAGGGCAAGTGAGTTGGTCCACCTGGCCAGATGCCAGCCTCCAACAGTTGGACCCATGCGGTCCATGCCACCTGGCTGGGGGGAGGAGGGGATATGGGCAATGATGACATGTCGTCGTTCCCCTCTCCCCCACCAGGCCGTCATGTTTTCAGATCATCCAGCGATGTTGGCCGCCGTGGTGGCAGCCGCTCATGTCTATGTTGCCCTGGATGAGGAGGAGGAGGAGGAGGAGGAGGAGGAGGAGGAGCGTGCCAGAAAGGCGGCGCAGGCTGCCGCAGAGGGGCAGGCGGCAGCCGCCCAGGCTGGAGGGACACCTGACCGACAGGACGAGGAGGGGGAGGAGGACGTCGCGGCCCCACGGCAACGGAGGCACCCGAGGGCGCCCCGTGTGTACCGGCCCCGGCAGTCATACCAGGACCTCACGGACCGGGAATGCAGGAGGAGACTCCGGATGAGCCGGGAAACCGTGGCACACATCTGCCACCTGCTGGCACACCTGTCACCGCGTGGCACTGGCGGGGGACACCCTCTCCCCGTGTCCGTCAAGGTTACGGTGGCCCTGAACTTTTATGCAACGGGGTCATTCCAGGCACCGAGTGGGGACCTGTCCGGCATATCGCAGACATCGGTGCACCGGTGCATCCGGGCAGTGACAGATGCCCTATATGCCATGGCGCACCGCTACATCCGCTTCCCCGTGGACCGGGCCAGCCAAGATGCCCGGGCCGTGGGCTTCTCTGCCGTGGCCGGGTTCCCCATGGTCCAGGGCGCGATCGATGGGATGCACGTCGCCGTGCGGCCACCTGCAGATAACAGGGCCGTGTTCACTAATAGGAAGGGGACCTATTCGATGAACGTACAGGTGGTCTGCGACCACCGCATGATGATCCTGCACGTCTGCGCCCGTCACCCAGGCAGTGTACACGACTCATTCGTGTTGTCGCGGTCATCCATCCCCGGCATGTACGAGGGACGCCATCCCCGGCTGAGGGGCTGGTTGCTGGGCGACAAGGGCTACCCATTGCGATCGTGGCTGATGACGCCTATACGGAGGCCACGCAATGAGGCGGAGAACCGCTACAATGATGCCCATGTAGCGACAAGGGGAGTGATCGAGAGGTGCTTTGGCGTGCTGAAGATGCGTTTCAGGTGCCTGGACCTCTCTGGGGGCGCCCTCCAGTATCGGTCAGATAGGGTCGGCCGCATCATTGTGGTGTGCTGCGTCCTGCACAACATAGCCCAGCAGAGGGGCGATGAGCCGCAGGCAGAGGAGGGCGGAGTGGAGGAGCAGCAGGAAGAGGCCCAGTCCTCCCCAGATGAGGGGGATGGGGGCAATGGTCAGGGCAGACGGGGTAGGCACAGGCGGGTGGCTGTCCACCGTTACCGGCTGGCCCAGCGGGCACGGGGCAGACTGATAGACGCCCGCTTCACTGACTAGATGGGCGTGGGAATCGGGTAGTATGGCCACAGACCGCACACCATGGCAACAGCCGACCACCCACACCCCCCACCCATCCACCCACCCAGCACCCTCACCTCCCTCCCCAACCCCACCCACCCCACCCGCATGCACACCACCCCCCCCCCCCCCCCATTGCCGATCCACCTGCGGCACAACGGGCCGGGCTCACACAGTTGCGGGTGGACGCGTGTCTATGGAGGCCATGGAGGATGATGACATCCCGCCCTGCGATGAGCTCCTGGCTCTACATCGTTGGACTATGTCTGACCCATGGCCACAGTACCACCATCCACCCGGACCATCCCTGCATGCGGCTGTGACACTGCAGCGCACGGTCCCGTCCTCTGCCCGGGGGATGTTGATGGCGGCCCAGGGGGAAGGGGGCAGACTCACCTGGGGCTGAGGTAAGACCACCCCTCACACACACACTTGCGCTCAACGTACATGACACCCCCGCACACTTTGGACCGAGCACAAAGGCAGCTTCGGTAGGTGTAACATTGACTTTAATAACCAAAGGAGTTCATGCACGTGCCCTAGCCCCTAAAACTCATCTGTGCCCTGCACCCGTGCCAACTTACTCAGTGTCTAATTGTTTGGCCTTACGGGCCCTTTGACTACGTCTACGTGGTTCCCCAGATGGTACAGCAGAACTGGAGGTGGACTCCTGTGATTCCTGCCCTCTGACACTGGATCCCTTTGGCGGCCGTTTCCTGGGGCGTCCTGGCCTAGATGGGCCAGGCTGCGGCCCGGGCGACTGGGATGGCGAGCTGCCAACCTGTCCTGCCCGTTGCCCACCCGATGCACCTGGGATGGAAGGGGGGGAGTCCGAGGTGTCGCGGTGTACCGGGACCTCCCCTACAGAGGGAGGCGGGACGGACCACACCACCTCCTCCTCCCTCGGGGTGCCCGATGGCCCCCAGGCCTCTACAGGGGTGGGGGATGCGAACGGACTGGCCATCCGACGCCCGCCCCGACATCTGGCGCTGCCAGTCCTGGAGGCCCATGCTGGTATCGACAGGGGTCTGCAGGTTTGCAGCCATGGAGCCCAGGGGGTTGGCAAACCCTGTCTGTGACAGTGCGACGCCGGCTCGCACATGGCCACTGGCGCCGATGCCCTCAGCGATGGCCTGCAGAGACTGGGCCATGGCCTGCTGAGACTGGGCTATGGCGTTGAGCGTCACTGCCATCTGGCGCTGGCACTGGCTCATGGCCTCCTGTGAGAGGGCAGCCATTTCCTGGGCCACAGACGCCGCCTGCACGGAAGGCCCCAGGCCTCGCAAACCGTTCCCCATGTCTGACACCGTCGCACCCATTGCCTCCACCGCGGACGCCACCCGTGCGGTGTCAGCCTGGGTGGCACGCATGACCGGCACCACTCCCAGCTCCTGGACGCGGGTGGACTCCTCCACCTGCGACCGCAGCCGCCGCAAGCCGCCCGTCACCCTCTTCGCTCGTCTCCGGGTCGGTGGTTGCATCGGATCTATGTGTGGGTGTGGTAACTGCAGGAACCCGGGATCCATCTGGGCGGCAGATGTTCGCTTGGGCTGGGCTGCCCTCCGACCGCCCGGTCCCTCTGCTGCTCCTACCTCCACCTGCTGTACCGGGACGGCTGTGTTGTGCGCACCAGTGAGTGTACCAGACGCCTCATCACTAAAGTGCCCAACCGTGGTGAGTGTTTCTGCGATGGTGGAGGGTGTTGGTGACAGCAGTGGCGTTGTGTCGTGCTCTTCGTCCCACTCTGAGTCCATGGCACTTTGGGGTGGGGGTTCGTCTCCACCCATCCACTCTGAGTCACTGTCCGGTATTTCGTCTTCCTGGGTAGTGCTGTCCCGGGTAGGGGTGTCCTGGGTAGTGGTGTCCCGGGTAGGGGTGTCCTGGGTAGTGGTGTCCTGGGTAGTGGTGTCCTGGGTAGTGGTGTCCTGGCTCGGATGTGACGGGGGCCTGTGGCTGCCCCCCTCGTCGCTGGGTGGTCGCTCCCGCACGTGACGGGCGTGTCGTCTCCCTGTTGCTCCAGGTCTCTCTGTCTCCCGTGGTGTGCGAGGGGCATCCTGCGGGCGTCGCATGCTGGAGGGTCCGGGTCTCTCCGTCTCCCGTGGTCTCCGAGGGGCATCCTGCGGGCGTCGCATGCTGGAGGGTGCGTGTCTCTCCATCTCCTGTGGTCTCCGAGGGGCATCCTGCGGGCGTCGCATGCTGGAGGGTGCGGGTCTCTCCGTCTCCTGTGGTCTCCGAGGGGCATCCTGCGGGCGTCGCATGCTGGAGGGTGCGGGTCTCTCCGTCTCCTGTGGTCTCCGAGGGGCATCCTGCGGGCGGTCTGCATCTGCGGGGATGGGTGCCTGGACGTTTGGTCCTGCGATACACAATGAAGCATGCATGGTTAGACATCAGGCAGTGATCAGGTGATACGGGGGAGGGGGATATAGGGGAGGGGGGATATGGGGACTGACTGTCGGTGGCTCACTCGCTAGTACGCCCCCGACCTCTGCATCAGCAACCTCCTGGTCCTCAGGTCCGCCAGCCAGTTCCAGGGCCCTTTCCTCGTGTACGGTCAGTGGCCTCTCATCAGCGGGCCCTCCTCCAGTCCTCACATGCTCCCTATTGTTGTGTGCGCGCTTCTCCTGTGGGGGGGGGGGGGGGCAGGGGTAAAAGGCAACAGTGTTAGGCAGGTATGTGAATGCACGCCATCGGTTGCGCGTGCATTGCAGAGGTTAAGGTTCGGGCTGGATTCACTTGGGGATATGGGGGATATGGGGTATATAGGGGTGGGGGGGATATGGGGGATATGGGGGAGGGGGGATATGGGGGAGGGGGGATATGGGGGAGGGAGGGATATGGGGGATATGGGGGAGGGGGGATATGGGGGATGGGGGGGATATGTGGAGGGGGGATATGGGGGAGGGGGGATATGGGGAAGGGGGGATATGGGGATATGGGGAGGGGGATATGGGGGAGGGGGATATGGGGAGGGGGGATATGGGGGATATGGGGGAGGGGGGATATGGGGGATATGGGGGAGGGGAATATGGGGAGGGGGGGATATGGGGGAGGGGGGATATGGGGGAGGGGGATATGGGGGAGGGGGGATATGGGGGAGGGGGATATGGGGAGGGGGCATATGGTGGAGGGGGGGATATGGGGGAGGGAGGGATATGGGGGATATGGGGGAGGGGGATATGGGGAGGGGGATATGGGGGAGGGGGATATGGGGGAGGGGGGATATGGGGGATATGGGGGAGGGGGGATATGGGGGAGGGGGGATATGGGGGAGGGCGATATGGGGGAGGGGGATATGGGGGATATGGGGAGGGGGATATGGGGGAGGGGGGATATGGGGGAGGGGGATATGGGGAGGGGGGATATGGGGAGGGGGGATATGGGGAGGGGGGATATGGGGGAGGGGGGATATGGGGGAGGGGGGATATGGGGAGGGGGGATATGGGGTAGGGGGGATATGGGGAGGGGAGGATATGGGGGAGGGGGGATATGGGGGAGGGGGATATGGGGGATATTGGGGAGGGGGGATATGGGGGAGGGGGGATATGGGTGAGGGGGGATATGGGGGAGGGGGATATGGGGGAGGGGCGATATGTGGGAGGGGGGATATGGGGAGGGGGGTATATGGGGAGGCTCACCCTGCCTGCTCTGACGAGGTCGTTCACCTTCTTGTGGCACTGGGTGCCTGTCCGTGGTGTCAGGGCCACAGCGGTGACGGCCTCTGCCACTTCCCTCCACAGACGCCGGCTGTGGCGTGGGGCAACTCTGCGGCCGTGCCCGGGATACAGGGCATCCCTCCTCTGCTCCACCGCGTCCAGGAGCGCCTCCACATCGCGTGACTCGAACCTCGGGGCTGAGCGACGGCCAGCCATCCAGTCGGGTGTTGCGGTCGGGTGTTGCGGTCGGGTGGGGGGGAGCAGCGCGGCCTTATGAGCCGCCACGCCGTGCAGCGCGTATGACGCTGCACGGCATGAACCACTGTGCAAGCGCGGATCCCGTTATGTCGCTGCTAGCCCATTTCGGGCCGGAGACTATCGACCCATTTTTCCGACGTGACGCAAGTCGGATTTGCGCCGTTTTTTGCGCCAATCGGCGGACTTTCCGCCCATGGCAACAGTCAGAAGCTTAACCAGACTGTTTGCAACCTTGGTGTAGTAGTTAAACCCAAAGTGAGTCACAAAATCATAGAATTCCTACGGTGCAGAAGGAGGCTATTCGGCCAATGGATTCTGCACTGACCCTCTGAAAGAGCACAGTTCAGACAGATCATTCCATTCATGAAAAGGAAATACATAGGGCAAACATAAAATACACAATGTAAATACATAGACACAGGCATCGGGTGAAGCATACTGCTCAGTAGAGAAGATGTGTAAAGAGATCTGGGGTGGGATTCTCTGACCCCCTGACGAATGTGATATAAAATAGTTAGTTTAAATATATTAGTTACAGTAATGTAGATGTAGGCCAGTCTAATTCTAGTGAGTTCACAGACAAAGGATTTCAGAAAGCATGGCAAGGAAGGGGGAGGCTGCTTTGTGGAGGAGGAGAAAAGGATGCTGGGTAACAAGAGGCCCAGGGCGAAGGAATGAGAAGTGAGCCAATTAAGATGTATGGCCAGGTCAGGAGGGGTATAGGATGACCTATGGGAATCGTGTATGTGAAACTTGATGCCATTTGAATGTATTTGTAGAGATTCCTTTGTCTCCAATAGCACTCGATTCGGAAGACCCAGGAGGCAGCTTGTGTTCTGGGTTTTTGTGAAGCGAGTCAGACTTGCAAGTTGGTTAAAAATAAATAATACTATGCCTACAAATCCATCTCGAGTTTTATTGAGGCCAGACTGACAGGTAAAGAATTCAACATTTGTCATTTGGTGCCGAAACCCGGGATTTCTCAAGACGGTTACCGACCAACTGCGAAATCAGAATTAGACTGATTTTGGACAAGGAAAGTGGAAAAGGGCCCACAATGTGTAGCTGGAAAATGACCGCGCATTGATTTCCCCTCTTCTTATGGTCTGATTGGTCTGGTCACTCGTGGTCGGTCCGGAAAGATCGTCTCGACAAAATCAAAAGTCAGTCTTGGGATTAGAAAACTTAACTGATAGGATATCATAATTGATAGTTTGGTTTTGGGTTAATTTTGGAATTGATGGGACATCGAAATTGATGGTTTAATTCCATATGTGTGTAGTTTGGGGATTGAGGAGACATCGAATTGATGGTATAATTCCACATGTGTGTAGTTTTGGAATTGATGGGACATCGGATGATAGTTTAATTCCAGGAGTGTGTGTTTTGGAATTGATTTAATTCCACGTGTGAGTGTTTTGGAAACTATAGTTGATTAAGCTAAAATTGTATCCTTGGACTGTAGTGGTGAAAAAACAGTCTTGAGGACCAGTTTGAGATTATGGGGAATTGCTTGGATAACACAAATGATCCAGGCACGCCATTGCAAATATTATGTGATATTTATCCAGATAAAGCGAGAGATTTTAGGAAAGTGTCAGCAACCTTAAGGAAGAAATTGGGTGACGAATGGCCACTAGGGGGCACTAAAGACCTGGACATCATTAAGAAAATTCAGGGGAAAATCTGGAAAAAGAGCCAAAGTATGAAAGCAAAATAATTAATTGGATTATGGAGACAATATTGTCAAGAGGAAAGGGATAAGATCATGTTATCAAGTTGGCAAGAAAATGCCCTTAAAATGGGAATTCCAATTAGTGAACGGGGGAACCAGAAAACTCTGGAGATCTTGAAAAAGGAGTGTGCATTCAAAAAACGTGCAAGTAAAGAGAGAGTGGACTCGAGTTTAAAAAATGGGCTACAACGTTCAATGGCTGGCCTTGCATTGACAGAAGCAGATGAGGACCTCGAAAATTGGACCATGTTGGGTAGAGTCCCGACTGCACCAGTAGCATTGTCTGCACTAATTCCGGAACCACCAGGGTATCATAATTTATATCCAGTCACTGCTCCCCAGATTCAAATCATGCCAGCCTTTCCAGCCCCTTCGGGTGATAGCTTGGGTCCTATTTCAGCATCTTCACCGTCTGTTAGAGAAGGGGAGCTCTGTTCAACAAGCCAAGTTAGCTCTACGACCCGATCTCAGACAATGAGAGAGGGGCCTGATGCTATCCAGAAACAATCACGCATACCACCTAGATCCAGATTGGTCTGGATTCAGGCCAGTATGGTAGGACAGAAAAGTATGAGAACAAAGAAAGAGGATGGGAATGGTTCTGAGGAGCTGGAGCTCCCCCTAGTGGCAGGGAAGGACGTCGAAGTCTTTGAAGAGCCAGAGGAATCCGCTAAAGTGGCCCCTAGTGAGACTCTGAGACAGTTGCCGATTAGGAAAATACCAAACCCTGATGCTGTAACGGCGGCCGCCCAGCCCACGATAGACATTTATTTCCCATGGAGACCCAGTGAGATGATGGCTATTCTGGCTACAATCCCAGACAGGAAGAAATCTCGTGCTGCTTTCGTGGATTATCTGAGAACTACCATCTCAGTTTATCAAGCTGATTCTAGGGGCCTCTGGGCCCTAGACCAGCAGGTTTTAACCCCAGCAGAGTACCGCAATCATCTCAAACACTTGAATTATGCTAGCCGCGCCGCACTTCAGCAAGCCCATGCTTTCGACGATGATAGACTGGCACAAATCCTGAATGCGTTGAATGTCCCATTTCAAAAGCCTAGAAACATTTCTACTATCTTAGACCTCAAACCTAAAAAGACTGAAGAGTCAGAGGAATTTCTGAAACGTTTTAATGAAATCTACTGTGGGCAGTCAGGCGACTTGCCATACCAAAATGGTCAGAATTCCCCTCAATATTGTGCTATGTTAATGCATTGCCTACCACCTTCCGTGGCTACTGCCGTGAAATGTAATAACATGAATTGGACAGAGAACGAACCTTCTCAGATGGCCAGGGCAGTCAGATTTTATTGGAAGGAGGGTGTAGGCCAGGAAGGAGGCTCAGTTACAAAGATTAAGACTGAGTATGTAATGAAAAAGGATGATCTGAGACCCCAACCAGCGGCAGATACGGTGGCTTACCAGCTGGAACCCCAATATTGTGACCTTGGGTGGGTGGATCAACATGGGGTAAGATATAGAGGGAACAATGCATGTTTTAAATGCGGCCGTGCAGATCACTGGCAACAGGAATGCCCCTTTAAAAGACGGGCAGCAGAAGGAGACAACCCGACCCAAACGAGGAGGTACCCACCAAGGGGAGGACAGACGAGATACACTGACTTCTCCCAGGCAAACCCTTTCCCAACACAAGATTGACTAGCTAATTTTGTCATAAGGACTCTCCAATCGGACAGGGAACCTATTATTTCTCTGCAGATAGGAGATCAACACTGCCCATTTGTAATCGACACTGGAGCAGCCATGTCTCCGGTGCAATTAGAACTTCGACTACCACTATCCGACCACACCCAGCATTTGTCGGGGTTCCAAGGACAGATGTGTGAGTATCCTATTTCTGAACCTGTGACAGTCACTTATGAGAATAAGTCTGTGGATCATCAGTTTGTGGTGACTACTGGATTGGACTGTAACTTGTTGGCCCGGGATTTACTGTGTATCTTCCAGCTACAGCTAGAGTGCGGAGACGAAAGGGTAACGGTTCAATCATGGAGGATGAGACAACAGTGCTATATTTCTATCACCCCCAGTGGTGGACGTTAGACATTGAACATTCACTGCATCACATTACCCTGGCCTATGACAGAACCGGACAAAACAAGGAGTTGGAGGACAAATACCAGCTGTTAATTGGGACCAAATGGCCAGTCAAGGTTACAGCCACAGTCACGGGAAAAGAAGGTACAGCCGATTTTGTTACAATACCACCACATTTATGGCCACAGTCAGCTTCTGTAGGCCCTCATATTACACATCTGGTCCACGACCAGCACCATGCCAAGGATCTGGGGCCTATGGTAAGGAGGGCAGTGGATCATTCAGATCCAACAGAGTACGCACTTCAAGTCACGCCAGGCGGCACTGCCATAAAATATTTTGAGGTCCCTGAAATGATTAACACGCGACCTCAGCATCACCGGGGGCGTGACGTTTTGGAATATGTCAATCCACAGGTCTGGGCGGAATACCCATCACAAGTGGGAAAGACAAATGTTACACCCATTAAGGTAACGATTAAGGATCATGTAAAGCTGCCTTCCATTCGGCAATACCCCCTGAAACCCCAAGCTGCCCCGTCTATAGACAAATTAATCCGAGAGCTGTTGCAACAGGGTATTTTGGTCCCTTGCCAATCAGAATGTAACACCCCCATACTTGCTGTGCCTAAACCAGCCAAACCAGACCAGTACCGATTAGTACAGGATTACGTTCAATCTATGCCATCGCACAGCCGTTACATGCTCTCGTCCCTAACCCTGCCCACATACTGGCTCAAATTCCAGCTCGAGCCCGGGTCTTCGCCATAATTGACCTTCAGCACGCTTTCTTTGCCCTTCCACTCGCATCTGAAAGCCAATATTTGTTTGCCTTCACTTACAATAGACAGCAGTATACCTGGACCCGACTGCCTCAGGGGTTCGTCAACTCACCTACGCTCTTCTCCAGATGTCTGCAGACCCAACTCCAGGCCTTGACATTGGAGCATGGTTCCACTCTAGTGCAGTATGTAGATGACATATTGGTAGCGAGTCCTGACGAGCCCAGTAACAGGGATGTGTGATCCAGTTATTAAACCACCTATCCTCATTGGGTTATGTTGTTTCACAATCAAAGGTCCTGGTGGCTCAGACAAAGGTCAAGTTCTTAGGAGTTTTACTTACAGCCACAGAAAGAAGTCTCGAACCCAGTAGGATTGAACCAATATGCCAATTCCCCACCCCTACCACAGCCAAGGAGGTCCGTCATTGGCTGGGTATGGTGAATTATTGTAGGCAGTGGATACCAAACATCGCTGTCTATACAAAGCTGATGACGCCTTACACTAGTGAAGGGGGGAATTTTACTCTCACCACCGAGGCACTCAAAGCCTTCCATTGCCTGAAGCAGGCCTTGTTACAAGCACCGGCCTTCGGTAGGCCCCTGTACGACCGACCGTTCCAGATATACTGTACTGTTTTGGAAGGATGTTCAACAGCGATACTCACCCAGCAACATGGGGACAAGCACCGGCCTCTGGCATATTACTCTTCCAAACTTGATCCAGTGGCGTTGGGCCACCCTGTTTGCACCCAGATCTTGGCAGCAATATACAATAGTTTGCAGGCTGCTACCAATATAACTCTCCAACAGGATATTACGGTGCATAGCTCCCACTCGGTCATCGCACTACTGGGGCAACGGCAGACTCAGCATCTTACCGCAGCTCCTCAGAATAGGTATGAAATATACCTTTTGAACAATCCACGTCTGACATTTAAATACTGTACCACTATCAATCCAGCCTGTTTTCTTAGCAGTCCCCCTGTCCATGAAGACGCACCTGGCCACGACTGTTTAGCCTTGATTCAGGAAACTACCACAATAAGGGACGATCTGAGTGATATTCCGTTAGAACAACCGGTCATGACTATGTATGTAGATGGCAGTCCATTAATAAGCCCCACTAGCCGGAGACTGGCCGGTTCGTAGATCAGGATGGTCTGATCCCAGAAGCGGCCGCTTTTCAGACCCCTTATTCAACGCAACAAGCCAAAATTTTTGCCCTTACCCGTGCATGTATACTTGGGGGTAGATCATCGGGTAAATATTTATACTGACTCCCGATACGCTTTCGGGGTAGTTCATGACTTCGGACAGCTCTGGAAGAATAGGGGATTCCTTACCTCGGCAGGCACAGAAATATCCAACCGGGGTTTAGTTAATGACCTACTGCAGGCCCTCCTTATGCCCGCGCAGATTTCCGTCATTAAATGCGCTGCCCATACAAATGGTAAGACCCCAGTTAACGTTGGTAATGAACAAGCAGATCGTGCAGCGCGGACAGCCGCGCAAATTCAGCAAGTGATGGTGCCTAAAATGTTAAGTCAGACTAAACGATCTGCTATAAATATGTCTGCTTCTGACAAGCCAATTCCAACCATCCAAGACGTCATAAGGTTACAGGAGGACGCTCCTGAGAGTGATAAACAAATGTGGAAACGATTAGGTTGTGCATATGATTCTGTTTTCTCTTTATGGACCACGCCAGCATATCAGACTTGTATGTCTGATGTACTGGCTTTATGCGTCATCGAATGTGTACACTTTGCAACACATTGTGGGGCTCGGGGGACTAGTGATTTGTTGCTGGACACTTGGTGGCACCCTAAAATGCAGGGGTTGGCCCAGAGTATCAGTAATCGGTGTTTGATTTGTCAGCAAAATAACACCGGCAAAGGTATCCCTTGTGGTATGGGACAAACCCCGTTGCCCAGTGGTCCCTTTGAGACGCTCCAAATGGATTACATTGAGTTAGAAAGGTGTCAAAGTTATAAATATGTTTTGGTCATTGTGGATGTGTTCAGCAGATGGGTCGAGGCGTATCTGACTACCGATAATAAAGCTGCTACTGTGGTTAAAGTTCTGATGCGGGAAATCATTCTCCGGTACGGTATACCAGCTCAGTTAAGTTCTGATAATGGGCCTCATTTTATTGGACAGATTAACAAGGAGTTCTGTTCCCAGTTGGGCATACGCCAGCAGTTACACTGTGCGTACAGACCGCAGGCGGCCGGGTTGGTTGAGAGACACAATCAGACCCTCAAAACTAAATTGGCTAAATTAAGAGCAGACACGGGACTGACATGGCTTAAGTTGCTCCCCGTTGCCTTTTTCCAGCTGCGGGTTACACCTGCGGGACCGGCCCGGCTCTCTCCTGCCGAGATCCTTTATGGCAGGCCCCTTAGAACTCCCTGGAACCTGCATGTTCCCAGACTGGTTCAGTTTCACCATATGACTGAAGAAATGACCACCTATGTTCTAGCCCTCACTAAGGTCCTCAAGGAGCTCCATGGCCAGGTCCACGCGGCTCACCCGCCACCGCCCCCATTACCTAGCTCACTTTCAGTGCAGCCCGGTAGTTATGTCATGGTCAAAAATTGGACTCGGAAAGGGTCATAGCCGCGATGGGAGGGGCCCTTCCAAGTTCTCCTTACCACCCCCACTGCAGTTAAAGTGGAGGGGCGGAGTGCTTGGGTCCACCTCCACCACTGTAAATTGGGTCCACCTCTACCACTGTAAACAGGTCGGTTACTAACCTGCCTCCCTTCCCCAGCGCTGATTTACAGGTGTGAAGTATGATGGGGTGGCTGCGCACCGCCTGTGTAATCTTCGGCCTCGCCTCGCTTGGAGTGACATCGGCGACAGACATGGAAAAGGGAAATATCATCTACATCTGTAACCCCAACCAAACTACAAGAACATTTTGTTTATGCAGAGGTGATGTTCTTCGCTGCCCCCCTATACGAGGACATGGTATCGACTCATGGAAGGTCATCAGGTTAACGGACAATGCAGGACTCATGAAGCAATTGCACTGGTCCCGGCGATGGGAAGGGAACATTACATGGACATTGCCTTGTTTTTGGAGTACATGTAAATTTGATTTTGGATGTGTTAAGATTGGTGCCATAAAGGTAAAATCAGTCCGTCAGGAGAGGGTAGGAAGAGGTTGTGAGAGAGAGAGGGGGACTAAAGAGAGGACGGGGCGTGTAACGAGGGGAGTACAACTAGAACGTAGGTTATCAGGAGATACACTTTATTCATTTCGGGCCCAGGCTGAGGAAAACCCGGGTAGTATGAATCTCTTCTACCAGATTTACCATCGCTTGTATGGCCAGGGACGGGTTGCCTGTTACCCGAACCCCGCAGCGGTGTCTAGGTTATTTTCTGTTTCACCGCTTTGGGGCACTCCCCAAACGGTGGTTCATTGTCAGCATTCCGAGCCACCGCCCGAGCAAGTCACTCTTCCTTATGATCCGGGTTCAGCACCACCGGCTATTTGCCTTCCCCTTCCTCGGGATAATTCCCATTCACAGTATGATAGGCTGCAACGGTGGAGGGCGTATATACCTAGCCACTTCACTCCCAATAGGGATTCCCGGTCGTACGAGAATTGTTTCAGCAGTGACGGGTATGGCTGTTTGCTGGTAGAGGTGGAAACGAATAGAACATGTCTGTTCCCCACCTGTACGGACAGGAGGTGTCATATCACTCAAGCGTCTGGCCAATGTGTTTGTTACAACACCACCTGTGATCCATTGAACGCTGGCCTCCAGGTCCTTTGTGGCTGGGTAATGTCTCTCATATCACTGTTGGGACTAGGGCTTTCCGCATTGTTGGGAGGCCCAAATGGGCGTTCCAAAGCTGGATAAACTGGGCTACTGGGGGATCCCTACGCAACCGATATACTGATTGTGATGCTAGTCTGTACACGGAGCAAGGATACTACTTTTTTTTAAATGGCACAGCGGCCAATGTTTTGTCACCCCCATTTCCCCGCCAAATTGCTATCGGGACTCTAGTCCCTACAACAGTCCCCTGCCCCTCGGCGTGGATGCTGCATAATCAGTTAGCATGCCGGGCAGTCTCAGCCGAATTCTGCGAGAACTGGAAAAAACCTCAGGTTCTCGCACCCAACCGGGGCCACTCAGCCGGATGGGGAATTCTGAGCATCTTGATACTGGGAGGTGTGGGGGGTTCCTTGGCGGTCAGCGATAGGAATTATTTTATTTGTGGCCTTACCATCCTGGGAAACGAAACGTTGGGAGCCCTCGGGGCAATAACCAAGGAATTGTCTCAGCTGCGGTTGTTTGCAATGCAGAACCGGTATGCTCTTGACTATCTTCTGGCCCATGAGGGTGGGGTATGCGCCATAGTGCAGGGCAAGTGTATCATGGGAGTTCAAGACCTAACCGCTAACATCACTAAATTTATGGATCGCATACGGGATCACCTGGGTGGAATGCAAGACCCTGGCTCTTGGGGTAACTGGGGATTTGGAGGTTGGAAGGGCTGGTTGATAAATATGGCCATGTATTTAGCAGTGGCACTAGGCTGCATCTTTGTGGGCCTGGCCATCCTTAAATGCATGATGGGTAGAATGCGGGGTGCACTGGAACAGATAGACGCCCCGAGAATCTTGGCTGTTAGGATCCACGAGGGTGCAGCGGATGAAGGGGGGCTACAACAGGAATTGGAAATGCAGCGACAAATCTTTTTAGATGAAGGGATGTAGCTACGGATTGAATAGATAGGTTATCATGAAATGATAAAAGGAGGGAATGACGAATGTGATATAAAATAGTTAGTTTATATATATTAGTTACAGTAATGTAGATGTAGGCCAGTCTAATTCTAGTGATTTCACAGACAAAGGATTTCAGAAAGCATGGCAAGGAAGGGGGGGGAGGGGTGTCTGGTGGAGGAGGAGAAATGGATGCTGGGTAACAAGAGGCCCAGGGTTAAGGAATGAGAAGTGAGCCAATTAGGATGTATGGCCAGGTCAGGAATGGTATAGGATGACCTATGGGAATCGTGAATGTGAAACTTGATGCCATTTGAATGTATTTGTAGAGATTCCTTTGTCTCCAATAGCACTCGATTCGGAAGACCCAGGAGGCAGCTTGTGTTCTGGGTTTTTGTGAAGCAAGTCAGACTTGCAAGTTGGTTAAAAATAAATAATACTATGCCTACAAATCCATTTCGGGTTTTATTGAGGCCAGACTGACGGGTAAAGAATTCAACATTTGTCACCCCCGCCGGGTGGGAGAATCGCCGGGGGTCGGCGTGAATCCCGCCCCCGCCGTCCTCCTAATTCTCCCACCCCCCAAAAAGTGCCCCGCCGTGAGTTGCGCCGCCCACCTCAAAGAACAAAGAACAAAGAAAATTACAGCACAGGAACAGGCTCTTCGGCCCTCCCAGCCTGCGCCGATCCAGATCCCTTATCTAAACCTGTCGCCTATTTTCCAAGGATCTGCTTCCCTCTGTTCCCCGCCCGTTCATATATCTGTCTAGATGCATCTTAAATAATGCTATTGTGCCCGCCTCTACCACCTCCGCTGGCAAAGCGTTCCAGGCACCCACCACCCTCTGCGCAAAAACCTTTCCACGCACATCTCCCTTAAACTTTCCCCCTCCCTCAACCTCCGTCTTTCCAACGAAAACAATCCTAATCTACTCAACATTTCTTCATAGCTAGCACCCTCCATACCAGGCAACATCCTTGTGAACCTCCTCTGCACCCTCTCGAAAGCATCCACATCCTTCTGGTAATGTGGCGACCAGAACTGCATGCAATATTCCAAATGTGGCCTAACCAATGTCCTATACAACTGTAACATGACCTGCCGACTCTTGTACTCAATACCCCGTCCGATGAAGGTAAGCATGCTGTATGTCTTCTTGACCACTCTATCGACCTGCGTTGCCACCTTCAGGGTACAATGGACCTGAACTCCCAGATCTCTCTATACATCAATTTTCCCCAGGACTCTTCCATTGACCGTCTAGTCCGCTCTTGAATTGGATCTTCCAAAATGCATCACCTCGCATTTGCCTGGATTGACCTCCATCTGCCATTTCTCTGCCCAACTCTCCAATCTATCTATATTTTGCTGTATTCTCTGACAGTCCTCCTCGCTATCTGCAACTCCACCAATCTTAGTATCATCTGCAAACTTGCTAATCGCACCACCTATACCTTCGTCCAGATCATTTATGTATATCACAAACAACAGTGGTCTGAGCACGGATCCCTGTGGAACACCACGATTCACCTTTCTCCATTTTGAGACACTCCCTTCCACCACTACTCTCTGTCTCCTGTTGCCCAGTCAGTTCTTTATCCAACTAGCTAGTACACCCTGAACCCCATGCGACTTCACTTTTTCCATCAACCTGCCATGGGAAACTTTATCAAACGCCTTACTGAAGTCCATGTGCATGACATCTTGTAGCGCACAAAGACTCACGAGAGACGAATAGAGATGAAGTCGATGAGGCTTTATTAAGCGTGACTTGTTCCCCGCAGTTCAGCAACAGACTGGCCTGCGGGGGAGAACTCCTGGTTCTTATACTCCGCCTTCAGGGCGGAGCTAGAGATCAACAGCCAACCAGGACCAGGGATCTGTCAGCCAATGACATCATGGCTTCACAGTCCCACATGACCCCTAATGCATACTACCACACATCTACAGCGCTTCCCTCATCAATTAACTTTGTCACTTCCTCAAAGAATTCTATTAGGTTTGTAAGACATGACCTTCCCTGCACAAAACCATGCAGCTTATCACTGATAAGTCTATTTTCTTTCAAATGTGAATAGATCCTATCCCTCAGTATCTTCTCCAACAGTTTGCCTACCACTGACGTCAAGCTCACAGGTCTATAATTCCCTGGATTATCCCTGCTACCCTTCTTAAACAAAGGGACAACATTAGCAATTATCCAGTCCTCCGGGACCTCACCCGTGCTCAAGGATGCTACAAAGATATCTGTTAAGGCCCCAGCTATTTCGTCCTTCGCTTCCCTCAGTAACCTGGGATAGATCCCATCCGGACCTGGGGACTTGTCCACCTGAATGCCTTTTAGAATACCCAAAACTTCCCCCTTCCTTATGCCGACTTGACCGAAAGGATTTAAACATCAATCCCTAACCTCAACATCCGTCATGTCCCTCTCCTTGGTGAATACCGAGCAAAGTACTCATTAAGAATCTCACCCATTTCCTCTGACTCCACGCATAAATTCCCTCTTTTGTCTTTGAGTGGGCCAATCCTTTCTCTAGTTACCCTCTTGCTCCTTATATACGAATAAAAGGCTTTGGGATTTTCCTTAACCCTGTTAGCCAAAGATATTTCATGACCCCTTTTAGCCCTCTTTATTGCGCATTTGAGATTTGTCCTACTTTCCCGATATTCCTCCAAAGCTTCATCAGTTTTAAGTCGCCTACATGTTATGTATGCTTCCTTTTTCATTTTAGCTAGTCTCACAATTCCACCCATCATCCATGGTTCCCTAATCTTGCCATTTCTATCCCTCATTTTCACAGGGACATGTCTGTCCTGCACTCTAATCAACCTTTCCTTAAAAGACTCCCACATTTCAAATGTGGATTTACCCTTAAACGGCTGCTCCCAATCCACATTCCCTAGCTCCTGCCGAATTTTGTTATACTTGGCCTTTCCCCAATTTAGCACTCTTCCTTTAGGACCACTCTCGTCTTTGTCCATGAGTATTCTAAAACGTACGGAATTGTGATCGCTGTTCCGAAAGTAATCCCCGACTGAAACTTCAGCCACCTGGCTGGGATCATTCCCCAATACCAGGTCCAGTATGGCCCCTTCCCGTGTTGGACTATTGACACACTGCTCTAAAAAACTCTCCTGGATGCTCCTTACAAATTCTGCTCCATCTACGCCTCCAACACTATATGAGTCCCATTCAATGTTGGGAAGTTAAAATCTCCCATCACGACCACCCTATTGCTCCTACATTTTTCTATTATCTGTCTACATATTTGTACCTCTACTTCACGCTCGCTTTTGGGAGGCCTGTAGTAAAGTCCCAACAATGTTACTGCACGCTTCCTATTTCTTAGCTCTACCCATATTGCCTCAGTTCTCGAATCCTCTATAGTGCCCTCCTTAATCACAGCTGTGATATCATCTCTGACCAGTAATGCAACTCCTCCACCCCTTTTACCACCCTCTCTACCCCTCCTGAAGCATCTATACCCTGGGATATTTAGTTACCAATCTTGCCCTTCCCTCAACCAAGTCTCAGCAATACCAATAACATCATATTCCCAGGTACTAATCCAAGCCCTAAATTCATCTGCCTTACCTGCTACACTTCTCGCATTAAAACAAATGCACCTCAGACCACCTGTCCCTTTGCGTTCACCATCGCTTCCTTGTCTACTCTTCCCCTTAGTCACATTGGGTTTATTATCTAGTACCTTACTGGCTTTAGTTGCTGCCTCTTTACTGACCTCTAACTTCCTAATCTGGTTCCCATCCCCCTGCCACATTAGTTTAAAACCTCCCCAATAGTGTTAGCAAAAGCATCTCCTAGGACATTGGTTCCAGTCCTGCCCAGGTGTAGACCATCCGATTTGTAATGGTGCCACCGCCCCCAGAACCGGTTCCAATGTCCCAAAAATCTGAACCCCTCACTCCTGCACCATCTCTCAAGCCACGTATTCATTCTGACTATTCTTGAATTTCTACTCTGACTGTCTCGTGGCACTTGTAGCAATCCTGAGATTACTACGTTTGAGGCCCTAGTTTTTAACTTATCTCCCAACTCCCTAAATTCTGATTGAAGGACCTCATCCCATTTTTTCCCTATATCGTTGATGCCTATATGCACCATGACAACTGGCTGTTCACCCTCCCCCTTCAGTATGTCCTGCAGCCGATCTGAGACATCCCTGACCCGTGCACCCGGGAGGCAACATACCATTCGGGAGTCTCATTTTCGACCACAGAAACGCCTGTCTACTCCCCTTACGATTGAATCCCCTATGACTATAGCCTTGGAGAATGGTGGGGTCCGGCGTGACTCAATGGGCCCCGGGGCTGACCGAATTCTCCGGCCCGCGATGGGCCAAAGTCCCGCCCGGTCTTTGCCAGTCCCGCCGGCGTAAATTAGAGTAGATCCCTTACCGGCGGGACCTGGAGGCGCGGGCGGGCTCCGGGGTTCTTGGGGGGTCGGGGGGGATCTTGCCTTGGGAGGTGCCCCCACGGTGGCCTGGCCCGTGGCCGGGGCCCACCGATCGCGGGCGGGCCTGTGCCGTGGGGGCACTCTTTTGTTCCGCACCGGAGGCTATGGTATTCTGCCATTCGCGGTGTGGAGGCAGCTCCCTCTGCGCATGCTCGGGGTTGACGCCAGCACATGCTGGTGCTCCCATGCATGCGCCGACTTGCGCCGGTCGACGGAGGCCCTTCAGCGCCAGTTGGTGTGGTGCCAAGCCCCTTTCCCACCGGCCGGCGGGGCGCCAACCACTCCGGGTGGGCCTTGCCCCTGAAGGTGTGGCCCGACTCCGGAATGGTTCATGTCACTCAGTCCCGCCGGGTAGGGAGAATCTCGCCACAGATCAGTCCATAAGAAGGTCATTCAGGAGTCTGGTAACAGTGGGGAAGAAGCTGGTAATGAATCTGTTCGTGCGTGTTCTCAGACTTTTGTATCTCCTGCCTGATGGATGAAGTTGGAAGAGTGAATAAGCCGGGTGGGAAGGGTCTTTGATTATGCTGCCACTTTCCCCTGGCAGCGGGAGGTGTAGACAGAGTCAATGAATAGGAGGCGGGTTTGTGTGATGGACTGGGCTGTGTTCACGACTCTCTGAATTTTCTTGCGGTCCTGGGCTGAGCAGTTGCCATACCAGGCTGTGATGCAGCCAGATAGGATGCTTTCTATGGTGCATCTGTAAAAGTTGGTAAGAGTCAATGTCCTGAGAAAGTATAAGCGCTGTTGTGCTTCTTGGTCGGAATGTTGATGTGCGTGGACCAGGACAGATTGTTGGTGATGTACAACCATCTCCACCTCGCCCCCGTTGATGCAGTCAGGGGTCTGTACGATACTTTGCTTCCTGAAGTCAATGACCAGCTCTTTAGTTTTGCTGTCATTGAGGGAGAGTTGTAGTTACACCACTCCACTAGGTTCTCCATCTCTCTCACATTCTGACTCATCGTTGTTCGAGATCCGACCCACTGTGGTTGTGTCGTCAGCAAACGTGTAGATGGAGTTGGAGCCAGATTTTGCCACGCAGTCATGTGTGTACAGGGAGTATAGTAGGGGGCTAAGTATGCAGCCTTGCGGGGCCCCGGTTTTGAAGTTTATCGTGGAGAAGGTATTGTTGTTTATTCTTACTGATTGTGGTCTGTGGATCAGAAAGTCGAGAATCTAGTTGCAGGTGGAGGAGCCAAGTCCTAGGTTTTGGAGCTTTAATATGAGTGTCACTGGGCTTGGTGGGTAGACCAGCCTAAATTATGCACTCACCTGGCAAGCAGACCTCCCAAAGAAGCTCAGGTGAGTGCATCACTCAGTGGGAAGAGAGTCAAGTCCGGGCACTGCTCACTCACACTGCCCTCAGGCACTGCCCCCTTGCACTGCCTGGGCTCTCCCAAGGGCAGTGTCAGGGGCAGTGCCAGCCTTGGTAATGCTGGGGGAGATGTGCATGGGAGGAAGGTTTCATATGAACCTTTGTGTACTGGGGCATCCTTTAAAAATGGTTCTCCAATACTTTAAACAGGTAAGTTGCTGACGGGGATGACTCAATCATGATTGTGCTAAGTATGGCTCAAAACTGTGGAGAGCTTCACCCTGATCCCCATTGATTTCAAATTTGCCAGTGCTCTTTGCTGCCACATTCAATCAAATACTGCCTTGAAGTCAAAGGTAGTTACTCTCATCTCACCTCTTGAATTTACCTCTTTTTTTCTAGTTTTGGATCAAGGAAGTCATGTGGCCTGGAGGGAAGTGACCCTAGCGGAACTCAAACTGACTGTCAGTGAGCAAGATGCTGCTTAATAGCACTGTCAATGACATTTTCCACCACTTTTAATGATGAATGGAAGGAGATTTAGCAGGTGGTAATTGGCTGGATTGGATGTGTCCTGCTTTATGTATGGGCGGCATGATAGCACTGTGGTTATCACCATTGCTTCACAGCTCCAGGGTCCCAGGTTCGATTCCCGGCTTGGCTCACAATCTGTGCAGAGTCTGCACATTCTCCCCGTGTGTGCGTGAGTTTCCTCCGGGAGCTCCGGTTTCCTCTCACAGTCCAAAGATGTGCGGGTTAGATGGATTGGCCACGCTAAATTGCCCTTAGTGTCCAAAAAGGTTAGGTGGGGTTATGGGGATAGGATGAAGGTGTGGGCTTGAGTATGGTGTCCTTTCCAAGGGCTGGTGCAGACTCAATGGACCGAATGGCCTCCTTCTGCACTGTAAATTTTATGTAGACTGGACATATTGGATTAATTTGAACAATCCATGTTTATTCCACATGTTGTCTAGATCACTATATGGAGTTGATCCAGGGTACACCAGTAATCCACATCATTAGAGCAGCTCCTGGTGTGAGCACACATGAAGTGGTGATTTGCAATGCATGGGTGAAGAGAAGTAGAATGAAAATTAAAACAGCTTCATGTTAAAAGTTGGCATTTCCTGTATTTTCCATCACATGCAATAGCTTTCTGTTGAATTATTCATCCAGACATCTCTGCACCACTCTCTTCCCCAGGAACATGCTTTGCCTCTAAATTGATTTATTAAATGTTTAGCTAAATTTACTTTATCATGTTTAATTATTCTAAAACAATATTCAGAATAGATCTTGGCAGTAGATGCCAGTCTTGTAGCTGATCTGGAATAACCTTGGCTTGGAAGCTGCGATGAATGAAAGAAGTTGGTATTTATATTGTACTATGTGTATATGGTCCAGTAATATTTTAAGTGCCTGGGTTCGGGTGTGTATGTATCTGCTGCAGTAATTAAAAAAAAAAAATCCTGGTCGAATCGAAAGACAGACATTGCAAAAGGTGCAATTGAGATGGCGTAAAAGTAAGATCTTTTACGCCATCTCAATGGGAACCTGTGCAAGGAGTTAGAGGGAGTAAGGCCAAAAGCAAAAGGTAGAAAAGTGAATAAGAAAAGTGATAGGTGGAGAAACCAAGGACAAAATTCAAACAGGGCAGTAGAGAAAAATATTGGGAGCAAGACAAGCATTGTGAAAAAGACAAACTTAAAGGCTCTGTGCCTTAATGCATGGAGCATTTGCAATAAAGTGGATGAACTAATCGCGCAGATAGATATAAATGGGTATGATATAATTGGGATTACGGAGACATGGCTGCAGGGTGAACAGGGATGGAAACTGAATGTCCCAGGGTTCTCAGTATTTAGGAAGGACAGGCATAAAAGAAAAGGTGGTGGCGTGGCATTGCTGGTCAAAGAGGAAATTAACACAATAGTGAGAAAGGATATTACCTCTGACAATGTGGAATCCGTATGGGTAGAGTTGAGAAATACCAAGGGACAAAAAACATTAGTGGGTGTCATATATAGACCCCCAAACTGCACTGGTGAGGTTGGGAATGGCATTAAACAAGAAATAAGGGAATATCAGTGATCTTGAGTGATTTTAATCTTCACATAGATTGGGCAAATCAAATTAGCCACAATGCTGTAGAGGAGGAATTCCTGGAGTGTATACGGGATGGTTTTCTTGACCAATGTGTGGAGGAACCAACTAGAAAGCAGGCCATCTTAGACTGGGTACTGTGTAATGAGAAGGGAATCATTGCCAATCTGGCTGTACGAGACCCCTTGGGGATGAGCGATCATAACATGATAGAATTTCTTATCAAGATGGAGAGTGAAGCAGTTGATTCGGAGACTAGGGTGCTGAATCTTAATAAAGGTAACTATGAGGATATGAGGCATGAGTTGGCCTTGATAGATTGGGGAGAGTTGATTAAAGGGTTGACAGTGGATAGACAATGGCAAACATTCAAGGAACGCATGGAGGAACTACAGCAACTGTTCATCCCTGTCTGGCACAAAAGCAAAGGGGGTAAGAGGGCCAATCCATGGCTTACTAAGGAAATTAGAAATAGTATCCAATACAAGGAAGAAGCTTACAGATTGAATATAGAACATAGAGTGCAGAAGGAGGCCATTTGACCCATCGGGTCTGCACCGACTCACTTAAGCCCTCACAAAAAACCTATCCCCATAAGCCAATAACCCCTCCTCACCTTTTGGACACTAAGGGCAATTTAGCATAGCCAATCAACCTAACCTGCACGTCTTTGGACTGTGGGAGGAAACCAGAGCACCCGAAGGAAACCCACGCAGACACGGGGAGAACGTGCAGACTCTGCACAGACAGTGACCCAGCGGGGAATCGAACCTGGGACCCTGGTGCTGTGAAGCCACAGTGCTAGCTACTTGTGCAACCGTGCTGCCCAAGAAACTATTTTGGAAAGATTGGCCAAGACAAATAATAGGTCTGAGGTTTGGGAGCAGTTTAGAATTCAGCAAAGAAGGGTACAGTACGAAAGGAAGCTTGCAGGGAACATAAAGACTGACACTAAGAGTTTCTACAGATATGCGAAGAGAAAGAGATTGGTAAAGAGAAATGTAGGCCCACTACAGACAGAAACAGGGGAATGTATAATAAGGGACAAAGAAATGGCTGAGCAATTGAACACATACTTCACAAAAGAGGACGCAAATCAGATCCCAGAAATGTTGGAGAATGAAAGGTTTACTGAGAGGCAAGAACTGAGGGAAATCAACATTAGTAGAGAAATGGTGCTCGGAAAACTGATGGGATTTAAGGTGGATAAATCCCCAGGGCCTGAGAATCTGCATTCCAGAGTGCTTAAGGAGGTGGCTCTGGAAATTGTGGATGCATTGGTGGTCATCTTCCGGGATTCTATAGATTCTGGAACTGTCCCTGCAGATTGGAGGGTAGCTCACTTCACTCCGATATTCAAAAAGGGAGGTAGAGAGAAAGCAGAGAATTATGGACCAGTAAATCTAACATCGATAGTGGGGGAAATGCTTGAATCCATTATCAAGGACTTTATAGCGGAACATTTAGAAAGCAGTGGCAGGATCAGTCAGAGTCAGCATGGATTTATGAAGGGAAAATCATGCTTGACAAAACTGTTGGAATTCTTTGAAGAGGTAACCAGTACAGTTGACAAAGGGGAGCTAGTCGATGTGGTATATTTGGACTTTCAGAAGGTGTTTGACAAAGTCCCGCATAAGAGATTATTGTGCAAATTAAAGCGCATGGGATTGGAGGAAATGCATTGAGGTGGATAGAAAACTGGTTGGCAGAGAGGAAACAAAGTATAGGGATTAATGGGTCCTTTTCAAATTGGCAGGCAGTAACCAGTGGGGTACCACAGGGATCGGTGCTGGGACCCCAGCTATTCACAATATATTTTAATGATTTGGATGAGGGAACAAAATGTAATATCTCAAAGTTTGCAGATGATACCAAATTAGGTGGGAGGGTGAATTGTGACGAGTGTGGAGGGATCCTGCAGCAAGATCTGGACAGGTTGGGCAAGTGGGCAAATCAATGGCAGATGCAGTATAATTTGGATAAGTGTGAGGTTATTCATTTTGGAAACAAAAACAGGAAGGCAGATTACTACCTGAATGGTTGTACATTGGGAGAGGGGAGTGTGCAGCGGGACCTGGGTGTCCTTGTGCACCATTCGCTGAAGGTAAGCTTGCAGGTGCAGCAGGCGGTAAAGAAGGCTAATGGTATGTTGGCCTTTATTGCAAGAGGTTTCGAGTATAGAAGCAGGGATGTGTTGCTGCAATTGTACAGGGCCTTGGTGAGGCCACACCTGGAGTATTGTGTGAAGTTTTGGTCTCCTTCTCTGAGGAAGGATGTTCTTGCTCTCTCGAGAGTGCAGCAAAGTTTTACCAGACTGATCCCAGGGATGGTGGGTCTGTCATATGAGGAGAGATTGATTAGGTTGGGATTATTCTCGCTGGAGTTCAGAAGAATGAGGGGGGGGGATCTCATAGAGACTTATTAAATTCTAACAGGACTAATGAGGGTAGATGCAGGGAAGATGTTACCAATGATGGGTGTGTCCAGAACCAGGGGCCACAGCCTGAGGATTCAGGGTAAACCAAGGACAGAAATGTGGTATTATCAGGTATTGCTGTACCTAAGAGGCTGATGACCATTGGTTAAACCTAGGAGTTTACCATCGGCTGTTGATACGTAGCTCCGCTCTGACAGGCGGAGTATAAGAACCGGTGCCATCCCAGCAGCCTTCACTTTCTGTACCGAAGCTGCTGGGGAACAAGTTCTAGTCGATTAAAGCCTTCAGTTATGAAATCACTTTGTCTTGAGTGTAATTGATCGTGCATCAATTTAATCGACTAGACTTAAGCTGGAAGGATGGATCTCCGAATCAAACCGGAATGCCTACAACTCAGCCCCCACGCGGAGAACTCAGCTGCAATATTTAAACACTGGCTGGGGTGCTTTAAAGGCTACCTTGAGACGGCCGGAGGCACCCCTCAGAAGGACAAAAAATGCATCTCCTGCGCTCAAGGGTCAGCCCTGGGATCTACACCCTTATCGAGGAGGCGGAGAATTATGATGCCGCGATCAAACTGTTAAAAGGACATTATATCCGCCCTGTAAATCAGGTCTACGCACGTCACCTGTTTGCAACTAGATGACAAAGCCCTGGGGAATCGAGGATTTCTACCGGGCGCTACTGGTGCTGGGCCGAAACTGTGGCTGCCCGCAAGTTTCGGAGAGCGAGCACACGGAACTTTTAATCAGAGGTGCCTTCGTAGCAGGTATGAGCTCCTCAGTGATCCGCCAAAGACTCCTAGAAAAGGACACCCTGGGACTTAGAGAGGCACGGGCCCTGGCAGGGTCCATGGACGTAGCCTCCCAAAACGCGCAGTCCTATGTGCCCGACCGCGTGGCGGCCCCCTGGGCTGCGTGGCACCCTGCAGTGGCAGCCCCACAGACCTTCCCCCTGACCCCGCAGGCCTGCGCGGCCAGACGGCCCGCTAACGCTGCCGGGCCCCGCTGTTTCATCTGCGGGCAGGCAAATCATCCCCGCCCGCGCTGCCTGGCCGACACCACAACCTGCAAAGGGTGCGGCAAGAAGGGCCACTTTGTGGGTGTCTGCCAGGCCCACGCCGTGGCCGCGGTCTCCAGCGACTCCGGACCACCGCGGCAACACCCCCTTCAGGCCCCGACCGGCCAGCGCTCATCGCCAGCCCCTATCCTAGGGCCACATGCGACCCACGGGCGTGGCCATCTTGCCTCCCGGACACCACTCTGGACGGGTGGGCGCCTCCATTTTGTCCATCCCCGCCACCATCTTGTCCATCCCCGGCCACCATGTGTGACCCATGGGGGACGCCATCTTGGATGGGGCCCCAGGCCCCCAGCACGGTCGACTACAAGCTGCCCAGTCAGAACTCTCAACTGCTTCATCTGGCCTCGGTGACACTGGACCAAAGACGACCTCGGACACTCGCAACAACAACAACGACGGTCTTCATCAACGGCCACGAGACGTCTTGCCTGATTGACTCTGGGAGCACGGAAAGCTTTGTTCACCCCGACACGGTAAGGCGCTGTTCACTTGTTACCCACCCTGTAAACCAAAGGATCTCCCTGGCCTCCAGGTCACACTCGGTGGAGATAAAGGGGTTCTGCCTAGCGAACCTCACTGTCCAAGGCAGGAGATTCAACAATTTACGCCTGTATGTCCTGCCACACCTCTGCGCGGCTGCCCTCCTGGGGCTGGACTTCCAATGTAACTTGCAAAGCCTGACCTTTAAATTCGGCGGCCCTATACCCGCCCTTACTGTCTGCGGCCTTGCGACCCTTAAGGTCGACCCGCCTTCCCTGTTTATGAACCTTACCCCGGATTGCAAACCCGTCGCCATCAGGAGCAGGCAGTACAGTGCCCAGGACCGGACCTTCATCAGGTCAGAGGTCCAAAGGCTGCTGAGGGAAGGGGTCATCGAGGCGAGCACCAGTCCCTGGAGAGCTCAAGTGGTGGTGGTAAAGACCGGGGAGAAACATAGGATGGTCATTGACTACAGTCAGACCATCAACAGGTTTACGCAGCTGGACGCGAACCCTCTCCCCCGTACAGCCGATCTGGTAAACAGGATTGCGCAATACAAGGTCTTCTCCACGGTGGATCTCAAGTCCGCCTACCACCAGCTACCCCTCCGTAATAGTGACCGCAAATACACTGCCTTCGAAGCAGATGGGCGACTCTATCATTTTTTAAGAGTTCCCTTTGGTGTCACTAATGGGGTCTCGGTCTTCCAGCGAGAAATGGACTGAATGGTTGACCGGTACGGTTTACGCGCAATGTTCCCGTATCTGGATAACGTCACCATCTGCGGCCATGACCAGCAGGACCACGACACCAACACCCGCAAATTTCTCCAGACCGCGAAAATCCTTAACTTAACGTACAATAAGGCTAAATGCGTATTTAGCACCGACCGTCTAGCCATTTTAGGTTGCGTAGTGCGAAATGGAGTTATAGGCCCCGGCCCTGAGCGCATGCGCCCCCTTATGGAGTTCCCCCTCCTTCACTGCCCCAAGGCACTGAAGCGCTGCCTCGGGTTTTTCAGTTATTATGCACAGTGGGTCCCCAACTACGCAGACAAAGCCCGACCCCTAATCCAGTCCACAACTTTCCACCTGTTGATGGAGGACCGCCAGGCCTTCTGCCGCATCAAAGCAGATATTGCAAAGGCCACATGCGCGCCATCGACGAGTCCCTCCCCTTCCAGGTCGAGAGCGATGCGTCCGACGTAGCTCTGGCGGCCACCCTCAACCAAGTGGGCAGGCCCGTGGCCTTCTTCTCCCGTACCCTCCATGCTTCCAAAATTTGCCATTCCTCGGTCGAAAAAGAGGCATAAGCCATAGTTGACGCTGTGAGACATTGGAGGCACTACCTGGCCGGCAGGAGATTCACTCTCCTCACGGACCAACGGTTGGTTGCCTTCATGTTTGATAATGCATAGCGGGGTAAGATTAAAAATGACAAGATCTTGCGGTGGAGGATAGAACTCTCCACCTTCAACTACGAGATCTTGTACCGTCCGGGGAAGCTAAACGAGCCTCCTGATGCCCTGTCCCGTGGCACTTGTGCCACTGCACAAGGGGACCGCCTCCGAGCCCTCCGCGAGGACCTCTGCCACCCGGGGGTCACTCATTTCTTCCACTTCATCAAGACCCGCAACCTGCCCGACTCCATCGAGGAGGTCAGGACAGTCACCAGGGACTACCAAATCTGCGCGGAGTGCAAACCGCACTTCTACCGGCCAGAGAGGGCACACCTGATAAAGGCTTCCCGTCCCTTTGAACGCCTCAGCATGGATTTCAAAGGCCCCCTCTCCTCCACCGACTGCAACACGTATTTCCTGAACGTGATTGACGAGTACTCCCGGTTCCCATTCGCCATCCCCTGCCCAGACATGACCGCAACCACCGTCATCAAGGACCTCCAGGGTATCTTTACACTGTTCGGGTTCCCCGTGTACATACACAGTGATAGGGGGTCCTCCTTTATGAGCGACGAACTGCGTCAGTTCCTGCTCAGCAGGGGCATTGCCTCAAGCAGGATGACCAGTTACAACCCCCGGGGAAACGGACAGGTGGAGAGGGAGAACGGAACGGTCTGGAAGACTGTTCTACTGGCCCTACGGTCCAGGAATCTCCCAGTCTCCCGCTGGCAAGAGGTCCTCCCGGTGGCCCTCCACGCCATCCGGTTGCTGCTCTGTACAACTACCAATCAGACACTTGATGAGCGTCTCCTTGTTTTCCCCAGGAAGTCCTCCTCTGGGACCTCGCTCCCAACCTGGCTAGCGACACCCGGACCCATCCTGCTTCGGAAGCACGTGCAGACGCACAAGTCGGACCCGTTGGTTGAGTGGGTCCACCTGCTGCACGCTAACCCCCAGTACGCCTACGTGACGTTCCCTGACGGCCGGCAAGATACGGTCTCCCTACGGGACCTGCGCCTGCCGGAACCCCACGCGCACCCGAACCATTACCCCTCCCCCACAGCACCTCACTGGAGGGTCAGTACTACCGCCCCTCCTGCCTAGGCCCGCCCACCCACCGACGCCCCCTACAGGCGCCCCCCCCCCCCACCGTGTCAACCGTTTGCCCCAACATCGCCGCCTAGGGGTGACGAAGCTGCCAGGGAGGCCGAAACCACGCTCCCGGAGTCGCAACCACCTGGACCCCCACCAGAATCACCACCGAAGACCAGACGATCCAGAAGGATGACCAGGCCACCCGATCGACTGATTGCTTCGCTGTGACTTTAACCGTGAACGAACACTTTGTAAATATTCTCGACAGCCCTGTAAGGAGGTATCACGGTACCTCCATATCTGATCATACCATTGTAGCGCACAAAGACTCCGTGAGACGAATAGAGTGAAGTCGATGAGGCTTTATTAAGTGTTCCCCCGCAGCTCGATAGTAAACTGGCCTGCGGGGGAAGACTCCGGCTTCTTATACTCCGCCTTCAGGGCGGAGCTAGAGGTCAACGGCCAACCAGGACCCGGGATCTGTCAGCCAATGACATTAGGGCTTCCAGTCCCACATGACCCCCAATACATACTACCACATTCACCCCTTGTCAAAAATGAACCCGGCGGGGTGATGCTTCGTATGGTGGTAAGGGTTTACAGGGCTGGTCCTGGGAGGAAAAAAACATTCACAAGGCAATACAGTATTGTACAATTCTGTCCTGTTGCAACTATTTACAGAGGGTATGGGAAGAAAAGCAAAATGTTCTTGTGAAAAATCCATATTTAGTTTTAGATCGACGCCACGAGTCGGTCGGGTGGTCTGGTCGTCCGTGTCGATCGCCTCGGCCCCGGTGGTGGTGGTGCTTGTACCGGTGTTGTCGCCTCCAGGAGCCTTACGGTTTCAGCTTGGGCTTTATTCTTGGTCGGTGCTGAGGGGAGGGGAACCGATCCTCCTGGGAAGGGGGCGGTCGCGGGGTGCGGTGGTGGCAGGAAGGGGGGGGTTGGGTTGATGGTGTCGGGGGGGTGTGCGTGTTGCCGGCGGGCACCAGATCCCGCAGGGAGACCGTGTCCTGTCGGCCGTCGGGGTACTCCACGTAGGCGTACTGGGGGTTCGCGTGGAGGAGGTGAACCCTTTCGACCAACGGGTCCGCCTTATGTGCCCGCACATGCTTTCGGAGCAGGATGGGTCCTGGGGCCGCCAGCCAGGTCGGCAGCGACGTTCCAGAGGAGGACCTCCTAGGGAAAACAAGGAGACGCTCATGGGGCGTTTGATTAGTGCTCGTACATAATAACGACCGGATGGAGTGGAGAGCGTCCGGGAGGACCTCCTGCCACCGTGAAACTGGGAGGTCCCTGGACCGTAGGGCCAGTAGGACGGCCTTCCAGACCGTGCCGTTCTCCTTCTCTACTTGCCCGTTCCCCCGGGGGTTGTAGCTGGTCGTCCTGCTTGAGGCTATGCCCTTGCTGAGCAGGAACTGGCGCAGCTCG
Source organism: Scyliorhinus torazame (assembly GCF_047496885.1). Classification (NCBI taxonomy): domain Eukaryota; kingdom Metazoa; phylum Chordata; class Chondrichthyes; order Carcharhiniformes; family Scyliorhinidae; genus Scyliorhinus; species Scyliorhinus torazame. The sequence goes on from NC_092709.1 coordinate 117,177,906, forward strand.
TCACTCATGAAAGAGGACCCCCTGTCGCTGTGGACGTAACCGAACAGTGTGAAGATGGTGTTCAGGGCTTTAATGACTGTGGCCGCGGTCATGTCAGAACAGGGAATGGCAAAAGGGAAGCGGGAGTATTCGTCCACCACATTAAGAAAATATGCGTTGCGGTCGGTGGAGGGGAGGGGCCCTTTGAAATCGAGACTGAGGCGTTCAAAGGGGCGGGAAGCCTTAATCAGGTGCGCTCCATCCGGCCTGAAAAAATGCGGCTTGCATTCCGCGCAGATGTGGCAGTCCCTTGTGACTGTACGGACCTCCTCTAAAGAGTATGGGAGATTGCGGGACTTGATGAAGTGGTAAAACCGAGTGACCCCCGGGTGGCAGAGATCCTCGTGGAGGGTTTGGAGGCGGTTAATTTGTGCGTTGGCACATGTGCCGCGGGATAGGGCATCGGACGGCTCGTTCAGCTTTCCGGGACGATACAAAATCTCATAGTTGAAGGTGGAGAGCTCGATCCTCCACCTTAAGATCTTGTCGTTTTTGATTTTGCCCCGCTGTGCATTATTGAACATGAAGGCTACCGACCGTTGGTCCGTGAGGAGAGTGAATCTCCTGCCGGCCAGGTAATGCCTCCAATGTCGCACAGCCTCCACTATGGCTTGGGCTTCCTTTTCTACTGAAGAGTGGCGGATTTCTGAGGCGTGGAGGGTCCGGGAGAAAAAGGCCACGGGTCTGCCCGCTTGGTTAAGGGTGGCCGCTAGAGCTACGTCGGAGGCGTCGCTCTCGACCTGGAAGGGGAGGGACTCGTCGATGGCGCGCATCGTGGCCTTTGCGATATCCGCTTTGATGCGGCTGAAGGTGTTGATCTCCAAATTTCTTTCTCTGTCAGTCTGGCCTCAATAAAAGTTGAGACGGATTCGCACGTAAACAGAAGTTATTTATTTAGCTTGCAAGCTTAATCATCTTACAGAAATGTAAGAGACATCCAGCCTCTTTCAGTCCAGAAAACGACTGAACTAACAGACAAAGGGATCTCTGCAAAATCAGTTCAAATGGTATCAAGTTTCACATACTCGACGGACATAGGTCAGCCTATGTCCCTCCTGACCTGTTCGATCTATTCTGATTGGCTCACTTCCAATCCCTTTCTCTGGCCCCTATCAATGAAGCATCACCCTCATAGACACACCTCTTCCTGCTTTTTCCATGCGGTCTCAAATTCCTTTGTCCCTAACTGCAAAAATCAAAGTGGCTTATTTCTACATTACATTAACTAGTAACTCTAAAGTAACTATTTTATATCACATTCGTCATTCCCTCCTTTTATCATTCCATGATAACCGAACTATCCAATCTATAGCTACGGTTCCTCATCTAAAAAGATTTGTCGCTGCATTTCCAATTCCTGTCTTAGCCCCCCTTCATCTGCTTCACCCTCATGGATTTTAACAGTTAAATTTTTTTCTCGGTGATTGGGGCGGTGATCTGATCCAGTGCACCCAGCATTCTACCCATCACACATTTAAGGATGGCCAGGCCCACAAAGATGCAGCCGATAGCTACCACTAGATACATGGCCATATTTATCAACCAGTCCTTCCATCCTCCAAATCCCCAGTTACCCCAAGAGTCAGGATCCTGCATCCCGTCCAAGTGATCCCGTATGCGATCCATAAATTTAGTAATGTTAGCAGTCAAGTCCTGAATCCCCATAATACACTTGCCCTGTACTATGGCGCATACCCCACCCTCACGGGCCAGAAGATAGTCAAGAGCATACCGGTTGCGTAAGGACCTCCCAGTAGCCCCGTTTATCCAATTTTGAAATGCCCATTCGGGCCGCCCAGCAATGCAGAAAGCCCTATTCCCAACAGTGATATGAGAGACATTCGCCCAGCCACAAAGGAGCTGGAGGCCAGCGTTCAATGGAACGCAAGTGGTGCTATAACAAACGCATTGGCCAGACGCCTGGGTGATATGGCACCTCCTGTCCGTACAGGTGGGAAACAGACATGTTATATTTGTGTCCACCTCTACCAGCAAACAGCCATATCCTTCACTGCTGAAGCAATTCTCGTACGACCGGGAATCCCTATTGGGAGTGAAGTGGCTAGGTATGTACGCCCTCCACCGTCGCAGCCTATCGTACTGTGAATGGGAATTATCCCGAGGGAGGGGAAGGCAAATAGCCGGTGGTGCTGAATCCGGATCGTAAGGAAGAGTGACTTGCTCGGGCAATGGCTCGGAACGCTGACAATGAACCACCGTTTGGGGAGTGCCCCAAAGCGGTGAAACAGAAAATAACCTAGACACCGCTGCGGGGTTTGGGTAGCAGACAACCCGTCCCTGGCCATACAGACGGTGGTAAATCTGGTAGAAGAGATTCATACTACCCGGGTTTTCCTCAGTTTGGCCTTTAATTAACTTAAGTGCATCTCCCGGTAACCTACGTTCTAGCTGTACTTCCCTTCTCACATGCCCTGTCCTCTCTCTAGTCCCTTTCTCTTTCTCATGGTCTCTTCCTACACTCTTCTGACAGCCTGATGTTACCTTTATTGTACCACTTTTAACACATCCAAAATCAAATTTACATGTATTCCAAAAACAAGGCAATGTCCATATAATGTTCCCTTCCCATCGCCGGGGCCGGTGCAGCTGCTTCATGACTCCCGCATTCTCCTTAACTTTGATGACCTTCCATGAGTCGATACCATGTCCTCGTATATGGGGGCAGTGAAGAACATCACCTGTGCATAGGTGATGTATCCTTGTAGATTGGTTGGGGCTACACAGATACATAATATTCCCCTTTTCCATGTCCATCGCCAATAACACGCCAAGCGAAGTGAGGCCAAATATCAGACAGACGATGCGTAGCCACTCCATCATGCTCCACAGCTGTAAAATAGCACTGGAGAAGGGAGGCAGGTTAGTATCCGACCTTTTACAGTAGTGGAGATGGGCTCAATTTACAGTGATGTAGGTGGACCCAAGCACTTCGCCCCTCCACTTTAACTGCTGTGGGGGTGGTAAGGAGAACTTGGAAGGGCCCGTCCCATCGCGGCTCCGACCCCTTCCTAGTCCAATTTTTGACCATTACATAACTACCGGGCTGGACTGAAAGTGAGCTAGGTACTGGGCAATGGCTCGTGAGCCGCGCGGACTTGGCCATGGAGTTCCTTGAGCACTTGCTTAAGGGCTAGAACATAGGTGGTCATTTCCTCAGTCATCTGATGAAACTGAACCCGTCTGGGAACCTGCAGGCTCCAGGGAGTTCTAAGAGGCCTGCCATAGAGAATCTCGGCGGGAGAGAGCCGGGCCGGTCCCGCAGGTGTAACCCGCAGCTGGAAGAGGGCAACGGGGAGCAACTTAAGCCATGTCAGTCCCGTGTCTGCTCTTAATTTAGCCAATTTAGTTTTGAGGGTCTGATTGTGTCTTTCAACCACCCCGGCTGCCTGTGGTCTGTAAGCACAGTGTAACTGCTGGCGTATGCCCAACTGGGAGCAAAACTCCTTGTTAATTTGTCCAATAAAATGAGGCCCATTATCAGAACTTAACTGAGCTGGTATACCGTACCGGGGAATGATTTCCCTCATCAAGACTTTAACCACAGTAGCAGCTTTACTATAGATAGTCGGATACGCCTCAACCCATCTGCTGAACACATCCACAATGACCAAAACATATTTATAACATTGACACCTTTCCAACTCAATGTAATCCATTTGGAGCGTCTCAAAGGGACCACTGGGCAACGGGGTTTGCCCCTTCCCACAAGGGATACCTTTTCCGGTGTTATATTGCTGACAAATCAAACACCGATTACTGATACTTTGGGCCAACCCCTGCATTTTAGGGTGCCACCAAGTGTCCAGCAACAAATCACTAGTCCCCCGAGCCCCACAATGAGTTGCAAAGTGTACACATTCGATGACCCATAAAGCCAGTACATCAGACATACAAGTCTGATGTGCAGGCGTGGTCCATAAAGAGGAAACAGAATCATATGTACAACCTAACCGTTTCCACATTTGTTTATCACTCTCAGGAGCGTCCTCCTGTAACCTTATGACGTCTTGGATGGTTGGCATTGGCTTGTCAGAAGCAGACACATTCATAGTAGATCGTTTAGTCTGACTTAACATTTTAGGCACCATCACTTGCTGAATTTGTGCGGCTGTGCGCGCTGCACAATCTGCTCGTTCATTACCAACGTCAACTGGGGTTGTACCATTCGTGTGGGCAGCGCATTTAATAACGGAAATCTGCGCTGGCAGAAGGAGGGCCTGCAGTAGGTCATTAACTAAACCCCGGTGGGATATTTGACCACACATAATCATGTCAGGTTGTTCTGACGAAATGTCACTCAAATCGCCCCTTATTGTGGTAGTTTCCTGAATCAAGGCTAAACAGTCGTGGCCAGGTGCGTCTTCATGGACAGGGGGACCACTAAGAAAACAGGCTGGATTGATAGTGGTACAGTATTTAAATGTCAGACGTGGATTGTTCAAAAGGTATATCTCATACCTATTCTGACGAGCTGCGGTAAGATGCTGACCATTCGCCCCATATCCCTGGCATGGTACTGGTCATGGACCTGACGTGTAATATGAGGGCTTACCGAAGCTGACTGTGGCCATAAATGTGGTGATATTGTAACAAAATCGGCTGTACCTTCTTTTCCCGTGACTGTGGCTGTAACCTTGACTGGCCATTCGGTCTCAAGTAATGGCCAGTATTTGTCCTCCAACTCCCTGTTTCGTCCAGTTCTGTCATAGGCCAGGGTAACGTGATGCAGTGATAGTGGCTGTTCAATGTCTAACGTCCACCACTGGGGGGTGATAGAAATATAGCACTGTTGTCTCATCCTCCTCTTCGCTGATCCACCCACCCAAAGTCACTATATTGGAGCTCCTGCTGGTAAACTACCATTTCTGCCGCTTGTTGGGATCGCAGATCATCCTTTTTTATTACATACTCAGTCTTAACCTTTGTAACTGAGCCTCCTTCTTGGCCTACACCCTCCTTCCAGTAAAATCTGACTGCCCTTGCCATCTGGGAAGGGTCGTTCTCTGTCCAATTCATGTTATTACATTTCACAGCAGTAACCACAGAAGGTGGTAGGCAATGCATTAACATAGCACAGTATTGAGGGGAATTCTGACCATTTTGATACAGCAAATCGCCTGACTGCCCCCGGTAGATTTCATTAAAACGCCCCAGACATTCCTATGGCTCATCAATCTTCCTAGGTTTTAGGTCTAAGATAACAGAAAGATTTATGGGCCTTTGAAATGTGCTATTCAACGCATTCAAGATCTGTGTCCTTCTTTTCTCTATTTGCTCTCTTTTTTTTTAAAACTTAAAAATGTTTGAAAATTCAAATTGAATTACTGCAACTTGCAAGCTTAGCTCTGATCTCAACTCAGAACTAAATTTACAATTTGCTTAACACAAACTTGTATAACATTTACAACTTAATTATTTCTTTATCTTAACAATTTTTTTCTTTTAACAAGTTTTTTTTTCTGTTACATACACATAAGTATTAGCAAAATCAACTATCATAAGTATTAGCAAAATCAATTATCATCTCCAGATTGACACTTTTTAAAATGGTGTCCATGATCTTCTTTAAGTTTCTATTAATCTCCAGATAAAATGAGATAAACCTTATTTCAAGTAAGTAAAATTTAAGATTCTGGCAATTTCAATCAATTGCTTTCGAAAATAATAACTTTTATCAAAGAGGTGGAGAAACCCACTGGTTTCCTTTAATTAATTCAAAACGTAACTTTGCTGGTGTTCACTGACTCAAAGGAAAGGTATCCGATTACACTGCAGACTGTTATCTCAAGGCCTGAGTGAGAAGCACTGTCTGTTTTCAACTCCGCCTGCTGCTGTTAACCCTTTGAGAGACTTCTGCTTCAACCTCACAATCTCAACTAGACCTCGGAACTTTACAGTCCAAGGAGACAATTTTAGCTTAATCAACTATATATTTAAAACACTCACACATAGAGTTGAACCATCTTCAGATTTAAAAACAGTTATACTGGACTGAACCCCCATCTATTGAAGTCCCATCAGCCCCTGAACCCATATAATAGACTGAACCTTTATTATTTAAAGTCCCATCAGCCTCTGAACCCTAATAATAGACTGAACCTTTATTATTTAAGTCACATCAGCCTCTGAACCCCGATAATAGACTGAACCTTTATTATTTAAGTCACATCAGCCTCTGAACCCCGATAATAGACTGAACCTTTATTATTTAAAGTCACATCAGCCTCTGAACCCCGATAATAGACTGAACCTTTATTATTTAAAGTCCCATCAGCCCAAAACCCTAACCCAAGCCGAAACAACAATATGAAATCCCATCAATTAAAGTGCTAATCCCCAGACTGACCTGTGATTTCGTCGAGGCGGTCTTTTTGTGCCAACCGCGAGTGACCAGACTAATCAGAGGATAAGAAGAGGGGAACAATCAATGCTGGTCGTTTTCCATTTCTACATTGAGGGCCCTTTGTTCCCGTCCTCCTGTTCATAATCAGTCTAATTCTGATTTCGCAGTTGGAACAGGATCGCCCAGAGAAATCCCGGTTTTCGGCACCAAATGTTGATCTCCAAATTTCTTTCTCTGTCAGTCTGGCCTCAATAAAAGTTGAGACGGATTCGCACGTAAACAGAAGTTATTTATTTAGCTTGCAAGCTTAATCATCTTACAGAAATGTAAGAGACATCCAGCCTCTTTCATTCCAGAAAACGACTGAACTAACAGACAAAGGGATCTCTGCAAAATCAGTTCAAATGGTATCAAGTTTCACATACTCGACGGACATAGGTCAGCCTATGTCCCTCCTGACCTGTTCGATCTATTCTGATTGGCTCACTTCCAATCCCTTTCTCTGGCCCCTATCAATGAAGCATCACCCTCATAGACACACCTCTTCCTGCTTTTTCCATGCGGTCTCAAATTCCTTTGTCCCTAACTGCAAAAATCAAAGTGGCTTATTTCTACATTACATTAACTAGTAACTCTAAAGTAACTATTTTATATCACATTCGTCAAAGGCCTGGCAAGCCTCTGTCGACAGAGGGAAGGTTGTGGTCTGTATTAGGGGGCGGGCCTTGTCTGCGTACTGGGGGACCCACTGGGCGTAGTATGAAAAGAACCCCAGGCAGCGTTTCAGGGCTTTTGGGCAGTGCGGGAGGGGAAATTCCATGAGTGCGCGCATACGTTCGGGGTCGGGGCCTATTATCCCATTGCGCACTACGTAGCCCAGAATGGCTAGCCGATCGGTGCTGAAAACGCACTTGTCCTCGTTGTACGTGAGGTTCAAGGCTTTGGCGGTCTGGAGGAATTTTTGGAGGTTGGCGTCGTGGTCCTGCTGATCGTGGCCGCAGATGGTTACATTGTCGAGATACGGGAACGTGGCCCGCAACCCATGTTGATCAACCATTCGGTCCATCTCCCGTTGGAAGACCGAGACCCCGTTTGTGACGCCAAAAGGGACCCGTAGGAAATGGTATAACCGCCCGTCTGCCTCGAAGGCTGTGTACTTGCGGTCACTTGGGCGGATGGGGAGCTGATGGTAGGCGGACTTGAGGTCCACGGTGGAGAAGACTTTATATTGGGCAATCCGGTTGACCATGTCGGATATGCGGGGGAGAGGGTACGCGTCTAGTTGTGTGTACCTGTTGATGGTCTGGCTATAGTCAATGACCATCCTTTGTTTCTCCCCTGTCTTCACTACTACCACCTGCGCTCTCCAGGGACTATTGCTGGCCTGGATTATGCCCTCCTTTAGTAGCCGCTGGACTTCGGACCGAATGAAGGTCCGGTCCTGGGCGCTGTACCGTCTGCTCCTAGTGGCGACGGGTTTGCAATCCGGGGTGAGGTTCGCAAACAAGGACGGGGGTTGCACCTTGAGGGTTGCGAGGCCGCAGATAGTGAGTGGGGGTATTGGGCCGCCGAATTTGAACGTAAGGCTCTGTAGATTGCATTGGAAATCTAATCCCAGCAAGGTGGGGGCACAGAGTTGGGGAAGGACGTTTAGTTTGTAGTTTTTGAACTCCCTCCCCTGCACCGTTAGGGTAACTATGCAGAATCCCTGGATCTGTCCGGAGTGGGATCCTGCAGCTAGGGAAATCTTTTGTGCGCTGGGATAGGTGGTCAAGGAACAGCGTCTTACCGTGTCGGGGTGTATAAAGCTCTCCGTGCTCCCGGAGTCGACTAGGCATGGCGTCTCGTGGCCGTTTATTAGCACCGTTGTCGTCGTCGTCTGGAGTGTCCGGGGCCCAGCTTGATCGAGCGTAATGGAAGCGAGACGTGGTTGTAGTAGTGGAGTGGGGTCCGCTGTTGCCGTCCAAGATGGCATCGGGGATGGACAAAATGGCCGCCCCATACATCGCACGTGGCTGGGGGGTCACAAGATGGCGGCGGGGGTGGACAAAATGGCCGCCCCCACGCATCGTACAGGTCTGGGGCGGTCCAAGATGGCGGCGCCCATCCTCCCCTCGTGGTGGCCGAGACCCAAACTGGCGGTGTCTGCGGGTCGCACATGGTGCGCTGGGGGGGCTGGGAGCGCTAGGACCGCGAGTGCTAGGACCGCGGGCGCTAGGACCGCGAGCGCTAGGACCGCGCGGAGCTCCCTCAACGGGGACAGCGGTCGTCGGGGCCCAAGTAGGTGGCGCCGGCGGGTCAGGCGTGGGGCGCGGGGTGGGGGTTAGGGGGGCGTTAGGGACACGCAAAACTCCCTCCTCTCCGTGGAGAGTGTTGGCCGGGACCCAAAGCGGTAGCGCCGGCGGCGGGTCATACATGGGCTGCGGGGAGGGGGGTTGGGGAGCGTAAGCGGCGTGCAGGGCTCCCTGTTCTCCCGGGACCGCGGTGGTCGGGACCCAGAGCGGCTGCGCCTGCGGGTCGTACATGGCGTGCTGGGGGGGTTGGGGCGCGTAAACGGCTTGCAGGGCTCCCTGTGCTCCCGGGACAGCGGCGACCTCGCGGGACCGGCACACAACCGCATAATGGCCCTTTTTCCCGCAGCTCTTGCAGATAGCTGCGCGGGCTGGGCAGCGCTGTTGGGGGTGTTTCGCCTGGCCGCAGAAATAACAGCGGGCGCCCCCGGTGCGACTCGGCGTTTGGACCGCGCAAACCTGTGGGGTGTCCGGGGGGGGGGGGGGTAGGGGGTTTGCCGCGCCGGGTACGTACGGGGCCCAATGGGCTGCCACGCGGTCGGGGCCGTAGGCGTGGGTATTACGCGCGGCCACGTCTAGGGAGGCTGCTAGGGCCCGTGCCTCTGAGAGTCCTAGCGACTCTTTTTCTAGAAGTCTTTGGCGGATTTGGGAGGATTGCATACCTGCCACAAAAGCATCGCGCATTAACATGTCCGTGTGTTCGTTTGCGTTCACCGACGGGCAGCTGCAGGCTCGTCCCAAAATCAGCAGCGCGGCGTAGAATTCGTCCATCGATTCTCCGGGACCTTGCCGTCTCGTCGCGAGCTGGTAGCGAGCGTAGATTTGGTTAACTGGGCGGACATAGAGACTTTTCAGTGCTGCGAACGCCGTCTGGAAATCCTCCGCGTCTTCGATGAGGGAGAAAATCTCCGTGCTCACCCTCGAGTGCAGGACCTGCAGTTTTTGGTCTTCTGTGACCCGGCCGGTGGTTGTTCTGAGGTAGGCCTCGAAGCAAGTCTGCCAGTGCAGGCTGCTGCCGCGTTCACTGCGTGGGGGCTGATCCTCAGGCATTCCGGAATGATCCTGAGCTCCATAGTCCTTTATAGGCACGCTTAATAAATTGTAGCGCACAAAGACTCCGTGAGACGAATAGAGTGAAGTCGATGAGGCTTTATTAAGCGTGTCTGTTCCCTCGCAGCTCGATAGTAAACTGGCCTGCAGGGGAAGACTCCGGCTTCTTATACTCCGCCTTCAGGGCGGAGCTAGAGGTCAACGGCCAACCAGGACCCGGGATCTGTCAGCCAATGACATTGGGGCTTCCAGTCCCACATGACCCCCAATACATACTACCACAACCATGTTAAAGGCGACTGTTACCACTGGCCACCACCCCCGCCGGACTCTTTTTTTAACAGGGGTGAATGTGGTATTATCAGGTATTGCGGTACCTAAGAGGCTGATGACCATTGGTTAAACCTAGGAGTTTACCATTGGCTGTTGATACGTAGCTCCACCCCGACAGGCGAAGTATAAGAACCGGTGCCATCCCAGCAGCCTTCACTTTCTGTACCGAAGCTGCTGGGGAACAAGTTCTAGTCGATTAAAGCCTTCAGTTATGAAATCACTTCGTCTTGAGTGTAATTGATCGTGCATCAAGAGATAAGGAGACATTTCTTCACACAAAGAGTGGTGAGCCTGTGGAATTCATTACCACAGCAAGTAGTTGATGCTAAAACTTTGAATATATTCAAGAGCTGGCTGGATATAGCACTTGGGGAGAATGGGGTCAAAGGCTATGGTGGGAAAGCAGGATTAGGCTATTGAGTTGGATGATCAGCCATCATCATGATGAATGGCGGAGCCGGCTCGAAGTGCCAAAAGGCCTCCTCCTGCTCCTATCTTCTATGTATGTATCTTCTATGTATTTCAAACCATGCTTATGTTCACAAGGAACGGCCTCTTGGGTTTTTGTTACGATTTTGGGAGAGTCGATAATTAGACATTCTGCGGAATTCTCTGTGCCAGAAACTAAGTTCTGACACCAGGACTGAATTAGTGGTGTTCTACCACAGCAAAATTGCCCTCGTTCCTAGACCAATCCACCAACTGTTAAGGGACTAGCACCGGTGCCAAAAAGAACACAAAGAATGAAGAGAAATAACAAAGAAAATTACAGTAAAAGTCTTACAACACCAGGTTAAAGTCCAACAGGTTTATTTCAAATTACTAGCTTTCGGAGCGCAGGTAATCTCGCCGGCATCTCCATAGCAAAGAAAATTACAGCACAAGAACAGGCCCTTCGCCCTCCAAGCCTGCACTGACCATGCTACCTGTCTGAACAAACCCCCTACCCTTCCGGGGACCATATCCCTCTATTAACTTCCGATTCATGTATTTGTCAAGATGCCCTTAAATGTCACTATCGTCCCTGCTTCCACTACCTCCCCCAGCAGCGAGTTCCAGGCTCCCACCACCCACTGTGTAAAAAACGTGCCTCGTACATCTCCTCTAAACCTTGCCCCTCTCACCTTAAACCTATGCCCCCTAGTAATTAACCCTTCCACTCTGTGAAAAAGCATCTGATTATCCACTCTGTCCATGCCCCTCATAATCTTGTAGACTTCTATCAGGTCGCGCCTTAGCCTCCGTTCTTCCAGTGAGAACGAACAGAGGGTGGAATCCCCTCCCCCCCCGCTGGGTCGGGGAATTGGTGCGGCGCTGCGTGAATCGCGCCACGCCGCCCCGATGCCGGGACGCACTGTGCCATTGGCGCCGGCGTGGTTGGCGCGGCGCCGGTCAGGGTACGCGCCGACTCTCTGGCCCAGGACGGCACTGGCCGGCGCTCCGATTCTCCGGCTCGGATGGGCTGAACTGCCGGCAACAAAAAGCCGAGTCCCACCGGTGCCTTTTTAACGTCCTCTGAGCCGGCAGGACCTCGGCGTTGAAGGGTCCGGGGGCGGCCTGCGGGGGGGGGGGGGGGGGGGGGGGGGGTCCGACCCCGGGTGGGGGGGTGGGGGGGCCTCTGTAGTGGCCTGGCCCGCGATCGGGGCCCACCGATCGGCGGGCTGGCCTCTCTGTCTGGAGACCTCCTTTCCTCCGCGCCGGCTCCTGTAGCCCTACGCCATTTGGTGTCGGGGCCGGCGCAGGGAACAAGGCCACTGCGCATGTGCTAGTTGGCACCGGCCCAACTGCGCATGCACGGACTCCGCGGCGCCGAGTTGACGATGGGAATGGCAGCTGGAGCGGCGTGGGCCGCTGGATCAGGGAATGGCACTCAAGAGGCTGACAAGGTGCAGCCACAAATAAGCACTCCACTCCCCACACACATCCGTCCCAACCAACAAGATGGCAGCAAGGTGAGCGGCACCACGATTCACTGATACTGAACTGGAAACCCTACTCGACGCAGTGGAGGAGAGGGGGCTGCCCTCTACCTGGGGTGGGAACAGGTGGGAGAGCTCGCCAGCGCCATGAGCATCACTGGTAGGACCGGCCAGCAGTGTCGCAAGAAACTGCACAAGCTCCTCAGGGCAGCCAGGGTGAGGAGGCAGCACTATGTGCCTCACATGAACACCCAATCCACACACCCACAGCTCCACTTCCCAGATGGTGACCAAATCCCTACCCTGCACCCGCTGCCAACACCCATGCCGGGTGCCCTGCCCACGAAAGCCACCAGCTGCCGTCCGGGTAGGTTTCGGGCTTCTGGAAAGGACAGTCCAATCTATAGTGGAAATGCAGTCGCAGAGCCAGAGACTGCATGAGGGGGTGTCGGCAATTATCCAGCGCCTGCAGGTGCAGTTGGAGAAGTCAAACCGCCTACAGGAGCAGGAAATGGTGCCTGCCATGGATGCCACGCAGGCGAACTCCGCACGGGTGGCATCCTCTGTGGAGGCCTTGGGTGAAGGGTTTGGCCATGGGCCAAGATGTCCGAGGCCTGGAGCACTCTGTGCGAGCAGTGGCCTAGGCCCAGGACAAGGCTGCCCTGTCACAGGCAGCCATGTGCCAGAGCCACCTGGACATTGCAACCGCGCAGTTGAGCATGGCCCAGTCACAGTGGACCATGGCTGAGAGCATTGCTGGAATTGCCCAGGCGCTGTCCAATGTGGCACATACACAGAGGAAGGTGGCACAGTCACTGGTTGATGTGGCACAGACCCAGAAAGTACAGTCATAGATCATAGATCATAGAATTTCCAGTGCCGAAGGAGGCCATTCAGCCCATCAAATCTGCACTGGCCCCTGGATAGATCACCCTATCTAAGCCCACATCTCCACCCTATCCCCACGACTCTGTAACCCCATCTAACGTTTTTGGTCACTAAGGGCAATTTATCATGGCCAATCCACCTAACCTGCACATCTTTGGACTGTGGGAGGAAACCGGAGCACCCGGAGGATACCCACGCAGACACAGGGAGACTGTGCGGACTCCGAGGACAGTGACCCAAGCCGGGAATCGAACCTGGGACCCTGGAGCTGTGAAGCAACTGTGCTAATCACTATGCTACCGTGCCGCCAGTCACAGCGTGATGTGGCACAGTCCCAGAGGGAGGTGGTTCACTCCCTGTGCACCATGGCCACGAGCTTCGAGACCCTGATCGGGGCGAGCATGGGCCTCCAAGACTGACAGAGCCAAGTGACGGGGGAGCCTCAGGCGTTAGCTCCACTCACACCTCTGTCCCATGGAGTAGCTGGAGACTATTGGTCAGCCCGAAGGAGCAGGAGGTGATGAGGCCCATGCCATTGACTCACGCAGGAAGGCGCTGGAACAGCACAGTTGCTCGGAATCCTCCCGGTGCATCTGGTGAGCAGCGGACAGAACCGGGCCCATCCGGTTCCATCACGCCAACTGACACACCTCAACAGCAGCTGGGCCCATCCAGGCCCATTTGCCCCAGAAGACGGCTGCCAAAGGGGACCCAGATCACAGGAAGGGAACCACAGCAGGTCACCTCCCCTTCTGATGTGCCACCTAGGGATCCACCAAGGCGTAAAATTAGGGCCCGTAGGCCAGAAAATTAGACACCAGTTAATTTGGCATGGTTACAAGGCGCAGTACAGTGATAGGGGCGAGGGCTCGTATCTGTATATATTTGTTCACATTAAACACCTATGCACAGCGTTACAACCTGCCTCAGCGCTCTGTCAGTAAGGTGTGTGGGATGGGCCAGTCTGGCTGCCACAGAGTGGTCGGGGGGGGGGGGGGGGGGAAATGGATGAACATTGGGGTAGGCTTGGCCCAAGGACCACAGTTCCACCAGCGCTCACTGCTCCAATGTCCCACCCCCATACCCCCCAAACCATACCCACCTCCAACACCCCTGGGATTCGATGTGACCGTGTGATGGAATGGCCAGCTCGTATGCAGGCATCACCCAGGTAGACAGAAACAAGTGCTACCATAGGCAGGAGTCAGACATTGTCAAATGATGTAGAACACCAGAGTTCATCGCAGAGCGGGTTGCCATCATTCTCCATCCCATGGCCCAGACCCGCCGTTACTTCCAACCCAGGGCCCTCACCCTGCAATGCAGGTACAAATCATGGAGGGGGTTGCAAGGCAGGGTAGGGGAGGTTGAGCAGGGAGGGTGTTCATTGGAGGGGGCGGCTGCCCGGGGGAAGTGAATTGTGAATTGCGACTGGAGATTGGCAGTTGTTGGTGTTGAGTACTGAGGCTGTTGCAGCAAAGCCGTTGTCATGGGGTATGCTGGTGTAGAGTGCCGAGACGCCCATTGTGACGAGGAATGTTCCTGGTTCAACTGGTCCATGGGTGCTGAGTTTAGAACATAGAACATAGAAAATACAGCACAGGACAGGCCCTTCGGCCCACGATGTTGTGCCGAACCTTTGTCCTAGATTAATCATAGATTATCATTGAATTTACAGTGCAGAAGGAGGCCATTCGGCCCTTTGAGTCTACACCGGCTCTTGGAAAGAGCACCCCACCCAAACTCAACACCTCCATCCAACACCAAGGGCAATTTGGACATTAAGGGCAATTTATCATTGGCCAATTCACCTAACCCGCACATCTTTGGATTGTGGGAGGAAACCGGAGCACCCGGAGGAAACCCACGCAGACACGGGGAGGACGTGCAGACTCCGCACAGACAGTGACCCAAGCCGGAATCGAACCTGGGACCCTGGAGCTGTGAAGCAATTGTGCTATCCACAATGCTACCGTGCTGCCCTTGAGGACAAATAAATCTACACTATATCATTTAACCGTAATCCATGTACCTATCCAATAGCTGCTTGAAGGTCCCTAATGTTTCCGACTCAACTACTTCCACAGGCAGTGCATTCCATGCCCCCACTACTCTCTGGGTAAAGAACCTACCTCTGATATCCCTCCTATATCTTCCACCTTTCACCTTAAATTTATGTCCCCTTGTAATGGTTTGTTCCACCCGGGGAAAAAGTCTCTGACTGTCTATCTATTCCCCTGATCATCTTATAAACCTCTATCAAGTCGCCCCTCATCCTTCTCCGTTCTAATGAGAAAAGGCCTCAACCTTTCCTCGTAAGACCTACTCTCCATTCCAGGCAACATCCTGGTAAATCTTCTTTGCACCTTTTCCAAAGCTTCCACATCCTTCCTAAAATGAGGCGACCAGAACTGTACACAGTACTCCAAATGTGGCCTTACCAAAGTTTTGTACAGCTGCATCATCACCTCACGGCTCTTAAATTCAATCCCTCTGTTAATGAACGCGAGCACACCATAGGCCTTCTTCACAGCTCTATCCACTTGAGTGGCAACTTTCAAAGATGTATGAACATAGACCCCAAGATCTCTCTGCTCCTCCACATTGCCAAGAACTCTACCGTTAACCCTGTATTCCGCATTCATATTTGTCCTTCCAAAATGGACAACCTCACACTTTTCAGGGTTAAACTCCATCTGCCACTTCTCAGCCCAGCTCTGCATCCTATCTATGTCTCTTTGCAGCCGACAACAGCCCTCCTTACTATCCACAACTCCACCAATCTTCGTATCGTCTGCAAATTTACTGACCCACCCTTCAACTCCCTCATCCAAGTCATTAATGAAAATCACAAACAGCAGAGGACCCAGAACTGATCCCTGCGGTACGCCACTGGTAACTGGGATCCAGGCTGAATATTTGCCATCCACCACCACTCTCTGACTTCTATCGGTTAGCCAGTTCGTTATCCAACTGGCCAAATTTCCCATTATCCCATGACTCCTTACTTTCTGCATCAGCCTACCATGGGGAACTTTATCAAATGCCTTACTAAAATCCATGTATACTACATCCACTGCTTTACCTTCATCCACATGCTTGGTCACCTCCTCAAAGAATTCAATAAGATTTGTAAGGCAAGACCTACCCCTCATAAATCCGTGCTGACTATCCCTAATCAAGCAGAGTCTTTCCAGATGCTCAGAAATCCTATCCTTCAGTACCCTTTCCATTACTTTGCCTACCACCGAAATAAGATTAACTGGCCTGTAATTCCCAGGGTTATCCCTAGTCCCTTTTTTGAACAGGGGCACGACATTCGCCACTCTCCAATCCCCTGGTACCACCCCTGTTGACAGTGAGGACGAAAAGATCATTGCCAACGGCTCTGCAATTTCATCTCTTGCTTCCCATAGAATCCTTGGATATATCCCGTCAGGCCCGGGGGACTTGTCTATCCTCAAGTTTTTCAAAATGCCCAACACATCTTCCTTCCTAACAAGTATTTCCTCAAGCTTACCAATCTGTTTCACACTGTCCTCTCCAACAATATCACCCCTCTCATTTGTAAATACAGAAGAAAAGTACTCGTTCAAGACCTCTCCTATCTCTTCAGACTCAATACACAATCTCCCGCTACTGTCCTTGATCGGACCTACCCTCGCTCTTGTCATTCTCATATTTCTCACATATGTGTAAAATGCCTTGGGGTTTTCCTTGATCCTACCCGCCAAAGATTGTTCATGCCCTCTCTTAGCTCTCCTAATCCCTTTCTTCAGTTCCCTCCTGGCTATCTTGTATCCCTCCAATGCCCTGTCTGAACCTTGTTTCCTCAGCCTTACATAAGTCACCTTTTTCCTCTGAACAAGACATTCAACCTCTCTTGTCAACCATGGTTCCCTCACTCGACCATCTCTTCCCTGCCTGACAGGGACATACATATCAAGGACACGTAGCACCTGTTCCTTGAACAAGTTCCACATTTCACTTGTGTCCTTCCCTGACAGCCTATGTTCCCAACTTATGCACTTCAATTCTTGTCTGACAACATCGTATTTACCCTTCCCCCAATTGTAAACCTTGCCCTGTTGCACGTACCTATCCCTCTCCATTACTAAAGTGAAAGTCACAGAATTGTGGTCACTATCTCCAAAATGCTCCCCCACTAACAAATCTATCACTTGCCCTGGTTCATTACCCAGTACTAAATCCAATATTGCCCCTCCTCTGGTCGGACAATCTACATACTGTGTTAGAAAAGCTTCCTGGACACACTGCACAAACACCACCCCATCCAAACTATTTGATCTAAAGAGTTTCCACTCAATATTTGTGAAGTTAAAGTCACCCATGACTACTACCTATGACTTCTGCACCTTTCCAAAATCTGTTTCCCAATCTGTTCCTCCACATCTCTGCTACTATTGGGGGGCCTATAGAAAACTCCTAACAAGGTGACTGCTCCTTTCCTATTTCTGACTTCAACCCATACTACCTCAGTAGGCTGATACTCCTCGAACTGCCTTTCTGCAGCTGTTATACTATCTCTAATTAATAATGCCACCCCCCCACCTCTTTTACCACCCTCCCTAATCTTATTGAAACATCTATAACCAGGGACCTCCAACAACCATTTCTGCCCCTCTTCTATCCAAGTTTCCGTGATGGCCACCACATCGTAGTCCCAAGTACCGATCCATGCCTTAAGTTCACCCACCTTATTCCTGATCTTCTTGCGTTGAAGTATACACACTTCAACCCATCTCCGTGCCTGCAAGAAGTTTCTGTAAGAAGTCGTCGTATCGCGACAGAAGCTGGGCGTTCCTTGTACAATGGGTTTCAAGATGCCCTCGATGCAGCCAGAGAGGTTCTCATACAGGGCCCCATTGCCTGATACGATAGGACAGCCTGGTGTGTTGGCCTTGTGTATTTTCGGGAGGCAGTAGAGATCTCCAACGCAGGGAGTGCATGGGATGAGAGCACGTAGGGTGCTCTGAATGTCTGGATCCAAGGTCTTGATCAGTCTGTTGAGTTGGCGGGTGTGTTCCTTGGTCGGATCTGCGGGTAACGGTCTGTCGTGTTCCTGGTTGTTGAGCTGTCGGTACATTTCTTTGCAGTAGTCAGTCCTGTTCAGTATGACGGTGGCCCCTCCTTTGTCTGCTGGTTTGATGACGATGTTGCAGTTGGTCTTACGAGCGCGGATGGCGTTGCATTGTGCTTGGGTGACGTTCGGGGCTGTCTTGTGAATGCGACTGATGAATCTTGCATTGTTGTGACTCCTCATGGCTTGAGCATGCATGTCGAGTCTAGGGCAGCGGCCTTCCGGAGGGGTCCAATTCGACTCTTTCCTCTTCGGTTGCCGCATTGCTGCAACAGCCTCAGTACTCAACACCGACAACTGCCAATCTCCAGACGCAATTCTGCAACTCATCCGCTTCATTCTGGATCACACCGACCTCCATGACGTTGCGGATGGAAGGACCCCGTGGCGTGAAAATTCAGAGCGACCGTTACCTTGATGTCTACCGGGAGCGGGTGTCCATCCCCATTCCCCTGCAGTGCCAGGTGCGTCACGATCTGGCAGATAAGTCGCACTGACTCCCTGCTCAGCAGGAGTCTTCGACGGCATGCCCGGTCTGGCAGGTCTTTGAATGACAGGCGGTGCCGGTACACAAGAGGCCTCATGCAAAGCCTCCTTTGTACCTCCTCCTTGACCTGTTTGCACCTCCTCATTGGCCTGTTGGGCGGCCGCCTCTCCATCCTCACCGGCTGCCTCCTGTTGCTCTTGGGCAGGCTCCGCTGTAGCAGCTTCCTTCTCAAGCAGCTCCAGCTCGTACAGCCTCAGTGCTTCCTCCTACAGATGGACGATAGAAAAGTCAATACAGTTACAAAGTTAGATTCATATCCTGTTCCTCATATGGAAGACTTTATTGAGAAGGTAGGTCAAGCGAGTTTTATTACCAAACTTAACTTGTTTAAAGGATACTGGTAGATAAATTTAGCAGGCAGGGCGAAGGAAGTTTCGGCTTTTGTAATGCCAAATGGTCTGTTCCAATTTAAAATTATGTCATTTGGAATGAAGAATGCACCAGCAACATTCCAGAGACTAACCACCATGGCCATTCCTGGACTAAAGTATGGTGCAGCATACAAAGACGATTTGGTGGTGTTCAGTCAATTGTGGAATGAGCATTTAGAACATTTAAATAAATTGTTTTATTGACTACAAGAGATTGGCTTGGTGGTAAACTTGCTAAAAGTGAATTTGCAAAAGCTCAGGCCACATTTTGAGGCCATACTGTTGGACATGGTCAGATGGCCCCACGGAATGTGAAAATGAAAGCTATTGGGGTGTTCCCAACACCATCAACGAGAAGAGAAGTTCTGAGATTTCTGGGCATGTGTGGTTTCCACAGGAAATTCGTGCCAATATTTAGCAGTGTGGTTGCTCCACTGACTGAACTTCTGAAAAAACGCAGGAAATTTCATTGGACGACAGAATGTTAGGAGGCATTTGACAATCTGAATACTGTGTTAACCACCACATGAGTGTTGGCGACATCTAATTATGCCAAGCAATTTAAGGTGGCCATTGATGCGAGTGATGTGGGTGTGAGGGCTCTACTGTTACAGGAAGATAGCAAAGGATAGAAAGGCCTGTTGGTTATTTTTCATGGAAAGTAAATATGCATCCAAAGAAGTATTTGACCATCGAGAAGAAGATATTGGGCAGGGTTCTCTGTTGCCTGACGCTGAAATCGGAATCGGGGCCGGCGGCGATTTGACTCCGGTTTGCGATTCTCTGCCCCCTCTAAACCGCCGTTATTATGGCGCGCAGTCGCAGTGCCAGTGGCGAATCATCAGCCGGCCCACCCACGATGCTCCGCCACCAATTGGCCGAGTTCCTGACGCCGTGGGACACGTGTGGTCACACAAATCATGAACCGGGCGTGGCGGCTGTGGACTGTGTCCAGCGGTGCCACACTCAGCCAGGATTCATGCCGTTGGCCGGGGGGCTTCTGTGAGGGCTGGGGGTACTGGTGGGGGGTGGCCAGGGGGTGGCCAGGGAGTGGACTGTGGCCCCTCATCACCGGTACCGGAATCGATGAGGGGTTTGCGGCGATTTATTTGACTTGACCCTCCCGTGGATTCACCATTCGAGCTGACACTTAGCCGCAGGAACGGAGAATCCCGCCCATTGAGTTTGGTACTGGCGTTGCAACATTTTGATATTTATGTTGCTCACAATTCTTCGGAAACAGTTGTATTTACAGACCATAATCCATTAAAGTTGTTGGAGAAGTTTAAGGATCAATAATAATAATCTTTATTGTCACAAGTAGGCTTATAGTAACACTGCAATGAAGTTACTGTGTAAAGCCCCTCGTCTTTTCGGGTACACAGAGGGAGAGTTCAGAATGTCCAAATTACCTAACAGCACGTCTTTCGGGACTTGTGGAAGGAAACCGGAGCACCCGGAGGAAACCCTCGCAGACACGGGGAGAACGTGGAGACTCCACACAGACAGAGACCCTAGCCGGGAATTGAAGCTGGAACACTGGCGCTGTGCAGCAACAGTGCTAACCACTGTGTGGCACGGTAATGCAAGACTGTTTAGATGGAGTTTATTGCTACAACCATTTAACTTGAAAATTATACATGTAGCAGGAAGAGAAAACGTGTTTGCAGGTGCTTTATAGTGACTTTGAGGTGTGAGAAGACTAGAACGTTCGAAGTTGGAAAAGAAATACAAATGGACTATGCTCATATTTACATTTGATTCTCTAAATGTAGCAAGATATGTATCTTCAAGAGTATTTGTGGTGTTTAGTAGTGAACAGCATTTAAAAGGTTTTTGAAAAATGAAGCCATCTTTTCATATTGCTAGTTCATTATGTTTAAGGGGAAGTGTGATGAATGCAAGAAATTGGTATATAGATTCCATTATAAGTATCTGGTGCCTGGGTTAGTCTGTGTACATATATATTGCAGTGATATTTTTTTAAAATCCTGGTTTAAAAGGAAGACATATACCGTGGCTGCAGAAGGTGAAATTAAGATGCCATAAGAGTGAGATCATCATTATTTCAAACTATGTTCATGTTTACAATGAAAGGCCTCATGGGTTTTTGTTATGATTTCTGGGGAGTAGAAAATTAGATACAGTAGACGGGATTCTCCGTCCCACTGCACCAGATTTCTGGTGCGGCACGGTGGCGGATTTCTCCATTTCGCCAGCTGGTCAATGGGGTTTCCCATTGTGGGCCAGCTTCACGCCGTCGGTAAACCCTTGGGATGTCGGCAAAATGGAGAATCCCGAAGGCGGAGAATTCATCCCATTATGTTTCAACTTAAGTAATTAGGTCATGGGATTTAAGTGGGATAAAGATGATAGTAATGGGAGGAGCCAGGGCTGAAGCAGTCAATTTTGAGTTGAGAAAGTTTTTGGCTCAGAGCTGAACAGTAGCTTCTGCAAACGGCTCTCAGGTTAAGCAATAGTTTGACACAGACAAGAATCTGCGGCCTGTTTCCTGACAGGATTTCTCTCTTCAACTGGTCTTTCAAAAGATCTTTCTATCTAAAGATAAGCAAGTAATCCTGTGTCCGCTAATTTTATTTAAATGTGGGTTTTGACCTGTGATGGGTTTTGCATGATTGGAGATAAACAAAGTAGCAGTTACGAGTTAAAGTGTTTGATTTTAGTGTTAAGCATTGTTTAACTGGTCATTGCAAGGTATATTTCTGTGCTGTTAAAGGTAGTTTAATACTGTGGTAACAATAAAGTTGTTTTAATATACCATACCTCTATTTGTGTGTGGAATCATTCTTGAAGCGAAGTATCCTTACCTACAAATTAAAAAAATTATTGGGGTTCCCGTCCGGTATCCTAGCAAATGTTGGGGTCTGGTCCAGGATCATAAAAGCACGGCTAGTTCTGGATCACAAGTTTCCAGTACAGCTGCTGGGATGTTGTCAGGCCCATATCCTTTGCTGTATCTCGTGCATTCAGCAATTGCTTGATATCAAGTAGAATGAATTATATTATTGGTGGTAGGCATGGGTGTGAGAGATAATGGTGGGGGACCTGGTTGTCAGGGATCCTGTCCTAATTGTGGTTGGGTTTATGGGACGGTCCACCGTTGCTCATGGGTGTGTTCAGTGGTGGTTGTACAAGTGTCCAATGGTCATTGAGGAGGGGCAGATGATGATCAGGGATTAGATGGTGGTTGTTTATAGAAAACAGTTGTTTGGATTGTATTTGTTTATTATCACGTGTCCCAAGGTATAGTGAAAAGTATTTTTCTGGGTGAGCAGCTCAAACAGATCATTTAGTACATGAAAAGAAAAGAAAATACATAATAGGGCAACACAAGGTACACAATGTAAATACATAGACACCGTCATCGGGTGAAGCATACAGGAGTGAAGTATTAATCAGGTCAGTCCATAAAAGGGTCTGGTAACAGTGGGGAAGAAGCTGTTTTTGAGTCTGTTTGTGCGTGTTCTCAGGCTTTTGAATCTCCTGCCCGATGGAAGAAGTTGGAAGAGTGAGTAAGCTGGGTAGGAGGGGTCTTTGATTATGCTGCCTGCATTCCCCAGGCATGGTACATATCAGATGCATTCAGCCCTTCTTTACATCTTGACAGTTGACAACTCACCTTACCCTCTGTACTCTTTGGATTCTGGCCCCTTGAACAAACCTGATTTTAATTTTTCCACTAATGATAGTTGTACCTTCAGCTGTCATGGCCAGAAGCTCTGCAATTTCCTATTTAAGCCTCTCCATCTCTCCTCCTTAAGAACACACCTTAAAACTTAACTGTTTAATTGAACATTTGGTGCTTGGCTCATATTACTCCTTCCCTGGCTTGATGTCAAGCTTTACTGCATAACGTTGCTGTGAAGTGCCTTTGGATATTTTTGTGTGAAAGATGCTATATCAGTACAAGTTGTTGTTGTTATTTGATAGCTTAAGGGTTGAATCCACAATTCTGTACTGCTGGTGGGGAGGATGGTTGTGGATAATACATGTCAGAAAGTCCTGGTATTCATTGCTGGTTTTTCATCTCTTGATTTTAATGGTAGGAAAATCATGAGCAGGGAACACACCTGTGAAATAATCCCTTCAGGTAATTCTACATTTCCCTTTGCATATTATGTCTTACTGTTGTCTGCAGCTTAGCATTGCACATCAGGAATACATATCTCATAACTGGGCTCAGTGGGCAATGTGTCTGTAACACAGGCTGACAGCTGGGTTGTGTATCAGACACATTACTTAATATGTCCACTGTTGTGAAATGTGCTATCTTCTAAGAATAAGCAAACGATAGGTTCCGGCAATTAGAATTCTTTTTTTTTTGTGCCTATTTTGTTCAGTGTTTTAGATGAGATTGTGATGAAGAACAAAATATAATTACATATATGCATGCCCTCACCTTCACTCCTGAATTGTTATGACCCCCTGGGAAGGAAGGGAGTGTGCACCGCCTGACTCCCATTAACTCATAACGAGTATGAACTCCCCCTGGTAATTGGGGGCTAAGTTTCCCCTTTAACAGGAAGATTCCACAATATAAAAACCCCAGCCTGGGTGTAGGTCACGGAGGGTGATGCTTCAGGGTGTGGGAATTTAGTACTGTATCTTAATAAATCTCTTTGTTATAGCTCACTGTACGTCCTATGAGTGTTTCTTGCTGGTTGGATTCTACAAGAATCATATTTAAAAGTACCTAAGGTTTATTTGAACATATCATTGGATGCCTGTTGTCAGTGCTTCAGATTTACAAGGTAGATAGTCACAGAAACTATTTTTTCTTCTTTTAAAATGTGGTATAGAATCATAGAATCTCTGCAGTGCAGAAGGAGGCCATTCAGCCCATCGAGTCTGCAGCAACCCTCTGAAAGAGTACCCTACCTAGGCTCAATTCCTTGCCCTAACCCTGTAACCCCGCCTGATGTTTGGACACTAGTGGCAATTTAACATGGCCAACCCACATAACCTGCACATCTTTGGTCTGTGGGAGGAAGCCGGAGCACCCGGAGGAAACCCAGGCAGAGACGGGGAGAATGTGCCAACTCCATCTGGTATAGACTGAACAAAACATATTCCTCTTAGAATTATTTTCCTTTCAGCTTTATTAACTGAGGAAACCTTTAGCATCTAGACCGAATCAGAATACAAAACTAAGACCATTTCTAATGCATGGTTCTATGTTGCAGTATGTCAATCATTCTTTGACATTATCTCTTGCATTTTTTCAGCTGTAGCCTGACTCAAGGTTAAATGCTATCCGATTTAGCTTCCTACATTTAATGTTTGCAGATTTCAAAGATTAAGTTTAAGCTTCAGACTGATATTGTGTTTTATTTATCCTGGAATAATGTCTGATTAACGAGGATAAATCCTCCTACCTTTTCAGATATGTCAAGACTTGATAGTGTGTCTATAATTCCCCACCCGCCTGATAGCACAATGTCCTTCCAGTTCTCAACTTTAGTCCTTCTTAAAAAGAAAGACTTGCATTTATATATCGCCTCTCACAAATCAGGGCACCTTCAAGCCCTATACAGCAAGACTATCGGAATCTTACTCCATATGAAAACTATCATATTAGATACTTTTCAACTATTTTCTCCCTGCAGTATAAATGCATATTTGTAAATGGTGTACAATTTTGCTATCTTTTGTGCGCAGAGTACATCTTCCCCAAGAGGAGATATTTAATAACTCTCAGCAAAGATTTATCCCCTTGAGAAAGAAGGCCTCTAGAAGAAGGATGTATCATTTGTGGCTAGATAAGGAAGTTAAGGATATATCAAATTGAAAGAACCATTGGGCAATTCTGCGCAGAAGGAGGCCGATCCTTCTGTGTGTCTGTACCTCCTCTTGACAATAGCAGCTCACCGGGTCCCCCCCTCCCACTATTTTTTAAACAAATTTAAAGTACCCAATTCTTTTTTTTTCCCAATTAAAGGGCAATTTAGTGTGGCCAATCCACCTACCCTGCACATCTTTGGATTGTGGGGGTGAAACCCACGCAGACACGGGGAGAATGTACAAACTCCACACGGACAGTGACCCGGGGCTGGGATTGAAATTGGGTCCTTGGCACCATGAGGTAGCAGTGCTAACCACTGTGTCACCGTGACCCCCCCCCCCCCTCCCCCCCCCCACCCCTCCATCTTTTCCCTGTCGGTTTGTAATTTGTTTCTCTTCAGATAATTATCCAATTCCCTTTTGAAAACTGTGATTGAATTTGCCTTCACCACACTCTCAAGCAGGGCGTTCTGGCTCCTCAACACAAACTGCATGAAAATATTTTTCCTCATGTGTTGTTTCTTTCACTTATCATCTTGAATCTGTGCCTTCTGGTCCTGAAATCTTCCACGAATGATAATAGTTTCTCCCTATTTTCTCTGTCCTGGGGCGTCATTCTCCGCCGGCGGGAGTCTCCGTTCTGCCGGCACCGGGGGGTTTCCCGACGGCGTGGGGCTGCCCCACAATGGGAAACCCCATTGACCGGCCAGTGTTACGGAGACTCCCGCCGGCCGGTCGACGCAGAAATGTGGCGGGGCGGGTAGGAGAATTTCGCCCCAGATCTTTCATGATTTTGAATACATCCATCAAATCTTCACTCTCCCTTCTCTTCTCTACAGAGAACAGGCAGTTTCTACAATCTATCCACATAACTCAAGCTCCTCATCCCTGGAATAATCCTCATGAATCATTTCAGCACTCTCTCTAATGCCTTCTTCTCCTTCCTAAAGTGTTGTTCATGGAACTCGGCACATTTATCCAGTTGAGGCCGAATGAGTCTTATTATATAGGTTTATCATAATGTCCTTGCTGTGTACTCTATGCCCCATTACTAAAGCCCAGGATGCTGTATGCTTTATTAAGCATTTTCACAACATGCCCTGCCACCTTGAATAACATGTGCACATATACCCCCAGATCCCCCCTTTTGAATTGTATCCTTTATTTTCTATTGTCATTCCTCATTCTCCCGCCCAAAATGAATCACTTCATACTTCTGCATGTTAAGTTTCATCTGCCTCTCGTCCATCCATTCCATTAGCCTGCCCAAGCCCTCTTGAAGTCTAACAGTATCTTCCTCACAGTTCACATGCTTTCAAGTTTTGTGTGAGCTGCAAATGTTGAAATTGTGCCCAACTCTAGGTCATTAATATGTATCAAGAAAAGCAGTGGTCCTAACCCATGAGGTAAGGCAGCAGATGCATGGGAATACCACCCCTGGAAGCTCCCCTCCAAGTCACCCACCATCCTGACTTGCACCTATATTGCCATTCCTTTACCATCACTGGATCAAATCTTGGAATTACCTTTCTAACAGCACTGTAGGTGTACCTGCACCAGACGGACTGTACCACTACCTTCTCAAGGACAATTAGTGATGTGCAACACATGATGACCATGCCAATGACCCATGAAATACATTTTTTAAACTCAGCGTCACAGGCAAATACCCATTTTAATGGGGCAAATGCCCATAAATCGTTTTGATTTCATTATCTCTTTGCCGCAGAATTTTGTTTTAATTATTAATGTTTTTTGGAGGGCATGTTTCTCCTTTTTTCATGCAATTTTATTTTTTTTAGATCTGCCATTGTGCATGATCCCATTGACAAATGCTGGACTCCTAACTGTCAGGCGCCACGAGGCAACTTCAAACTTCACAGGCAGCACAGGTACTACCCTGTCACAAAGTTAGATTGGAAAATGTACAGAAGTTTCCATGTTATTCTATTATTGTTATCACACTGTGCTACAAGTTTCCTTTGTTTCTGAGGTCCTGTCATACCTCCTTTAACGTTTTTAGTTTCCTTTTAGGTGATCCCAAGCTAGCCCATTGTTACATAGGAACATTGTTTTGTCCTTCACTTCATATTGTTTCTAGTTTAATAAATCCTGTTGTGTTGCCAACTGTAGTTGAATGTGAATTCCAGGCAGAAGCGCTTAGCAACATGTTATAGCAGTATGAGGAATAGGAGTAGGCCATTCAGCCTCTCATCATGGCGAATCTATATCTCAATTCCAATTGCTCGCCCCTTTGTTCAATAAACCGAAGTATCTTTATTTCACAAACATTCTTCAATTCAATTGTTTGAACTCTTTAATCAGCCTAACTCCAATGACTTTTGAGGTATTGCACAATGTTCAAGTCCATTCACAATTCCTCAGATAATGAAGGAGTTTGTGTCCACATGCAATCGGATCTGGGCAACATCCCCATTTGTGCTGATGAATGGCAAGTAACATTCATGCAACAGTGCCAAACAATTACCATTTCTTACAAGAGAGAGCATAACAATCTACCCTTGGCATTATCATTGCTAAATTATACACCAACAATTTCCTGGGCATCATCTTTGGCCAGGACCTGAATTGGACCAGCCACATAAACTCTATGATGAGAAGAATGGGCCAGAGCCTGGATATTCTGCAGTAAGTGGCTAACCTCTTGCATAAAGCCTTCCTATACCTGCAAGTTAGCATTGTGAAGGAATACTGTTCACGTTCCTGGATAGTTGCGGGTTGCACCAATAATCAGTAAGCACAGGTTCATTCAAGGCAAAGCAAAAGTGTGGGAATGCAATAGTTACCAGGGATTCAATGGTAAAGGGAATTGGTAGGCGTTTCTGTGACTCCAGGATGGTATGTTACCTGCCTGGTGCTGGGGTCAAGATGTCTCAGAGCAGTTCCAGGACATTCTGGAGGGGAGGGTGAGCTGCTAGTGGTTGTGGTGCACATTGGTGCAAAAGGCGTAGGCATAAAAAAAGGATGAGGTCGTAAAAGCAGAATAAAGCGAGTTAGGAAGTAAGTTGAAAAGTAGGACTTCAAAGATGGTGATCTCATGTAACAGTGCCGTGTGCTATCTCACGTACCAGTGCCATGAGCTAGTAAGAGCAGAAATGGCAGGATATATCAGTTATATACATGGATTCAGAGATGCTTCTGTGTGATTTGGACAAGTTGAGTGATTGGGCAGATGAATGGCAGAAGCAGTATAATGTGGATAAATGTGAGGTTACCTGCTTTGGTAGCAAAATCAGGAAGGTAGCCTATTATCTGAATGACTATAGATTGAGACAGGGAATTGTGCAATGAGATCTGGGTGTCCTTGTACACCAGTCACTTAAATTAAGCATGCAGGTGCAGCAGGTGGTGAAGAAGCCAAATGGTATGTTGGCCTCCATATAATAATAATCTTTATTATTGTAACAAGTAGGCTTACATTATAACACTGCAATGAAGTTACTGTGGAAAGCCCCTAGTCGCCACACTCCAGCGCCTGTTCGGATACACTAAGGGAGAACTCAGAATGTCCAAATTACCTAACAGCACGTCTTTCGGAAATTGTGGGAGGAAACCGGAGCACCCAGAGGAAACCCACACAGACACAGGGACAACATGCAGACTCCACACTGACAGTGACCCAAGCCGGAATCGAACCTGGGACACTGGCGCTGTGAAGCAACCACTGTGCTACCGTGCCATCCCAGGGAGTACCGTCATAGAGAGACGATTCGAGTACAGGAGCAGGGAGGTCTTGCTGCAATTATACAGGGCCTTGGTAAGGCCACATTTGGAATATGTTGTGCTGTTTTGGTCTCCTTATCTTACGAAGGATGTTCTTGATATGGAGGGAGTGCAGCGAAGGTTTACCAGACTGATTCTGGGGATGGCAAGACTGACATAGAAAGAGAGATTGAATCGGAAAAATCCTTCTGTACTCGTTGGAATTTAGAAGGATGCGGGGGGATCTTATAGAAACATATAAAATTATGAGGGGAATAGGTAGGATAGATGAAGGTTGTTTCCACTGGCGGGTGAAAGCAGAACTAGCCTCAAAATAAAGGGAAGTAGATTTAGGACTGAGCTGAGGAGGAACTTCTTCACTCAAAGGGTTGTGAATCTATGGAATTCCTTGCCCAGTGAAGCAGTTGAGGCTCCTTCATTAAATGTTTTCTAGAAGATAAAAGATGCGATTGGGAGGATGCAGTCGGGGAAGGTAGCAGGGCCGGATGGGTTTCCGGTGGAATATTATACAAATATTCCAAAATAATTCAAAATAAGCTGGTACCGCTGATGGTGGGGATGTTTGAGGAGGCGATAGGGAAGGGGGTGTTAACACAAACCTTGGGGCAGGCATCGATTTCCCTGTTACTTAAGAAAGATAAGGATCCGACGGAGTGTGGGTCATATAGGCCCACATCACTTTTAAACGTTGGCGCAAAGATATTGGCGAAGGTACTGGCGGGTAGGCTAGAGGAGTGCCTCCCGAAGGTGATAGGTGAAGATCAGACGGGGTTTGTGAGAGGGAGGCAGCTCTTTTTGAACATTAGAAGGGTATTGAATGTGGTTATGGTACCGGCGGAGGGGAAGGAAACAGGTGGTTGTGGCATTGGACACTGAGAAAGCGTTTGACCGGGTAGAATGGGGGTACTTGATGGCAGTTCTAGAGCGATTTGGAATTGGACCCAGATTTGTGGACTGGGTAAAGCTACTATATAAGGAGCCAAGGGCGCGTGTCCGCACAAACAACATCAGCTCAGAATACTTTCCTCTCCACCTTGGGACTAGGCAGGGATGTCCTATGTCCGCCCTGCTGTTTGCACTCGCAATTGAGCTATTGGCCATCGCATTACAAAGTTTGGGGGTATGGAAAGGGATAGTGCGGGGGGCAATAGAGCGTAGGGTGTCCTTATATGCCGATGACTTGTCATTATGCGTGTCGGAACCAAGTGCGTCAATAGGGGGAATACTGGAGCTGCTTCGGGTGTTTGGGTCTTTCTCGGGGAACAAATTAAATCTAGACAAGAGTGAATATTTTGTGGTGTTTCGGCCAGGGGTGGGGGCAGGGATGGGGGTGCTGCCATCCCGTAAGGCAGAGACTCACTTTAGATACTTGGATGTGCAGGTTGCCTGAGATTGGGGGGGCTCCAAAGGTACAACATTTCTAGTTTGGTTGGGAAGGTGAAAGCTGATCTGGCAAGGTGGGATGGTCTCCCTCTGTCATTGGCGGGTCGGGTACAGGCGGTTAAAACGTATGTGCTGCCACGATTCCTGTTTATTTTTCAATGCCTGCCGATTTTCCTGCCAAGGGCATTTTTGAGAGCGATTGAAGGGATGATTACCTCGTTCATATGGGGAGGGAAGGTGGCCAGAATTAAAAGGTGCTACTACAGAGGGGAAGGCAGGCAGGGGGTTTGGACCTTCCGAACCTGATGTATTATTACCGGGTGGCGAATGTGGAGAAGGTACGGAGCTGGGTGAGAGGGATTGACTCCCAATGGGTCAGAATGGAGGAGAGTTTGGGTACAGGGTCGGGATTGAAGGCGCTAGCGACAGCACCGGTCCCGACGGCCCAAGGGAGATACTCAGGGAGTCCGGTAGTAATAGCTTCATTGAGAATTTGGAGGCAGTTTCAACAGTACTTCAGGTTGGGGGCAGGGTCAAGGGAAATGCTGATTCGGAGGAACCATAGATTTGAGCCAGGGAGTGGGGTGGAAATTTTCGGAGATGGGAGGAGAAAGGGATTAGAACACTAAAAGATTTATTTCTTGGGGGTCATTTTGCAGGATTGAAGGAGCTTGGAGCGAAGTATGGGCTGGAGCAGGGGGAAATATTTCGATACATGCAGGTTCGAGACTGCCAGGAAGGAGATACAGGGCTTCCCAATAGAGCTGGCTTCCACATTGCTGGAGGAGGGTCTGACGCCAGGGGGACTGGAGGAGGGGTTAGTATCGGCGGTTTACGGGGCTATTTTGGAGGAGAAGGCGCCACGAGAAGGGATCAAGGCAAAGTGGGAGGAAGAGTTGGGAGAGGGTATGGAGGAGGGGTTCTGGTGTGAGGAGCTCTGGAGGGTGAATGCCTCCACCTCGTGTGCGAGGTTGGGGCTGATACAGCTGAAGGTAGTGTATAGAGCGCACCTTACAAGGGCGAGGATGAGCCGGCTCTTTGAGGGGGTAGAAGATGTGTGAACTTTACGGGGGAGCCCCGCAAACCACGTTCGTATGTTTTGGTCCTGGCCAAAGCTGGAGGATTACTGGAAGGAGGTGTTTAGGGTAATCTCGAAAGTGATGCACGTGAAACTGGACCAGGGCCCTCGGGAGGCCAAATACGGGGTGTCGGACCAGCTGGGTTGGAAACGGGAGTGGAGGCAGATGGCGTAGCCTTCGCCTTGTTGATCGCCCGAAGGCGGATCCTGTTAGGGTGGAGATCAACCTCTCCAACCTGTGCCCTGGCTGGCGGGGGGACCTGCTGGAATTCTTAACGCTTGAAAAGGTCAAATTTGAACTGAGGGGAAGGATGGAGGGGTTTTACAATTCATTGGCGTTATTCATTATGCACTTTCGAGAATTGGATCACATCGGCCATTAAGAGGGTTGGGGGTTGGGAAGGTTGGGGGGAGAGGGATTGTATGTGTTAATGGTGACCATGGGTGATTCCTGATTCCTTTTGGCATTTGTTTATGTTAATATGCGGGTCAATGTCTGGGGTTTGGTGGGAGGATGGGATCGTTGTTATTGATATGGGGATTGACATTACATTTGTTTCTGATTATTGTTTATTGTTGGTGTAAATTTGGGAGAAAATGTGAAAAGGAAGGAGAATAAAAAATATTAAAAAAACAAAATTTAATGTTTTCTCGATAAAGATAGATAGTTTTTTGGAGAATAAAGGAATAAAGAGTTCAGGTGCGTCATTCTCCGCCGGCGGGAATCTCCGTTTTGCCGGCGCCCGGGGGTTTCCCGACGGCGTGGGGCTGCCCCACAATGGGAAACCCCATTGACCGGCCGGTGTTACGGAGACTCCCGCCGGCCGGTCGGAGCAGAAATGTGGCGGGGCGGGTAGGAGAATTTCGCCCATGGTGTTCGGGCCAGAAAGTGGAGCTGAGTCCACAAAAGATCAGCCATGATCTCATTGAATGGCGGAGCAGGCTCGAGGGACCAGATGGCCTACTCCTGCTCCTAGTTCTTATGTTCTTATGTTAAATGAGGCAGGATATCATAGAAACAGGACAAGACAGGGTAGATGCAGGAAGGATGTTCCTGATGGTGGGGGTGTCTAGAACTAGAGTCACAGTCTTAGGATAGTCCCTTTGGGACTAAAACGAGGGCAAATTTCTATACCCAGAGACAGGTGAGGCTGTGGATTTCTCTGAATTTCCATTTTTGAGTCTAAGGGCGGGATTCTCCGATTGCCGATGGCGAAGTCGCATACAGTGATTGGGCGGAGAATCCCTTTATACGCCGAAATCGGGGACGGCGCCTGTTTTCGGATGCTCTGCCCCCTCCAAAACAGCGTCAATGGTGAGTACACCGCACGCCGTTGGGACGGCCTCAAGACATCACCTGAAGGCCCTCCCCGTGCTCCCCCCGATGGGCCGACTTACTGACAGCGTTGGGCGCGTGTGTTATGAGTTTTCGTCAACCTCGTGTGGTGCTGCGGACTGTGTCCAGCGCCACCATGTCGTGGGGGGAACTGTTTTGCTGCTCGGGGGTGGGGTGGGGGGTTCGGCAGGGGGGAGCACTGCTTGGGGGTGGTCCGAGCATGGCGAGGGGAGTTACGAGGGGCACTAACTGGCAGGTCGGGTATGTGCACATG
This sequence comes from Scyliorhinus torazame, assembly GCF_047496885.1. NCBI lineage: Eukaryota > Metazoa > Chordata > Chondrichthyes > Carcharhiniformes > Scyliorhinidae > Scyliorhinus > Scyliorhinus torazame. The sequence continues at coordinate 117,210,426 of NC_092709.1, forward strand.
CTGGTGCCACGTTGTGCGGCGTGGCCATTGCAGGTCACGGACCAGGCAGTTTGCGGCTGTAGCTGCAGGGAACGCCAGGGGTTTTACATGGCGCAGCTGCTAGCCCCCACTGGGTGGAGCATCGGTGCGTGGGTGGCGCCGATTTTAACGTCGTAAGACTAGACACATGTTCCGGACACAGCCTCAAAATATGAGAATCCAGCCCCAAGTGTTGACTCCAGGACAGGTTTCACTGAGTTCTACGACTGCAAAACCGTAAGAAAGTGCACAACCTTCTCAGGGCGGCCAGGGTCAGTATGCAGCTCTGTGCCCCTGGCACCAACCCATGTCCCACACACCCATAACCACAACCCCCCCCCACCCGGAGGGCGGCCAAACCCCACCCTGCACCACCTGCCGACACCCTTACTGGCCACTATGGCCCTGAACACTGAAGCCACCAGCTACCCACACCCTGGATTGCATGTGTTGGACTGTCTAACACCGTGTTATTTTCTTCCCTGCACCCATCCCCATGCGAAGGCCGCTCATAACTGCTGGAACTGGGAAAAGACTTGAGGGGGACTGCCGGACCTAAGGCCCCTCACCGCAGCAGAGCAGAAAGCGCTGGACGTGGTCAGTGGGGCCGAGGAAAGGGCAGGCAACAGTGGGAGATTGGTGTCGGACGAGGAAGTGAGACCCCACTGAGTTTGGTTGCCTGTGACATATGTGTTAACCCCCCCTCCCCCCCAACACCATCCTCAGCCCCACAGGACCCTCACAGCACCCCCACACTCCCTCTCCACCACCCAATCTCCCCACCGACTTGCGGTCTGATCATTCGTCTTGTCTTGTGTCTTGCTGGTGATGGTGTCATGGGAATGTCACTGTAAGAAATGTTTGTCTGCTCAAGTGGCTGCAGTGATGTCAGTGTGGGTGGAGCTGTGCTCTGGCTCTGCTTTTGAGTTTCGCTTTGAGGAAAAGCTCGGGTGTGTCTGTTTTTTTTAGTTTCTTTTTAGTGTTGGAGCTGCAGCCAGCCACAAAAGGTGTAATTTTGATCTCTCTGCCATCTAAAGACTGTCTCTAGATCATTTGGTGAATTCAGAGTGATAACTGCTCTCAGTAGAGAATTTAAACCTGATGTGTTTCTGTAAAGAGTAAAGTCAAAGGAAACGTACAGTTGGATGATAGTGATGAGGACAGTGAGAAAGAGTGTCATAGCCGAAGGCTTGGTGGGGATCTATTTAAATATGTCCAAGCATTGCCAAGGTTTGACGAGAAGGAGGTAGAAGCCTTTTGTATTTCATTTGAGAAGTTAACTAAACAGATGAAATGGCCACAGGACATGTGGGTATTACTGATTCAAACAAAGCTGGTAGGTAGGGCTAGTGAAGTGTTTGCATCACTACCGGAGGAGGTATCTGGGTCGTATGAGGAGTTGACAAAATCCATCTTAGGTGCATATCAACAAGTGCCTGAAGCCTATAGACAAAGGTTTAGAAATGTAAGGAAAGAATTTGGTCAAACATACATGGAGTTTGAAAGGATCAAACAGAGTAATTTTGATAGGTGGATAAGGACTTTGAAAATAGACCAAACGTATGAAGTTATCAGAAAAATTATACTTTTTGAGGAGTTTAAAAATTCAATTCCTGATGTAGTGAGAACTCATGTGGAAGAGCAGAGGGTTAAAACTGCGAGGTTAGCAGCAGAAATGGCAGCTAATTATGAATTAGTTCATAAAGCAAAGCTTGGTTTATGACATCAGTTTCAGCCTGTGAGGGATAAAAACTGGGGACATGAGAAATACTCAAGTGGTAAAGGTAAAGGAGATCTGATGGGAGATAATAAGGAGAGTGTACCTCAGACTAAAAAGGAAATCCAGGAGGGTGGAAGAGACATGAAAAGTTTCAAATGTTTTCACTGGAATAAGCTAGGCCATGGAAAGTCACAGTGTTGGTGGGTGAAGAAAAGCACTGGGAAGGCTGATATGGTAAAACAAGATAAGACAGTGGGGTTTGTTAAAGTGATAAAGGAAAGCCCAAGTGAAGCGAAAGAGGTGCAAAAGATTGTACAGCCTGATCAAGAGATAATTGAGAAGAAGGTGTCAGATGACTTTAAAGAATTTACTTGTGTGGGTAAAGTTTACTCGTGTACCAGAAGGAGCAGGTAAAGAAGTCACAATTTTACGAGATACAGAAGCTAGTCAATCTTTAATGGTAAGAGATGAGGAGTTATGTAGTTTGGGAAGTATGTTGCCAGAAAAGATGGTAATATGTAGAATTCAGGGTGAGAGGAGTAGTGTTCCATTATATAAGGTAAGGTTGGAAACTCCAGTGAAGTGTGGGGAAGTGGTAGTAGGAGAAATAGAGAAACTATCTTGTCAGAAATACAGTTTAACTTGGGTAATGATATAGCTGGATCGCAGGTGGGAGTGATGCCTACTGTGGTGGATAAGCCAGTGGAAAATCAGATACCTGAAGTGTTGAAAGATGAATAGCCTGGGATTTTTCCGGATTGTGTAGTAACAAGGTCGCAAAGTCACAGGTTAAGACAAGAGGAGCAATCAGAGAGTGAAGATAAAGTTGAAGTGCCATTATCAGAAACGATGTTTGGTCAGATGGTTGGAAAAGAACAGGTGGAGGATGAGGAGGATATTTTTAGCTCAGGAAAATTGGCGGAGTTACAACAGAAAGATATAGAAATAAATCGGATGTATCAGAAAGCATGCACAGAAGAGGAATCTGAGTGTATACCGGAGTGTTATTACCATAAAAATGATGTCATGATGAGGAAATGGAGACCTTTACATATGCAGGCAGATGGAAAATGGGCAGAAGTTCATCAAGTGGTATTGCCGGTAGGGTATAGAAAGGAGTTGTTGCGAGTTGCACATGAGGTACCCGTGGGAGGTCATTTGGGATTAAGGAAAACTCAATATAAATCCAGAAACATTTTTATTGGCCTGGACTACATAAAGATGTAGTTAAATTTTGTCGATCATGTCACACATGTCAAGTGATAGGGAAACCTCAAGCAGTGATAAAACCAGAGTCCTTAATACCCATTCCAGCATTTGAGGAACCTTTTACAAGGGTCTTAATTGATTGCGTAGGACTGCTTCCTAAAACAAAAAGTGGGAATCAATATATTTTGACTGTAATAATGTGTCCACTAGGTTTCCAGAGGTCATTCCAGTACATAATATTACAGCTAAAAAGATTGTGGAGGAGTTACTTAAATTCTTTACTAGATATGGACTACCCGCAGAAATACAATCGGATCAAGGATCAAATTTTACCTCAAGGTTATTCAAAGAAGTTATGGATAGCTTAGGAATAAAACAATTTAAATCAACTGCATACCATCCAGAATCGCAAGGAGCGTTAGAAAGGTGGCATCAGACATTAAAGACAATGTTGAGGGTTTATTGTCAAGATTATACAGAGGATTGGAATAAAGGAATTCCATTCGTACTGTTTGCAATTAGGGATGCACCTAAGGAGTCAACCAAATTCAGTCCTTTTGAACTAATTTCTGGTCATGAGGTAAGAGGACCACTTAAATTAAAATGTGATGAAATGGGTAGTGGACAAGAAATCCAAAGTCCATAGTTTTGCCAGTGGAGTTATAGTTTTAGTATTGTTACCAGTGGTAGGTGAACCTTTAAAAGCAAGTTTTTGTGGACCTTATCAGATTGAAAGGAAATTAAGTGATGTGAATTATGTGGTAAGAACGCCGGATAGAAGGAAGACTCACCGAGTGTGACATGTGAATATGCTTAAAAGGTACTTTGAAAGGGAAAGAGAGAAAAAGGGAGCGGTTTTAATGATTCTAACTCAAAGTGATGGACCAAATCCAGATGATTTTGAATTTGACACACCTCAAATTAAATTGGAAAATGAGAATGTTCTTCAAAATTGGGTTAAATTGTTGAGTTACCTTCCAGAGGAAAAACGGACTGACCTGAAAGAGTTATTGATATCACATGGACAAGTTTGTGGAGACAAGTTGGGAAGCACTAAAATGGCTATACATGATGTAGATGTGGGAAATGCTGTTCCAATCAAACAACATCCGTACAGACTTAACCCTTTAAAATTGGCACAGGTCAACAAAGAGATTGAGAGTATGCTTAAAAATGGCATAATTGAAATGGTTTGCAGCCAAAGAAGCTCACCCATAGTGATGGTAGCTAAACCAGACAATACCCAATGGTTGTATGTGGACTATAGAAAGGCTGCAGTTACAAGAACGGCCTCTTATCCTCTCCCACGTTTGGAGGATTGCATTGAGAAAGTGGGACAATCAGCTTTTATTTCCAAACTGGATTTACTTAAAGGTATCTTTATCCGAAAGGGCGAAGGAGATCTCCACTTTTGTGACTCCAGATGGTATATACCAATTCAAAGTTATGCCATTTGGTATGAAAAACGCCCGAGCCACATTTCAACAGTTAAGTCGTTTCAGGATTACCCAATTGTGCGCTATACATCGACGATCTGTTAATTTTTAGCCAGACATGGACGGAACATTTGAAGCATCTGATGGAGTTATTCGATCGACTTCAAGAGGTGGGTTTGGTAATAATCCTAGCCAAAAGTGAATTTGGAAAAGCCCAAGTCACTTACTTTGGCCGTACAATTAGACAAGGCCGAATGGTCCCTCGGGATGTGAAAACAAAAGTTATTGGGGAATTTCCGATACCCTCGACACGACGGGAAATAATGCGATTCTTGGTATGACTGGATTTTACCGGAAATTTATACTGAATTTTAGCAGTGTGACCACACTGCTAAAATTCAGTATAAATTTCCGGTAAAATCCCCTGACGGACTTGCTCCAGAAGCGTAACAAATTCCTTTGGACAGTGGTGTGTTAACAGGCATTTGATGTCCTGAAGGCTGTGTTAACCACTGTTCCTGTGTTAACCATCCCAAATTACACAAAACCATTCAAAGTGGCTGTTGATGAGAGTGATGTGGGTGTAGGTGCGGTGCTTCTACAAGACGACGACGAAGGGCCTATTGGTTATTTTTCAAAGAAATTGAATTCTCACCAGAACAAGTATTCCATGATTGAGAAGGAGACTTTGAGCTTGGTGCTGGCTTTGCAACATTTTCAAATTTATGTGCCCAGCAATTATCTATACTGATCATAATCCATTGACTTTTTTGGAGTGATTCTGGAATAACAATGCCAGACAGTTTCGATGGAGTTTATTGTTACAGCCTATTCATTTAAAAATAATACCTGTGGCAGGACGAGAAAATGTGATAGCCGATGCTTTGTCTCGAATGTGATGAAGAGAAGCCGGTTCAGTGGAGGAAGAACTAAAATGGACTATGTTATTATACCTGTTTGCGTGTGTTGTTTTTTTAAGTGAAAAAGTATACTTACTGTCTGCACTTCTTAAAGAATAGTGAAAAGCTGAAAAATTAAACCATCTTGAAGTTGATGGTGTATTTTGTTTCTTAGGGGGAGGTGTCAATGGAATGTCACTTTAAGAAATGTTTGTCTACTCAAGTGGCTGCAGTGATGTCAGATTATGAATGGAGCTGAGCTCTGGCTCTGCGTTTTAGTTTCGCTTTCAGGAAAAGCTTGGGTGTGTCTGTGTTTTTTTAGTTTTGATTTAGTGTTGGAGCTGCAGCCAGCCCAAAGAAGGTGTAATTTTGATCTCTCTGCCATCTAAAGGCTATCTCAAGATTATGTGGTAAATTCAGAGTGATAACTGCTCTCAGTAGAGAATTTAAACCTGATGTGTTTCTGTCAAGAGGGTTCTTTTTGTCTTATAGATGTTGCAAGGAAAGATTAAGAGTTACTTAGAGAGTACTGTATTCTTTGGGGGATTTATTGGTGTTGATAGTTGTTAAAATATTTACTGTGGGTTTATAAAATGTTCACTGGTTTCATAAATAAACATTGTTTTAATTTAAAAATACTGTAGATTTCTGGTGCATCACACCTGTAGAGTAGGCCCATGTGTTTCCCCATAACCACAATCTATTCAAAGTTGTGGGTCAGGTGAACTCCATGATACACTTTGGGGCTCTCTAAACCTTGGCCCATAACAATAGGATGAGCCCTGCTGGAGTCCCCCGCTCCAAGCTACAGCCGCAGCCAGAGCCCCAGGTACCAAGCAGTAATGAGGACGCTGACATGGATGCGAGCCAGAGACCCGAGACCTAGGATACCTGGAGCTCGGGTCGGGGATCACACTAATTTCCCGTCACAGCTGTCTCCAATACCTTCCATGATCCCAGAGACACTGACTTCAGTTGGGTATTTTAGTGAAAAGGCTCCTGGGACACTATCTGGTGCTCACCACACACATGCTCCAGTACAGCAGATGGAGGTCGGAACTCCCGAGGGAGTGGACGATCGGAGGACAGGCCATCCCCAGGAACCAGCTGCCCTCCAGACGGGTTTCAGGCTTATGGAACGGACAGTCCCATCGATCATGGAGAAGCGGTCGCAGAGCCAGGGACTACATGAAGGGTTGTCGGCGAGCATCCAGCACCTGAAGTCGCAGGTGGAGGAGTCCAACCACATGCAGGAGCAGGAGGTGGTGCCGGCCATGCGTGCCGCCCAGACCAACAGTGCATGGGTGGTATCCGTGGTGGAGGCCTTGGGAGCAAGGATTTTGGCTATGGATCAGCATGTTCAAGGCCTGGGGAATTCTGTGCAGTTGCTGGCCGAGGCCCAGGACTGGGTTGACAGCTCACAGGCAGCCATGTGCCAGAGCCACCTGGACATTGCAGCGCTCCTGAGTGTGGCCCAGTCACAGCAGGCCATGTCTGAGAGTGTCAGCGGCATTGCCCATGTGCTGGCCGATGTGGCGCAGACCCAGAGGGATGTGGAGGTGATGGGGCCTCATGTCACCTCCACCACCCCAGGGATTCGATGGGACTGTATGATGGAATGGCCAGCTCAAATGCAGGGATCACCCAGGTGGACAGTGGAAAGTGCTACTTGAGTGCTACAGGAGTCAGACGTTGTCAAATGATGCAGAGCACCAGAGCTCATCGCAGAGCGTGTTGTCATCATCCTCCATCCCATGGACCAGACCCGCTTTTACGACCGACCCAGGGCCCACACCACGTAGTGAGGCATGTACCACAGAGAGGGTTGCAATGGGGTGGGTGAGAGGGCGGGGGGCGGGTGGGTGGTGCAGTGAGAGTGTTCATCGAAGGGGAAGGTCGGCTGGGGTTGGTGTAGGGGTGGGATAGGTTGTTTGTGCCGCTGGCCAGGCCCCCTTGTCGGTGAACCTGAAGACGATTAGAGTGTCCTGTACGCATCTGCTCTGGTGTGTGGCCTCCTGTGCCTTCCCAGGCCCCATGTCCTGCCTATCCTCGGCCTCCCCTGCATCCTCCTCATCAGACGAGGTCTGGCATTTATCCTCCTCTCATGGGAGTCATTGCGGGTCTCCACGTCGGTCTGTGACTCCAGATAGGCGTTATCAGCCACCACCCAACGGATTACCCCTGTCGCCCAGTAGCCAACCTCTCATACGGGGGTACATAGAAACATAGAAGATAGGAGCAGGAAGAGGCCTTTTGGCCCTCCAAGCCTGCTCCGCCATTCATCACGATGATGGCTGATCATCCAACTCAATAGCCTAATCCTGCTCTCTCCCTATAACCTTTGATCCCATTCTCCCCAAGTGCTATATCCAGCCACCTCTTGAATATATTCAAAGTTTTAGCATCAACTACTTGCTGTGGTAATGAATTCCACAGGCTCACCACCCTTTGTGTGAAGAAATGTCTCCTTATCTCTGTCCGAAATGGTTTACCCTGAATCCTCAGACTGTGACCCCTAGTTCTGGGCCCACCCACCATTGGGAACATCTTCCCTGCATCTACCCTGTCTAGTCCTGTTAGAATTTTATAAGTCTCTATGAGTTCCCCCTCATTCTTCTTAACTCCAGCGAGAACAATCCCAACCTTGTCAATCTCTCCTCATATGACAATCCCGCCATCCCTGGAACCAGTCTGGTAAAGTGGTGTGCCTCGAAGAGGTCAGGAACCGTCGAGTGTGCCAGGAAGAAGGCATTGTGCGCTGACCAGGTATTGGGTGCAGACATGCATGATGCGCATCTGATGGTCACGCACCAGCTGCAAGTTCATTGATGGAACCCCTTTCGGGTTGTGTAAAGTGACCTGTCATCTGCAGGTGATTGTCGATTATCCTCTGGACCTGGGACATATCGGAGATGACGGTGAACCCCGTTGGCCAGGCATCCTGCTGGCCTTGGTCCACATTGAAATTGATGTATTGTGCTGCAGGGTCCTCCCAAAGCAGCTCCAGCTCGTACAGTGCATCCCCAGGGCTGAGGCGACTAGGAAGAAGGCCACCATTCCTAGTTGGATTCCGAAGTTCATTGTCTGCAGGTGGTGAAAGGCATACATGTTGGCAAGGTGCGTATCCCCGTGCCCAACCAGGTCCCAACGTTGGCCCCGGCCTGCACAGCAGACTCTGCCCCCGCATGTGCCATGCCCCCCCTCCCCAACTCCGGTATGTCCTCCTCCCCCGGCCCCGTCGGCGCCTGGCACCGTGGGGCCATCTGGCCCTGGCGTCCACCCCTGCTGCCCATTGGCTGGCACTACCCATGCCAAGGTATGCTCTGCGGCTCCCATCTGGTGACCTTCTGTAGGGGCTACCATGGGCCTTGCCCTTTGCTGGGCCGCATGCTGACCCACCGGTGGGTGGTGGCTGGTTGGAAGGTGGGGGCGGAGTGAGGAGGTGGTGGGGACACCCATGTGGCCGATGGCACTCTGCGCAACCACATGCCATGGTGGGCGGTCAGTGGGGTACGCAGCAAGATGCCAGTTTTGTAGACTGTGGCAATGGCAGTCCATGCCTGGGCACCCCGGTCCCATGGAGGGGGTCACCCCATGCATCGACGCTGCTGTCGAGTGCCAGAGCATGGCATTCTGGCGGGCACCTGGTGCTGGCCACGATTTTGCCTCACCTGATTCTCCGCCCAATCACCTTTCCTTATTTTGGCTTTGGCCGACAGAGAATTCTGCCCTTGGAATGAGGGAGGAAACCGGAGCACCCAGAGGAAACACGCGCAGACATGGGAGAACATGCAAACTCCACACAGACAGTCACCCAAGACCGGAATTATACCTGTGTCCCTGGCGCTGTGAGGCAGCACTGCTAACCATTGTGCCATCGTGCCACCTCTAGCAAAGTTTATAGACAGATCTATTCAGGCTATTGCAAAGTACATAATATTTAACGACTTTTTAGCTGTTTTTGTGCTTAGTGGGCTGACTGAGAAAAGAAAGTGACGGCTGGTGAACTTCGAAAATAACTTCAGCCACCTATTCAATTTCTTATTTTATTTGGTACATTTTCATCACTGCTCCATGGACAGTTATTCATCACTATTTGTGGATATATAATTTGTATGAATCATCATGTTTGTTATTTTGTACGGGAAAATATAAATATATCTTATAGTAGTAGAAATCTCAACTCAAACTAAAGAAGTTTTTTCTATTTTCTGACTTCGCTCAATTACATAGCCTATGTTCCACAAACACTATTTTGATGTGCCTCTAATGGGGAAGAATTTATTTTAACACGGGTGGAATATTTCAGGTGCTTTTTATACTGATGAAGCTTAATGCTTTGAAATAATGACTGGATTTTACCAACGTTCTCGGGACAGACTGGGAGGCCCAAGAGCCTGTAAAATGGTGAAGGAAGGCAGGTGGTGGAGGACCCATTCATTGTCTTCCCACTGTTGTGGCATTTACCAATCACAATGAATGTGGAGGACTTTCCTCCCACCCAGAGACAACAGAGTTGATGAGCTGGCGTGGAGAGGGGCCATTTGATGCCACAGTTGACATTGTATCAGCAGTAAGGAAGGCCCTCAGCTTTGCGGGGAGGCAGCACCATCCCTGCATGCACAGTGGGTAACCTTTCTCACTCCACAAGGGGTACCTGGCAGCAATAGCACCATCTGGTAAGTTAGAGAAAATGATGACAGGTTAATGGGATTAAAATAAGAAATTAAAATGTATGTTTACTTGCATATAATTTAATTTGAATATTATTTCTGTAATCCATGGACAATATTAATAACTTTACAAAAAAGAGTTACTTGACAGGTTTTTTGTTACCAATTTAAGAAGCTGTGCAATAATATATACTAAATAAGACAAATAATCCGATTGGGTTTGTCATATGAAACATTACAATATTGAATTTTTCTTCACTCCATGCACCTCACATGCTTACTACATGTAGGATGAATAGTGAAAAATACTTCTGAAAAATAATTTCACAAATATCGATTATGTAAAAGGTATCTAGGAGTGAGTTTAAGGCTGCGCCTTAACCTTAAGTTCAGTTGATATATAGAAACCGTTCAGACTTGTTAGTATGTTTACTATCACCCTCAAACACTCAGATTGAATTATATCCTTGCAATTGCCTCCATTTTCTATAATTCTGTTTATATCATTGACAAGATACTGTGAGGTTTGACTGACAAATATTTTGAGTCAAATCATTCACATACTGGCATGAAGTGCCTCATGAGATTTATAGTCAAGCTGCTTGTTTTGTAGACAGAAAGAATATGTATGAAAAACAGCATTTTTCCTTCACCTTGGAGTTTTTGCTCTAAGTGCTTAAAGACCTCAGCTATCAGACAAGGCAAAGTCAATATTGATGTGCACAACACCTTAATTTATTCCCTCAAGCATTGTGTCGGTATGCCATTTCCTTTTCCCTGTATATGTGACTTAATGGTCTCTGGAAGATTTTTAAATCTTTCTCAGTTTGGGATAGTTTATTCGGCAGTGTTGATTGTGATGGTAGAATAACAAATGACATTTAATTATTAAAACTAAACCTGGGTAAATGAAACAGCCATAATATTATTCCCCATTCAGTTGCTTAACCTTTTACCTTTGGTTGAAATTGTGATCATGTTTCAGTCAGGAATAATATGCAATAACCCCATTATTGTGACATTTTTTCTAACATCATGTCATAAGAACATAAGATCGAGGAGCAAGAGTAGGCAATTCAGCCCCTCGAGCCCGCTCTGCCATTCAATACGATCATGGCCGATCTCCTCTAGGCCTCAACTCCACTTTCCTGCCTGATCTTCATAACCCTTCAACCTATTACTAATTAATAAACCTGTCTATCTCCTCCTTAAATTTACTCAATGGGCTGGATTCTCCGTCGGCAGGATGCTCCGTTTTGCTGGCATCCCCGGGGTTTCCTGATGGCATGGGGCTGCCCCACAATGGGAAACCCCATTGACCAGCCGGAGTAACGGAGCATCCTGCTGGCGGGGTGAACCTGAAATGTGGCATGACGGAATGGAGAATCCAGCCCAATGTCCCGGAATCCACCACACTCTTGGGTGGCGGATTCTACAGCTTCACAACCCTTTGAGAGAAGTAATTTCTCCTCATCTCTGTTTTAGATCTGCTATCCCTTATCCTGAAACTATGACCTCTCCTTCTAGATTGCCTCACAAGAGGAAGCAACCACTCCACGTCTACTTTGTCAATACCTGTTATCATCTTATATACCTCAATTGGATCTCCTCTCATTCTTCTAAACCCCAGAGAGTTTGTCCTAAACTGCTCAATCTCTCTTTGCAAGACAAACCCTATATCTCTGGAATCAATGTAGTGAACTTCCTCTGAACTACCTCTAATGCAACAACATCCCTCCTCAAATAAAGGGACCAAAGCTGGTCATCGAATCATAGAATTTACAGTGTAGAAGAAAGCCATTCAGCCCATCAAGTCTGCACTGGCCCTTGGAAAGAGCACCCTACTCAAACCCACGCGTCCACCCTATCACCGTAACCCCATTTAACCTTTTTGGACTCTAAGGGCAATTTTAGCATTGTTATGGGCCAAGGTTTAGAGAACCCCAAAGTGTATCATGGAGTTCACCTGACCCACAACTTTCACTAGATTGTGATATGGGGAGCACACGGCCCACTCTACAGGTGTGGTACAGCAGAAATGGAAAAGTATTTTTTTAAAAGCAAAACAATGTTTATTCTATGAACTCAAGTTAACCTTTTAAAACATACAGTGACCATCTTGGTAATTCAAATACAACCCCCAAAGACTACAACACTAAGTAATCCTTTAAGCTTTCCTTTTAACATCCATACAACTTAAAACACCTTTTACCAGAAGCACATCAGGTGTTATTAGTTTTAAATTACCACGATCGATTTACAGTCTTTAGATTACAGAGAGATTCATACACCTTCTGGCTGTGACTGCAACTATCCAGCTCTGAAAACGAAACTAAAACACACCCTGCTCAAAAACGCAAGTACAAAGCTGACAGACAGCGCAGCTCCACCCACTCTCTGACATCACTGCAGTAGTAAACACCCATTTCTTAAAGGTACTCTCACTACAGATATTTATGTACACACCCATTTATAAACACCCATTTCTTAAAGATACTCTCACATGACACCTCCCCCCAAGAAAAAAAAATAAACCATCAACTTCAAGATGGTTTCAGTTTTCACCTTTTCACCATCCTTTAAGAAATGCACATAGTAAATATACTTTTTTGTTTCAAAAAACAACACACGCATACAGATATAATAATATAGTCCCTTTTTGTTCTTCTTCCTCCAACTGAAATCCTTCTCGATTGACAGTCTCTTTGAACAAGAAGGTCCTTGCACAACCCATCCATTTCTCTGCGCCTCGGCATTTCTCTTTAAAGCCAGGTACCTTAGTTCAATCTGATCACAGAGTCCCTTATAATTCTCCAACACATGAGCATTTGACATCACAGCTTTCAGGCAGTCAAATACCCGTTGAAACTCCGCTGTCCATTGAAATTTTCGATGTTTCTTCAGCAAGTCCATCAGTGGAGCAAACACGCTACAAAACTTTTGCACAAATGTTCGATCAAATCCACTCATGCCAAGAAAGCGCATTATTTCCCGTTGTGTCGAAGGTATTGGAAACTCCCCAATAGCTTTTGTTTTCACATCCCGTGGGACCATTCGTCCCTGTCCAGTTGTATGGCCAAGGAAAGTGACTTGGGCCTTTCCAAATTCACTTTTGGCTAGGTTTACACCAAACCCGCCTCCTGAAGTCGATCGAATAACTCCATCAGATGTTTTAAATGTTCTGGCTGAAAATTACCAGATCGTCGATGTATACCACACAATTGGGTAATCCTGAAACAACTTTGTTAGTTAACCGTTGAAATGTGGCTGGGGTGTTTTTCATGCCAAATGGCATAACTTTGAATTGGTATGTACCATCTGGAGTCACAAAAGCTGAAATCTCCTTCGCCCTTCTGGATAAAGGTGCCTGCCAGTAACCTTTAAGTAAATCCAGTTTGGAAATGAAAGCTGATTGTCCCACTTTCTCAATGCAATCCTCCAAACGTGGGTTAGGATAAGAGTCCGTTCTTGTAACTGCATTAGCCTTTCTATAGATCACACACAACCGTTGAGTACCGTCTGGCTTTGGTACCTTCACTATGGGTGAGTTCCATTGGCTGCAACCCACATCAATTATGCCATTTTTAAGCATACTCTCAATCTCTTTGTTAACCTGTGCAAATTTTAAAGGGTTAAGTCTGTATGGATCTTGTTTGTTTGGAACAGCATTTCCCACATCCACATCATGCATAGCCATTTTAGTATTTCCCAATTTATTTCTACTAACTTGCCCTCGTGATATCAATAACTCTTTCAGGCTCAGTTCGTTTTTCCTCTGGAAGGTAACTCAACAATTTATTCCAATTTTTAAGAACATCCTCATTTTCCAATTTAATTTGAGGTATGTCAAATTCACAGTCATCTGGATTTTGTTCGTCACTTTGAGTTAGAATCATGAAAACCTCCTCCTTTTTCTCTCCTTCCCTTTCAAAGTACCTTTTAAGCATATTCACATAACACACTCGGTGAGTCTTCCTTCTATCCGGCGTTCTTACCACATAATTCACATCACTTAATTTCCTTTCAATCTGATAAGGTCCACAAAAACTTGCTTTTAAAGGTTCACCTACCACTGGTAACAATACTAAAACTATAACTCCACTGGCAAAACTATGGACTTTGGATTTCTTGTCCACTACCCATTTCATCACATTTTAATTTAAGTGGTCCTCTTACCTCATGACCAGAAATTAGTTCAAAAGGACTGAATTTGGTTGACTCCTTAGGTGCATCCCTAATTGCAAACAGTACGAATGGAATTCTTTCTGGTGTTTTTACCACATAATTCACCTCACTTCATTTCCTTTCAATCTGATAAGTTCCACAAAACCTTGCTTTTAAAGGTTCACCTACCACTCGTAACAACACTAAAACTTTACCTCCACTGGCAAAACTACGAATTATGGATTTCTTGGCCTTTACCCGTTTCATCACATTTTGCACAACTTTTAAATGTTGTCTAGCCAATTCACCTGCTCTATTTAATCGTTCCCTAAAATTTGACACGTAATCCAAAGAACAAAGAACAAAGAAATGTACAGCACAGGAACAGGCCCTTCGGCCCTCCAAGCCCGCGCCGACCATACTGCCCGACTAAACTACAATCTTCTACACTTCCTGGGTCCGTATCCTTCTATTCCCATCCTATTCATATATTTGTCAAGATGCCCCTTAAATGTCCCTATCGTCCCTGCTTCCACTACCTCCCCCGGTAGCGAGTTCCAGGCACCCACTACCCTCTGCGTAAAAAACTTGCCTCGTACATCTACTCTAAACCTTGCCCCTCTCACCTTAAACCTATGCCCCCTAGTAATTGACCCCTCTACCCTGGGGAAAAGCCTCTGACTATCCACTCTGTCTATGCCCCTCATAATTTTGTAGACCTCTATCAGGTCGCCCCTCAACCTCCTTCGTTCCAGAGAGAACAAACCGAGTTTATTCAATCGCTCCTCATAGCTTATGCCCTCCATACCAGGCAACATTCTGGTAAATCTCTTCTGCACCCTCTCTAAAGCCTCCACATCCTTCTGGTAGTGTGGCGACCAGAATTGAACACTATACTCCAAGTGTGGCCTAACTAAGGTTCTATACAGCTGCAACATGACTTGCCAATTCTTATACTCAATGCCCCGTCCAATGAAGGCAAGCATGCCGTATGCCTTCTTGACTACCTTCTCCACCTGTGTTGCCCCTTTCAATGACCTGTGGACCTGTACTCCTAGATCTCTTTGACTTTCAATACTCTTGAGGGTTCTACCATTCACTGTATATTCCCTACCTGCATTAGCCCTTCCAAAATGCATTACCTCACATTTGTCCGGATTAAACTCCATCTGCCATCTCTCCGCCCAAGTCTCCAGACAATCTAAATCCTGCTGTATCCTCAGACAGTCCTCATCGCTATCCGCAATTCCACCAACCTTTGTGTCGTCTGCAAACTTACTAATCAGACCAGTTACATTTTCCTCCAAATCATTTATATATACTACAAACAGCAAAGGTCCCAGCACTGATCCCTGTGGAACACCACTGGTCACAGCCCTCCAATTAGAAAAGCATCCCTCCATTGCTACCCTCTGCCTTCTATGGCCTAGCCAGTTCTGAATCCACCTTGCCAGCTCACCCCTGATCCCGTGTGACTTCACCTTTTGTACTAGTCTACCATGAGGGACCTTGTCAAAGGCCTTACTGAAGTCCATGTAGACAACATCCACTGCCCTACCTGCATCAATCATCTTAGTGACCTCCTCGAAAAACTCTATCAAGTTAGTGAGACACGACCTCCCCTTCACAAAACCGTGCTGCCTCTCACTAATACGTCCATTTGCTTCCAAATGGGAGTAGATCCTGTCTCGAAGAATTCTCTCCAGTAATTTCCCTACCACTGAAGTAAGGCTCACCGGCCTGTAGTTCCCGGGATTATCCTTGCTACCCTTCTTAAACAGAGGAACAACATTGGCTATTCTCCAGTCCTCCGGGACATCCCCTGAAGACAGCGAGGATCCAAAGATTTCTGTCAAGGCCTCAGCAATTTCCTCTCCAGCCTCCTTCAGTATTCTGGGGTAGATCCCATCAGGCCCTGGGGACTTATCTACCTTAATATTTTTTAAGACACCCAACACCTCGTCTTTTTGGATCACAATGTGACCCAGGCTATCTACACCCCCTTCTCCAGACTCAACATCTACCAATTCCTTCTCTTTGGTGAATACTGATGCAAAGTATTCATTTAGTACCTCGCCCATTTCCTCTGGCTCCACACATAGATTCCCTTGCCTATCCTTCAGTGGGCCAACCCTTTCCCTGGCTACCCTCTTGCTTTTTATGTACGTGTAAAAAGCCTTGGGATTTTCCTTAACCCTATTTGCCAATGACTTTTCATGACCCCTTCTAGCCCTCCTGACTCCTTGCTTAAGTTCCTTCCTACTTTCCTTATATGCCACACAGGCTTCGTCTGTTCCCAGCCTTTAAGCCCTGACAAATGCCTCCTTTTTCTTTTTGACGAGGCCTACAATATCACTCGTCATCCAAGGTTCCCGAAAATTGCCGTATTTATCTTTCTTCCTCACAGGAACATGCCTGTCCTGTATTCCCTTCAACTGACACTTGAAAGCCTCCCACATGTCAGATGTTGATTTGCCCTCAAACATCCGCCCCCAATCTATGTTCTTCAGTTCCCGCCTAATATTGTCATAATTAGCCTTCCCCCAATTTAGCACATTCATCCTCGGACCACTCTTATCCTTGTCCACCAGTACTTTAAAACTTACTGAATTGTGGTCACTGTTACCGAAATGCTCCCCTACTGAAACATCTACCACCTGGCCGGGCTCATTCCCCAATACCAGGTCCAGTACCGCCCCTTCCCTAGTTGGACTGTTTACATATTGTTTTAAGAAGCCCTCCTGGATGCTCCTTACAAACTCCGCCCCGTCTAAGCCCCTGGCACTAAGTGAGTCCCAGTCAATATTGGGGAAGTTGAAGTCTCCCATCACCACAACCCTGTTGTTTTTACTCTTTTCCAAAATCTGTCTACCTATCTGCTCCTCTATCTCCCGCTGGCTGTTGGGAGGCCTGTAGTATACCCCCAACATTGTGACTGCACCCTTCTTATTCCTGATCTCTACCCATATAGCCTCACTGCCCTCTGAGGTGTCCTCTCGCAGTATAGCTGTGATATTCTCCCGAACAAGTAGCGCAACTCCGCCTCCCCTTTTACATCCCCCTCTATCCCGCCTGAAACATCTAAATCCTGGAACGTTTAGTTGCCAATCCTGCCCTTCCCTCAACCAGGTCTCTGTAATGGCAATAACATCATAGTTCCAAGTAGTAATCCAAGCTCTAAGTTCATCTGCCTTACCCGTAATGCTCCTTGCATTAAAACATATGCACTTCAGGCCACCAGACCCGCTGTGTTCAGCAACTTTTCCCCGTCTGCTCTGCCTCAGAGCCACACTGTCCCTATTCCCTAGTTCTCCCTCAATGCTCTCACCTTCTGACCTATTGCTCCCGTACCCACCCCCCTGCCATACTAGTTTAAACCCTCCCGTGTGACACTAGCAAACCTCGCGGCCAGGATATTTATGCCTCTCCGGTTTAGATGCAACCCGTCCATCTTATACAGGTCACACCTGCCCCGGAAGAGCTCCCAGTGGTCCAGAAAACGGAAACCCTCCCTCCTACACCAGCTGTTTAGCCACGTGTTTGTCTGCTCTATCTTCCTATTTCTAGCCTCACTGGCACGTGGCACAGGGAGTAATCCCGAGATTACAACCCTCGAGGTCCTGTCCTTTAACTTTCTGCCTAGCTCCCTGAACTCCTGCTGCAGGACCTCATGCCCCTTCCTGCCTATGTCGTTAGTACCAATATGTACAACGACCTCTGCCTGTTTGCCCTCCCCCTTCAGGATTCCCTCTACCCGTTCGGAGACATCCTGGACCCTGGCACCAGGGAGGCAACATACCATCCTGGAGTCTCTTTCACGTCCACAGAAGCGCCTATCTGTGCCCCTGACTATAGAGTCCCCTATTACTATTACTCTTCTGCGCTTTGACCCTCCCTTCTGAACATCAGAGCCAGCCGTGGTGCCACTGCTCTGGCTGCTGCTGTTTTCCCCTGATAGGCTATCCCCCCCGACAGTATCCAAAGGGGTATATCTGTTCGAGAGGGGGACAACCACAGGGGATTCCTGCACTGACTGCCTGCCCTTTCTGGTGGTCACCCATTTCTCTGCCTGCACCTTGGGTGTGACCACATTTACATAACTGCGATCTATGACGCTTTCCGCCACCTGCATGCTCCTAAGTGCATCCAATTGCTGCTCCAACCGAACCATGCGGTCTGTGAGGAGCTCCAGTTGGGTGCACTTTCTGCAGATGAAGCCACCCGGGACGCTGGAAGCCTCCCGGACCTGCCACATCTCACAGTCAGAGCACAGCACCCCTCTAACTGACATTGCGTCAATTAATTAAAATTAAAATTTGTCTCTTTTTTTTTTAAATACTTTTTTTTTTAAATTGCAAAGTTACTGTCAACTATCTGTTTCCTAGCACTAGATTTCTAATAGAAATGCGATAGCTAACTATAATACTCTCCGATCTCTGGCTTAGATATCCTCTAAATTATAATTAAGTTATTATGTTTAATTAGTTCCCAAATACTCAAATATTTTTTAAATTTAGGTTAGAATCCCAACCAGCCACTCAGGTCATAGCTTTTCTGTGATGTCGCTTCAATTTCCCCCCCGACACACACAATTTGAAAAAAGGTATAAAAGTAAAAATCACTTACTTGCCTTCTGAGTGTCTGAGATGTTCTCAGGTTCTCTCGCTGACAGAGACTGCTCCTCCACCACCGATCCTTGACCTGCACAATGCTAATAATATAATATGGCACTTACCTTACACCAATGGGTCTTATTATTAGGTTAGAGGAGGAGGGCGGGTGGGAGACACTACACGTGTAGTGTCTCGGGTTTCCTCTCCACCAGAATTTATTGGTTGGGGGGGGGGGGGGGCACTTGCCAGAGGTAGAACTTCCGGTTCCCGCCTTATATAAAAACAAATAAAACAGAAAAGAAGAACAGACACGGGACCAGGCAAGGCTTTTTAAACTCACTACTCACCTCCCAGAAGGCCCCTGCGCACCGCTGCCGCCGAAATCCAAAGGGCTGCTCCTGTAAAGGTAAGGTTTTTAAACTCACTACTCACCTCAAAGAAGGCCCCTGCGCACCGCTGCCGCCGAAATCCAATGGGCTGCTCCTGTAAAGGTAAGTGGTTTTAAACTAACTACTCACCTCCCAGAAGGCCCCTGCGCACCGCTGCCGCCGAAATCCAAAGGGCTGCTCCTGTGCTTTGTAATGTAATGTAATGTAATTTCCAATAATGTAATTTCCGATTTCTCACTCACCAATTTTTCCTTAATCAATTTAAGTGGTCCTGTTACCTCATAACCAAAAAGTAGTTCCAAAGCACTAAATTTGGTTGACTCATTAGGTGCGTCACTCATTAGGTGCGTCACCGCGGTATTACGGTGGTGGAGAGGATGCTAGATGGGGACTCATCTTCCGAGGTAGTATGGGCTGAGGTGAGAAACAGGAAAGGAGAGGTCACCCTGTTGGGAGTTTTCTATAGGCCTCCAAATAGTTCTAGGGATGTAGAGGAAAGGATGGCGAGGATGATCCTGGATAAGAGCGAAAGTAACAGGGTAGTTATTATGGGAGACTTTAACTTTCCAAATATTGACTGGAAAAGATATAGTTCGAGTACATTAGATGGGTCGTTTTTTGTACAATGTGTGCAGGAGGGTTTCCTGACACAATATGTTGACAGGCCAACAAGAGGCGAGGCCACGTTGGATTTGGTTTTGGGTAATGAACCAGGCCAGGTGTTGGATTTGGAGGTAGGAGAGCACTTTGGGGACAGTGACCACAATTCGGTGACGTTTACGTTAGTGATGGAAAGGGAAAAGTATACACCGCAGGGCAAGAGTTATAGCTGGGGGAAGGGCAATTATGATGCCATTAGACGTGACTTGGGGGGGATAGGTTGGAGAAGTAGGCTGCAAGTGTTGGGCACACTGGATAAGTGGAGCTTGTTCAAGGAACAGCTACTGCATGTTCTTGATAAGTACGTACCGGTCAGGCAGGGAGGAAGGCGTAGAGCGAGGGAACCGTGGTTTACCAAAGAAGTGGAATCTCTTGTTAAGAGGAAGAAGGAGGCCGATGTGAAGATGAGGTGTGAAGTTTCAGTTGGGGCGATGGATAGTTACAAGGTAGCGAGGAAGGATCTAAAGAGAGAGCTAAGACGAGCAAGGAGGGGACATGAGAAGGATTTGGCAGGTAGGATCAAGGAAAACCCAAAAGCTTTCTATAGGTATGTCAGAAATAAGCGAATGACTAGGGTAATAGTAGGGCCAGTCAAGGACAGGGATGGGAAGTTGTGTGTGGAGTCTGAAGAGATAGGCGAGATACTAAATGAATATTTTTAATCAGTATTCACTCAGGAAAAAGATAATGTTGTGGAGGAGAATGCTGAGACCCAGGCTATTAGAATAGATGGCATTGAGGTACGTAGGGAAGAGGTGTTGGCAATTCTGGACAGGCTGAAAATAGATAAGTCCCCAGGGCCTGATGGGATTTATCCTAGGATTCTCCGGGAGGCCAGGGAAGAGATTGCTGGGCCTTTGGCTTTGATTTTTATGTCATCATTGGCTACAGGAATAGTGCCAGAGGACTGGAGGATAGCAAATGTGGTCCCTTTGTTCAAAAAGGGGAGTAGAGACAACCCCGGCAACTATAGACCGGTGAGCCTCACGTCTGTAGTGGGTAAAGTCTTGGAGGGGATTATAAGAGACAAGATTTATAATAATCTAGATAGGAATAATATGATCAGGGATAGTCAGCATGGCTTTGTAAAGGGTAGGTCATGCCTCACAAACCTTATCGAGTCCTTTGAGAAGGTGACTGAATAGGTAGTCGAGGGTAGAGCAATTGATGTGGTGTATATGGATTTCAGTAAAGCGTTTGATAAGGTTCCCCACGGTAGGCTATTGCAGAAAATACGGAGGCTGGGGATTGAGGGTGATTTAGAGCTGTGGATCAGAAATTGGCTAGCTGAAAGAAGACAGAGGGTGGTGGTTGATGGGAAATGTTCAGAATGGAGTTCAGTTACAAGTGGCGTACCACAAGGATCTGTTCTGGGGCCGTTGCTGTTTGTCATTTTTATCAATGACCTAGAGGAGGGCGCAGAAGGGTGGGTGAGTAAATTTGCAGACGACACTAAAGTCGGTGGTGTTGTCGACAGTGTGGAAGGATGTAGCAGGTTACAGAGGGACATAGATAAGCTGCAGAGCTGGGCTGAGAGGTGGCAAATGGAGTTTAATGTAGAGAAGTGTGAGATGATTCACTTTGGAAGGAATAACAGGAATGCGGAATATTTGGCTAATGGTAAAGTTCTTGGAAGTGTGGATGAGCAGAGGGATCTAGGTGTCCATGTACATCGATCCCTGAAAGTTGCCACCCAGGTTGATAGGGTTGTGAAGAAGGCCTATGGAGTGTTGGCCTTTATTGGTAGAGGGATTGAGTTCCGGAGTCATGAGGTCATGTTGCAGCTGTACAAAACTCTGGTACGGCCGCATTTGGAGTATTGCGTACAGTTCTGGTCACCGCATTATAGGAAGGACGTGGAGGCTTTGGAGCGGGTACAGAGGAGATTTACCAGGATGTTGCCTGGTATGGAGGGAAAATCTTATGAGGAAAGGCTGATGGACTTGAGGTTGTTTTCGTTGGAGAGAAGAAGTTTAAGAGGAGACTTAATAGAGGCATACAAAATGATCAGGGGGTTAGATAGGGTGGACAGTGAGAGCCTTCTCCCGCGGATGGAAATGGCTGGCACGAGGGGACATAGCTTTAAACTGAGGGGTAATAGATATAGGACAGAGGTCAGAGGTAGGTTCTTTACGCAAAGAGTAGTGAGGCCTTGGAATGCCCTACCTGCAACAGTAGTGAACTCACCAACATTGAGGGCGTTTAAAAGTTTATTGGATAAGCATATGGATGATAATGGCATAGTGCAGGTTAGATGGCTTTTGTTTCGGTGCAACATCGTGGGCCGAAGGGCCTGTACTGCGCTGTATCGTTCTATGTTCTATGTTCTAATTGCAAACAGTATGATTGGAATTCCTTTAACCCGATCCGCTGGATAAGCTTGACAATAAGCCCTCAACATTGTCTTTAATGTCTGATGCCACCTTTCTAATGCTCCCTGCGATTCTGGATTGTGCGCAGTTGATATAAATTGTTTTATTCCTAAGCTATCCATAACTTTTTTGAACAACCTGGAAGTAAAGTTTGATCCTTGATCCGATTGTATTTCTATGGGTAGTCCATATCTGGTAAAGAATTTAAGTAATTCCTCCACAATCTTTTTAGCTGTAATATTACGTACTGGAATGGCCTCTGCAAACCTAGTAGACACACCATTATAGTGAAAAGATATTGATTCCCACTTTTCGTTTTAGGAAGCGGTTCCACGCAATCAATTAGGACCCTTGTAAAAGGTTCCTCAAATGCTGGAATGGGTATTAAGGGCGCTGGTTTTATCACTGCAAGAGATTTCCCTATCACAGGCAGCATGGTAGCATGGTGGTTAGCACAATTGCTTCACAGCTCCAGGGTCCCAGGTTCGATTCCCGGCTTGGGTCACTGTCTGTGCGGAGTCTGCACGTTCTCCCCATGTGTGCGTAGGTTCCTCCGGGTGCTCCGGTTTCCTCCCACAGTCCAAAGATGTGCAGGTTAGGTGGATTAGCCAGGCTAAATTGCCCTTAGAGTCCAAAATTGCCCTTAGTGTTGGGTGGGGTTACTGGGTTATGGGGATAGGGTGGAAGTATGGGCTTGGGTAGGGTGCTCTTTCAAAGAGCCAGTGCAGACTCGATGGGCCAAATGGCCTCCTTCTGCACTGTAAATTCTCTGACATGCTTTACTTCTATGACTTGACATGTGCGAAATGATTGACAAAATTTAACTACATCTGTATGTAGTCCAGACCAATAAAAATGTTTCTGGATTTTAGCTTGAGTTTTCCTTATCCCCAAATGACCTCCCACTGGTACCTCATGTGCAACTCGCAACACGTCCTTTCTATACCCTACCAGCAATACTACTTGATGAACTTCTGCCCACTTTTCATCCGCCTGCCTATGTAAAGGTCTCCATTTTCTCATCAAGACATCACCTTTATGGTAATAACAGTCTGGTATACACTCAGATTCCTCTTCCTTGTATGCTTTCGGATACATCGGTTTTATTTCTATATCTTTTTCTTGTATCTCCGCCAAATTTCCTGCACTAAAAATATCCGCCTCATCCTCCACCTGTTCTTGTTCTTTTTCAACCATCTGATCAAAAATCGTTTCTCACAATTGCACTTCAACATCATCTTCACTCTTTGATTTCTCCCCTTGTTTTAGCCTGTGACTTTGCGACCTTGTCACTACACAATCCGGAAAAATCCCAGGATATTCATCCTTCAACACTTCAGTTGTCTAATTTTCCACTGGCTTATCAACCACAGTAGGCAACACTCCCACCTGCGATCCAGAAATATCATTACCCAAGATAAACTGGACAAGATAGTTTCTCTATTACTCCTACTACCACTTCACCACTCTTCACTGGACTTTCCAACCTTACCTTAGATATTGGAACACCAGTCCTCTCACCCTGAATTCCACATATTACCACCTTTTCTGGCAACATTCTTCCCAAACTACATAACTCCTCACCTCTTACCATTAAAGATTGACTAGCTCCCGTCTCTCTTAAAATTGTGACTTATTTACCTGCCCCTCCTGATACACATGAGTAAATTCTACCCACACAAGTAAATTCTTTAAAGACATCTGGCACCTTCTTATCAATCACCTCTTGATCAGGCAGTACAATCTTTTGCATCTCCTTTGCTTCACTTGGACTTTCCTTTACCACTTTCACAAACCACACTGTCTTATCCTGTTTTACCACATCAGCCTTCCCGGTGCTTTTCTTCAACCACCACCACTGTGACTTTACATGGCCTAGTTTATTACAGTGAAAACATTTGAAACTTTTCATGCCTCTTCCACTCTCCTGGATTTCTTTTTTAATCTGAGGTACACTCACCTTATTACCTCCCATCAGATCACCTTTACTTTTACCACTTGAGTATTTCTCATGTCCCCAGTTTCTATCCCTCACAGGCTGAAACTGATGTCGGAAACAAAGCTTTGATTTACGAACTAATTCATAATCATCTGCCATTTCTGCTGCTAACTTCGCAGTTTTAACCCTTTGCTCTTCCACATGAGTTCTCACTACATCAGGGATTGAATTTTTAATTTATAATTTCTCTGAGAGCTTCATACGTTTGGTCTACTTTCAAATCACTTATCCACCTGTCAGAATTACTCTGTTTGGTCCTTTCAAACTCCACCTATGTTTGACCAAATTCTCTCCTTAAATTTCTAAACCTTTGTCTGTAGGCTTCAGGCACTAGTTCATATGCTCCTTAGACGGATTTTTTCACCTCCTCATATGTCCCAGATACCTCCTCCGGTAGCTTTGCAAACATTTCACTAGCCCTACCTACCAGCTTTGTTTGAATCAGTAATACGCACGTGTCATGTGGCCATTTCATTTGTTTAGCTACCTTCTCAAATTAAATGAAAAAGGCTTCTACCTCCTTCTCGTCAAACCTTGGCAATGCTTGGACATATTTAAATAAATCCCCACCAAGCCTTCGACTTTGACGCTCTTTCTCACTATCCTCATCAGTATCATCCAACTGTACGTTTCCCTTTACATCTGGCAATTTTAACTTACTGTCATGTTTCATGGCCATTTTCTGAAGTACAAACTCTCTCTCTTTATCATTTTCCCTGACCTGTATCTCCCTTTCTCTTTCTTTTTGTTCTGCTAGGGCTATTATTTATTTTCTTCTTTCTTCTCTCTCTCTTTCTTTTTCCTCTCTATCTCTTTCGTACTCAAGCTGCTTTAATTCTTTCTCATGTTCAATTTGTTTAAGTTGTAACTGAATTTTTGCCATTTCCAATGAGTCAGACTGTATTTCAGGCAACTTTGAATGCGTAGCCAACGCCATAATTACCTCACCTTTTCGCATTTTGTCAGGTAATGTTAACTGCAATGTTTTTGCCAAATCTAACAGCCTGCTTTTAGTCCCTGTCCGTAAGGTACTGTGTGTGACCGTCTCCACCCTCAAAAACATCAGAGCCTCTGAAAAAGCCATTGCCCACAACACACTCCCCACTTAATCTAAAATACCACACCTGATAAGCAACCACAATATGCTCACCTCTCACTTTTTTTCAGTTCACTAAGCCAATCCAATAGATAGACTTTTATCCCCCTTGAGTCCCAATTTGTTATGGGCCAGGGTTTAGAGAACCCCAAAGTGTATCATGGAGTTCGCCTGACCCACAACTTTTATTAGATTGTGGTATAGGGAGCACACGGCCCATTCTACAAGTGTGGTGCAGCAGAAATGGAAAAGTATTTTTTTTTAAAGCAAAACAATGTTAATTCTATGAACTCAAGTTAACCTTTTAAAACATACAGTGACCATCTTAGCACCCATTAATTCAAATACAACCCCCAAAGTCTACAACACTAAGTAATCCTTTAAGCTTTTCTTTTAACATCCATATGACTTAAAACACCTTTTACCAGAAGCACATCAGGTTAAAGTCACTACTGTTATTAGTTTTAGATCACCAGGATCGATTTACAGTCTTTAGATTACAGAGAGATCCATACATATTCTGGCTATGACTGCAGCTATCCAGTTCTGAAAATTAAACAAAAACACACCCTGTAGCCTGCTCACAAACAAAAGTAAAAAGCTGAAAGACAGCCCAGCTCCACCCACTCTCTGACATCACTGCAGTAATAAACACCCATTTCTTAAAGGTACTCTCACCACAGATATTTATGTACACACCCATTTATAAACACCCATTTCTTAAAGGTACTCTCACATGACAAGCATGGCCAATCCACCTAACCCGCATATCTTTGGACTGTGGGGGGAAACCGGAGCACCCGGAGGAAACCCACGCAGACACGGGGAGAACATGCAGACTCCGCACAGACAGTGACCCAAGCCGGGAATCGAACCTGGGACCCTGGAGCTGTGAAGCAATTGTGCTAACCACTGTGCTACCGTGCTGGTCAATCTCAATTTATGAGGATGATATAACACTTGTTCTTTGATGGCCTTGGGCATGGCTAAATTCAGTAGGTTTGAACCAGTGGAACAGAAAATAATTTCCACACTGCACATGAGGGCCGGGATTCTCCGACCCTGTGCCGCTGACAGCGGCACCCTGGCGATTCTCCGGGCGCCAATGGGCCGTGCGGCCGTCCATTTTTGGCCAGTCCTGCCGGCGTGAATTACTCACCACACGCACGGCGGGACCTGGTAGGTGAATATGCAGGGGCAGTCATCGGGGGCGGAGCGGGGAGATCCGACCCCGGGAGAATCCTCCACGGTGGCTTGGCTCGCGATCGGGACCCACTGACCTGCGGGCAGGCTTGTTCCGTGGGGGTATTTCTTACCCCCCGTGCATGCGCAGAAGTACGCTGGCCGGTCCGCACATGCGCGAGATCACGCTGGCCATTCCGCGCATGAGCGAACTGGCAGCGGCCCTTCGGCACCGGCTGGAGTGGCGCCAATGACTCCGGCGGCAACCTAGCCCTCTAGAAAGGTGAGAATTCCTCACCTTGGGGGGCCGTTGACGCCGGACCCGTTGCCACCGGTTTTCCCGCCGGCGTGGGGACATAGCCCCATCTTCTAAGAACCCCGCCCGAAGTGTCTATTCTTTGTTCACCACTGCACACAAGGGCCAGAATTCTGGCAGCCCCAATAACAGGCCTGAAAGCTGGAGGCAACCCACTTGGCAATTTGTGGAGCCACCCTTACCCCCAAGCCACATTTTTCAGCTCTCTGCCAATTAATTAATTGCAGTCAATTAATTCTTCATCAGGCTGGAAATCTCCTTTAAGTCTAAGAGGCATTGCTTTTGCATCCTTCATTTCTTTTTAAACTTTCACACACTAAACGCCTGCAAAACATATGGCTGTAAAATTGGGCACTTGCAGTATTGCTGGTGCAATGGAAATCGGAAAATGGCATTCACAGGGCTTCAGGCATGACCCATGCAGTGTCCCGAGTTGGGGAGGGAGCTGGCTCGGGTATGGGATGCATGTTCAGATATTTACTTCAGATATAACAAAGGATAAAACACAGAACTGAGTGAGGTATTGTTCTCGAGAATATTCCCATTAATTTGTGATGCTGGTTTGACTAAGAGCATTAGTATTTTGGTGTCCTTTGTTTTCTGTGGTTTAGTTAAGCCTATAAATGGTTCGGAGTGATGTTATTTGAATCATTTTAAAAGCCTATATCAAGTTTACCGGGCTACTATTGTGGGAACATGTTTAGGTATTAAGTTTGCATGCGATGACATTGAACATGGTCATTCATTTTTATTCTTCATCAGGCTGGAAATAGTTTTCTCCTTTAAGTTTAAGAGGCATTGCTTTTGCATCCTTCATTTCTTTTTAAACTTTCACACACTAAATGCCTGCAAAACACATGGCTGTAAAATTGGGCACTGCTGTATTGCTGATGCAATGGAAATCGAAAAATGGCATTCACAGGGCTTCAGGCATGGACCATGCAGTGTCCCGAGTTGGGGAGGGAGCTGGCTCGGGTATGGGATGCATGTTCAGATGTTTCGACGTATGGGCAGATTGTGATGTCAACAGCCATTGTGGCTGATTTGACAGGTTCAGTGAATACATGTGTTAGTCGTTCATAGCTGCACAATAAATTCCCCACTATTTCTTCTTATGTTCCTTTGTACAAGTATCATTTAAATGGCCAGCTACCCAACTTGCAGGTGAGGTGCTTTTGACTTATTTCTGCTATTGCGACTTGGTGAAACCACTTGTGGAGTGTTTCTGGAAGCGTTGTGGTGAGTTGCTGGATTTGATAGGGAGTTTGGCAAAGCAGAGGATTAGGTGACCTGTCCACTCAAAAGGCTGAATAAGGGGCTGTAGTTACTGTTTATGTTTTTAGCCTGACAGACTAACAGAGAGAGGAATCTCTACACAGATGAAGAAAGGGTAGGATTCTCTACAGAGAGATCTACACACCAGCTGGAGTGAACTCCAGAGGCCTCTGTGTCATCAGGCTCTGGCACCTCCCCATTGTCCGCACAATGGTGTCGACGCCCTCAATGACTGGGACACACTCTGCATTGCATTGGCAAGGTTCTGTTGCATCTGGAACACGTCCCCCAGCGACTGGGACATGCCCATTACTGCCCCCCACTGAGGTCTGTGCCTGCACTGGTGGAAGGTGTGGGTGATAGCTGTGATGTATCAATGGTGTTGTCCTCTGAGCTCTCCTCTGGGGTGTTCTCATGGCTGGTGGAACGACTGGGGATGGAGCATCCTGGATGGCCTGGACCCATCAGGTGGGGATCCTGCGGGAGAACGAACATGTGGTCAGTGAGAGGGAAGAGCCATTGTTCTTTGAAATGTACTACTCACTTGCGACAGGTTATCTGGGTGGGTACCCCCCAGATCCTCAACTCTGCGGCACAGGACTTTCTCAACATCGGTGACCAATCTGTCCCTGGCGCCCTGCATCCTCTAGGGCCCATTTCCCGTCGGGGGCGAGGCCTCTGGTGTCTGGCACCGTGCCACCTGTCTGGGCCCTTTCACATCTGTTGTGGGTCAACTTCTCTTGCGGGGACAAAGCGAGGGCATTACGGTAGCCTTGTGGATAGCACAATTGCTTCACAGCTCCAGGGTCCCAGGTTCGATTCTGGCTTGAGTCACTGTCTGTGCGGAGTCTGCACATCCTCCCCGTGTGTGCGTGGGTTTCCTCCGGGTGCTCCGGTTTCCTCCCACAGTCCAAAGATGTGCGGGTTAGGTGGATTGGCCATGATAAATTGCCCTTAGTGTCCAAAATTGCCCGTGGGGTTACTGGGTTATGGGGATAGGTGTTGACCTTGGGTAGGGTGCTCTTTCCAAGAACCGGTGCAGACTCGATGGGCTGAATGGCCTCCTTCTGCTCTGTAAATTCTATGATAATGATCTATGAGCTGAACACTTGGTGCATCGGGGTGCCTGTGGCAGGGGGTATGTGTGGGCACCGCTCCTGGGCATGGAGGGGGTGCTGATGGGTGCCAGGGTGTTCCGGGGCCCAGGCCCAGAGGGGTTACGGTGCCAGCCGATGAGGTCATAGAACATAGAACATTACAGCGCAGTACTGGCCCTTCAGCCCTCGATGTTGCGCCGACCTGTGAAACCACTCTAAAGCCCATTTACACTATTCCCTTATTGTCCATATGTCTATCCAATGACCATTTGAATGTCCTTAGTGTTGGCGAGTCCACAACTGTTGCAGGCAGGGCATTCCACACCCTTACTACTCTCTGAGTAAAGAACCTACCTCTGACATCTGTCTTATATCTATCTGTAGCGCACAAAGACTCCGAGAGACGAATAGAGTGAAGTCGATGAGGCTTTATTAAGCGTGCCTGCGGGGGAGGACTCCTGGTTCTTATACTCCGCCTTCAGGGCGGAGGTAGAGGTCAACGGCCAATCAGGACCCGGGATCTGTCAGCCAATGACATCACGGCTTCACAGTCCCACATGACCCCTAATGCATACTACCACACTATCTCCCCTCAATTTAAAGCTATGCCCCCTCATGCGAGACATCACCATCCGAGGAAAAAGGCTCTCACTGTCCACCCTATCCAATCCTCTGATCATCTTGTATGCCTCAATTAAGTCACCTCTTAACCTTCTCTTCTCTAACGAAAACAGCCTCAAGTCCCTCAGCCTTTCCTCATACGATCTTCCCTCCATACCAGGCAACATTCTGGTAAATCTCCTCTGCACCCTTTCCAATGCTTGCACATCCTTCCTATAATGTGGTGACCAGAATTGCACGCAATACTCTAAATGCGGCCGCACCAGAGTTTTGTACAGCTGCAACATGACCTCATGGCTCCGAAACTCAATCCCTCTACTAATAAAAGCTAACACACCGTGCGCCTTCTTAACAACCCTCTCAACCTGAGTGGCAACTTTCAGGGATCTATGTACATGGACACCGAGATCTCTCTGCTCATCCACACTGCCAAGAATCTTACCATTAGCCCAGTACTCTGTCTTCCTGTTATTCCTTCCAAAATGAATCACCTCACACTTTTCTGCATTAAACTCCATTTGCCACCTCTCAGCCCAGCGCTGCAGCTTATCCATGTCCCTCTGTAACTTGTAACATCCTTCCGCACTGTCCACAACTCCACCGACTTTAGTGTCATCTGCAAATTTACTCACCCATCCTTCTACGCCCTCCTCCAGGACAAACAGCAGTGGCCCCAAAACAGATCCTTGTGGTACACCACTAGTAATTGGACTCCAGTCTGAACACTTCCCATCAACCACCACCCTTTGTCTTCTTCCAGCTAGCCAATTTCTGATCCAAACTGCTAAATCTCCCTGAATCCCATGCTTCCATATTTTCTGCAGTAGCCTACCGTGAGGAACCTTATCAAACGCTTTACTGACATCCATATACACCACATCAACTGCTTTACCCTCATCCACCTGTTTGGTCACCTTCTCAAAGAACTCAATAAGGTTTGTGAGGCACGACCTACCCTTCACGAAACCGTGTTGACTATGTCTAATCAAATTATTCCTTTCCAGATGATTATACACCCTATCTCTTATAAACCTTTCCAAGGTTTTGCCACAACAGAAGTAAGCCTCATTGGTCTATAGTTACCGGGGTTGTCTCTACTCCCCTTCTTGAACAAGAGGACAACATTTGCTATCCTCCAGTCTTCTGGCACTATTCCTGTTGAGAAAGATGACTTAAAGATCAAAGCCAAAGGCTCAGCAATCTCCTCCCTAGCTTCCCAAAGAATCCTAGGATAAATTCCATCCGGCCCAGGGGACTTATCTATTTTCACACTTTCCAGAATTGTTAACACCTCCTCCTTATGAACCTCAAGCTCTTCTAGTCTAGTAGCCTGAATCTCAGTATTCTCCTCAACAACATTGTCTTTTTCCTGTGTGAATACTGACGTAAAATATTCATTTAGCACCTCTCCTATCTCCTCGGATTCCAAGCACAACTTCCCACTACTGTCCTTGACTGGCCCTACTCTTACCCTAGTCATTCTTTTATTCCTGACATATCTACAGAAAGCTTTAGGGTTACCCTTTATCCTACCTGCCAAAGACTTCTCATGTCCCCTCCTGGCTCTTCTTAGCCCTCTCTTTAGGTCCTTCCTAGCTAACTTGTAACTCTTGAGCGCCCTAACTGAACCTTCATGTCTCATCTTTACATAAGCCTCCTTCTTCCTCTTGACAAGTGTTTCGACTGCCTTAGTAAACCACGGTTCCCTTGCTCGACCACTTCCTCCCTGCCTGACAGGTACATACGTATCAAGGACACGCAGTAGCCATTCCTTGAACAAGCTCCACATTTCCATTGTGCCCATCCCCTGCAGTTTTCCTCTCCATCCGATGCATCCTAAGTCTTGCCTTATCGCATCATAATTGCCTTACCCCCAGATATAACTCTTGCCCTGCGGTATACACCTATGCCTTTCCATCACTAAAGTAAACGTAATCAAATTGTGGTCACTATCACCAAAGTGCTCACCTACCTCCAAATCTAACACCTGTCCTGGTTCATTACCCAGTACCAAATCCATTATGGCCTCGCCTCTCATTGGCCTATCTACATACTGTGTCAGGAAACCCTCCTGCACACATTGGACAAAAACGGACGCATCTAAAGTACTCGAACTATAGCGTTTCCAGTCAATATTTGGAAAGTTAAAGTCCCCCATAACAACTACCCTGTTGCTGTCGCTCCTTTCCAGAATCATCTTTGCAATCCTTTCCTCTACATCTCTGGAACTTTTCAGAGGCCTATAGAAAACCCCTAACAGGGTGACCTCTCCTTTCCTGTTTCTAACCTCAGCCCATACTACCTCAATTGACGAGTCCTCATCAAACGTCCTTTCTGCCACCGTAATACTGTCCTTGACTAACAATGCCACCCCTTCCCCTCTTTTACCACCTTCCCTGAGCTTACAGAAATATCTAAACCCCAGCACCTGCAACAACCATTCCTGTCCCTGCTCTATCCATGTCTCCGAAATGGCCACAACATCGAAGTCCCAGGTACCAACCCATGCCGCAAGTTCACCCACTTTATTCCGGATGCTCCTGGCATTGAAGAAGACACACTTAAAACCACCTTCCTGCCTGCCGGTACATTCCTGCAACTTTAAAACCTTACTCATGACCTCACTACTCTCAACCTCCTGTATACTGGAGCTACAATTCAGGTTCCCAAGCCCCTGCTAAACTAGTTTAAAGCCTCCCGAAGAGCATTAGCAAATTTCCCCCCCAGGATATTCGCACCCCTCTGGTCCAGGTGTAGAACATCCCATTTGTAGAGGTCCCACCGACCCCAGAATGAGCCCCAGTTATCCAGAAATCTGAAACCCTCCCTCCTGCACCATCCCTGTAGCCACGCGTTCAACTCCTCTCTTTCCCTATTCCTCATCTCGCTATCACGTGGCACGGGTAACAACCCAGAGATAATAACTCTGTTTGTCCTAGATCTAAGTTTCCACGTTAGCTCCCTAAATTCCTGCCTTACATCCCTCTCCCTTTTCCTACCTATGTCAAAGAACAAAGAACAAAGAAATGTACAGCACAGGAACAGGCCCTTCGGCCCTCCAAGCCCGTGCCGACCATACTGCCCGACTAAACTACAATCTTCTACACTTCCTGGGTCCGTATCCTTCTATTCCCATCCTATTCATATATTTGTCAAGATGCCCCTTAAATGTCCCTATCGTCCCTGCCTCCACTACCTCCTCCGGTAGTGAGTTCCAGGCACCCACTACCCTCTGCGTAAAAAACTTGCCTCGTACATCTACTCTAAACTTTGCCCCTCTCACCTTAAACCTATGCCCCCTAGTAATTGACCCCTCTACCCTGGGGAAAAGCCTCTGACTATCCACTCTGTCTATGCCCCTCATAATTTTGTATACCTCTATCAGGTCGCCCCTCAACCTCCTTCGTTCCAGTGAGAACAAACCGAGTTTATTCAATCGCTCCTCATAGCTTATGCCCTCCATACCAGGCAACATTCTGGTAAATCTCTTCTGCACCCTCTCTAAAGCCTCCACATCCTTCTGGTAGTGTGGCGACCAGAATTGAACACTATACTCCAAGTGTGGCCTAACTAAGGTTCTATACAGCTGCAACATGACTTGCCAATTCTTATACTCAATGCCCCGGCCAATGAAGGCAAGCATGCCGTATGCCTTCTTGACTACCTTCTCCACCTGTGTAGCCCCTTTCAGTGATCTGTGGACCTGTACTCCTAGATCTCTTTGACTTTCAATACTCTTGAGGGTTCTACCATTCACTGTATATTCCCTACCTGCATTAGCCCTTCCAAAATGCATTACCTCACATTTGTCCAGGTTAAACTCCATCTGCCATCTCTCCGCCCAAGTCTCCAGACAATCTAAATCCTGCTGTATCCTCAGACAGTCCTCATCGCTATCCGCAATTCCACCAACCTTTGTGTCGTCTGCAAACTTACTAATCAGACCAGTTACATTTTCCTCCAAATCATTTATATATACTACAAAGAGCAAAGGTCCCAGCACTGATCCCTGTGGAACACCACTGGTCACAGCCCTCCAATTAGAAAAGCATCCCTCCATTGCTACCCTCTGCCTTCTATGGCCTAGCCAGTTCTGTATCCACCTTGCCAGTTCACCCCTGATCCCGTGTGACTTCACCTTTTGTACTAGTCTACCATGAGGGACCTTGTCAAAGGCCTTACTGAAGTCCATATAGACAACATCTACTGCCCTACCTGCATCAATCATCTTAGTGACCTCCTCGAAAAACTCTATCAAGTTAGTGAGACACGACCTCCCCTTCACAAAACCGTGCTGCCTCTCACTAATACGTCCATTTGCTTCCAAATGGGAGTAGATCCTGTCTCGAAGAATTCTCTCCAGTAATTTCCCTACCACTGAAGTAAGGCTCACCGGCCTGTAGTTCCCGGGATTATCCCTGCCACCCTTCTTAAACAGAGGAACAACATTGGCTATTCTCCAGTCCTCCGGGACATCCCCTGAAGACAGCGAGGATCCAAAGATTTCTGTCAAGGCCTCAGCAATTTCCTCTCCAGCCTCCTTCAGTATTCTGGGGTAGATCCCATCCGGCCCTGGGGACTTATCTACCTTAATATTTTTTAAGACACCCAACACCTCGTCTTTTTGGATCACAATGTGACCCAGGCTATCTACACCCCCTTCTCCAGACTCAACATCTACCAATTCCTTCTCTTTGGTGAATACTGATGCAAAGTATTCATTTAGTACCTCGCCCATTTCCTCTGGCTCCACACATAGATTCCCTTGCCTATCCTTCAGTGGGCCAACCCTTTCCCTGGCTACCCTCTTACTTTTTATGTAAGTGTAAAAAGCCTTGGGATTTTCCTTAACCCTATTTGCCAATGCCTTTTCATGACCCCTTCTAGCCCTCCTGACTCCTTGCTTAAGTTCCTTCCTACTTTCCTTATATGCCACACAGGCTTCGTCTGTTCCCAGCCTTTTAGCCCTGACAAATGCCTCCTTTTTCTTTTTGACGAGGCCTACAATATCACTCGTCATCCAAGGTTCCCGAAAATTGCCGTATTTATCTTTCTTCCTCACAGGAACATGCCTGTCCTGTATTCCTTTCAACTGACACTTGAAAGCCTCCCACATGTCAGATGTTGATTTGCCCTCAAACATCCGCCCCCAATCTATGTTCTTCAGTTCCCGCCTAATATTGTTATAATTAGCCTTCCCCCAATTTAGCACATTCATCCTCGGACCACTCTTATCCTTGTCCACCAGTACTTTAAAACTTACTGAATTGTGGTCACTGTTACCGAAATGCTCCCCTACTGAAACATCTACCACCTGGCCGGGCTCATTCCCCAATACCAGGTCCAGTACCGCCCCTTCCCTAGTTGGACTGTTTACATATTGTTTTAAGAAGCCCTCCTGGATGCTCCTTACAAACTCTGCCCCGTCTAAGCCCCTGGCACTAAGTGAGTCCCAGTCAATATTGGGGAAGTTGAAGTCTCCCATCACCACAACCCTGTTGTTTTTACTCTTTTCCAAAATCTGTCTACCTATCTGCTCCTCTATCTCCCGCTGGCTGTTGGGAGGCCTGTAGTATACCCCCAACATTGTGACTGCACCCTTCTTATTCCTGATCTCTACCCATATAGCCTCACTGCCCTCTGAGGTGTCCTCTCGCTGTATAGCTGTGATACTCTCCTGAACAAGTAGCGCAACTCCGCCTCCCCTTTTACATCCCCCTCTATCCCGCCTGAAACATCTAAATCCTGGAACGTTTAGCTGCCAATCCTGCCCTTCCCTCAACCAGGTCTCTGTAATGGCAACAACATCATAGTTCCAAGTAGTAATCCAAGCTCTAAGTTCATCTGCCTTACCCGTAATGCTCCTTGCATTAAAACATATGCACTTCAGGCCACCAGACCCGCTGTGTTCAGCAACTTCTCCCCGTCTGCGCTGCCTCAGAGCCACACTGTCCCTATTCCCTAGTTCTCCCTCAATGCTCTCACCTTCTGACCTATTGCTCCCGTGCCCACCCCCCTGCCATACTAGTTTAAACCCTCCCGTGTGACACTAGCAAACCTCGCGGCCAGGATATTTATGCCTCTCCGGTTTAGATGCAACCCGTCCATCTTATACAGGTCACACCTGCCCCGGAAGAGCTCCCAGTGGTCCAGATAACAGAAACCCTCCCTCCTACACCAGCTGTTTAGCCACGTGTTTGTCTGCTCTATCTTCCTATTTCTAGCCTCACTGGCACGTGGCACAGGGAGTAATCCCGAGATTACAACCCTCGAGGTCCTGTCTTTTAACTTTATGCCTAGCTCCCTGAACTCCTGCTGCAGGACCTCATGCCCCTTCCTGCCTATGTCGTTAGTACCAATATGTACAACGACCTCTGCCTGTTTGCCCTCCCCCTTCAGGATTCCCTCTACCCGTTCGGAGACATCCTGGACCCTGGCACCAGGGAGGCAACATACCATCCTGGAGTCTCTTTCACGTCCACAGAAGCGCCTATCTGTGCCCCTGACTATAGAGTCCCCTATAACTATTACTCTTCTGCGCTTTGACCCTCCCTTCTGAACATCAGAGCCAGCCGTGGTGCCACTGCTCTGGCTGCTGCTGTTTTCCCCTGATAGGCTACCCCCCCCGACAGTATCCAAAGGGGTATATCTGTTCGAGAGGGGGACAACCACAGGGGATTCCTGCACTGACTGCCTGCCCTTTCTGGTGGTCACCCATTTCTCTGCCTGCACCTTGGGTGTGACCACACTTACATAACTGCGATCTATGACGCTTTCCGCCACCTGCATGCTCCTAAGTGCATCCAATTGCTGCTCCAACCGAACCATGCGGTCTGTGAGGAGCTGCAGTTGGGTGCACTTTCTGCAGATGAAGCCATCCGGGACACTGGAAGCCTCCCGGACCTGCCACATCTCACAGTCAGAGCACAGCACCCCTCTAACTGACATTGCGTCAATTAATTAAAATTAAAATTTGTCTTTTTTTTTAAATACTTTTTTAAATTTCAAAGTTACTGTCAACTATCTGTTTCCTAGCACTAGATTTCTAATAGAAATGCAATAGCTAACTATAATATTCTCCGATCTCTGGCTTAGATATCCTCTAAATTATAATTAAGTTATTATGTTTAATTAGATCCCAAATACTCAAAAAAATTTAGGTTAGAATCCCAACCAGCCACTCAGGTCACAGCTTTTCTGTGATGTCACTTCAGTTTCCCCCCGACACACACAATTTGAAAAACAGGTATAAAAGTAAAAATCACTTGCTTACCTTCTGAGATGTTCTCAGGTTCCCTCGCTGACAGAGACTGCTCCTCCACCTCCAATCCTTGACCTGCACAATGCTAATAATATAATATGGCACTTACCTTACACCAATGGGTCTTATTATTAGGTTAGAGGAGGAGGGCGGGTGGGAGACACTACACGTGTAGTGTCTCGGGTTTCCTCTCCACCAGAATTTATTGGGGGGGGGGGGGGGGGGCACTTGCCAGAGGTCGAACTTCCGGTTCCCGCCGAAATCCAAAGGGCTGCTCCTGCAAAGGTAAGTGCTTTTAAATTCACTACTCACCTCCCAGAAGGCCCCTGCGCACCGCTGCCGCCGAAATCCAAAGGGCTGCTCCTGCAAAGGTAAGTGCTTTTAAACTAACTACTCACCTCCAAGAAGGCCCCTGCGCACCGCTGCCGCCGAAATCCAAAGGGCTGCTCCTGCAAAGGTAAGTGCTTTTAAATTCACTACTCACCTCCCAGAAGGCCCCTGCGCACCGCTGCCGCCGAAATCCAAAGGGCTGCTCCTGCAAAGGTAAGTGCTTTTAAACTAACTACTCACCTCCAAGAAGGCCCCTGCGCACCGCTGCCGCCGAAATCCAAAGGGCTGCTCCTGCAAAGGTAAGTGCTTTTAAAGTGTCGTTGGTACCTATGTGGACCACGACTTGGGGCTGCTCCCCCTCCCCCTTAAGGATCCCGAAAACACGATCCGAGACATCACGCACCCTGGCACCTGGGAGGCAACACACCAACGAGTGTCTCTCGTTCCCACAGAATCTCCTATCTATCCCCCTAACTATGGAGTCTCCAATGACTAATGCTCTACTCCTCTCCCCCCTTCCCTTCTGAGCAACAGCGACAGACTCTGTGCCAGAGACCTGTACCCCATGGCTTACCCCTGGTAAGTCCCCCCCCAACAGTATCCAAAGCGGTATACTTGTTACTCAGGGGAACGACCACAGTGAATCCCTGTACTGACTGCTTCCTCCCAGCCCCTCTCACCGTCACCCATCTATCTTTATTCTTCGGAGTAACTACATCCCTGAAGCTTCTATCTATGACCACCTCTGCCTCCCGAATGATCCGAAGTTCATCCAGCTCCAGCTCCAGTTCCCTAACGCGGTTTCTGAGGAGCTGGAGATGGGTGCACTTCCCACAGATGAAATCAGCAGGGACACTGTCGGCGTCCCTCACCTCAAACATTCTGCAGGAAAGGAGATTTTATCTCAGATGATTATGTTGGAGAAGCTGGGTTTCTCCCCGGAACAAAAAGATTGAAGGGAGGTTTGATTCAGGTATATAAGATTATGACAGACCTAGATAAGATAGAAAAAGAAAAGCTTTCCCATTAGCTGGACGTACAAGTATCACGGGATACAGATTTCAGGCTTTGGGCAAGAGATGCAGGGAGATATAAGGAAGAACTCTTACTGGTAATGACCTGGAACACATTGTCCATGAGGGCCATGAGGGCACTGCTCACCTCATAAGATACACATGCAGAAGGAGCATGGTGAATCTTGCTGCTTGGTTGACAGGGTGTTAACACCTCCGCCCGTACCTCCTGGGCTCAAAGGTCTAGACGTGGTATTTAAAAGGCTCCTGGTCAGCTAATCACTAATTGTAAGTTATGGACATCAATCCATGTCTCTGAAGGCACGCCAAGACTACGACCAAACTTTTCAATCTCTCCCCACCCACCTGCCCTCACAGTCCTGATATGTGTAAGAGCAGGCAATGAGTGACCCCACGGTTCAGTGTTTCCTCACTGCTGGTGTTCCTCCAGGTGTTCTGGGGAAGGTAGCAGGTCCCACTTCCCAGGGATAGCAGCAGGAGGCCCTTTCATCAGACCAAGGCCCTCTGGGTGGAGATGACAGCGCAAGTCAGCACCTATGTTGCCACAAATAATCTTGGCTGCAGTGCTGGACGAGGATGAATGATCTTCAGTAAGGGTAAGTGACACCTTCTACTTGCTGCAAAGTGACACTCATAAGGGAACTAAGCAGTGTAACTGCGAGTGCAGAGTGATGTCAGAGAGTAGGATCGCATGCCAGACTCGGGAGCAGTTTGAACATGTAGACAGAATGTGTGGTAGCCACTTCATGCTGTCAATGTTGTACCAGTTGCAGGATAGTGTGGGTATCAAACACTTACTGGGGGGTCTTGGGAGCTCTCACAGGCATGCATGCTCATGAAGTTCTCCTCCACCAATTGGGATGACCCTCAATGCTTCTGCCTGTCTGCAGGAGGAAATTATGAATAGCCAACAAGATCATTCCCAAGCTGAAGGACGAGTTCCAGAACAGGATCCTCATCCCGTTCGAAGAAGAAACAGCCAAACCTGCCGAAGAAGACCGGAACGATGCATGGATGGCGAAACAGCTGAATTGCTCATTCAGAGAGCCAAGGCAGACATTTAAAAAAAAGAAATTTGAGTACCCAATTCATTTTTTCCAATTAAGGAGCAATTTAGTGCGTCCAATTCACCTACATTGCACATCTTTGGGTTGTGGGGGCGAAACCCACGCAAACACGGGGAGAATGTGTAAGCTCCACATGGACAGTGACCCAGAGCCAGGATCGAACCTGGGACCTCGGCGCTGTGAGGCAACAGGGCTAACCCGATCCAAGGCAGACATGACAGTCTGAATGGCCTCCTTGTGTGCTGTAGTAATGATTCTGCGATTCTGGGTGTGGCACAGTGAGCAACACAAGAGATTGATGATGTTATGGCTATGAGATCTTCTTTGAATATATGATCACTGAGCCACATATCTGAAGCTTTGTGCCATCCAGGTACTCTGAACCAAACTCTGGGTATTGACCAAAACTCTGGTACTGTGCTTCCATTCTCTTTGCAGATGGTCCTTGAGGGCCTTGTGACCGCCTGTGAAATAGGGCTAGATTCTCCGCATCGCGAGGCTGGAAACACGAACCATGATCGGGCAGAGAATTGGACGTAATTGTCAAAATCGAGGTGCCAATTCCAGCATTATGCTTCAGTACCTCGCTGGCAGCGGAATCGAGGTTTATGGCCCCTGCCATTGGGTGCATGTAAAACTGCCATTTGCATGGAAATAAAACTACTTCGCTGGTTGGACACATTATGCTTCACCCCTCTGCGATGCTCCTCCTCTCTTAGGCAGAAGTCATGCGGGTGGGGATTAGTGCAAGTATTTACATGGTACGGTCACACAGTGTTTAGGTGTGCTTAACAGCACCAGGGTCCCAGGTTCAATTCCCGGCTTGGGTCACTGTCTGTGTGGACTCTGCATGTTCTCCCCGTGTCTCCCTGGGTTTCCTCTGGGTGCTCCGGTTTCCTCCCACAAGTCCCGAAAGACGTGTTGTTAGATAATTTGAACATTCTGAATTCTCCCTCTGTGTACCTGAACAGGCGCCGGAATGTGGTGACTAGGAGCTTTTTTCAGTAACTTCATTACACAATTAATGTAAGCCTACTTGTGACAATAGAGATTATTATTATTATTACAAACAGGACCTGGGCACCATGGCTGCTGAGGGAGAGTGAGAAGGTAAGGTAAAACCTCTCCAAAATAGTAATGTAGTAGCGCTTGGTGGGGGGTGGAATGGTGGGGGGATGGGGGGGTGCTATCTGGGCTGGCGGGTTCCCCTCGGGATGGACTGGCTCAGACCGCCATTACTGCAGAATGTGCTTTCAACTCATCCCTTTGGTGCTACTTACAGGCCCCTGGCTGTTCATTCTGCTGACTGCTCACTGCATCCGGTTAATGTTCACAGAGCCTCTGGTCATCTGGAAGCCCACCCAG
Source organism: Scyliorhinus torazame (assembly GCF_047496885.1). NCBI lineage: Eukaryota > Metazoa > Chordata > Chondrichthyes > Carcharhiniformes > Scyliorhinidae > Scyliorhinus > Scyliorhinus torazame. The sequence goes on from NC_092709.1 coordinate 117,251,222, forward strand.
GCCGCCCTTCTGGAAACCCTCAGACCCCAGCTGACCCATCAACAGAATGGGTGTGGCCAAGCTCAATCAGTGACTCACCAGGTGCTGCCACTCGTCAGTGCACTCAGCAGAAGCGCAGTCCCACTGCAGGGGAGGCAGGGGATTAGCAGAGCTCACCCCACACAAAGGGCACATGCACCATGGCTTTTGACACCCTCCCTGGCACTCTGCTCCTCTCAGGGTAGAGGCTTCACCAATGACACTATCAGCTAGCTCACCCTTCAGGACCACAACCTGTCTCCAAGTCGTGCTTGCCCCCAGTCAGGTTGTCACAACCTGTGTGCCACACCCAGGACCCACATCACACTGCAGCTATGTTCCCAGCCGCGCTACATCCCTACCTCACTTCCAACTCCAGGACCTTCCCATGCAGGTTATTGTAGACATGGAGGTGATTGGTGACACACTGTGACCTTCTCAAGTGCACAACCTGGTGCCACCTGTTGACGGGATAACACATGGCCCACCCAATGAGGACACCCTCAGTGAACCCCACTGGGGAACAGGAGAGGGGCTGCTCAGAGAGGACCCTGCACAAGAGGAGCTTGCCCCAGAAGAGCAGGGCCAGACGGTAAGGCTTGAGTGTCAGCTGTCCAAAAGGCTGAGGAGGAGGTGCGAAGGAGGTGCCGCATCAGGGGATGTATATACCGTCGGCGCATGTCTTTCGAGGAGCTGCCAGATGGCGTGTGCTGCCGAAGACTTTGGGTAACCAGTGAGATCATGCGCCACCTGTGCCAGATGGTGATGCACCTGCCACCGTGGCGGTTTGGAGGCAGATACCCGCATCTAGCGCCAATCATGGTGAAGGTTGACCTGACTTTTTATGGCTCTTGGTCTTTCCAAGGCTTGAGCGGGGACCTGTGCGGGATTTCGAAGACATCCACACACAGCTGTGTCCGTGCTGTGACAGAAGCCCCATGCGCCTAGGCAGCAGACTATTGGATTGGATTTGTTTTTTTGTCACGTGTACTGAGGTATTGTTCTGCATACAGTCCAGACAGATCATTCCGTGCATGAAAAACATTGGACATACATAAATACACAATGTAAATACACATTTACTGAGCACTGCTCAGTAGAGAAGGTGTGTGAAGAGATCAGTTCAGTCCATAAGAGGGTCATTCAGGAGTCTGATAAACAGCTTCTTCCCCGCTGTTATGAATCTGTTTGTGCGTGTTCTCAGACTTTTGAATCCTGCCTGAAGGAAGAAGTTGGAAGAGTAAATAAGCCGTGTGGGAGGAGTCTTTGATTATGCTGCCCGCTTTCCCAACGCAGCAGAAGGTGTAGACAGAGTCCTCGGGACACACACAAAAGATATGTTCCGGGTCGGAGGATTGCTAGGGCGAGGTGTGAATCCCGCCCCGCCGCCCCGATGCCGGCTGCCGGATTCTCCGGTGCCGGTTTTTCGGCGGGGGCGGGAATCGCGCCGCGCCGGTCGGTGGCCGTTGGCAGCGGCTCCTCCAGCGATTCTCCAGCCCGCGATGGGCAGAGTGGCCACCAGTGTTCGGCGGTCCTGCTGGCGTTAAAAATACACCAGGTCCGTACTAGCGGGACCTGGCTCTGCGGGCGACTTGCGGAGTCCTCGGGGGAGCGCGAGGGATCTGACCGGGGGGGGGGGGGGGGCAATGTGGCGTGGCCCGCGAATGGGGCCCACCGACCTGCGGGCGTGCCTGTGCCGTGGGGGCAGTCTTTCCCTCCGCGCCGGCCAATGTAAAAGTCCGCCATGGCCGACGCGGAGAAGAACCCCCCTGCGCATGCGCTGGGATGACGCCAGCACATGCTGGCGCTCCCGAGCATGCGCCAACTCGTGCCGGACGGCGGAGGCCCTTAGGCGCCGGTTGGTGCTGCGCCAAACCCTTCGGCGCAGGTTGGCGCGGCGCCAAACCCTCCGCCGCCGGCCTAGCCCTTGAAGGTGCAGAGGATTCCACAACTTCCAGGCAGCCCGAAGCCGTAGTGGTTCATGCCACTCCTCAGCACCAGTACGGCCCGGCCCGCTGGGTAGGGGAGAATCCCGCCCATGGTGAGCTGCATGGAGGCAGGTTCTACGGGAGGGTCTATAACTGGTGGCATGTTTGTACAAGGCACCTGCCAAAGAGGACAATACAGGTATTGGGATGTAAGGGAGACTCAGGCATGTAGGATTTGGTTGGGCACGAGACATGGGGATGTGATGCGAGGGCTGAGGGATTGGAGTGATGCCAGAGAAACAGAGGTGGTGACTCACCCGAGCTGCCCTAAGCTCATCTTCTTTCGGCACTGGGTGCCAGTCCTCCTGGTGAGACTGGCAACACTGACCGCCTCTGCCACCTCCTCCCAGGCCCTGTTCACGATGGTGGGTTTTAGTCTCTTGCCCACTCTGGTGAAGAGGGAGTCCCTCCTCTCCTCCACAGCGTCCAGCATTCTCCCAAGCTCACTCTCCATCAATCTGGGGGCAGGTCTTCATGGAGCCAGCTTTTTTCCTTTGTGTAGAGCGAGTGGAGCCAGTTCTGACCCCTGCAAATCAGACGGCAGCGGGAATGGAAATTGCTCTAAATTCACATGGGCAGAATGCTGGCTCATTTGCATTTCCTGACTCGCTTCCTGAATCTCTTCCCCGCCGGGAATGCAGAGCGCACGCAATTCAGTCCTGATGGCAACACTTCAGGTGTGATTCAACCACCGCGTTGTGCCCAGCATGGAGCAGGACGCAATGGGGTAAATCCTGCAAGAGCCCCAGTAACCTTACCTGCTGTGCCCAGCGTGATCTGGATCACACTCTCACTGGGCATGATCCAGATCTGCATACTTAAATGAGCCATTAGGAATCAACAGCTGTGCCTGTGAGGCCGCGACAGGGCGCTGTTTAGCACTCGTTTCCACAAACATGGACCAAGTGTGATGGCACGTCAGGGGGTCATGCCAGCCTTTTAGAGACCCCCGCCCCTGAGTGGCCAGAGACAGGGCACCTTGGCACTGCCAGTCTGGCATCCTAGTAGAGCCCCCAGGTCTCTCTTCTCCTGTTCATCTCCACCACTTCGGCCTCCAGCGCTGTGTCTGTAAATATTGGTGCCATCTCTGTCACTTGGTGCTCCACATATTTCGCTTTTACTCTCAGCCAATTGCACTAAGGCAGTCAGGAACAGATTCTACTAATCAGCACAACTCCTCTTTAAGAGGGATAGTCCCACTTTTGAGCTGCAAGCTGCTGGAACATATGCTGTTCGACTGCTGCGCAGTCTTCAGTCAGCCAGCAGTGCATGCTGTACTCAACCGAATGCTACAAATATTCTCATACTCCCCAAAGGGAGTACACATGAGCAGATCATGAATTACAACTCTGAAAATGTGAGGAAACCAATATTTAGCCCATGAAGAATAATGAAGCCACTGATTAGACAGGGTGGGAAGAGAATTGGCATCAGAAGCAATAGCAATTCAGCAGAACCTGGAGGACAATTTTCACAGTTACCACTAATAATGGGTGGGAAGGCTCTCATTAGCAGTGCGAAGGTATAAAATGACCACCTTCAATTAAGTTTTTTGATTAAAACAAATTCCTAGATTCGCACTCCTTTTCTTTAAAGATTTCTATCATTCCAGTGTTGAGAATAAAGATGAACGCTTTCTGCTGCTATTGCTGTGGATAACCTGGTTGCTGCTGGCTGGCAGTCTGGATGTCGGTGACAGTCTGGGTTTCGGTGACAGTCTGGGTGTCGGTGACAGTCTGGGTGTCGGTGACAGTCTGGGTGTCGGTGACAGTCTGGGTTTCGGTGACAGTCTGGGTTTTGGTGACAGTCTGGGTGTCGGTGACAGTCTGGGTTTCGGTGACAGTCTGGGTTTCACTGACAGTCTGGGTGTCGGTGACAGTCAGGGTGTCGGTGACAGTCTGGGTTTCGGTGACAGTCTGGGTTTCGGTGACAGTCTGGGTTTCGGTGACAGTCTGGGTGTTGGTGGCAGTCTGGGTGTTGGTGGGAGTCTGGGTGTCGGTGACAGTTTGTGTATTGATGGTAGTCTGGGTGTTGATGGCAGTCTGGGTGTTGATGGCAGTCTGGGTGTTGATGGCAGTCTGGGTGTTGGTGACAGTCTGGGTGTTGGTGATAGTCTGGGTGTTGGTGACAGTCTGGGTGTTGGTGATAGTCTGGGTGTTGAAGACAGTCTGGGTGTTGGCGCCAGTCTGGGTGTTGATGGCAGTCTGATTGGTGGTCACAGACTGGGTGTTGGTGACAGTCTGATTGTTGGTCACAGTCTGGTTGTTGATGGCTGGTTGTTAATGGCAGTCTGGTTATTGATGGCACTCTGTGGTTTCTGGTGGATAGATGTTGGTGGCAGTCACCGTGTTGGTCACAGTCTGGTTGCTGGAGACAGTCTGATTGTTGGTGACAGTTTGGTTGTTGGTAACAGTTTGATTGTTGGCGGCAGTCTCGGTGTTGGTGACAGTCTGGGTGTTGATGTCTGGTTGGTGATGACAGTCTGGGTGTTGGCGACAGTCTGGTTGGTGATGACAGTCTGATTGGTGGTCATAGACTGGGCGATGGTCACAGTCTGGTTGCTGGCGACAGTCTGATTGTTGGTGACAGTCTGATTGTTGCTGGCAGTCTGGGTGTTATGGCAGACTGGGTGTTGGTCACAGTCTGGGTGTTGGTCACAGTCTGGTTGTTGGTGGCAGTCTGGGAGTTGGTGACAATCTGGGTGTTGGTGGCAGACTGGATGCTGGTGGCAGTCTGGGTATTGGTGGCAATCTGGGTGTTGATGGCAGTCTGGGTGTTGATGTCTGATTGTTGGTCACAGACTGGGTGTTGATGGCTGGTTATTGATAGAAGTCTGGTTATTGATGGCAGTCTGGTTATTGATGGCAGTCTGGTTATTGATGGCAGTCTGGTTATTGATGGCACTCTGGTTTCTGTTGGATAGATGTTGGTGGCAGTCACAGTGTTGGTCACAGTGTGGGTGTTCGTCACAGTCTGGGTGTTGGTGACAGTCTGGGTGTTGGTCACAGTCTGGGTGTTGGTCACAGTCTGGGTGTTGGTCACAGTCTGGTTGTTGATGGCAGTCTGGGAGTTGGTGACAGTCTGGGTGTTGATGGCAGTCTGGGTATTGGTGACAGTCTGGGTGTTGGTGACAGTCTGGGTGTTGGTGACAGTCTGGGTGTTGGTGGCAGTCTGGGTGTTGGTGGCAGTCTGGGTGTTGGTCACAGTCTGGTTGTTGATGGCAGTCTGGGTGTTGATGGCAGTCTGGATGTTGGTGACAGTCTGGGTGTTGGTGGCAGTCTGGGTGTTGGTGGCAGTCTGGGTGTTGGTGACAGTCTGGGTGTTGGTCACAGTCTGGTTGTTGATGGCAGTCTGGGTGTTGATGGCAGTCTGAGAGTTGGTCACAGTCTGGGTATTGGTCACAGTCTGGGTGTTGATGGCAGTCTGGGTGTTGGTGACAGTCTGGGTGTTGGTGACAGTCTGGGTGTTGTTGGCAGTCTGGGTGTTGGTGGCAGTCTGGGTGTTGGTCACAGTCTGGGTATTGGTCACAGTCTGGGTGTTGGTCACAGTCTGGTTGTTGATGGCAGTCTGGGTGTTGGTGACAGTCTGGGTGTTGGTGGCAGTCTGGGTGTTGGTCACAGTCTGGGTGTTGGTCACAGTCTGGTTGTTGATGGCAGTCTGAGAGTTGGTGACAATCTTGGTGTTGGCGGCAGACTGGTTTCTGGTGGCAGTCTGTGTGCTGGTGGCAGTCTGGATATTGGTGGCCATCTGGGTGTTGATGGCAGTCTGGGTGTCGGTGGCAATCTGGGTGTTGGTGACAGTCTGGGTGTTGATGGCAGTCTGGGTGTTGGTGGCAGTTTGATTGTTGATGGCAGTCTGGGTGTTGATGGCAGTCTGGGTGTTGATGGCAGTCTGGGTGTTGATGGCAGTCTGGGTGTCGATGGCAGTCTGGGTGTTGATGGCAGTCTGGGTGTTGATGGCAGTTTGTGTATTGATGGCAGTCTGGGTGTGGGTGGCAGTCTGGATGTTGATGGTAGTCTGGGTGTTGATGGCAGTCTGGGTGTTGATGGCAGTCTGGGTGTTGATGGCAGTCTGGGTGTCGATGGCAGTCTGGGTGTTGATGGCAGTCTGGGTGTTGATGGCAGTTTGTGTATTGATGGCAGTCTGGGTGTGGGTGGCAGTCTGGATGTTGATGGTAGTCTGGGTGTTGGTGTCAGTCTGGGTGTCGGTGGCAGTCTGGGTATTGGTGACGGTCTGGTTGTTGAAGATCGTACGGTTGTTGATGGCAGTCTGATTGTTGTTCACAGTCTGGGTGTGGATGGCTGGTTGTTGATGGCAGTCTGGTTTCTGGTGGTTGGATGTTGGTGGCAGTCTGGGTGTTGGTCACAGTCTGGGTGTTGGTCACAGTTTGTGTGTTGGTCAAAGTGTGGTTGCTGGTGACTGATTATTAGTGACAGCCTGATTGTTGGTGACAGTCTTGGTGTTATGGCAGTCTGGTTGTTGGTCACAGTCTGGTTGTTGGTGGCAATCTGGGTATTCATGGCACTCTGGTTTCTGGTGGATATGTGTTGATGACAGTCTGGGTGTTGGTGGCAGTCTGGGTTTCGGTGGCAGTCTGGGTGTTGGTGGCAGTCTGGGTATTGTTGGCTGTCTGGGTTTCGTTGGCAGTCTGGGTATTGGTGGCAGTCTGGGTATTGGTGGCAGTCTGGGTATTGATGTCAGTCTGGGTATTGATGGCAGTCTGGGTATTGGTGGCAGTCTGGGATTGGTGGCAGTCTGGGATTGGTGGCAGTCTGGGTGTTGATGGCAGTCTGGGTGTTGATGCCAGTCTGGGTATTGATGGCAGCCTGGGTATTGGTGGCACTCTGGGTGTTGGTGGCAGTCTGGGTGTTGGTGGCAGTCTGGGTGTTGGTGGCAGTCTGGGTGTTGGTGGCAGTCTGGGATTCGGTGGCAATCTGGGTTTCGGTGGCAGTCTGAGTGTTGATGTCAGTCTGGGTATTGATGGCAGTCTGGGTATTGATGGCAGTCTGGGTATTGATCGCAGTCTGGTTATTGGTGGCAGTCTGGGTATTGATTGCAGTCTGGTTATTGGTGGCAGTCTAGGTGTTGGAGGCAGTCCGGGTATTGGTGGCAGTCTGGGTATTGATCGCAGTCTGGTTATTGGTTGCAGTCTGGGTGTTGGTGGCAGTTTGGTATTGGTGGCAGTCTGGGTGTTGGTGGCAGTCTGATTGTTGGTCACAGTCTCGGTGTTGATGGCTGGTTGTTGATGGCAGTCTGGTTTCTGGTGGATAGATGTTGGTGGCAGTCAGGGTGTTGGTTACAATCTGAGGGTTGGTCACAGTCTGGGTGTTGGTCACAGTCTGGGTGTTGGTCACAGTCTGGGTGTTGGTCACAGTGTGGTTGCTGGCGACTGTCTGATTATTGGTGACAATCTGATTGTTGGTGACAGTCTCGGAGTTATGGCTGTCTCGGTGTTGGTCACAGTCTGATTGTTGATGGCAGTCTGGGTGTTGGTGGCAGTCTGGGTGTTGATGGCACTCTGGGTGTTGATGGCAGTCTGGGTGTTGAAGGCAGTCTGGGTGTCGATGGCAGTCTGGGTGGTGATGGCAGTCTTGGTGGTGATGGCAGGCTGGGTGTTGATGGCAGTCTGGGTGTTGATGGCAGTCTGGGTATTCATGGCAGTCTGGATGTTGATGGCAGTCTGGGTGTTGATGGCAGTCTGGGTGTTGATGGCAGTCTGGGTGTTGATGGCAGTTTGTGAATTTATGGCAGTCTGGGTGTTGGTGGCAGTCTGGATGTTGATGGCAGTCTGGGTGATGATGGCAGTCTGGGTGTTGATGGCAGTCTGGGTGTTGATGGCAGTCTGGGTGTTGATGGTAGTCTGGGTGTTGATGGCAGTCTGGGTGTCGATGGCAGTCTGGGTGTTGACGGGAGTCTGGGTGTTGAAGGCAGTCTGGGTGTCGATGGCAGTCTGGGTGGTGATGGCAGTCTTGGTGGTGATGGCAGGCTGGGTGTTGATGGCAGTCTGGGTGTTGGTGGCAGTCTGGGTATTCATGGCAGTCTGGATGTTGATGGCAGTCTGGGTGTTGATGCAGTCTGGGTGTTGATGGCAGTCTGGGTGTTGATGGCAGTCTGGGTGTTGATGGCAGTCTGGGTGTTGATGGCAGTTTGTGTATTGATGGCAGTCTGGGTGTTGGTGGCAGTCTGGATGTTGATGGTAGTCTGGGTGTTGGTGTCAGTCTGGGTGTTGATGGCAGTCTGGGTGTTGATGGCAGTCTGGGTGTTGATGGCAGTCTGGGTGTTGATGGCAGTCTGGGTGTTGATGGCAGTCTGGGTGTCGATGGCAGTTTGTGTATTGATGGCAATCTGGGTGTGGGTGGCAGTCTGGATGTTGATGGTAGTCTGGGTGTTGGTGTCAGTCTGGGTGTTGATGGCAGTCTGGGTGTTGGTGGCAGTTTGATTGTTGGTGACAATCTGTTTGGTGATGATGGTCTGGGTGTTGATGGCAATCTGGGTGTTGATGGCAGTCTGGGTGTTGATGGTAGTCTGGGTGTCGGTGGCAGTCTGGATGTTGGTGACGGTCTGGTTGTTGAAGATCGTCTGGTTGTTGATGGCAGTCTGATTGTTGTTCACAGTCTGGGTGTTGATGGATGGTTGTTGATGGCAGTCTGGTTTCTGGTGGTTGGATGTTGGTGGCAGTCTGGGTGTTGGTCACAGTCTGGGTGTTGGTCACAGTTTGTGTGTTGGTCAAAGTGTGGTTGCTGGTGACTGATTATTAGTGACAGCCTGATTGTTGGTGACAGTCTCGGTGTTATGACAGTCTGGTTGTTGGTCACAGTCTGGTTGTTGGTGGCAGTCTGGGTATTCATGGCACTCTGGTTTCTGGTGGATATGTGTTGATGACAGTATGGCTGTTGGTGGCAGTCTGGCTGTTGGTGGCAGTATGGGTGTTGGTGGCACTCTGGGTTTCGGTGGCAGTCTGGGTGTTGGTGGCAGTCTGGGTATTGTTGGCTGTCTGGGTTTCGTTGGCAGTCTGGGTTTCGTTGGCAGTTTGGGTGTTGGTGGCAGTCTGGGATTGGTGGCAGTCTGGGTGTTGATGGCAGTCAGGGTATTGATGGCAGTCTGGGTATTGATGGCACTCTGGGTGTTGATGGCAGCCTGGGTGTTGGTGGCAGTCTGGGTATTGATGGCAGTCTGGGTATTGGTGGCAGTCTGGGATTGGTGGCAGTCTGGGTGTTGATGGCAGTCTGGGTATTGATGGCACTCTGGGTATTGATGGCACTCTGGGTATTGATGGCACTCTGGGTATTGATGGCAGCCTGGGTATTGGTGGCACTCTGGGTGTTGGTGGCAGTCTGGGTGTTGATGGCAGTCTGGGTGTTGATGGCAGTCTGGGTGTTGATGGCAGTCTGGGTGTTGAAGGCAGTCTGGGTGTCGATGGCAGTCTGGGTGGTGATGGCAGTCTTGGTGGTGATGGCAGGCTGGGTGGTGATGGCAGGCTGGGTGTTGATGGCAGTCTGGGTGTTGATGGCAGTCTGGGTGTTGAAGGCAGTCTGGGTGTCGATGGCAGTCTGGGTGCTGATGGCAGTCTGGGTGGTGATGGCAGGCTGGGTGTTGATGGTAGTCTTGGTGTTGGTGGCAGTCTGGATGTTGATGGTAGTCTGGGTGTTGGTGGCAGTCTGGGTGTTGATGGCAGTCTGGGTGTTGATGGCAGTCTGGGTGTTGATGGCAGTCTGGATGTCGATGGCAGTTTGTGTATTGATGGTAGTCTGGGTGTTGGTGTCAGTCTGGGTGTTGATGGCAGTCTGGGTGTTGATGGCAGTCTGGGTGTTGATGGCAGTCTGGTTGTTGATGGTAGTCTGGGTGTTGGTGGCAGTCTGGGTGTTGATGGCAGTCTGGGTGTTGATGGCAATCTGGCAGTTGGTGACAGTCTGGGTGTTGGTGACAGTCTGGGTATTGGTGACAGTCTGGGTGTTGGTGACAGTCTGGGTGTTGATGGCAGTATGGTTGTTGATGGCAATCTGGCAGTTGGTGACAGTCTGGGTGTTGGTGACAGTCTGGGTATTGGTGACAGTCTGGGTGTTGGTGACAGTCTGGGTGTTGGTGGCAGTCTGGGTGTTGGTGGCAGTCTGGGTGTTGGTGGCAGTCTGGGTGTTGGTCACAGTCTGGTTGTTGATGGCAGTCTGGGTGTTGGTGGCAGTCTGGGTGTTGATGGCAGTATGGTTGTTGATGGCAATCTGGCAGTTGGTGACAGTCTGGGTGTTGGTGGCAGTCTGGATATTGGTGGCCATCTGGGTGTTGATGGCAGTCTGGGTGTCGGTGGCAATCTGGGTGTTGGTGACAGTCTGGGTGTTGATGGCAGTCTGGGTGTTGGTGGCAGTTTGATTGTTGATGGCAGTCTGGGTGTTGATGGCAGTCTGGGTGTTGATGGCAGTCTGGGTGTTGATGGCAGTCTGGGTGTCGATGGCAGTCTGGGTGTTGATGGCAGTCTGGGTGTTGATGGCAGTTTGTGTATTGATGGCAGTCTGGGTGTGGGTGGCAGTCTGGATGTTGATGGTAGTCTGGGTGTTGGTGTCAGTCTGGGTGTTGATGGCAGTCTGGGTGTTGGTGGCAGTTTGATTGTTGGTGACAATCTGATTGTTGGTGGCAGTCTGTTTGGTGATGACGGTCTGGGTGTTGATGGCAGTCTGGGTGTTGATGGCAGTCTGGGTGTTGATGGCAGTCTGGGTGTCGGTGGCAGTCTGGGTGTTGGTGACGGTCTGGTTGTTGAAGATCGTACGGTTGTTGATGGCAGTCTGATTGTTGTTCACAGTCTGGGTGTGGATGGCTGGTTGTTGATGGCAGTCTGGTTTCTGGTGGTTGGATGTTGGTGGCAGTCTGGGTGTTGGTCACAGTCTGGGTGTTGGTCACAGTTTGTGTGTTGGTCAAAGTGTGGTTGCTGGTGACTGATTATTAGTGACAGCCTGATTGTTGGTGACAGTCTTGGTGTTATGGCAGTCTGGTTGTTGGTCACAGTCTGGTTGTTGGTGGCAATCTGGGTATTCATGGCACTCTGGTTTCTGGTGGATATGTGTTGATGACAGTCTGGGTGTTGGTGGCAGTCTGGGTTTCGGTGGCAGTCTGGGTGTTGGTGGCAGTCTGGGTATTGTTGGCTGTCTGGGTTTCGTTGGCAGTCTGGGTATTGGTGGCAGTCTGGGTATTGGTGGCAGTCTGGGTATTGATGTCAGTCTGGGTATTGATGGCAGTCTGGGTATTGGTGGCAGTCTGGGATTGGTGGCAGTCTGGGATTGGTGGCAGTCTGGGTGTTGATGGCAGTCTGGGTGTTGATGCCAGTCTGGGTATTGATGGCAGCCTGGGTATTGGTGGCACTCTGGGTGTTGGTGGCAGTCTGGGTGTTGGTGGCAGTCTGGGTGTTGGTGGCAGTCTGGGTGTTGGTGGCAGTCTGGGATTCGGTGGCAATCTGGGTTTCGGTGGCAGTCTGAGTGTTGATGTCAGTCTGGGTATTGATGGCAGTCTGGGTATTGATGGCAGTCTGGGTATTGATCGCAGTCTGGTTATTGGTGGCAGTCTGGGTATTGATTGCAATCTGGTTATTGGTGGCAGTCTAGGTGTTGGAGGCAGTCCGGGTATTGGTGGCAGTCTGGGTATTGATCGCAGTCTGGTTATTGGTTGCAGTCTGGGTGTTGGTGGCAGTTTGGTATTGGTGGCAGTCTGGGTGTTGGTGGCAGTCTGATTGTTGGTCACAGTCTCGGTGTTGATGGCTGGTTGTTGATGGCAGTCTGGTTTCTGGTGGATAGATGTTGGTGGCAGTCAGGGTGTTGGTTACAATCTGAGGGTTGGTCACAGTCTGGGTGTTGGTCACAGTCTGGGTGTTGGTCACAGTCTGGGTGTTGGTCACAGTGTGGTTGCTGGCGACTGTCTGATTATTGGTGACAATCTGATTGTTGGTGACAGTCTCGGAGTTATGGCTGTCTCGGTGTTGGTCACAGTCTGATTGTTGATGGCAGTCTGGGTGTTGGTGGCAGTCTGGGTGTTGATGGCACTCTGGGTGTTGATGGCAGTCTGGGTGTTGAAGGCAGTCTGGGTGTCGATGGCAGTCTGGGTGGTGATGGCAGTCTTGGTGGTGATGGCAGGCTGGGTGTTGATGGCAGTCTGGGTGTTGATGGCAGTCTGGGTATTCATGGCAGTCTGGATGTTGATGGCAGTCTGGGTGTTGATGGCAGTCTGGGTGTTGATGGCAGTCTGGGTGTTGATGGCAGTTTGTGAATTTATGGCAGTCTGGGTGTTGGTGGCAGTCTGGATGTTGATGGCAGTCTGGGTGTTGATGGCAGTCTGGGTGTTGATGGCAGTCTGGGTGTTGATGGCAGTCTGGGTGTTGATGGTAGTCTGGGTGTTGATGGCAGTCTGGGTGTCGATGGCAGTCTGGGTGTTGACGGGAGTCTGGGTGTTGAAGGCAGTCTGGGTGTCGATGGCAGTCTGGGTGGTGATGGCAGTCTTGATGGTGATGGCAGTCTTGATGGTGATGGCAGGCTGGGTGTTGATGGCAGTCTGGGTGTTGGTGGCAGTCTGGGTATTCATGGCAGTCTGGATGTTGATGGCAGTCTGGGTGTTGATGCAGTCTGGGTGTTGATGGCAGTCTGGGTGTTGATGGCAGTCTGGGTGTTGATGGCAGTCTGGGTGTTGATGGCAGTTTGTGTATTGATGGCAGTCTGGGTGTTGGTGGCAGTCTGGATGTTGATGGTAGTCTGGGTGTTGGTGTCAGTCTGGGTGTTGATGGCAGTCTGGGTGTTGATGGCAGTCTGGGTGTTGATGGCAGTCTGGGTGTTGATGGCAGTCTGGGTGTTGATGGCAGTCTGGGTGTTGATGGCAGTCTGGGTGTCGATGGCAGTTTGTGTATTGATGGCAATCTGGGTGTGGGTGGCAGTCTGGATGTTGACGGCAGTCTGGGTGTTGGTGTCAGTCTGGGTGTTGATGGCAGTCTGGGTGTTGGTGGCAGTTTGATTGTTGGTGACAATCTGTTTGGTGATGATGGTCTGGGTGTTGATGGCAATCTGGGTGTTGATGGCAGTCTGGGTGTTGATGGTAGTCTGGGTGTCGGTGGCAGTCTGGGTGTTGGTGACGGTCTGGTTGTTGAAGATCGTCTGGTTGTTGATGGCAGTCTGGGTGTTGGTGGATGGTTGTTGATGGCAGTCTGGTTTCTGGTGGTTGGATGTTGGTGGCAGTCTGGGTGTTGGTCACAGTCTGGGTGTTGGTCACAGTTTGTGTGTTGGTCAAAGTGTGGTTGCTGGTGACTGATTATTAGTGACAGCCTGATTGTTGGTGACAGTCTCGGTGTTATGACAGTCTGGTTGTTGGTCACAGTCTGGTTGTTGGTGGCAGTCTGGGTATTCATGGCACTCTGGTTTCTGGTGGATATGTGTTGATGACAGTCTGGCTGTTGGTGGCAGTCTGGCTGTTGGTGGCAGTATGGGTGTTGGTGGCACTCTGGGTTTCGGTGGCAGTCTGGGTGTTGGTGGCAGTCTGGGTATTGTTGGCTGTCTGGGTTTCGTTGGCAGTCTGGGTTTCGTTGGCAGTCTGGGTGTTGGTGGCAGTCTGGGATTGGTGGCAGTCTGGGTGTTGATGGCAGTCTGGGTATTGATGGCAGTCTGGGTATTGATGGCAGTCTGGGTATTGATGGCACTCTGGGTGTTGATGGCAGCCTGGGTGTTGGTGGCAGTCTGGGTATTGATGGCAGTCTGGGTATTGGTGGCAGTCTGGGATTGGTGGCAGTCTGGGTGTTGATGGCAGTCTGGGTATTGATGGCACTCTGGGTATTGATGGCACTCTGGGTATTAATGGCACTCTGGGTATTGATGGCACTCTGGGTATTGATGGCAGCCTGGGTATTGGTGGCACTCTGGGTGTTGGTGGCAGTCTGGGTGTTGATGGCAGTCTGGGTGTTGATGGCAGTCTGGGTGTTGAAGGCAGTCTGGGTGTCGATGGCAGTCTGGGTGGTGATGGCAGTCTTGGTGGTGATGGCAGGCTGGGTGGTGATGGCAGGCTGGGTGTTGATGGCAGTCTGGGTGTTGATGGCAGTCTGGGTGTTGAAGGCAGTCTGGGTGTCGATGGCAGTCTGGGTGCTGATGGCAGTCTGGGTGGTGATGGCAGGCTGGGTGTTGATGGTAGTCTTGGTGTTGGTGGCAGTCTGGATGTTGATGGTAGTCTGGGTGTTGGTGGCAGTCTGGGTGTTGATGGCAGTCTGGGAATTGATGGCAGTCTGGGTGTTGATGGCAGTCTGGATGTCGATGGCAGTTTGTGTATTGATGGTAGTCTGGGTGTTGGTGTCAGTCTGGGTGTTGATGGCAGTCTGGGTGTTGATGGCAGTCTGGGTGTTGATGGCAGTCTGGTTGTTGATGGTAGTCTGGGTGTTGGTGGCAGTCTGGGTGTTGATGGCAGTCTGGGTGTTGATGGCAATCTGGCAGTTGGTGACAGTCTGGGTGTTGGTGACAGTCTGGGTATTGGTGACAGTCTGGGTGTTGGTGACAGTCTGGGTGTTGATGGCAGTATGGTTGTTGATGGCAATCTGGCAGTTGGTGACAGTCTGGGTGTTGGTGACAGTCTGGGTATTGGTGACAGTCTGGGTGTTGGTGACAGTCTGGGTGTTGGTGGCAGTCTGGGTGTTGGTGGCAGTCTGGGTGTTGGTGGCAGTCTGGGTGTTGGTGGCAGTCTGGGTGTTGGTCACAGTCTGGTTGTTGATGGCAGTCTGGGTGTTGGTGGCAGTCTGGGTGTTGATGGCAGTATGGTTGTTGATGGCAATCTGGCAGTTGGTGACAGTCTGGGTGTTGGTGACAGTCTGGGTATTGGTGACAGTCTGGGTGTTGGTGACAGTCTGGGTGTTGGTGGCAGTCTGGGTGTTGGTGGCAGTCTGGGAGTTGGTGGCAGTCTGGGTGTTGGTCACAGTCTTGTTGTTGATGGCAGTCTGGGTGTTGATAGCAGTCTGGATGTTGGTGACAGTCTGGGTGTTGGTGGCAGTCTGGGTGTTGGTGGCAGTCTGGGTGTTGGTGACAGTCTGGGTGTTGGTCACAGTCTGGTTGTTGATGGCAGTCTGGGTGTTGGTCACAGTCTGGGTGTTGGTCACAGTCTGGGTGTTGGTCACAGTCTGGGTGTTGGTCACAGTCTGGTTGTTGATGGCAGTCTGAGAGTTGGTGACAATCTTGGTGTTGGCGGCAGACTGGTTTCTGGTGGCAGTCTGTGTGCTGGTGGCAGTCTGGATATTGGTGGCCATCTGGGTGTTGATGGCAGTCTGGGTGTCGGTGGGAGTCTGGTTGTTGGTGACGGTCTGGGTGTTGATGGCAGTCTGGGTATTGGTGGCAATCTGGGTGTTGGTGACAGTCTGGGTGTTGATGGCAGTCTGGGTGTTGGTGGCAGTTTGATTGTTGATGGCAGTCTGGGTGTTGATGGCAGTCTGGGTGTTGATGGCAGTCTGGGTGTTGATGGCAGTCTGGGTGTTGATGGCAGTCTGGGTGTCAATGGCAGTCTGGGTGTTGATGGCAGTCTGGGTGTTGATGGCAGTTTGTGTATTGATGGCAGTCTGGGTGTGGGTGGCAGTCTGGATGTTGATGGTAGTCTGGGTGTTGGTGTCAGTCTGGGTGTTGATGGCAGTCTGGGTGTTGGTGGCAGTTTGATTGTTGGTGACAATCTGATTGTTGGTGGCAGTCTGTTTGGTGATGACGGTCTGGGTGTTGATGGCAATCTGGGTGTTGATGGCAGTCTGGGTGTTGATGGTAGTCTGGGTGTCGGTGGCAGTCTGGGTGTTGGTGACGGTCTGGTTGTTGAAGATCGTCTGGTTGTTGATGGCAGTCTGATTGTTGTTCACAGTCTGGGTGTTGATGGATGGTTGTTGATGGCAGTCTGGTTTCTGGTGGTTGGATGTTGGTGGCAGTCTGGGTGTTGGTCACAGTCTGGGTGTTGGTCACAGTTTGTGTGTTGGTCAAAGTGTGGTTGCTGGTGACTGATTATTAGTGACAGCCTGATTGTTGGTGACAGTCTCGGTGTTATGACAGTCTGGTTGTTGGTCACAGTCTGGTTGTTGGTGGCAGTCTGGGTATTCATGGCACTCTGGTTTCTGGTGGATATGTGTTGATGACAGTCTGGCTGTTGGTGGCAGTCTGGCTGTTGGTGGCAGTATGGGTGTTGGTGGCACTCTGGGTTTCGGTGGCAGTCTGGGTGTTGGTGGCAGTCTGGGTATTGTTGGCTGTCTGGGTTTCGTTGGCAGTCTGGGTTTCGTTGGCAGTCTGGGTGTTGGTGGCAGTCTGGGATTGGTGGCAGTCTGGGTGTTGATGGCAGTCTGGGTATTGATGGCAGTCTGGGTATTGATGGCACTCTGGGTGTTGATGGCAGCCTGGGTGTTGGTGGCAGTCTGGGTATTGATGGCAGTCTGGGTATTGGTGGCAGTCTGGGATTGGTGGCAGTCTGGGTGTTGATGGCAGTCTGGGTATTGATGGCACTCTGGGTATTGATGGCACTCTGGGTATTGATGGCACTCTGGGTATTGATGGCAGCCTGGGTATTGGTGGCACTCTGGGTGTTGGTGGCAGTCTGGGTGTTGACGGCAGTCTGGGTGTTGATGGCAGTCTGGGTGTTGATGGCAGTCTGGGTGTTGATGGCAGTCTGGGTGTTGAAGGCAGTCTGGGTGTCGATGGCAGTCTGGGTGGTGATGGCAGTCTTGGTGGTGATGGCAGGCTGGGTGGTGATGGCAGGCTGGGTGTTGATGGCAGTCTGGGTGTTGATGGCAGTCTGGGTGTTGAAGGCAGTCTGGGTGTCGATGGCAGTCTGGGTGCTGATGGCAGTCTGGGTGGTGATGGCAGGCTGGGTGTTGATGGTAGTCTTGGTGTTGGTGGCAGTCTGGATGTTGATGGTAGTCTGGGTGTTGGTGGCAGTCTGGGTGTTGATGGCAGTCTGGTTGTTGATGGCAGTCTGGATGTCGATGGCAGTTTGTGTATTGATGGTAGTCTGGGTGTTGGTGTCAGTCTGGGTGTTGATGGCAGTCTGGGTGTTGATGGCAGACTGGGTGTTGATGGCAGTCTGGGTGTTGATGGTAGTCTGGGTGTTGGTGGCAGTCTGGGTGTTGATGGCAGTCTGGGTGTTGATGGCAGTCTGGGTGTTGATGGTAGTCTGGGTGTTGATGGCAGTCTGGGTGTTGATGGCAGTCTGGATGTCGATGGCAGTTTGTGTATTGATGGTAGTCTGGGTGTTGGTGTCAGTCTGGGTGTTGATGGCAGTCTGGGTGTTGATGGCAGTCTGGGTGTTGATGGCAGTCTGGTTGTTGATGGTAGTCTGGGTGTTGGTGGCAGTCTGGGTGTTGATGGCAGTCTGGGTGTTGATGGCAGTATGGTTGTTGATGGCAATCTGGCAGTTGGTGACAGTCTGGGTGTTGGTGACAGTCTGGGTATTGGTGACAGTCTGGGTGTTGGTGACAGTCTGGGTGTTGGTGGCAGTCTGGGTGTTGATGGCAGTCTGGATGTTGGTGACAGTCTGGGTGTTGGTGGCAGTCTGGGTGTTGGTGGCAGTCTGGGTGTTGGTGACAGTCTGGGTGTTGGTCACAGTCTGGTTGTTGATGGCAGTCTGGGTGTTGATGGCAGTCTGAGAGTTGGTCACAGTCTGGGTATTGGTCACAGTCTGGGTGTTGATGGCAGTCTGGGTGTTGGTGACAGTCTGGGTGTTGGTGGCAGTCTGAGAGTTGGTCACAGTCTGGGTGTTGGTCACAGTCTGGTTGTTGATGGCAGTCTGGGTGTTGGTCACAGTCTGGGTGTTGATGGCAGTCTGGGTGTTGATGGTAGTCTGGGTGTCGGTGGCAGTCTGGGTGTTGGTGACGGTCTGGTTGTTGAAGATCGTCTGGTTGTTGATGGCAGTCTGATTGTTGTTCACAGTCTGGGTGTTGATGGCTGGTTGTTGATGGCAGTCTGGTTTCTGGTGGTTGGATGTTGGTGGCAGTCTGGGTGTTGGTCACAGTCTGGGTGTTGGTCACAGTTTGTGTGTTGGTCAAAGTGTGGTTGCTGGTGACTGATTATTAGTGACAGCCTGATTGTTGGTGACAGTCTCGGTGTTATGACAGTCTGGTTGTTGGTCACAGTCTGGTTGTTGGTGGCAGTCTGGGTATTCATGGCACTCTGGTTTCTGGTGGATATGTGTTGATGACAGTCTGGGTGTTGGTGGCAGTCTGGGTTTCGGTGGCAGTCTGGGTGTTGGTGGCAGTTTGGGTATTGTTGGCTGTCTGGGTATTGGTGGCAGTCTGGGTATTGGTGGCACTCTGGGTATTGATGTCAGTCTGGGTATTGATGGCAGTCTGGGTATTGTTGGCAGTCTGGGATTGGTGGCAGTCTGGGATTGGTGGCAGTCTGGGTGTTGGTGGCAGTCTGGGTGTTGATGGCAGTCTGGGTGTTGATGGCAGTCTGGGTATTGATGGCAGCCTGGGTATTGGTGGCACTCTGGGTGTTGGTGGCAGTCTGGGTGTTGGTGGCAGTCTGGGTGTTGGTGGCAGTCTGGGTGTTGGTGGCAGTCTGGGTGTTGGTGGCAGTCTGGGTATTGGTGGCAGTCTGGGATTGGTGGCAGTCTGGGATTGGTGGCAGTCTGGGTGTTGATGGCAGTCTGGGTGTTGATGGCAGTCTGGGTATTGATGGCAGCCTGGGTATTGGTGGCACTCTGGGTGTTGGTGGCAGTCTGGGTGTTGGTGGCAGTCTGGGTGTTGGTGGCAGTCTGGGTGTTGGTGGCAGTCTGGGTGTTGATGGCAGTCTGGGTGTTGATGGCAGTCTGGGTATTGATGGCAGCCTGGGTATTGGTGGCACTCTGGGTGTTGGTGGCAGTCTGGGTGTTGGTGGCAGTCTGGGTGTTGGTGGCAGTCTGGGTGTTGGTGGCAGTCTGGGTATTGGTGGCACTCTGGGTGTTGGTGGCAGTCTGGGTGTTGGTGGCAGTCTGAGTGTTGATGTCAGTCTGGGTATTGATGGCAGTCTGGGTATTGATGGCAGTCTGGGTATTGATCGCAGTCTGGTTATTGGTGGCAGTCTGGGTATTGATCGCAGTCTGGTTATTGGTGGCAGTCTGGATATTGATTGCAGTCTGGTTATTGGTGGCAGTCTTGGTGTTGGAGGCAGTCTGGGTATTGGTGGCAGTCCGGGTATTGGTGGCAGTCTGGGTATTGATGGCAGTCTGGTTATTGGTGGCAGTCTGGGTGTTGGTGGCAGTTTGGGTATTGGTGGCAGTCTGGGTGTTGGTGGCAGTCTGATTGTTGGTCACAGTCTCGGTGTTGATGGCTGGTTGTTGATGGCAGTCTGGTTTCTGGTGGATAGATGTTGGTGGCAGTCAGGGTGTTGGTTACAATCTGAGGGTTGGTCACAGTCTGGGTGTTGGTCACAGTCTGGGTGTTGGTCACAGTCTGGGTGTTGGTCACAGTGTGGTTGCTGGCGACTGTCTGATTATTGGTGACAGTCTGATTGTTGGTGACAGTCTCCGTGTTATGGCTGTCTCGGTGTTGGTCACAGTCTGATTGTTGATGGCAGTCTGGGTGTTGGTGGCAGTCTGGGTGTTGATGGCACTCTGGGTGTTGATGGCAGTCTGGGTGTTGAAGGCAGTCTGGGTGTTGAAGGCAGTCTGGGTGTCGATGGCAGTCTGGGTGGTGATGGCAATCTTGGTGGTGATGGCAGGCTGGGTGTTGATGGCAGTCTGGGTGTTGATGGCAATCTGGGTATTCATGGCAGTCTGGATGTTGATGGCAGTCTGGGTGTTGATGGCAGTCTGGGTGTTGATGGCAGTCTGGGTGTTGATGGCAGTCTGGGTGTTGATGGCAGTTTGTGAATTGATGGTAGTCTGGGTGTTGATGGCAGTCTGGGTGTTGATGGCAGTCTGGGTGTTGATGGCAGTCTGGGTGTTGATGGTAGTCTGGGTGTTGATGGCAGTCTGGGTGTCGATGGCAGTTTGTGTATTGATGGTAGTCTGGGTGTTGGTTTCAGTCTGGGTGTTGATGGCAGACTGGGTGTTGATGGCAGTCTGGGTGTTGACGGGAGTCTGGGTGTTGAAGGCAGTCTGGGTGTCGAAGGCAGTCTGGGTGGTGATGGCAGTCTTGGTGGTGATGGCAGGCAGGGTGTTGATGGCAGTCTGGGTGTTGGTGGCAGTCTGGGTATTCATGGCAGTCTGGATGTTGATGGCAGTCTGGGTGTTGATGGCAGTCTGGGTGTTGATGGCAGTCTGGGTGTTGATGGCAGTCTGGGTGTTGATGGCAGTCTGGGTGTTGATGGCAGTCAGGGTGTTGATGGCAGTCTGGGTGTCGATGGCAGTTTGTGTATTGATGGCAGTCTGGGTGTGGGTGGCAGTCTGGATGTTGATGGTAGTCTGGGTGTTGGTGTCAGTCTGGGTGTTGATGGCAGTCTGGGTGTTGATGGCAGTCTGGGTGTTGATGGCAGTTTGTGTATTGATGGCAGTCTGGGTGTTGGTGGCAGTCTGGATGTTGATGGTAGTCTGGGTATTGGTGTCAGTCTGGGTGTTGATGGCAGTCTGGGTGTTGATGGCAGTCTGGGTGTTGATGGCAGTCTGGGTGTTGATGGCAGTCTGGGTGTTGATGGCAGTCAGGGTGTTGATGGCAGTCTGGGTGTCGATGGCAGTCTGGGTGTGGGTGGCAGTCTGGATGTTGATGGTAGTCTGGGTGTTGGTGTCAGTCTGGGTGTTGATGGCAGTCTGGGTGTTGGTGGCAGTTTGATTGTTGGTGACAATCTGATTGTTGGTGGCAGTCTGTTTGGTGATGACGGTCTGGGTGTTGATGGCAATCTGGGTGTTGATGGCAGTCTGGGTGTTTATGGCAGTCTGGGTGTCGGTGGCAGTCTGGGTGTTGGTGACGGTCTGGTTGTTGAAGATCGTACGGTTGTTGATGGCAGTCTGATTGTTGTTCACAGTCTGGGTGTGGATGGCTGGTTGTTGATGGCAGTCTGGTTTCTGGTGGTTGGATGTTGGTGGCAGTCTGGGTGTTGGTCACAGTCTGGGTGTTGGTCACAGTTTGTGTGTTGGTCAAAGTGTGGTTGCTGGTGACTGATTATTAGTTACAGCCTGATTGTTGGTGACAGTCTCGGTGTTATGGCAGTCTGGTTGTTGGTCACAGTCTGGTTGTTGGTGGCAGTCTGGGTATTCATGGCACTCTGGTTTCTGGTGGATATGTGTTGATGACAGTCTGGGTGTTGGTGGCAGTCTGGGTTTCGGTGGCAGTCTGGGTGTTGGTGGCAGTCTGGGTATTGTTGGCTGTCTGGGTTTCGTTGGCAGTCTGGGTATTGGTGGCAGTCTGGGTATTGGTGGCAGTCTGGGTATTGATGTCAGTCTGGGTATTGATGGCAGTCTGGGAATTGGTGGCAGTCTGGGATTGGTGGCAGTCTGGGATTGGTGGCAGTCTGGGTGTTGATGGCAGTCTGGGTGTTGATGGCAGTCTGGGTATTGATGGCAGCCTGGGTATTGGTGGCACTCTGGGTGTTGGTGGCAGTCTGGGTGTTGGTGGCAGTCTGGGTCTTGGTGGCAGTCTGGGTGTTGGTGGCAGTCTGGGATTCGGTGGCAATCTGGGTTTCGGTGGCAGTCTGAGTGTTGATGTCAGTCTCGGTATTGATGGCAGTCTGGGTATTGATGGCAGTCTGGGTATTGATCGCAGTCTGGTTATTGGTGGCAGTCTGGGTATTGATTGCAGTCTGGTTATTGGTGGCAGTCTTGGTGTTGGAGGCTTTCCGGGTATTGATGGCAGTCTGGGTATTGATCGCAGTCTGGTTATTGGTTGCAGTCTGGGTGTTGGTGGCAGTTTGGTATTGGTGGCAGTCTGGGTGTTGGTGGCAGTTTGATTGTTGGTCACAGTCTCGGTGTTGATGGCTGGTTGTTGATGGCAGTCTGGTTTCTGGTGGATAGATGTTGGTGGCAGTCAGGGTGTTGGTTACAATCTGAGGGTTGGTCACAGTCTGGGTGTTGGTCACAGTCTGGGTGTTGGTCACAGTCTGGGTGTTGGTCACAGTGTGGTTGCTGGCGACTGTCTGATTATTGGTGACAATCTGATTGTTGGTGACAGTCTCGGTGTTATGGCTGTCTCTGTGTTGGTCACAGTCTGATTGTTGATGGCAGTCTGGGTGTTGAAGGCAGTCTGGGTGTCGATGGCAGTCTGGGTGGTGATGGCAGTCTTGGTGGTGATGGCAGGCTGGGTGTTGATAGCAGTCTGGGTGTTGATGGCAGTCTGGGTATTCATGGCAGTCTGGATGTTAATGGCAGTCTGGGTGTTGATGGCAGTCTGGGTGTTGATGGCAGTCTGGGTGTTTATGGCAGTCTGGGTGTTGATGGCAGTTTGTGAATTGATGGCAGTTTGTGAATTGATGGCAGTCTGGGTGTTGGTGGCAGTCTGGGTGTCGATGGCAGTTTGTGTATTGATGGTGGTCTGGGTGTTGGTGTCAGTCTGTGTGTTGATGGCAGTCTGGGTGTTGACGGGAGTCTGGGTGTTGAAGGCAGTCTGGGTGTCGATGGCAGTCTGGGTGGTGATGGCAGTCTTGGTGGTGATGGCAGGCTGGGTGTTGATGGCAGTCTGGGTGTTGGTGGCAGTCTGGGTATTCATGGCAGTCTGGATGTTGATGGCAGTCTGGGTATTGATGGCAGTCTGGGTATTGATCGCAGTCTGGTTATTGGTGGCAGTCTGGGTATTGATCGCAGTCTGGTTATTGGTGGCAGTCTGGATATTGATTGCAGTCTGGTTATTGGTGGCAGTCTTGGTGTTGGAGGCAGTCTGGGTATTGGTGGCAGTCCGGGTATTGGTGGCAGTCTGGGTATTGATGGCAGTCTGGTTATTGGTGGCAGTCTGGGTGTTGGTGGCAGTCTGGGTGTTGGTGGCAGTTTGGGTATTGGTGGCAGTCTGGGTGTTGGTGGCAGTCTGATTGTTGGTCACAGTCTCGGTGTTGATGGCTGGTTGTTGATGGCAGTCTGGTTTCTGGTGGATAGATGTTGGTGGCAGTCAGGGTGTTGGTTACAATCTGAGGGTTGGTCACAGTCTGGGTGTTGGTCACAGTCTGGGTGTTGGTCACAGTCTGGGTGTTGGTCACAGTGTGGTTGCTGGCGACTGTCTGATTATTGGTGACAGTCTGATTGTTGGTGACAGTCTCCGTGTTATGGCTGTCTCGGTGTTGGTCACAGTCTGATTGTTGATGGCAGTCTGGGTGTTGGTGGCAGTCTGGGTGTTGATGGCACTCTGGGTGTTGATGGCAGTCTGGGTGTTGAAGGCAGTCTGGGTGTTGAAGGCAGTCTGGGTGTCGATGGCAGTCTGGGTGGTGATGGCAATCTTGGTGGTGATGGCAGGCTGGGTGTTGATGGCAGTCTGGGTGTTGATGGCAATCTGGGTATTCATGGCAGTCTGGATGTTGATGGCAGTCTGGGTGTTGATGGCAGTCTGGGTGTTGATGGCAGTCTGGGTGTTGATGGCAGTCTGGGTGTTGATGGCAGTTTGTGAATTGATGGTAGTCTGGGTGTTGATGGCAGTCTGGGTGTTGATGGCAGTCTGGGTGTTGATTGCAGTCTGGGTGTTGATGGTAGTCTGGGTGTTGATGGCAGTCTGGGTGTCGATGGCAGTTTGTGTATTGATGGTAGTCTGGGTGTTGGTTTCAGTCTGGGTGTTGATGGCAGACTGGGTGTTGATGGCAGACTGGGTGTTGATGGCAGTCTGGGTGTTGACGGGAGTCTGGGTGTTGAAGGCAGTCTGGGTGTCGAAGGCAGTCTGGGTGGTGATGGCAGTCTTGGTGGTGATGGCAGGCAGGGTGTTGATGGCAGTCTGGGTGTTGGTGGCAGTCTGGGTATTCATGGCAGTCTGGATGTTGATGGCAGTCTGGGTGTTGATGGCAGTCTGGGTGTTGATGGCAGTCTGGGTGTTGATGGCAGTCTGGGTGTTGATGGCAGTCTGGGTGTTGATGGCAGTCAGGGTGTTGATGGCAGTCTGGGTGTCGATGGCAGTTTGTGTATTGATGGCAGTCTGGGTGTGGGTGGCAGTCTGGATGTTGATGGTAGTCTGGGTGTTGGTGTCAGTCTGGGTGTTGATGGCAGTCTGGGTGTTGATGGCAGTCTGGGTGTTGATGGCAGTTTGTGTATTGATGGCAGTCTGGGTGTTGGTGGCAGTCTGGATGTTGATGGTAGTCTGGGTATTGGTGTCAGTCTGGGTGTTGATGGCAGTCTGGGTGTTGATGGCAGTCTGGGTGTTGATGGCAGTCTGGGTGTTGATGGCAGTCTGGGTGTTGATGGCAGTCAGGGTGTTGATGGCAGTCTGGGTGTCGATGGCAGTCTGGGTGTGGGTGGCAGTCTGGATGTTGATGGTAGTCTGGGTGTTGGTGTCAGTCTGGGTGTTGATGGCAGTCTGGGTGTTGGCGGCAGTTTGATTGTTGGTGACAATCTGATTGTTGGTGGCAGTCTGTTTGGTGATGACGGTCTGGGTGTTGATGGCAATCTGGGTGTTGATGGCAGTCTGGGTGTTTATGGCAGTCTGGGTGTCGGTGGCAGTCTGGGTGTTGGTGACGGTCTGGTTGTTGAAGATCGTACGGTTGTTGATGGCAGTCTGATTGTTGTTCACAGTCTGGGTGTGGATGGCTGGTTGTTGATGGCAGTCTGGTTTCTGGTGGTTGGATGTTGGTGGCAGTCTGGGTGTTGGTCACAGTCTGGGTGTTGGTCACAGTTTGTGTGTTGGTCAAAGTGTGGTTGCTGGTGACTGATTATTAGTTACAGCCTGATTGTTGGTGACAGTCTCGGTGTTATGGCAGTCTGGTTGTTGGTCACAGTCTGGTTGTTGGTGGCAGTCTGGGTATTCATGGCACTCTGGTTTCTGGTGGATATGTGTTGATGACAGTCTGGGTGTTGGTGGCAGTCTGGGTTTCGGTGGCAGTCTGGGTGTTGGTGGCAGTCTGGGTATTGTTGGCTGTCTGGGTTTCGTTGGCAGTCTGGGTATTGGTGGCAGTCTGGGTATTGGTGGCAGTCTGGGTATTGATGTCAGTCTGGGTATTGATGGCAGTCTGGGAATTGGTGGCAGTCTGGGATTGGTGGCAGTCTGGGATTGGTGGCAGTCTGGGTGTTGATGGCAGTCTGGGTGTTGATGGCAGTCTGGGTATTGATGGCAGCCTGGGTATTGGTGGCACTCTGGGTGTTGGTGGCAGTCTGGGTGTTGGTGGCAGTCTGGGTCTTGGTGGCAGTCTGGGTGTTGGTGGCAGTCTGGGATTCGGTGGCAATCTGGGTTTCGGTGGCAGTCTGAGTGTTGATGTCAGTCTCGGTATTGATGGCAGTCTGGGTATTGATGGCAGTCTGGGTATTGATCGCAGTCTGGTTATTGGTGGCAGTCTGGGTATTGATTGCAGTCTGGTTATTGGTGGCAGTCTTGGTGTTGGAGGCTTTCCGGGTATTGATGGCAGTCTGGGTATTGATCGCAGTCTGGTTATTGGTTGCAGTCTGGGTGTTGGTGGCAGTTTGGTATTGGTGGCAGTCTGGGTGTTGGTGGCAGTTTGATTGTTGGTCACAGTCTCGGTGTTGATGGCTGGTTGTTGATGGCAGTCTGGTTTCTGGTGGATAGATGTTGGTGGCAGTCAGGGTGTTGGTTACAATCTGAGGGTTGGTCACAGTCTGGGTGTTGGTCACAGTCTGGGTGTTGGTCACAGTCTGGGTGTTGGTCACAGTGTGGTTGCTGGCGACTGTCTGATTATTGGTGACAATCTGATTGTTGGTGACAGTCTCGGTGTTATGGCTGTCTCTGTGTTGGTCACAGTCTGATTGTTGATGGCAGTCTGGGTGTTGAAGGCAGTCTGGGTGTCGATGGCAGTCTGGGTGGTGATGGCAGTCTTGGTGGTGATGGCAGGCTGGGTGTTGATAGCAGTCTGGGTGTTGATGGCAGTCTGGGTATTCATGGCAGTCTGGATGTTAATGGCAGTCTGGGTGTTGATGGCAGTCTGGGTGTTGATGGCAGTCTGGGTGTTTATGGCAGTCTGGGTGTTGATGGCAGTTTGTGAATTGATGGCAGTTTGTGAATTGATGGCAGTCTGGGTGTTGGTGGCAGTCTGGGTGTCGATGGCAGTTTGTGTATTGATGGTGGTCTGGGTGTTGGTGTCAGTCTGTGTGTTGATGGCAGTCTGGGTGTTGACGGGAGTCTGGGTGTTGAAGGCAGTCTGGGTGTCGATGGCAGTCTGGGTGGTGATGGCAGTCTTGGTGGTGATGGCAGGCTGGGTGTTGATGGCAGTCTGGGTGTTGGTGGCAGTCTGGGTATTCATGGCAGTCTGGATGTTGATGGCAGTCTGGGTGTTGATGGCAGTCTGGGTGTTGATGGCAGTCTGGGTGTTGATGGCAGTCTGGGTGTTGATGGCAGTCTGGGTGTTGATGGCAGTTTGTGTATTGATGGCAGTCTGGGTGTTGGTGGCAGTCTGGATGTTGATGGTAGTCTGGGTGTTGGTGTCAGTCTGGGTGTTGATGGCAGTCTGGGTGTTGATGGCAGTCTGGGTGTTGATGGCAGTCTGGGTGTTGATGGCAGTCTGGGTGTTGATGGCAGTCTGGGTGTTGATGGCAGTCTGGGTGTCGATGGCAGTTTGTGTATTGATGGCAGTCTGGGTGTGGGTGGCAGTCTGGATGTTGATGGTAGTCTGGGTGTTGATGGCAGTCTGGGTGTTGATGGCAGTCTGGGTGTTGGTGGCAGTTTGATTGTTGGTGACAATCTGTTTGGTGATGATGGTCTGGGTGTTGATGGCAGTCTGGGTGTTGATGGCAGTCTGGGTGTCGGTGGCAGTCTGGGTGTTGGTGACGGTCTGGTTGTTGAAGATCGTCTGGTTGTTGATGGCAGTCTGATTGTTGTTCACAGTCTGGGTGTTGATGGATGGTTTTTGATGGCAGTCTGGTTTCTGGTGGTTGGATGTTGGTGGCCGTCTGGGTGTTGGTCACAGTCTGGGTGTTGGTCACAGTTTGTGTGTTGGTCAAAGTGTGGTTGCTGGTGACTGATTATTAGTGACAGCCTGATTGTTGGTGACAGTCTCGGTGTTATGACAGTCTGGTTGTTGGTCACAGTCTGGTTGTTGGTGGCAGTCTGGGTATTCATGGCACTCTGGTTTCTGGTGGATATGTGTTGATGACAGTCTGGCTGTTGGTGGCAGTCTGGCTGTTGGTGGCAGTATGGGTGTTGGTGGCACTCTGGGTTTCGGTGGCAGTCTGGGTGTTGGTGGCAGTCTGGGTATTGTTGGCAGTCTGGGTTTCGTTGGCAGTCTGGGTTTCGTTGGCAGTCTGGGTGTTGGTGGCAGTCTGGGATTGGTGGCAGTCTGGGTGTTGATGGCAGTCTGGGTATTGATGGCACTCTGGGTATTGATGGCAGCCTGGGTATTGGTGGCACTCTGGGTATTGGTGGCACTCTGGGTATTGGTGGCACTCTGGGTGTTGGTGGCAGTCTGGGTGTTGGTGGCAGTCTGGGTGTTGGTGGCAGTCTGGGATTCGGTGGCAATCTGGGTTTCGGTGGCAGTCTGAGTGTTGATGTCAGTCTGGGTATTGATGGCAGTCTGGGATTGGTGGCAGTCTGGGTATTGATCGCAGTCATGTTATTGGTGGCAGTCTGGGTGTTGGTGGCAGTTTGGGTATTGGTGGCAGTCTGGGTGTTGGTGGCAGTCTGATTGTTGGTCACAGTCTCGGTGTTGATGGCTGGTTGTTGATGGCAGTCTGGTTTCTGGTGGATATATGTTGGTGGCAGTCAGGGTGTTGGTTACAATCTGAGGGTTGGTCACAGTCTGGGTGTTGGTCACAGTCTGGGTGTTGGTCACAGTCTGGGTGTTGGTCACAGTCTGGGTGTTGGTCACAGTGTAGTTGCTGGCGACTGTCTGATTAATGGTGACATTCTGATTGTTGGTGATAGTCTCGGTGTTATGGCTGTCTCTGTGTTGGTCACAGTCTGATTGTTGATGGCAGTCTGGGTGTTGGTGGCAGTCTGGGTGTTGATGGCAGTCTGGGTGTTGATGGCAGTCTGGGTGTTGAAGGCAGTCTGGGTGTCGATGGCAGTCTGGGTGGTGATGGCAGTCTTGGTGGCGATGGCAGGCTGGGTGTTGATGGCAGTCTGGGTGTTGATGGAAGTCTGGGTGTTGAAGGCAGTCTGGGTGTAGATGGCAGTCTGGGTGTCGATGGCAGTCTGGGTGCTGATGGCAGGCTGGGTGTTGATGGTAGTCTGGGTGTTGGTGGCAGTCTGGATGTTGATGGTAGTCTGGGTGTTGATGGCAGTCTGGGTGTTGATGGCAGTCTGGGTGTTGGTGTCAGTCTGGGTGTTGATGGCAGTCTGGGTGTTGATGGCAGTCTGGGTGTTGATGGCAGTCTGGGTGTTGATGGCAGTCTGGTTGTTGATGGTAGTCTGGGTGTTGGTGGCAGTCTGGGTGTTGATGGCAGTCTGGGTGTTGATGGCAGTCTGGGTGTTGATGGCAGTCTGGCAGTTGGTGACAGTCTGGGTGTTGGTGGCAGTCTGGGTATTGGTGACAGTCTGGGTGTTGGTGACAGTCTGGGTGTTGGTGACAGTCTGGGTGTTGGTGGCAGTCTGGGTGTTGGTGGCAGTCTGGGTGTTGGTGGCAGTCTGGGTGTTGGTCACAGTCTGGTTGTTGATGGCAGTCTGGGTGTTGATGGCAGTCTGGGTGTTGATGGCAGTCTGGATGTTGGTGACAGTCTGGGTGTTGGTGGCAGTCTGGGTGTTGGTGGCAGTCTGGGTGTTGGTGACAGTCTGGGTGTTGGTCACAGTCTGGTTGTTGATGGCAGTCTGGGTGTTGGTCACAGTCTGGGTGTTGGACACAGTCTGGGTGTTGGTCACAGTCTGGGTGTTGGTCACAGTCTGGTTGTTGATGGCAGTCTGAGAGTTGGTGACAATCTTGGTGTTGGCGGCAGACTGGTTTCTGGTGGCAGTCTGTGTGCTGGTGGCAGTCTGGATATTGGTGGCCATCTGGGTGTTGATGGCAGTCTGGGTGTCGGTGGCAGTCTGGTTGTTGGTGACGGTCTGGGTGTTGATGGCAGTCTGGGTATTGGTGGCAATCTGGGTGTTGGTGACAGTCTGGGTGTTGATGGCAGTCTGGGTGTTGGTGGCAGTTTGATTGTTGATGGCAGTCTGGGTGTTGGTGTCAGTCTGGGTGTTGATGGCAGTCAGGGTGTTGGTGGCAGTTTGATTGTTGGTGACAATCTGATTGTTGGTGGCAGTCTGTTTGGTGATGACGGTCTGGGTGTTGATGGCAGTCTGGGTGTTGATGGCAGTCTGGGTGTCGATGGCAGTCTGGGTGTCGGTGGCAGTCTGGGTGTTGGTGACGGTCTGGTTGTTGAAGATCGTCTGGTTGTTGATGGCAGTCTGATTGTTGTTCACAGTCTGGGTGTTGATGGCTGGTTGTTGATGGCAGTCTGGTTTCTGGTGGTTGGATGTTGGTGGCAGTCTGGGTGTTGGTCACAGTCTGGGTGTTGGTCACAGTTTGTGTGTTGGTCAAAGTGTGGTTGCTGGTGACTGATTATTAGTGACAGCCTGATTGTTGGTGACAGTCTCGGTGTTATGGCAGTCTGGTTGTTGGTCACAGTCTGGTTGTTGGTGGCAGTCTGGGTATTCATGGCACTCTGGTTTCTGGTGGATATGTGTTGATGACAGTCTGGGTGTTGGTGGCAGTCTGGGTTTCGGTGGCAGTCTGGGTGTTGGTGGCAGTCTGGGTATTGTTGGCTGTCTGGGTTTCGTTGGCAGTCTGGGTATTGGTGGCAGTCTGGGTATTGGTGGCACTCTGGGTATTGATGTCAGTCTGGGTATTGATGGCAGTCTGGGTATTGTTGGCAGTCTGGGATTGGTGGCAGTCTGGGATTGGTGGCAGTCTGGGTGTTGATGGCAGTCTGGGTGTTGATGGCAGTCTGGGTATTGATGGCAGCCTGGGTATTGGTGGCACTCTGGGTGTTGGTGGCAGTCTGGGTGTTGGTGGCAGTCTGGGTGTTGGTGGCAGTCTGGGTATTGGTGGCAGTCTGGGTATTGGTGGCAGTCTGGGATTGGTGGCAGTCTGGGATTGGTGGCAGTCTGGGATTGGTGGCAGTCTGGGTGTTGATGGCAGTCTGGGTGTTGATGGCAGTCTGGGTATTGATGGCAGCCTGGGTATTGGTGGCACTCTGGGTGTTGGTGGCAGTCTGGGTGTTGGTGGCAGTCTGGGTGTTGGTGGCAGTCTGGGTGTCGGTGGCAGTCTGGGTGTCGATGGCAGTCTGGGTGTTGATGGCAGTCTGGGTATTGATGGCAGCCTGGGTATTGGTGGCACTCTGGGTGTTGGTGGCACTCTGGGTGTTGGTGGCAGTCTGGGTGTTGGTGGCAGTCTGGGTGTTGGTGGCAGTCTGGGTGTTGGTGGCAGTCTGGGTATTGGTGGCACTCTGGGTGTTGGTGGCAGTCTGGGTGTTGGTGGCAGTCTGAGTGTTGATGTCAGTCTGGGTATTGATGGCAGTCTGGGTATTGATGGCAGTCTGGGTATTGATCGCAGTCTGGTTATTGGTGGCAGTCTGGGTATTGATTGCAGTCTGGTTATTGGTGGCAGTCTTGGTGTTGGAGGCAGTCTGGGTATTGGTGGCAGTCCGGGTATTGGTGGCAGTCTGGGTATTGATGGCAGTCTGGTTATTGGTGGCAGTCTGGGTGTTGGTGGCAGTTTGGGTATTGGTGGCAGTCTGGGTGTTGGTGGCAGTCTGATTGTTGGTCACAGTCTCGGTGTTGATGGCTGGTTGTTGATGGCAGTCTGGTTTCTGGTGGATAGATGTTGGTGGCAGTCAGGGTGTTGGTTACAATCTGAGGGTTGGTCACAGTCTGGGTGTTGGTCACAGTCTGGGTGTTGGTCACAGTCTGGGTGTTGGTCACAGTGTGGTTGCTGGCGACTGTCTGATTATTGGTGACAGTCTGATTGTTGGTGACAGTCTCGGTGTTATGGCTGTCTCGGTGTTGGTCACAGTCTGATTGTTGATGGCAGTCTGGGTGTTGGTGGCAGTCTGGGTGTTGATGGCACTCTGGGTGTTGATGGCAGTCTGGGTGTTGAAGGCAGTCTGGGTGTTGAAGGCAGTCTGGGTGTCGATGGCAGTCTGGGTGGTGATGGCAGTCTTGGTGGTGATGGCAGGCTGGGTGTTGATGGCAGGCTGGGTGTTGATGGCAGTCTGGGTGTTGATGGCAGTCTGGGTATTCATGGCAGTCTGGATGTTGATGGCAGTCTTGGTGTTGATGGCAGTCTGGGTGTTGATGGCAGTCTGGGTGTTGATGGCAGTCTGGGTGTTGATGGCAGTCTGGGTGTTGATGGCAGTCTGGGTGTTGATGGCAGTCTGGGTGTTGATGGCAGTTTGTGAATTGATGGCAGTCTGGGTGTTGGTGGCAGTCTGGATGTTGATGGTAGTCTGGGTGTTGATGGCAGTCTGGGTGTTGATGGCAGTCTGGGTGTTGATGGCAGTCTGGGTGTTGATGGTAGTCTGGGTGTTGATGGCAGTCTGGGTGTCGATGGCAGTTTGTGTATTGATGGTAGTCTGGGTGTTGGTGTCAGTCTGGGTGTTGATGGCAGTCTGGGTGTTGATGGCAGTCTGGGTGTTGACGGGACTCTGGGTGTTGAAGGCAGTCTGGGTGTCGATGGCAGTCTGGGTGGTGATGGCAGTCTTGGTGGTGATGGCAGGCTGGGTGTTGATGGCAGTCTGGGTGTTGGTGGCAGTCTGGGTATTCATGGCAGTCTGGATGTTGATGGCAGTCTGGGTGTTGATGGCAGTCTGGGTGTTGATGGCAGTCTGGGTGTTGATGGCAGTCTGGGTGTTGATGGCAGTCTGGGTGTTGATGGCAGTTTGTGTATTGATGGCAGTCTGGGTGTTGGTGGCAGTCTGGATGTTGATGGTAGTCTGGGTGTTGGTGTCAGTCTGGGTGTTGATGGCAGTCTGGGTGTTGATGGCAGTCTGGGTGTTGATGGCAGTCTGGGTGTTGATGGCAGTCAGGGTGTTGATGGCAGTCTGGGTGTCGATGGCAGTTTGTGTATTGATGGCAGTCTGGGTGTGGGTGGCAGTCTGGATGTTGATGGTATTCTGGGTGTTGGTGTCAGTCTGGGTCTTGATGGCAGTCTGGGTGTTGGTGGCAGTTTGATTGTTGGTGACAATCTGATTGTTGGTGGCAGTCTGTTTGGTGATGATGGTCTGGGTGTTGATGGCAATCTGGGTGTTGATGGCAGTCTGGGTGTTGATGGCAGTCTGGGTGTCGGTGGCAGTCTGGGTGTTGGTGACGGTCTGGTTGTTGAAGATCGTCTGGTTGTTGATGGCAGTCTGATTGTTGTTCACAGTCTGGGTGTTGATGGATGGTTGTTGATGGCAGTCTGGTTTCTGGTGGTTGGATGTTGGTGGCAGTCTGGGTGTTGGTCACAGTCTGGGTGTTGGTCACAGTTTGTGTGTTGGTCAAAGTGTGGTTGCTGGTGACTGATTATTAGTGACAGCCTGATTGTTGGTGACAGTCTCGGTGTTATGACAGTCTGGTTGTTGGTCACAGTCTGGTTGTTGGTGGCAGTCTGGGTATTCATGGCACTCTGGTTTCTGGTGGATATGTGTTGATGACAGTCTGGGTGTTGGTGGCAGTCTGGCTGTTGGTGGCAGTCTGGCTGTTGGTGGCAGTATGGGTGTTGGTGGCACTCTGGGTTTCGGTGGCAGTCTGGGTGTTGGTGGCAGTCTGGGTATTGTTGGCTGTCTGGGTTTCGTTGGCAGTCTGGGTTTCGTTGGCAGCCTGGGTGTTGGTGGCAGTCTGGGATTGGTGGCAGTCTGGGTGTTGATGGCAGTCTGGGTATTGATGGCACTCTGGGTATTGATGGCAGCCTGGGTATTGGTGGCACTCTGGGTGTTGGTGGCAGTCTGGGTGTTGGTGGCAGTCTGGGTGTTGGTGGCAGTCTGGGATTCGGTGGCAATCTAGGTTTTGGTGGCAGTCTGAGTGTTGATGTCAGTCTGGGTATTGATGTCAGTCTGGGTATTGATGGCAGTCTGGGATTGGTGGCAGTCTGGGTATTGATCGCAGTCTGGTTATTGGTGGCAGTCTGGGTATTGATTGCAGTCTGGTTATTGGTGGCAGTCTTGGTGTTGGAGCCAGCCTGGGTGTTGGTGGCAGTCCGGGTATTGGTGGCAGCCTGGGTATTGATCGCAGTCTGGTTATTGGTGGCAGTCTGGGTGTTGGTGGCAGTTTGGGTATTGGTGGCAGTCTGGGTGTTGGTGGCAGTCTGATTGTTGGTCACAGTCTCGGTGTTGATGGCTGGTTGTTGATGGCAGTCTGGTTTCTGGTGGATAGATCTTGGTGGCAGTCAGGGTGTTGGTTACAATCTGAGGGTTGGTCACAGTCTGGGTGTTGGTCACAGTCTGGGTGTTGGTCACAGTCTGGGTGTTGGTCACAGTGTAGTTGCTGGCGACTGTCTGATTATTGGTGACAGTCTGATTGTTGGTGACAGTCTCGGTGTTATGGCTGTCTCTGTGTTGGTCACAGTCTGATTGTTGATGGCAGTCTGGGTGTTGGTGGCAGTCTGGGTGTTGATGGCAGTCTGGGTGTTGATGGCAGTCTGGGTGTTGAAGGCAGTCTGGGTGTCGATGGCAGTCTGGGTGGTGATGGCAGTCTGGGTGGTGATGGCAGTCTTGGTGGTGATGGCAGGCTGGGTGTTGATGGCAGTCTGGGTGTTGATGGCAGGCTGGGTATTCATGGCAGTCTGGATGTTGATGGCAGTCTGGGTGTTGATGGCAGTCTGGGTGTTGATGGCAGTCTGGGTGTTGATGGCAGGCTGGGTGTTGATGGCAGGCTGGGTGTTGATGGTAGTCTGGGTGTTGGTGGCGGTCTGGATGTTGATGGCAGTCTGGGTGTTGATGGCAGTCTGGGTGTTGATGGTAGTCTGGGTGTTGATGGTAGTCTGGGTGTTGATGGCAGTCTGGGTGTTTGTCGATGTCTGGTTATTGGTGGCAGTCTGGGTTTTGGTGGCAGTCTGCGTGTTGATGGCAGTCTGGGTATTGGTGGCAGTCTGTGTGTTGGTGGCAGTCTGGGTTTTTATGGCAGTCATGGTGTTGGTGGCAGCCTGGGTGTTGGTGGCAGCCTGGGTGTTGGTGGCAGTCTGGGTTTTGATGGCAGTCTGGGTATTGGTGGATGTCTGGGTGTTGATGGCAGTCATGGTGTTGGTGGCAGTCTGGGTGTTGGTGGCAGCCTGGGTGTTGGTGGCAGTCTGGTTACTGGTGGCAGTCTCGGTGTTGGTGGCAGCCTGGGTATTGGCAGTTTGGGTGTTGGGGGCAGTCTGGGTGTTGGTTCAGGACGGGATACCGCCCTTGTGAGGGGTCGATCGTCAGGTGGGGCACCTCTGGAGGCGTTAACTACCATTCCCTGGATTTCCTGCAACCCTTGCTCAGTGCTTTCGTGATACAGCAGAAGTTGCACATCTTGCTGTGGTTTATGAACAGTTCAGTTAACAATTTATTTTGAGTAGCCACATTATTGATGCCGCATACCAAACGGTCACGCAGCATTCTGACAGGGAGGTACCATATTCACAGAATTTAGCTATCTTCCGTAATATCGACAAAAACCCAGTGACGCACTCACCTGGAGTCCTTTCCCATGAATTAAAGCGATACCTCTGCATAAATGCAGATGATGTCAGGTTGAAATGTTACTAGCTGCTTGAAAGTATGAGTGTCAGGCGCCGCAGGATAGGTGAGGCTTGTATCACACTGTAGGTATGTATGCCGAATGCAGTTAGCAAAATGACTGTCTAACAATCATTCTCCATGATACTATTGTCCCAGACAAAGGAGCGCATTCTTTCCGCATACTGAGTCCAAAATTCCAAATGTGTGTCAAACACATCTAATCTTCGGAACCAGCATTATGGTGGAGCGAGACCACCAGCTGCTTATTTGTTGTGAAGTTGAGTTGAGGAGGTAGCTAGTTGCCTCCATGTCTTCTATTCCATAGTATTAGTACAGCTAACCCAAGCATTTCAGCTTAGGATAGTGAAAGAAAATCCAGAATCCTTCAATGTTTTCATCCACCCTATCACTCAACGTTATCCTCTACATTAATTCCTCAAATACATCCATAGTCACCATCTTGACTTCACAATCCTGCAGACCTAAGATTTCAATTGTCACTTATCAGTTCCTCATTTCCGTCTGCTCCAAATGGCACCAACCTCTCTCATTTATTCCTTACCTGTGAAAATAAATATTCCACAGTTTCAATGATAGCATTTTATTTAGATTCAACTCCATCTCCTCTGGCTATCCCCCACATCTATTAATCTAAATGGCCTTATTTCAATTTTTGACATCCTCAGCTACACAGATCTTTCATATGTGGGTGGTACATGGCACAGTGGTCAGCACTGCTGCCTCACAGCTCTAGGGACCTGGGTTCAATTCCAGCCCTGGGTGACTGTGTGGAATTTGTACTTCCTCCCTGTGTCTACATGGGTTTCCTCCAGGTGCTACGGTTTCCTATCACAGTCCAAAGATGGCCAGGTTAGGTGGATTTGCCATGCTAAATTGCCCCGTAGTGTCCAAAAGGTTAGGTGGGGTTACGGGGTTGGGGTGGAGGCATGGGCTTAAGTCGGGTGTTCTTTCCCAGGGCCGGTGCTGACTCGATGGGACAAATGGCCTCTTTCTGCACTGTAAATTCTATGACCCTGCAAAGTCCTCCTTACTAATATCTGGGGGCCTGTACCAAAGTTGGGAGAGTTGTCTCACAGATGAGTTAAGCAACAGCCTGACATTGTCATACTCACAAAATCATACCTTACAGACAATGTTCCAGACACCACTATCACCATTCCTGGGTATGTCCTGTCTCACCGACAACACAGACCCAGCAGAGGTGGCGGGTGGCACAGTGGTGGATGGTCGGGATGGAGTTACCCTGGGAGTCCTCAACATCGACTCTGGACCCCATGAAGTCTCATGGCTTCAGGTCAAACATGAGCAAGGAAACCTCCTGCTGATTACGATGTACCGGCCACTATCAGCTGATGAATCAGTACTCCTCCATGTTGAACACCACTTGGAGGAAGCACTGAGGGTGGCAGGGGCGCAGAATATGCTCTGGGTGGGGGACTTCAATGTCCATCTCCAAGAATGGCTCGGTAATACCACTGCAGACCGAGCTGGCCGGGTCCAAAAGGACATAGCTGCTAGACTGCAGCAGGTGGTGAGGGAGCCAACAAAAAGGAAAAACATATTTGACCTCATCCTCACTAACCTGCCTGCTGCAGATGCATCTGTCCATCACAGTATCCGTAGCAGTGACCACCATACAGTCCTTGTGGAGACAAAGTCCCATCTTCACATTGAGAATATCCTCCATCTTGTTGTGTTGTACCACCACTGTGCTAAATGGGATTGACTTCAAACAGATCTAGCGACTCAAGACTGGGCATCCATGAGGCGCTGTGGGCCATCAGCAGCGGCGGAATTGTATTCAACCACAATCTGAAACCTCATGGCCCAGCATATCCCTCACTTTACCATTACCACTATCCAGGGATTCAACCCTGGTTCAATGAAGCGTGCAGGAGAGCAACATCAGACATACTGAAAAATGAGGTGTCAACTTTGTGAAGCTACAACACAGGACGACTTGTTTTTTAAAATTTATTTATGGGATGAGGGCATCGCTGGTTAGGCCAGCATTTATTGCCCATCCCTAGTTCCCCTTCAGAAGGTGGTGGTTGTGGTGTTGGGTGCTCTGGTGCACAGATGAGCCAACACAGTTGTATGTGGTACAACTCTATTTTATTTTAACTCTTATAATACAGTTCGTTCTGGATACTCTGCACGTGCTGTCTCCCTGAGTGTGTTTGGTAGCAGATCTGTCCTGGTCCTCCTCTGCAGCTAATACTGACCACCGGGGGTCGTGTCTGTGCTTTTATATCTTTCTGTCATTGGTTGTGGTGTTGTGTGTTCTGATTTGTCTGTTGGTGTGTCTATCATGATGTGTGTGTTTGAATATCATGACAGTGGTGAGTTGCCTTATTGAACAGCTGCAGTCCTTGGGTTGTAGGTGCACCTACTGTGCTGTTAGGGAGAGAGTTCCAGGATCTTGCCCCAGCAACAGTGTATGGGGCCATATATTTCCAAGTCAGGATGGTGAGTGACTTGGAGGGAACCTGCAGGTGGTGGGGTTCCGAGGTATCTGCTGCTCTTGTCCTTTTAGATGGTAGCGGTCATTGGTTTGGAAGGTGTTGTCTAAGGAACCTTGGTGAGTTACTGCAGTGCATCTTGTAGATGGTACACACGGCTGCCATATTCATCGGTGGTGGAGAGTTTGAATGTTTGTGGAAGGGGGAGCAATCAAGTGGGCTGCTTTTTCTTGTATGGTGTTGAGCTTCTTGAGTGTTGATGTCGCTGCACTCATCCAGGCAAGTGGAGAATATTCCATTACTCTCATGACTTGTGCCTTGTAGATTGTGGACAGGCTTTGGGGGTCAGGAGGTGAGTTACTCACCGTAGGATTCCTAGCTTTTGATCTGCTTTGGTTGCTAGTATTAATATGGCTAGTCTAATTCAGTTTCTAATTAATGGTAACACCCAGGATGTTGAATGTGGGGGATTCAGCGATGGTAATGCCACTAAATGTCAAGGGGCGGTGATTAGGTCCTCTCTTGTAGGAGATAGTCATTGCCTGGCACAGTGGTGTGAATGTAACTTTCCACTTGTCTGCCCAATAGTACGGAAGACTTGTGCTCCAGAACTTGCCGCACCCCTAGCCAAGATGTTCCAGTACAGCTACAATACTGGTATCTACCCGGCAATGTGGAAAATTGCCCCAGGTGTGTCCTGTACAGAAGAAACAGGACAAATCCAACCCAGTCAATTACCGCCCTATCAATTACTCTCCATCATCAGCAAAGTGATGGAAGGAGTCATGAACACTGCTATCAAGCAGCACTTACTCAGCAATAAACTGCTCACGGACGCTCAGTTTGGGTTCCACCAGGTTCACTCAGCTCCTGACCTCATTACAGTCTTGGTTTAAACATGGACACAAGAGCTGAATGTTAGAGGTGAGGTGAGAGTGACTGCCTTTGACATCAAGGCAGCATTTGACTGAGTACGGCATCAAGGAGCCCTAGCTAAACTGGAATTAATGGGAATCAGAGGGGGAAAACTCTCCGCTGGTTGGAGTCATACCTGACACAAAGGAAGATGGATGTGGTGGTTGGAGGTCAATTATTCCCAGATCCAGTACATCACTGCTGGAGTACCTCAGGGTAGTGTCCGAGCCCAACCATCATCAGCTGCTTCATCAATGACCTCCCTTCCATCATAAGGTCAGAAGTGGGGATGTTTGCTGATGACTGCACAATGTTCAGCACCATTCGCAACTCTGCAGATAATGAAGCAGTCCATATCCAAGTGCAGCAAGACCTGGACAATATCCAGGCTTGGATTGACAATTGGCAAATTACATTTGTGCGACACATGTGCCAGGCAATGACCATCTCCTGCAAGAGAGGATCTAACCATCGCCCCTTGACATTCAATGACATTACCATTGCTGAATTCCCCACAATCAACATCCTGGGGGTTACCATTGATTAGAAACTGAATGGACTAGCCACATTAATACTGTGGCTACCAGGGCAGGTCAAAGGCTAGGAATCCTACGGTGAGTAACTCACCTCCTGACCCCCAAAGCCTGTCCACTATCTACAAGGCACAAGTCAGGAGTGTGCTGGAATACTCTCCACTAGTCTGGATGAGTGCAGCTCCAAAAACACTCAAGAAGCTCAACCCCATCCAGGACAAAGCAGTCCGCTTGATTGCTCCCCATTCCACAAACATTCAGACCCTCCACCACTGTCGAACGGTGGCAGCCATTTGTACCATCTCCAAGATGCACTGCAGCAACTCACTAAGGTTCTTTAGGCAGCACCTTCCAAACCCACAATCACTACCATCTAGATGGGCAAGAGCAGAGATGTATGTGAATCCCATCACCTGGAGGTTCCCCTCCAAGTCACTCACCATCCTGACGTGGAAATATATCGCCATTCCTTCACTATTGCTGGGACAACATCCTTGAACTCTCTCCCAAACAGCACATTGGGTGTACCTACACCTCAGGGACTACAGCAGTTCACCACCACCTTCTGAAGGGTATCTAGGGATGGACAATAAATGCTGGCCTAACCAGCTGCTCTCATATCCCGTAAATAAATTTTAAAAATCCACTGACTTCGCTTTTGAACCTCTTTTCCTCCTTCGCACAGCTTACTTTCCCACAAAACTTTGTATCATCACAAAACTTACACCTTACACTAAACCCTCATCAAAATCATTGAGATCATCTGTAAATAGCTGAGGGACAAGCCCTAATCTTTGAGGCACCCCACCAGTTGCAACCCGGCATTCTGAAAATGGCCCATTTATTCCTACTCTCTACTTCTTGCCCTTTACCAATCCGCAATCCAATATGAACTAAAACCAATGTGCTGGCAACACTCAGCTAGTCTGTGAAATAAAACAGAATTAACTTTTCAAGGACAATATTATGCCTCTTCATCAGAACTCAATCCAATCTTCACACTTGGCAGCATGTATACTACCTCTGGCATGGGAAGGACGTGCAAATAGTTTGAAGAATGATGTTGAATCAACAGATAGTAATGGATTCACAGAGGCAATATGAAAACTATGAAAAGTTAATTTTAAGAGCTCGCACCTCACTCAAAGGAACATTGAGTGGATTGAATATGGTTTACGGGCAGAAACACATTAAGGCTAAAGTAATCTGTCTGAGCAGAATATATGGGGTAGTTATGTATGGAATCAGATCCTGATGTAGAATCCCTTTCTGGATTTGGCCACTTGCAGGGAGAAAATTGAAGCAGTAAATAACTTATTCACACCAAAGAGTTGAGTCAAATCAATTTATTGGCAAAAGCTTTTGGGAGAAAGCCAGGCACTCCGCAGTGCTCGTGGTCACCTTCTCAATTATACAGCGCAGTACAGGCCCTTTGGCCCACGATGTTGCACTGACATGGGAAGTCAAAAAACAAAAGCCATCTAACCTACACTATGCCATTATCATCCATATGCTTATCCAATAAACTTTTAAATGCCCTCAATGTTGGCGAGTTCACTACTGTTGCAGGTAGGGCATTCCACGGCCTCACCACTCTTTGCGTAAAGAACCTACCTCTGACCTCTGTCCTATATCTATTACCCCTCAGTTTAAAGCTATGTCTCCTCGTGCTAGCCATTTCCATCCGCGGGAGAAGGCTCTCACTGTCCACCCTATCTAACCCTCTGATCATTTTGCATGCCTCTATTAAGTCTCCTCTTAACCTTCTTCTCTCTAACGAAAACAACCTCAAGTCCATCAGCCTTTCCTCATAAGATTTTCATTCCATACCAGGCAACATCCTGGTAAATCTCCTCTGCACCCGTTCCAAAGCTTCCACGTCCTTCCTATAATGAGGTGACCAGAACTGTACGCAATACTCCAAATGCGGCCGTACCAGAGTTTTGTACAGCTGCAACATGACCTCATGACTCCGGAACTCAATCCCTCGACCAATAAACGCCAACACACCATAGGCCTTCTTCACAACCCTATCAACCTGGGTGGCAACCTTCAGGGATCTATGTACATGGACACCGAGATCCCTCTGCTCATCCACACTTCCAAGAATTCTACCATTAGCCAAATATTACGCGTTCCTGTTATTCCTTCCAAAGTGAATCACCTCACACTTCTCTGCATTAAACTCCATTTGCAACCTCTCAGCCCAGCTCTGCAGCTTATCTATGTCCCTCTGTAACCTGCAACATCCTTCCGCACTGTCGACAACACCACCGACTTTAGTGGCATCTGCAAATTTACTCACCCACCCTTCTGCGCCCTCCTCTAGGAAATTTCTAAAAATGACAAACAGCAACGGCCCCAGAACAGATCCTTGTGGTACTCCACTTGTAACTGAACTCCATTCTGAACATTTCCCATCAACCACCACTTCTTTCAGCTAGCCAATTTCTGATCCACATCTCTAAATCACCCTCAATCCCCAGCCTCCGTATTTTCTGCAATAGCATATCGTGGGGAACCTTATCAAACGCTTTACTGAAATCCATATACACCACATCAACTGCTCTACCCTCGTCTACCTGTTCAGTTAACTTCTCAAAGAACTCGATAAGGTTTGTGAGGCATGACCTACCCTTCACAAAGCCATGCTGACTATCCCTAATCATATTATTCCTATCTAGATGATTATAAATCTTATCTCTTATAATCCCCTCCAAGACTTTACCCACAACAGACGTGAGGCTCACCGGTCTATAGTTGCCGGGGTTGTCTCTACTCCCCTTCTTGAACAAAGGGACCACATTTGCTATCCTCCAGTCCTCTGGCACTATTCCTGTAGCCAATGATGACATAAAAATCAAAGCCAAAGGCTCAGCAATCTCTTCCCTGGCTTCCCAGAGAATCCTAGGATAAATGCCATCAGGTCCCGGGGACTTATCTATTTTCAGCCTGTCCAGAATTGCCAACACCTCTTCCCTACATACCTCAATGCCATCTATTCTAATAGCCTGGGTCTCAGCATTCTCCTCCACGACATTCTCTTTTTCCTGAGTGAATACTGACGAAAAATATTCATTTAGTATCTCGCCTATCTCTTCAGACTCCACACACAATTTCCCATCCCTGTCCTTGACTGGCTCTACTCTTACCCGAGTCATTCTTTTATTCCTGACATACCTCTAGAAAGCTTTTGGGTTTTCCTTGATCCTACCTGCCAAATACTTCTCATGTCCCCTCCTTGCTCGTCTTAGCTCTCTCTTTAGATCCTTCCTCGCTACCTTGTAACTATCAAGCGCCCCAACTGAAACTTCACACCTCATCTTCACATAGGCCTCCTTCTTCCTCTTACAAGAGATTCCACTTCTTTGGTAAACCACGGTTCCCTCGCTCTACGCCTTCCTCCCTGCCTGACCGGTACGTACTTATCAAGAACACGTTCCCTGTTCCTTGAACAAGCTCCACATATTCAGTGTGCCCAACACTTGCAGCCTACTTCTCCAACCTACCACACCCAAGTCATGTCTAATGGCATCATAATTGCCATTATTCTCTTTTATACATGTACACTTGGTTAGTTCGTCATTAGTTTGGAGGGTTATATACATGACCAATTAGGCCCCCCTTGCAACAATTAGCTTCCAATCACATTCCTCTGAGACCATCCGTTATCTAAGGTCCACAACTTCTTGTCCACAAGTACAAGGATAACAGGTGTCTCAATAGTTAATGGTCAGAATTTACAGAATTTACAGTGCAGAAGGAGGCCATTTGGCCCATCGAGTCTGCACCGGCTCTTGGAAAGAGCACCCTACCCAAGGTCCACACCTCCACCCTATCCCCATAACCCAGTAACCCCACCCTACACTAAGGGCAATTTTGGACACTATGGGCAATTTATCATGGCCAATCCACCTAACCTGCACATCTTTGGACTGTGGGAGGAAACCGGAGCACCCGGAGGAAACCCACGCACACACGGGGAGGATGTGCAGACTCCGCACAGACAGTGACCCAAGCCGGAATCGAACCTGGGACCCTGGAGCTGTGAAGCATTTGTGCTAACCACCATGCTACCGTGCTGCCCCACGGTATTGTTTGTCAAACCAGAATAACTCAGCAATTAATTGGAACACTGGAGATGTCATTAGTTCAGTTAGAAAATGACTCGCCAGTAACCGTATACCTATCAGGCCATTGCAGAATTAGATTGCCGTGGTGAGTAAGCTAGTATAGAATGACTCAGCAGTCCACACTATTGCAGGCATAAGCTAATAAATAAACATAATAAAACAGTGAGATTCTTAATGAATAAATGAATAACCTCTAATGTAAATTTCCCTTAACAATCCCTCCTCTTGGTCAAGAATTGTGTTAACAATTCCTCAGACCAATAATATTCTGGTTGCTGTCTTGTTTGCATTTCTTATATAAACACATCATCATATATATAACCCCCTTTTTCCGCGTCGTCTTCTTCTCCGCCTTGGTCGGTGGTGTACATTAACGGGATGTCTTCTTGGTGATGGGCCGAGTCTACTGGCATTTTCCGAGCCATAACCATTTTACAACACATACTAAGGCATCCAATGATTACACAGCATACAATTATAATAACAACGGCAAGTATTATCAATCCATGCATCAGGTAGGACCCCCATGACCGAGCTATGAGAGCTGACTCTGAGCTGGCTCTGAACTGACCCTGTTTTTTTAGGGTTTTTATCCCCCTTCTAATTGTACTGACTAACATATATCTCTGATCTTTGTCATTTGTGTGTACATGTCGTGATTTTAAATTGTGCTCCGAAACCAATTGTAAATTTATCCATATCTCAGACCAGTGTCTTTTTCGTTCTTCCCTCAAGTCCAATCACCATGAACCATAGCTGTAGCTGCGCAGGACGGTAACCCAATGGCTATATCCGTGTGTTCCACTACCTCCAAAGCATTTTACTTCCTTGGGAGAGCAGCTTCCTCATGTCCCTTAGAAACAGCACACAACTCAGTCCATCAGTAACCAAAGGTTCTTTGTCCATCATTGGCTATCTAGTGTCCCATTTTTCCATCATCCAAATTGCTTTCCATTTCTCATTGGAATGGTAAATTATGATATCATGTACTATCCACTGATTCCCTTGCATACACATAGGACATATAAAGGTACGAATTCACATGCAATTCACGTTTGCTTTTATGGAGACAGTTGTCTGTTCCCAGCAGTCCCAAACATAGTATCAATTTTATCAGATCCATCCTTATTACTTTAAATTAACAATGTCCCAAAGCCTATACCGGCTGCGCGATACTGCCTGCGTTCCCGTTCAGCTTGCTTGGAAGTCAGAGAGGAGAGGGTCTGTAAGCCAAGCAAATCACATATATTCAAATATTGGTTTTAATTGTCTCCTGGGTGCGTCTCGAGTTGAGTCCAATCCAATGTTTCCAGACACCTTTCCCTCTAATGTCTATACATGCACAAGTATTGCCCCTAATTATAACTTGGTATGGCCCGTTCCATTTAGGGGAGAAACCGGGTTTTGCAGATAATGTTTTCACCATTACTCGACTCCCTGCAACAGGGACGTCAGGAAGTGTCTCAAGTTCTCTCTGTGTGTCTCTTTGTTCCTGACTGTCCTTTACTGATTTACGCATCTCTTTAAGTTGGGCGCTCAGCTCCAGTACATAACGTCTGATTTTCAGTGGACCTACATCGGCCCCACCAGTGATAATGTTCTCTGGTAGTTGCATCGCCTCCCAGTCATTAATTCATACAGGGTTTTACCAGTTGTACGTTTGTTGTAGCCCTTAATTTCATCAGGATTACGGTTAACACCTCAGTCCATGTTAGTTCCGACACCTGAATAGCTTTTGCCAAAGCATTTTTAAGGGTTCTGTTCATTTGTTCTACCATTCCAGAGCTTTGTGGATGGTAGGGGATGTGGAATTTTTGTTTTATAACCATGGGTTGGCACACTTTTTATTACTTTCCCAGTAAAGTGCGTTCCCTGGTCGGAATCAATTTGTAGCGGTAATTAA
This sequence comes from Scyliorhinus torazame, assembly GCF_047496885.1. Taxonomy (NCBI): domain Eukaryota; kingdom Metazoa; phylum Chordata; class Chondrichthyes; order Carcharhiniformes; family Scyliorhinidae; genus Scyliorhinus; species Scyliorhinus torazame. The sequence continues at coordinate 117,295,790 of NC_092709.1, forward strand.
AAACAAACGGGAGGTAAAAGTATACATTGGGCTGCTCCAAAATGACGCTGGTAATCTAGTGATGGGAGACAAGGAAATAGCTGAGGAACTAAATAAGTACTTGGCGTCAGTCTTCACAGTAGAAGACATGAGTAATATCCCAACAATTCAGGAGAGTCAGGGGGCAGAGTTGAATATGGTAGCCATCACAAAGGAGGAAGTGCTAGAGAAACTAAGAGGTCTAAAAATTGATAAATCTCCAGGCCCAGATGGGCTACATCCGAGAGTTCTAAAGGAGATAGCTGAAGAAATAGTGGAGGCGTTAGTTATGATCTTTCAAAAGTCACTGGAGTCAGGGAAAGTCCCAGAGGATTGGAAAATCGCTGTTGTAACCCCCCTGTTCAAGAAGGGAACAAGGAAAAAGATGGAAAATTATAGGCCAATTAGCCTAACCTCGGTTGTTGGCAAGATTCTAGAATCCATTGTTAAGGATGAGATTTCTAAATTCTTGGAAGTGCAGGGTCAGATTAGGACAAGTCAGCATGGATTTAGTAAGGGGAGATCGTGCCTGACAAACCTGTTAGAGTTCTTTGAAGAGATAACAAATAGGTTAGACCAAGGAGAGCCAATGGATGTTATCTATCTTGACTTCCAAAAGGCCTTTGATAAGGTGCCTCACGGGAGACTGCTGAGTAAAATAAGGGCCCATGGTATTCGAGGCAAGGTACTAACATGGATTGACGATTGGCTGTCAGGCAGAAGGCAGAGAGTTGGGATAAAAGGTTCTTTTTCGGAATGGCAACCGGTGACGAGTGGTGTCCCGCAGGGTTCAGTGTTGGGGCCACAGCTGTTCTCTTTATAGATTAACGATCTAGATGACGGGACTGGGGGCATTCTGGCTAAGTTTGCCGATGATACAAAGATAGGTTGAGGGGCAGGTAGTATGGAGGAGGTGGGGAGGCTGCAGAAAAATTTAGACAGTTTAGGAGAGTGGTCCAAGAAATGGCTGATGAAATTCAACGTGGGCAAGTGCGAGGTCTTGCACTTTGGAAAAAAGAACAGAGGCATTGACTATTTTCTAAACGGTGACAAAATTCATAATGCTGAAGTGCAAAGGGACTTGGGAGTCCTAGTCCAGGATTCTCTAAAGGTAAACTTGCAGGTTAAGTCCGTAATTAAGAAAGCAAATGCAATGTTGTCATTTATCTCAAGAGGCTTGGAATATAAAAGCAGGGATGTACTTCTGAAGCTTTATAAAACATTAGTTAGGCCCCATTTAGAATACTGTGAGCAATTTTGGGCCCCACACCTCAGGAAGGACATACTGACACTGGAGCGGGTCCAGCGGAGATTCACACGGATGATCCCAGGAATGGTAGGCCTAACATACGATGAACGTCTGAGGATCCTGGGATTATATTCATTGGAGTTTAGGAGGTTGAGGGGAGATCTAATAAAAACGTACAAGATAATGAATGGCTTAGATAGGGTGGACGTAGGGAAGTTGTTTCCATTAGCAGGGGAGACTAGGACCTGGGGGCACAGCCTTAGAATAAAAGGGAGTCACTTCGAACAGAGATGAGGAGAAATTTCTCCAGCCAGAGAGTGGTGGGTCTGTGGAATTCATTGCCACAGAGGGCGGTGGAGGCCGGGACGTTGAGTGTCTTTAAGACAGAAGTTGATAAATTCTTGATTTCTCGAGGAATTAAGGGCTATGGAGAGAGAGTGGGTAAATGGAGTTGGAATCAGCCATGATTGAATGGTGGAGTGGACTCGATGGGCCGAATGGCCTTACGTCTGCTACTATGTCTTATGGTCTCATGGTCTACTCCCCAACTCGGGATGACCTCTTCTGCCAATATTCTGGCCACTGTGGTGGCAGTCCAATTCCGAGTAGGGAACGCTTCCACCCATCGGGTAAATTGATCAATAATCACCAAACAGTCCGTCTTCCTGACGAATGTGATATAAAATAGTTACTTTAGCGATATTAGTTAATGTAATGTAGAAATAAGCCACTTTGATTCTGGCAGGTAGAGACAAAGGGATTTGAGACCGCATGGAAAAAGCAGGAAGAGGTGTGTCTATGAGAGTGATGCTGCATTGATAGGGGCCGGAGAAAGGGATTGGAAGTGAGCCAATCAGAATAGATCAAACAAGTCAGGAGGGACATAGGATGACCTATGGGTGTCGAGTATGTGAAACTTGATGCCATTTGAATGTATGAGTACTGATCTCTTTGTCTGGGACCTTCACTTAGTTCCCGGGACTGCAGACAGCAACATGTTGTCTGTATCACTGTGGACTAGGTAGCTTGCAAGCTGAATAAAATAACTTCTTTTTACTTGCAAATCCATCTCGACTTTTATTGAGGCCAGACTGACGGAGAAAGAAATTTGGAAATCAACATTCCCATGGGATGGTGGTAGGGATCCCGACAAGTCTATCTGAAGATGTTCCCATGGCCCTTTGGGCCGGCGCTGGTGTCCTATTTTTATTTTTATGGGTCGACCAGGAGTATATTGCGCACAGGTCGCACATCGGTGGCAATACCGGGCTATGTCTCTCCCCATTCCTTTCCACCACCATTCCTTTCTCATACCAGCTGTCAAGGCTTCCCTTCCTACATGCGAGAGTCCATGATGTAATTTCAGGAGGGTATTTTGTATACATTCTGGTGCTACCACTTTATCATTATATCTCCACACACCATCATTCCCTCTACGGACTCCGTATGCTGTCCATCACTCTCTCTGAGATGTCCGCGTGCAGCTTTTGGATATCTATTTTGTTTTCTATCGGGTCTGCTGCAGCTACAGGGAGTTCATCAACTACCTCTTGTTCTAATGCTAATTGTGCTGCTCTATCTGCGGCTTGATTGCCTTTAGATTTTGTCCACTCTGGGTCCTCCTTTCCTGCTTCCCGTTGGTGGGCCTTGATCTTGATTACTGCAACTTCTCTCAGGAGCTCACTAACCTTTAATAGGGCTTCTATCCTCTGTCTGTGTTTGATTGGGGTTCCGTCTGTAGATATGAATCCTCGTCGTTCCCATGCTGTCATATAGTCATGTACTACCCCGAATGCATACCGGCTGTCAGTGTAAATGTTCACAGCCTTTCCTTCAGATAATTTTAGGGCTTGTGTGAGTGCCACTACCTGTGCTGACAATCCTCCATTGATCCTTCCTGACTGTATCGTTCTTAACCTGTCATTGACCACTGCCCAGCCTGTCCGGGGTATCCCCTCCATGTATTTGCGTGACCCGTCAACAAAAAGGGTTTCCCCCCAATACTGTCTAAAATATTTTTCTCTGGCGTGTAGTTTTCTTTTCTTTGTCCGAACAAGTATGTCTGTATTATTTTTTCCATCTGAAAAATCAAATGAACAGGTGTACTTTCTATTTGTGTTTGGATACTCCAGGAGTGCCCTCTCCAGGACTTCCAGATTTCCTTTGCCATCATTTCTTTTTCTTTTTTGAATGGTTTGTTGTCCCTATCATTTACATACATCATACAATTAAGGCCTGTTAAGCCTCCTCCTCCTGTCATGCACCCCTTCAAAGAATCTCAAACTCCTCCTCTTTTGCTCGCTCAGTGATCCAATCTGGTCGAAACCTTACCCTGATACATTTCGGGTATTGCTACTGCTTTTACTTCAATTTCTTCATTTTTGATTATGACCAGATCGTTATGAAGGTAAGTTCCAAACATGACATTTTAACATGACATTTAACAATCAAAACATGGCTGTTTAGCACAGGGCTAAATCGCTGGCTTTGAAAGCAGACCAAGGCAGGCCAGCAGCACGGTTCGATTCCCATAACAGCCTCCCCAAACAGGCGCCGGAATGTGGCGAATAGGGGCTTTTCACAGTAACTTCATTTGAAGCCTACTTGTGACAATAAGCGATTTTCATTTTCATTTCATTTCATTTCATGTTTTAATCATGATACAATTTCTTTTGCTCCAGACACCATCCTTCTCTAATTCAACTGTATGTTTACCCAAATTCTGAATAATTGTGTCTTTACCTTTTACAGCGTCACTGATTACTTTGCCTGTGATTTTAGTTGGTAGCTTCACCCAAACGTCCTCTGTATTATCGATTGGTTTTAATATCTTAATTTTTCTTGCATCTATTTTCATTAAATCTTTTCTGCCATCAGATTCTCATTTCCTGATACAGCAAGTAATTCTCCTAATCTAATTTCTGGTCCACTATCTTTATTCCCTAAAGCGCCTTCTACCATGTATTTAACATTCCAAACATCATTTTTTTTTCTTGCTTCTGAATTTCTTGTGATCATTGGGCACTAGGACCCTGGTGGAGCTATGCCATGTCAATTTCAACACATTAGTTTCAAAGTAACTTCGTGCTGTGAGTTAACTTCTAATTGATGTGAAACTCGGTTTTGTAAAATACAACGTTTTAAAAACTACAAACACCAAAGGAAATTCACAAATCCTTATTCAACACACACACATTTACCCACTTTAGTTTTGCAAATTCGGGGATAAAGCTTTCTAACTTCCCTTACAGTTGCCAGGCGTGGCATCTGTTGTACCACTTTCTTCCGGTCTACCGCCATTTCTTTGAGTCCTTGTGAGATTAGATGTCCTAAGTATAGCACTTGTTCTTTTCCAATTTATGCCTTTTTGGGACTCACTTTAAATCCCGCAGTGTTCAATTTGCTTAACACCACATATAATGCCGCCTGATTCCGAAGCTATTGGTATATCATCTACATACTGTAATGTTGTACATATTCTTTCATTAAGTCATTCCCCATTATTGTTCCCTCATTATTTTTGTTCCCTCATTATTTTTACATTCTTCTGTATCCCCCTGAGGTAGGGAAGGGGCTGTTACCTCATGTGTTGTCTCATAAGGTGGAAGGAGACCCCAATGATTCTCCTCTAACAGTTGATTCCTTTTTTCTAATTCCCTTACCATAGATTCTAATTTCTTTATCTTATCTTTGTCCTCAGACCATTTTTTGGTAGAGGCTGTTACCTGTTCAAGGCTAGATTCTAATTTCTTTATCTTATCTTTGTCCTCAGACCCTTTTTTGGTAGAGGCTGTTACCTGTTCAAGGCTAGATTCTAATTGGTGCACTAACAATACTCCTGCTTTCTTTGCTTTATCTTCCTTTTCCCCATCTATCCATTTCCTTTGTTGTTCCAATATCTGAGAGACATCCCAACCATCTTTCTGCATCTTCTTAATTAATGAGTGTCTGTCGGTCAGATATTTATTTATCAGTGACCCCTTCTGTCCCTGTTTCACTTCCTCTCCTGCCATTTTTTATACTCACGATTATCCCCGAGTCTCCAGATCGTGTTTATCCACCGGAGAGCGCTCTTCAACCATCGGTATTTAGAGCGCCTTTCACCCCCCCGGCCACATCTTTCTCTTGGGGGTCGTCGTCACCAGAGTCCAACAAAGTCTGGAATGATCAGTTCTCTCTTGCCGTATACACACGTTGAGATGAAAGTATACTTACAATCCGTAACTTGTTCCGACCTTTGACCTCTCACACACACTTTCTTACAGCTGCCTGAGTCTCCCTCACAAGTGCTTTTTCTCCAGTCCCGACACCCACTTCAGGGTCCTGACCTTCACGTGAGAGGATTTCCTCTCTTAACAACCAGTCTAAGGCTGTGTGTTAGGGACTAGCACTTCCTTGTCCTTAGGTTAACTCAGGCAGTTACCATTCTCTCAGTCACTGAACCTTTCATGAATTGACTCAAGTCTTTACCAATGTTCAGTTATTCTGTCCCGGCTCTCTCGAAGGGGAGGCCAGCCGCTTTAGTCCGGAGACACAATCCCATCCTCGTCGCCAATTAAAGTGGTAAATAACTTAATCACACCAAAGAGTTGAGTCAAGTCAATTTATTGGCAAAAGCTTTTGGGAGAAAGCCAGGCACTCCGCAGTGCTCGTGGTCACCTTCTCAATTATACAACGGCAGTTAGCCTCTTTTATACATGTACACTTGGTTAGTTCCTCATAAGCTTGGGGGGTTACATACACGACCAATTAGGCCCCCCTAGCAACAATTAGTTCCCAATCACATTCCTCTGAAACCATTTGTTATCTAAGGTCCACAACTTCTTGTCCACAATTACAAGGATAACAGGTGTCTCAATAGTTAACGGTCAGTTTGTCAGAACGGAATGACTCAGCAATTAATCGGAACATTGGGGACATCATTAGGTCAGTTAGAGAATGACCCGCCCTTAACCGTATACTTATCAGGTCATTGCAGAATTAGATTGCCGTGGTGAGTAAGCTAGTATAGAATGACTCAGCAGTCCATACTATTGCAGGCATAAGCTAATAATTAAACATAATAAAACAGAGAGATTCTGAATGAATAAATGAATAACTCGAATGTAAATTTCCCTTAACAAAATGAAATACTTTAACTAGCGGCATAATTTGAAGGAAGGTGTTCAATGACATTACATATTTAGTCCAGATGGTGTGTGGATTGACTAAATTCATAGAATCATAGAATCCCTAGAGTGCAGAAAGAGATCATTCGGCCCATCAACTCTGGACCGACCCCTCGAATGGGCACTCTACCCATGTCCACTCCTCCCTATCCCATAACCCCGTAACCTAACCTGCACATCCCTGGACACTCAGGGCAATTTAGCATGGTCAGTCCACCTAACCTGGACTGTGGGAGGAAACTGGAGCACCTGGAGCAGACACGGGAGAATGTGCAAACTCTACACAGACAGTCACCCAAGGCTGGAGTTGAACACGGGTCCCTGGCGCTGTGAGTCAGCAGTGCTAACCACTGAGCCACCGTGCCGCCCCGAAGTTGGCATGATGGGTTAACTGGGTTTCAGTAATGTGATTGATTCTAAAGCCAACAACCTGACAAGCTTCAACATGAAAACCTTATCCCACAGATTTAAATTCAAACAGGAATGCCCTAATTAATTGAGGCTGGATTTGCTGAGGTATCGATCTTGTTTAATCTTAATTCACATGCTCCCAATGTCACTAAATGAAATTCTAATCTTGTTTCCTCAGATCAATATTGAGAGTTGGACACATGACATTTTCCCAAACTCTGTTGTTGTACATGAATCATTTAATGAATTGCATTTAATTTACGTGAAATTTGAATTAATCAAACATCTAATCAAGAATGATAGCTATATAAATGTCTGGCATGAAAAATTCATTTCAGAGCAATTTAGCAACTGCAGTTGCTGCAGCTCATGCTGTTTCTTCGGGGGACATCTGCGAACCTGATTTCTGAAAGACATTTCTGTGTGGTGGGTGGTGGGTTGGGGGAAGACTGATGCTCACTTGGAGCCAACATGATAAAAGATCACAGAGCCAGAATCCCTTCACATGATGTTTCAATGTCAAAAAATAACATCTGCTCCATTTGGGAAGTTTGATTTCCGACAAGTAACACAATTTAAAAGAAAAGTGGTTGGGACTTTGTACGCGGTTGCTGAGGCAAAGAAATGGTGAACATTGCACCATGAAGCATGATGGTAAAAAGGCTAACAGTCTGGTGTATGAAAAGCTACAGCTCAGCAAAATGGCTTTCGTGGGAAAAGGAGGAGCAGCAATTTGTACATCTGGGTTCTTCACTAATAATACTTTGCGTTGAAACAGCGAAAACAAGACTCTCCAAGGACAACAGATGCCGACGTGGTAAACGATTGTTTAAACCTTATAAAAGGAAGAAGCTTCCGACATTTCATCGGCGATCACCCTGGGGATCAGCATTCGCAGAGAAGGGACCTGAGTTTGGAACTCAGAGAAGAATAGCAACCCATCCAGAACGGGCTAAGCCAGTTCTCTCTATCGGGTCGTATTTTGAATTCAAGTTGTGAGTCTTGAAACTGATGTAACTGTTCAAATAAGCGCATACATCTTATTGAGCTAAATAAAGTTGTATTAAATAAAGTTTGCACTGAGTATAATCCAAATTGTGACTGATTTGTCTGTTTTGTCAGTTGAAGCCTGTAGAGGTGAAAACAGAGGGCAGCAGGACTAGATAAATGAGTATGGCTCTGTAAGACTTGGCAATTGCTATTGTCCTGGACAATGAGGTAAAGAGGCAAGCTGCCACAAAACTCAGTAAATGTGTATGGTCGTCTCAGACTCAGTTAGTGGTTATTGCTCTGACAGACTCGGTAAATGGGGTGGCATAGTGGCACAGTCATTAGGACAGTTGCCTCACAGCGTTCGAGCCCTGGGTTCAAGCGTGGCCTTGGGTGACTGTTTGTGTGGGGTTTGCACTTTCTCCCTATGTCTGCGTACGTTTCTTTCGGGCGCTCCAATTTCCTCCCACAATCCAAAGATGTGCAGGTTAGGATGGGGTTATGGAGTTACAGGGATAGAGCGGGGGAGTTGGCCTGGGCAGGGTGCTTTTTCAGAGTGTCAGTGCAGACACGATGGGACAAATGGCCTCTTTCGCCAGGGCATACATAAACATAAACACATAATCAAAGAAAAACACACCAATAATATGACAGTTTCTCTCCTTTTCCTCCCCTTAAGCCCCCTCTGCCCTCCCTTCCCCTTCCTCTCCTTCACTCTATAGACAATAGCACTCCAGCACCTGCTGGGAAGGCAATGAACAGGGTCATCAAACAGGGACATGAACATGTCGTGTTGGGTGTTCTGATGCACAAATGATCCAACACGGCTGTAGATGGTACAACTGAGTTTTATTGTCCAATTAACAAACGACGAGAGAAAACTTCTGGAATAATGAACGACAAGAAAAGAAACTCGTTAATAGTACTGTAAAACAATTCAGTGAGTCCAATGTGTTGACAGGCTCATAAGTCAATTCTCTCAGGTGGGCGACGAATTCGGGTTGACCGCCTCAAGGGCGGGTTAGGATCCACCGGCTGGGGAATGGGCCTGGCCACGGGCGATAGAGGAAGAGGCAGAGTGTCAGGAAGCTCAACAAAGTCGACATCAGGGACAACAGGAGGGCGTGGCACCGGTGCATGATCTCGTAGCGAGCGCGGAACCAGACGAAGGGCCCGCCGATTACGACGGCGAATGGAGCCATCAGGCATATGAACCAGGAATGAGCGGGGAGCCATGTGGCGGAGAACCTCGGCAGTTGCCGTCCACCCACCCTCCGGTAGGTGTATGCGGACGTTTTCTCCAGGCGCCAGGGCAGGAAGATCAGTCGCCCGAGCGTCATGTGTCAACTTCTGCTGAGCACGCTGTTGTTGCATCCTTCGCAATACCGGAGCATGGTCGAGGTCAGGAACATGAATGAACGGAACAGTGGTCCTGAGGGTGCGACCCATCAACAGCTGGGCTGGCGAGAGGCCCGTGGACAGTGGGGCCGAGCGATAGGCCAGCAGGACTAAACAGAAGTCAGATCCGGCATCAGCAGCCTTGCAGAGGAGCCGCTTCACAATGTGGACGCCCTTTTCCACCTTGCCATTCGACTGAGGATGCAAGGGACTGGACGTCACGTGTGTGAAGTTGTATGAAGTGGCAAAGGAAGACCATTCTTGACTCGCAAAGCAAGGCCCGTTGTCAGACATGACGGTGAGCGGAATTCCATGGCGAGCAAAGGTTTCTTTGCATGCCCGGATGACAGCTGATGATGTCGTGTCGTGCAGGCGTATGACCGTGTCGTGTCGTGCAGGGCAGCACGGTAGCATTGTGGATAGCACAATTGCTTCACAGCTCCAGGGTCCCAGGTTCAATTCCAGCTTGGGTCACTGTCTGTGTGGAGTCTGCACGTTCTCCCCGTGTGTGCGTGGGTTTCCTCCGGGTGCTCCGGTTTCCTCCCACAGTCCAAAGATGTGCAGGTTAGGTGGATTGGCCGTGATAAATTGCCCTTAGTGTCCAAAATTGCCCTTTGTGTTGGGTGGGGTTGCTGGGTTGTGGGGATAGGGTGGAGGTGTTGACCTTGGGTAGGGTGCTCTTTCCAAGGGCCGGTGCAGACTCGATGGGCCGAATGGCCTCCTTCTGCACTGTAAATTCTATGAAAAAAAAAAGAAAAAAAATTCTATGATGACCTCCGGATAACTTGAGAAGTAGTCAATCAGAATAATGTAGTCCCTGCCGAGCGCATGAAAGAGGTCCACGCTCACCTTCGCCCAGGGGGACGTGACCAACTCATGGGGCTGAAGTGTCTCAGGGGGTTGCGCCGGCTGAAACCTCTGGCAGGTGGGGCAGTTGAGCACCATGTTGGCGATGTCGTCGCTGATGCCCGGCCAGTGCACAGCCTCTCGGGCCCTCCGCCTGCACGTTTCAACTCTGAGATGGCTTTCGTGCAGTTGTTCGAAGACAAGCCGGTGCAATCTGTGTTGGATCACGATCCGGTCCAACTTCAAGAGGACACCATCAATGATGGCCACGTCGTCCCGGACGTTGTAAAATTGTGGGCACTGCCCTTGAGCCACCCTTCCTTCATGTGGCGCATCACACGTTGTAGAAGCGGGTCAGCCGCAGTCTCACGGCGAATGTGGGCCAGACGTGCATCAGTGGCCGACAGATTTGCCGATGTGAAGGCTACTTGTGCGTCGACCTGACAAACGAACCCCTCCGAGTCGGGCGGTGTGTTGATCGCCCTGGCCAGAGCATCTGCGATGATGAGATCCTTCCCCGGTCTGTAGACAAGTTGAATGTCGTACCTCCGGAGCTTGAGCAGAATGCGCTGGAGGCGAGGGGTCATGTCGTTGAGGTCCTTCTGAATGATGCCGACCAGGGGGTGATGGTCGGTCTCCACAGTGAACTGCGGAAGACCATATACATAGTCGTGGAACTTGTCGATGCCAGTCAACAGGCCTAGGCACTCCTTCTCAATCTGCGCATAGCGCTGTTCTGTGGGGGTCATGGCCCGCGACACATAGGCGACCGGAGCCCATGATGCGGTGTCGTCCCATTGCAGGAGTACCGCCCCAATGCCAGACTGGCTGGCGTCAGTTGAGATCTTTGTTTCCCGTGTGGTATCGAAAAACGCCAGTACCGGGGCGGTGGTGAGCTTGACCTTGAGCTCCTCCCATTCACTCTGGTCTGCGGGCAGCCACTGGAACTCTGTTGTCTTTTTGACCAGGTGGCGAAGAGCAGTCGTGTGCGACGCAAGGTTAGGAATGGACTTCCCCAGGAAGTTGACCATCCCGAGAAAGCGCAGCACAGCCTTCTTGTCTGACGGTGCTGCATGGCTGCGATGGCTGCCGCTTTGTCGGCATCTGGCCGCACACCCGACCGGGAGATATGGTCCCCCAAAACTTTAGCTCAGTCTGGCCAAAAGAGCACTTGGCTCGGTTAAGGCGCAGGCCCTGATCCCGTATCCGTACAAAGACATGTTGGAGACGACTGATGTGCTCCTGTGGTGTGGTGGACCAGATGATAACGTCGTCTACGTAGACGCGTACCCCTTCGATGCCCTCCATCATCAGTTCCATGATGTGATGGAACACTTCGGAGGCCGAAATGACATCCTATTGTAGCAGTATCTGCCAAATGGAGTGTTGAAAGTGCACAGCTTCCTGCTGGACTGATCCAATTGAATCTGCCAAAAGCCCTTTGAGGCATCAAGCTTGGTGAATATTTTTGCCCGAGCCATTTCGCTCGTGATTTCTTCTCGTTTGGGTATGGTGTATTGTTCCCTCATAATGTTGTGATTCAAATCTTTTGGGTCGATACAGATCCAGTGCTCACCGGAGGGCTTCTTGACGCACACCATGGAGCTGACCCATGGCGTTGGCTCCATGACCCGGGAAAGCACTCCTTGGTCCTGCAGGTCCTGCAGCTGCTGCTTGAGGCGGTCCTTGAGTGGTGCTGGGACCCTACGAGGTGCGTGAATGACCGGGGTGACGTCCGGTTTGAGCCATATTTTGTACGTGTAGGGCAGTGTGCCCATGCCCTCAAAAACCTCCTGGTTGTGTGCGAGGAGTGAGTGGAGCTGTGCTCTAAAGTCTGCATCCGGGAAATCGGACGTGCCTTCTGGAGACAGAGTGTGTACCCGCTGAACGAGGAGGGGGATCTTGCACCCCTGTACACCTAACAGAGAGTCCTTCGAGGACCCTACGGTTTCAAATGATAATGTGGCTTTGTGTGAGTTGTGTGCAATATCGAGCTGGCAGGACCCCGTGGCCGGGATGACGTTTCCATTGTAGTCAACCGGCTGACAGTGAGATGGCAGAATCGGTGGTTTAACCTTCAAGGTCTGGAAGGCTGACCATGCGAGGAGATTGGTGGAGGCACCAGTGTCCAGGCGAAATGTGATTTGGGATCGGTTGACCGTTAGGGTGGCACACCACTCATCGCCCGGATCAATGCTGTGCACTGGCAGCGGCTGGTGGTTCCGACTTGGGGACATCCGGTTCGTGTGGATTACCACAACGCGGAAGGGCTCCCTGTCTTCGGTATCGCTGGTCTGCATACTATCTGGATATGACTCAGTGTAGGGGGGCTGAATCGCCCGCACGTCCCTGCGAGGCTGGCGGAATTGTTGGGAGTTGGCAGGTTGAGCTGCTCGACAGCAGGCAGCATAGTGGCCCATCCTGCCACAATGTCGCACTTTGGCCGGACATTGCCGCTTTAAGTGGGCGGAGCCACAGTTGCCACACGTCGTGACGTCATGGCGTTCATTGCATTTGTTGCGCCACCGCGCATGCCCACTGCGGTCCTGCGTAGAGCGCGCCTGTGCATCACGTCCCTCTGCGTCAACGTCCCCTCTTTTGGCGCGTACAAGCGCGGGAGGCCGTGCTGTTTCGGCCGCTTGGATTTGGGAGTACCGGCTGGTCGCGTTCTCATGGAGGACGTAGGTCTCGATGGCAGTCGCTAGGGTGAGGCGCTTTATTTTAAGGAGCTGCTGGCGTAGGGTGTCCGAGATGATCCCAAAAACTCTCTGATCCCGTATCATGGAGTCGGAGGTGGCCTCATAGCCTCAGGACTGCGTGAGGATACGGAGTTGTGTCAAGTAAAATTGGAAAGGCTCATCCTTACCCTGCAGGCGCTGCTGGAATAGGTACCTCTCGAAGCTCTCATTGACTTCCACGCTGAAGTGTTCCTCGAACTTCAGAAGCACCGTCTTATATTTTGTTTAGTCATCACCTTCCGCGAATGCCAGGGAGTTATATATGTGGATGGCATGTTGCCCCGCTGTGGAGAGGAGGAGGGTGATCTTCCTGGTGTCCGATGCATTCTCCCTGTCTGTGGCTTCTAGGAAGAGCTGGAAGCGCTGTTTAAACAGCTTCCAGTTGACGCCAAGATTTCCAGCGATTCGGAACGGCTGCGGCGGGCTGATGTTTTCCATGGAGCAGGATGGCGGATTTCTGAAAGGGTGCAGGTAGGTCTCACAGTCGCTGGTTTGCGCCCACTACTGGTATCATGTCGTGTTGGGTGTTCTGATGCACAATTGACCCAACACGGCTGTAGATGGTACAACTCAGTTTTATTGTCTAAACAACCGTAACATTTATCTACTGGCTTGGGTACGTGCTTCGCCAGCTAACCTGTGGACCCAGCCCTATCACTATCTTAGTGAGGCACTCAGCACATGGTGTATGTCTGAGTGGCGCGCTGTGAGCTCTGTGCTCTGAGCTATCTCCTGGTAGAATGAGCGGGAACTGTGGTGTTCCCTGTTTTGTAGTGCGTGTGCTCTCACTGGTGATTGGCTGCGATGTTATGTGTGTGCTGGTTGTCCATCAGTGTGTGTGTGATTGCACCATGATATGCTGATGTGGATATCATGACAGAACAGTCTCCATCTTGCCCCCCAAAAAACCACCTTCGAGCCCCAAACTTAATCTTCGCCTGTTTAAGGAATTCTGCAACATCCCCCAACCACGGCAACACCTCGGCCACCGACCGCCACTCCAATAGAATTAGCCACCGGGTGATCAATCTGGCAAAATTCACTGTATCAGCCCCATCTCCTCCGAGCTCCAGCATTTCCGACATCCCATAGATCGCAATTAGAGGGCCCGGCACCTTCTCCACCCCGACAATCTTCAGTAACGTTTCAAATATCGAGCCCCAGAACCCCACCAATTGCGGACATGACCAGAACATGTGGACATGATTTACTGGCCCCCCATCACATCTCTCACATCTATCTTCTACTTTCTTAATGACCTACTCATCCGAACCTGCATATGGGACTATGCACCACCTTGAACTGTACCAAGCTCATCCTGGCACAGGATGATGTTGCATTGACCCGGTTCACAATCTCACTCCTCACACCCCAACCCAGCTCCAAGCCCAGCTCCTCCTCCCAATTCCGCTTTACCTCCTCGATTGGTGCTCTCCCTGCCATCTGTAAATATCCCCGACCTTCCATTCCCCAGTTCAACTGACGATAACAACCTGTCCAACAAGTTGCGCTCCGGCAACCGAGGGAACGAGGGCACCTCCTTCTGCACAAAGTCTTGTAACTATAGCTGAATTCCAATCCCCCCCCCCCCCGCAACTCAGATTTCTCCTGCACGCACCCCCATCCCCCCAAGCTCACAAACCTTCCTTCCACGAACAAGTCCGTCAGCCGTTCCACCCCTTCCCTGTGCCACTGCATATATGTCGCATCCATCCCTGCCGGGGCAAACCGGTTATTCCCACAGATAGGGGCCAGCACCAACATATCGCACCCACACCAAAACGTCGCCTCAGCTGGTTCCAGACCTTTAAGGATGAAGCCACCACCGGACTGACCGTATATTTCCCCAGAGCAAACGGAAGCGGAGCCACGGCCAGACCCCTCAGACTTATCCCCACATAAGGTATCTCCTCCACCTGCACCCATCCCTCCCCTTCCCCTCCCTACCGCTGCTGGACCTTCTCCGCGTTTGCCATCCAGTAATACTGAAACGAAATGAAAATCGCTTATTGTCACAAGTAGGCTTCAAATGAAGTTACTGCGAAAAGCCCCTAGTGGCCACATTCCGGCGCCTGTTCAGGGAGGCTGGTACGGGAATCGAACCGCGCTGCTGGCCTGCCTTGGTCTGCTTTCAATCAAAGCCAGCAATTTAGCCCTGTGTAATACTACAGCAGGTTCAGGAGTGCAAGCCCCCCACCGCCCCCCCCCCCCCACGCCCCCTGCCATCAGCCGCTTCCTTTGTAAAAACACTTGCCAAATCCGTGGCGTCTTGCCAGCCTATACGAAAGCCGAAATTAACCTGTCCGCCGTGCCAAATAAAGCCTTTGGCAGGAATATCGGGAGGGACTGAAGCACAAACAGAAACCTTGGCATGATGTTCATCTTGACCGTCTGCACCCGCCCAGCTAATGAAAGGAGGGTATGCCTCCTCCTTAGATCCGGCTTCACCCCTCCACCAAGCCAGCCAGATTCCATTTATACACTGCGGCCCGATCATGAGCCACCTGAATACCCAAATACCTGAACCTGCTCCTGGCTAGTTTAAATGGACGGGTACTCAAATCTCCCCAGGGCATTCATAGGAAACACTTCACTTTCGGTCATATTTAATTTGAAGCCTGAAAATGTCCCAAACTTCTGTAATATACCCATAATCTTATCCATACACTCCATCGGATTTGAAAAATACAGCAACAAGTCATCTGCATCCAAGGAAACTCTATGGTCCCTGCCCCCCCTTACAATGTTCGACCAATCCCCTGATGCTTGAAGCGCAGTAGCCACGGGCTCAATAGCAAACGTAAACAGAAGTGGGGATAATGAGGACTCCTGCCTCGTACCCCTATATAGCCAGAAATCTCCCGAGCTGATCGGATTCACCATAACCATGCAGGCCACATACAACAACCATGAGATAAATGTGGGCCCAAACTTGACCTCAAAACCTTGAACAAATACCTCTAGTCTACCCAATCGAATGTCTTCTCCGCATCCATAGTCATCAATAGTCCAGCACCCTGCCCTTAGATGATGTCTAACCACATTCAGTAAATGTCTAATATTCCTCGATATCTTGCTACTCTTCACAAAACCCGTCTGATCCTCCAACACCAGCTCTGGCACACACCCCTCCAACCACCTCACCAATACCTCAGCCAGCACATTCACATCTGTGTTTAGTAGGGAAATGGGCCTATACATCCCAAACTCCACCGGGTCCTTATCCTCCACCACGCCAAAGAGTAGGAAAACATCTCCAGGAGATGTGGGGACAATTCCGCTGCAAACCAGAAGTCAACCAGGAAATCCTCAGGTCCCCTCACCTTACCTGGCTGCACCAACACAATTGCCTCCATCAACTCGTGTAGCCTCGACATAGACTCCAATCCCAGCCCCTTCTCTCAACCTCCGGGAACACCAGTCCATCAAGAAACTGACCCATCTCAGCTCCCTCCACCCGAAGTTCAGACATATACATCCCACTCTAGAAGGACTCGAAGACTTGATTAATGCACTCCGGTGTCGTCACCGCACACCCCTCCTATCTCACTTGAACTATCACCCCTGCAGCTGCCTGGTGCCTCAATTGCTGCGCGAGCAGGAGGCTAGCCTGCTCCCACACATGCACAGGATAGCCCTCACTCTCTAAAGCAGGCGCACCGCATTCCCTGTCACCAGAAAATCAAATTCCCCCTGTAGCTTTTTCTCCTCCGCCTGAATTTCCTGGGCGGGGCCCTAGAGTACCGCTTATCCATCACCGAAATAGTCCCCACCAATGGCTCCTCTCCGCCTTATTCTTATGGACATCTTTCCCCCTACCTACGCTTACAAACGCCTCCCAAAGCTTGGAGTGCGAGATCTCCTCATTCTGATGAAAATCTACATACACCTTCATTACCAAAGTCACATTTCCGCAGTGAATGGTTAGCGCTCTGTCAGACTGAATGAATGGTAATCACTCTGTCAGATAGACTCTGAATGTTTATCGCTCTGTCAGACTCAGTGAATGGTTAGCGCTCTGTCAGACTAATTGAATGGATATCACTCTGTCAGACTCAGTGAATGGTTATTGCTCTGTCAAACTCAGTGAATGGTTATTGCTCTGTCTGAATCAGTGAATGGTTATCGCTCTGTCAGGCTCAGTAAATGGTTATCGCTCTGTCAGACTCAGTAAATGGTTATCACTCTGTCAGACTCAGTGAATGGTTATCGCTCTGTCAGACTCAGTGAATGGTTATCGCTCTGTCAGACTCAGTGAATGGTTATCGCTCTGTCAAACTCAGTAAATGGTTATCACTCTGTCAGACTCAGTAAATGGTTATCGCCCTGTCAGACTCAGTGAATGGTTATCACTCTGTCAGACTCAGTGAATGGTTATCACTCTGTCAGACTCAGTGAATGGTTATCGCTGTGTCAGAATCAGTGAATGGTTATCGCTCTGTCAGACTCAGTAAATGGTCACCGCTCTGTCAGACTCAGTAAATGGTCTTCGCTGTGTCAGACTCAGTTAATGGATATCGCTGTCAGACTCAGTAAATGTTTCTCATTCTGTCAGACACACTGAATGGTTATCGCTCTGTCAGACTCAGTGAATTGTTATCACTCTGTCAGACCCAGTGAATGGTCATCGCTCTGTCAGGCTCAGTAAATGTTTAGCACTCTGTCAGACTCAGTGATTGGTCATCGCTCTCTCAGACTCAGTAAATGGTTATCGTTCTGTCAGGCACAGTGAATGGTTATCGCTCTGTCAGACTCAGTAAATGGTTATCACTCTGTCAGACTCAGTTGATGGATATCGCTCTGTCAGACTCAGTGAATGGTTATCGTTCTGTCAGGCACAGTGAATGGTTATCGCTCTGTCAGATTCAGTGAATGGTTATTGCTCTGTCAGACCCAGTAAATGGTTATCGCTCTGTCAGACTCAGGAAATGGTTATCACTCTGTCAGACTCAGGAAATGGTTATCGCTCTGACAGACTCAGTGAATGGTTATCGCTCTATCCGACTCAGTGAATGGTTATCGCTCTGTCAGACTCAGTGAATGGTTATCCCTCTGTCAGACCCAGTGAATGGTTATCGATCTGTCAGGCTGAGTAAATGGTCATCGCTCTCTCAGACTCAGTAAATGGTTAGCCCACTCTCAGACTCAGTGATTGGTTATCGCTTTGTCAGACTCAGTGAATGGTTATCATTCTGTCAGACTCAGTGAATGGTTATCGCTCTGTCAGACTCAGTAAATGGTTATCACTCTGTCAGACTCAGTTGATGGATATCGCTCTGTCAGACTCAGTGAATGGTTATCGTTCTGTCAGGCACAGTGAATGGTTATCGCTCTGTCAGACTCAGTGAATGGTTATTGCTCTGTCAGACCCAGTAAATGGTTATCGCTCTGTCAGACTCAGGAAATGGTTATCACTCTGTCAGACTCAGGAAATGGTTATCGCTCTGACAGACTCAGTGAATGGTTATCGCTCTATCCGACTCAGTGAATGGTTATCGCTCTGTCAGACTCAGTGAATGGTTATCCCTCTGTCAGACCCAGTGAATGGTTATCGATCTGTCAGGCTGAGTAAATGGTCATCGCTCTCTCAGACTCAGTAAATGGTTAGCCCACTCTCAGACTCAGTGATTGGTTATCGCTTTGTCAGACTCAGTGAATGGTTATCATTCTGTCAGACTCAGTGAATGGTTATCGCTCTGTCAGACTCAGTGAATGGTTATCACTCTGTCAGACTCAGTAAATGGTTATCACTCTGTCAGACTCAGTGAATGGTTATCACTCTGTCAGACTCAGTGAAACGTTATCGCTCTGTCAGACTCAGTGAATAGTTATCACTGTGTCAGACTCAATTAATGGTTATCACTCTGTCAGACTAAGTTGAGGTATATCGCTCTGTCAGACTCAGTGAATGGTTCTCGCTCTGACAGACTCAGTGAAACGTTATCGCTCTGTCAGACTCAGCAAATGGTCATCGCTGTGTCAGTCTCAGTGAATGGTTATCACTCTGTCAGACTCAGTAAATGTTTATCACTCTGTCAGACTCAGTGATTGGTTATCGCTCTGTCAGACTGAGTAAATGGTCATCGCTCACTCAGACTCAGTAAATGGTTATGTCACTGTAAGGCTCAATGAATGGGTATCGCTCTGTCAGACTCAGTGAATCGTTATCGCTCTTTCAGACTCAGTAAATGGTCATCGCCCTGCAAGACTCTGTGAATGGTTATCACTCTGTCAGACTCAGTGAATGGTTATCACTCTGTCAGACTGAGTGTCTGGTTTTCACTCTGTCAGACTCCGTAAATGGTTATCACACTGTCAGACTGAGTGTATGGTTTTCACTCTGTCAGGCTCAGTAAATGTTTATCGCTCTGTCAGAATCAGTAAATGGTTTTCGCTCTGTCAAACTCCGACAATGGTTTTCGCTCTGTCAGACTCAGTTAATGGTTATCGCTCTGTCAGACTCAGTTAAGGTTTATCGCTCTGTCAGACTCAGTGAAT
Source organism: Scyliorhinus torazame (assembly GCF_047496885.1). Taxonomy (NCBI): domain Eukaryota; kingdom Metazoa; phylum Chordata; class Chondrichthyes; order Carcharhiniformes; family Scyliorhinidae; genus Scyliorhinus; species Scyliorhinus torazame. The sequence continues at coordinate 117,315,106 of NC_092709.1, forward strand.
GGTTATCACCCTGTCAGACTCAGTGAATGGTTATCGCTCTGTCAGACTCACTGAATGGTTATCGCTCTGTCAGACTCAGTAAATGTTCATCGCTGTGTCAGACTCATTAAATGGTTATCACTCTGACAGATTTAGTTTATGGTTATCGCTCTGTCAGACTCAGCAAATGGTTATCACTCTGACAGACTCAGTGAATGGTTATCGCTGTGTCAGACTCAGTAAATGGTCAGCGCTCTGTCAGACTCAGTAAATGGTCTTCGCTGTGTCAGACTCAGTAAATGGTGATCACTCTGACAGACTCAGTTAATGGATATCGCTCTGTCAGACTCAGTAAATGGTTCTCATTCTGTCAGACACACTGAATGGTTATCGCTCTGTCAGACTCAGTGAATTGTTTCACTCTGTCAGACCCAGTGAATGGTCATCGCTCTGTCAGGCTCAGTAAATGTTTAGCACTCTGTCAGACTCAGTGATTGGTTATCGCTCTGTCAGACTGAGTAAATGGTCATCGCTCTCTCAGACTCAGTAAATGGTTATCGTTCTGTCAGGCACAGTGAATGGTTATCGCTCTGTCAGACTCAGTGAATGGTTATCGCTCTGTCAGACCCAGTAAATGGTTATCGCTCTGTCTGACACAGTTATCACTCTGTCAGACTCAGTAAATGGTTATCACTCTGTCAGACTCAGTTAATGGATATCGCTCTGTCAGACTCAGTGAATGGTTATCGTTCTGGCAGGCACAGTGAATGGTTATTGCTCTGTCAGACTCAGTGAATGGTTATTGCTCTGTCAGACCCAGTAAATGGTTATCGCTCTGTCAGACTCAGGAAATGGTTATCACTCTGTCAGACTCAGGAAATGGTTATCGCTCTGACAGACTCAGTGAATGGTTATCGCTCTGTCAGACTCAGTGAATGGTTATCGTTCTGTCAGACTCAGTGAATGGTTATCCCTCTGTCAGACACAGTGAATGGTTATCGATCTGTCAGGCTGAGTAAATGTTCATCGCTCTCTCAGACTCAGTAAATGGTTAGCCCACTCTCAGACTCAGTGATTGGTTATCGCTTTGTCAGACTCAGTGAATGGTTATCATTCTGTCAGAGTCAGTGAATGGTTATCGCTCTGTCAGACTCAGTGAATGGTTATCACTCTGTCAAACTCAGTAAATGGTTATCACTCTGTCAGAATCAGTGAATGGTTATCACTCTGTCAGACTCAGTGAAACGTTATCGCTCTGTCAGACTCAGTTAATGGTTATCGCTCTGTCAGACTCAGTAAATGGTCATCGCTGTGTCAGACTCAGTAAATGGTCATCGCTGTGTCAGTCTCAGTGAATGGTTATCACTCTGTCAGACTCAGTAAATGTTTATCACTCTGTCAAACTCAGTGATTGGTTATCGCTCTGTCAGACTGAGTAAATGGTCATCGCTCACTCAGACTCAGTAAATGGTTATGTCACTGTAAGGCTCAATGAATGGGTATCGCTCTGTCAGACTCAGTGAATCGTTATCGCTCTTTCAGAATCAATAAATGGTTATCGCTCTGTCAGACTCCGACAATGGTTTTCACTCTGTCAGACTCAGTGAATGGTTATCGCTCTGTCAGACTCAGTGAATGGTTATCGCCACTGTCAGACTCAGTTAATGGTTTTCACTTTGTCAGACTAAGTTACTGGTTTAAACTTTGTCAGACTCAGTTAATGGTTATCGCTCTGTCAGACTCAGTGAATGGTTATCACTCTGTCAGACTCAGTAAATGGTTATCAATCTGTCAGACTGAGTGAATGGTTATGACTCTGTCAGGCTCAGTAAATGTTTATCGCTCTGTCAGAATCAGTAAATGGTTATCGCTCTGTCAGACTCCGACGATGGTTTTCGCTCTGTCAGACTCAGTAAGTGGTCATCGCTCTGACAGACTCAGTGAATGGTTATCACTCTGTCATACTCAGTTAATGGTCATCATTCTGTCAGGCTCAGTAAATGTTTATCACTCTGTCAGACTCAATGAATGGTTCTCGATCTGTCAGACTGAGTAAATGGTCATCGCTCTATCAGTCTCAGTAAATGGTTAGCCCACTGTCAGACTCAGTGATTGGTTATCGCTCTGTCAGACTCAGTGAATGATCATTGCTCTGTCAGTCTGAGTGAATGGTTAGCGCTCTTTCAGAATCAGTGAATGGTTATCGCTCTGTCAGACTCAGTGAATGGTTATCATTCTGTCAGACTCAGTGAATGGTTATCACTCTGTCAGACTCAGTGAATGGTTATCGTTCTGTCAGACTCAGTGAATGGTTATTGCTCTGTCAGACTCAGTGAATGGTTATCGTTCTGTCAGACTCTGTGAATGGTTATGGCTCTGTCAGACTCAGTGAATGGTTATCGCTCTTTCAGACTCAGTAAATGGTTATCACTCTGTCAGACTCAGGAAATGGATATCACTCTGTCAGACTCAGTGAAACGTTTTCGCTCTGTCAGACTCAGTGAATGGTTATCACTCTGTCAGACTCAGTTAATGGTTTTCACTCTGTGAGACTCAGTTAATGGTTATCGCTCTGTCAGTCTCAGTTAAGGTATGTCACTCTGTCAGACTCAGTAAATGGTTATCACTCTGTCAGACTCAGTCAATGGTTATCACTCTGTCAGACTCATTAAATGGTTATCACTCTGTCAGACTCAGTGAATGGTTATCACTCTGTCAGACTCAGTGAATCGTTATCACTCTGTCAGAGTCAGTGAATGGTAATCGCTCTGTCAGACTCAGTCAATGGTTATCGCTCTGTCAGACTGAGTGAATGGTTATCGCTCTGTCAGACTCAGTGAATGGTTAGCGCTCTGTCAGACTCAGTGAATGTTTATCACCCTGTCAGACACAGGAAATGGTTATCACTCTGTCAGACTCAGTGAATGGATATCACTCTGTCAGACTCAGTGAAACGTTTTCGCTCTGTCAGACTCAGTGAATGGTTATCACTCTGTCAGACTCAGTTAATGGTTTTCACTCTGTGAGACTCAGTTCATGGTTATCGCTCTGTCAGTCTCAGTTAAGGTATGTCACTCTGTCAGACTCAGTAAATGGTTATCACTCTGTCAGACTCATTAAATGGTTATCACTCTGTCAGACTCAGTGAATGGTTATCACTCTGTCAGACTCAGTGAATCGTTATCACTCTGTCAGAGTCAGTGAATGGTAATCGCTCTGTCAGACTCAGTCAATGGTTATCGCTCTGTCAGACTGAGTGAATGGTTATCGCTCTGTCAGACTCAGGAAATGGTTATCACTCTGTCAGACTCAGGAAATGGTTATCGCTCTGACAGACTCAGTGAATGGTTATCGCTCTGTCTGACTCAGTGAATGGTTATTGCTCTGTCAGACTCAGTGAATGGTTATCCCTCTGTCAGACCCAGTGAATGGTTATCGATCTGTCAGGCTGAGTAAATGGTCATCGCTCTCTCAGACTCAGTAAATGTTTAGCCCACTGTCAGACTCAGTGATTCGTTATCGCTTTGTCAGACTCAGTGAATGGTTATCATTCTGTCAGACTCAGTGAATGGATTTCGCTCTGTCAGACACAGTGAATGGTTATCACTCTGTCAGACTCAGTGAATGGTTATCACTCTGTCAGACTCAGTGAAACATTATCGCTCTGTCAGACTCAGTGAATGGTTATCACTCTGTAAGACTCAGTGAATGGTTATCACTCTGTCAGACTCAGTTAATGGTTATCGCTCTGTCAGACTCAGTTCAGGTATATCGCTCTGTCAGACTCAGTGAATGGTTTTCGCTCTGTCAGACTCAGTGAAACGTTATCGCTCTGTCAGACCCAGTAAATGGTCATCGCTGTGTCAGTCTCAGTGAATGGTTATCACTCTGTCAGACTCAGTAAATGGTTATCACTCTGTCAGACTCAGTGATTGGTTATCGCTCTGTCAGACTCAGTGAATGGTTATCACTCTGTCAGACTCAGTAAATGGTTATCACTCTGTCAGACTCAGTGATTGGTTATCGCTCTGTCAGACTCAGTGAATGGTTATCGCTCACTCAGACTCAGTAAATGGTTATGTCACTGTAAGGCTCAATGATTGGGTATCTCTCTGTCAGACTCAGAGAATCGTTATCGCTCTGTCAGACTCAGTAAATGGTCATCGCCCTGTAAGACTCGGTGAATGGTTATCGCTCTGTCAGACTCAGTGAATGGTTATCACTCTGTCAGACTGAGTGTCTGGTTTTCACTCTTTCAGACTCAGTAAATGGTAATCACACTGTCAGACTGAGTGTATAGTTTTCACTCTGTCAGGCTCAGTAAATGTTTATCGCTCTGTCAGAATCAGTAAATGGTTATCGCTCTGTCAGACTCCGAAAATGGTTTTCGCTCTGTCAGACTCAGTGAATGGTTATCGCTCTGTCAGACTCAGTGAATGGTTATCGCCACTGTCAGACTCAGTTAATGGTTTTCACTTTGTCAGACTAAGTTACTGGTTTAAACTTTGTCAGACTCAGTTAATGGTTATCGCTCTGTCAGACTCAGTGAATGGTTATCACTCTGTCAGACTCAGTAAACGGTTATCAGTCTGTCAGACTGAGTGAATGGTTATGACTCTGTCAGGCTCAGTAAATGTTTATCGCTCTGTCAGAATCAGTAAATGGTTATCGCTCTGTCAGACTCCGATGATGGTTTTCGCTCTGTCAGACTCAGTAAGTGGTCATCGCTCTGACAGACTCAGTGAATGGTTATCACTCTGTCATATTCAGTGAATGGTCATCATTCTGTCAGGTTCAGTAAATGTTTATCACTCTGTCAGTCTCAATGAATGGTTATCGATCGGTCAGACTGAGTAAATGGTCATCGCTCTCTCAGACTCAGTAAATGGTTAGCCCACTGTCAGACTCAGTGATTGGTTATCGCTCTGTCAGACTCAGTGAATGGTTATCATTCTGTCAGACGCAGTGATTGATTATCGCTCTGTCAGACTCAGTGAATGATCATCGTTCTGACAGTCTGAGTGAATGGTTAGCGCTCTTTCAGAATCAGTGAATGGTTATCGCTCTGTCAGACTCAGTGAATTGTTATCATTCTGTCAGACTCAGTGAATGGTTCTCACTCTGTCAGACTCAGTAAATGGTTATCACTCTGTCAGACTCAGTGAATGGTTATCACTCTGTCAGACTCAGTAAATGGTTATCACTCTTTCAGACTCAGTAAATGGTTAGCGCTCTGTCAGACTCAGTGAATGTTTATCACTCTGTCAGACTCAGTAAATGGTTATCACTCTGTCAGACTCAGTGAATGGTTATCACTCTGTCAGACTCAGTGAAACGTTTTCGCTCTGTCAGACTCAGTGAATGGTTATCACTCTGTCAGACTCAGTTAATGGTTATCACTCTGTGAGACTCAGTTAATGGTTATTGCTCTGTCAGACTCAGTTAAGGAATATCACTCTGTCAGACTCAGTAAATGGTTATCGCTCTGTCAGACTCAGTGAATGGTTATCACTCTGTCAGACTCAGTAAATGGTTATCACTCTGTCAAACTCAGTGAATGGTTATCACTCTGTCAGACTCAGTGAATCGTTATCACTCTGTCAGACTCAGTGAATGGTAATCGCTCTGTCAGACTCAGTCAATGGTTATCGCTCTGTCAGACTGAGTGAATGGTTATCGCTTTGTCAGACACAGTGAATGGTCATCGCTCTGTCAGGTAAGTAAATGTTTATAACTCTGCCAGACTCAGTAAATGTTTATCACTCTGTCAGACTCAGTGATTGGTTATCGCTCTGTCAGACTGAGTAAATGGTCATCGCACTCTCTGACTCAGTAAATGGTTATCCCACTGTCAGACTCAGTGAATGGTTATCGCTCTGTCAGACTCAGTGAATCGTTATCGCCCTGTCAGACTCGGTGAATGGTCATCGCTCTGTCAGATTCAGTAAATAGTTATCGCTCTGTCAAACTCAGTGAATGGTTATCGCTCTGTCAAACTCAGTGAATGGTTATCGCTCTGTCAGGCTCAGTAAATGTTTAGCACTCTGTCAGACTCAGTGATTGGTTATCGCTCTGTCAGACAGAGTAAATGGTCATCGCTCTCTCAGACTCAGTAAATGGTTATCCCACTGTCAGGCTCAATAATTGGGTATCGCTCTGTCAGACTCAGTGAATGGTTATCGCTCTGTCAGACTCAGTAAATTGTCATCGCTCTGTCAGAATCAGTGAATGGTTATCACTCTGTGAGACTCAGTGAATGGTTATCGCTCTGTCAGACTCAGTTAATGGATATCGCTCTGTCAGACTCAGTGAATGGTTATCGTTCTGTCAGACTCAGTGAATGGTTATTGCTCTGTCAGACGCAGTAAATGGTTAGCGCTCTGTCAGACTCAGGAAATGGTTATCGCTCTGACAGACTCAGTGAATGGTTATCGCTCTGTCAGACTCAGTGAATGGTTATCGCTCTGTCAGACTCAGTGAATGGTTATCCCTCTGTCAGACCCAGTAAATGGTTATCGATCTGTCAGACTGAGTAAATGGTCATCGCTCTGTCAGACTCAGTAAATGGTTCGCCCACTGTCAGACTCAGTGATTGGTTATGGCTCTGTCAGACTCAGTGAATGGTTATCATTCTGTCAGACTCAGTGAATGGTTATCACTCTGTCAGCCTCAGTGAATGGTTATCACTCTGTCAGACACAGTGAAATGTTATCGCTCTATCAGACTCAGTTAAGGTATATCGCTCCGACAGACTCAGTGAATGGTTCTCGCTCTGTCAGACTCAGTGAAACGTTATCGCTCTGTCAGACTCAGTAAATGGTCATCACTGTGTCAGTCTCAGTGAATGGTTATCGCTCTGTCAGACTCAGGAAATGTTTATCACTCTGTCAGACTCAGTGATTGGTTATCGCTCTGTCAGACTGAGTAAATGGTCATCGCTCACTCAGACTCAGTAAATGGTTATGTCACTGTCAGGCTCAATGATTGGGTATCGCTCTGTCAGACTCAGTGAATCGTTATCGCTCTGTCAGACTCAGTAAATGGTCATCGCCCTGTAAGACTCGGTGAATGGTTATCGCTCTGTCAGACTCAGTGAATGGTTATCACTCTGTCAGACTGAGTGTCTGGTTTTCACTCTGTCAGACTCAGTAAATGGTTATCGCTCTGTCAGACTCCGATGATGGTTTTCGCTCTGTCAGGCTCAGTAAGTGGTCATCGCTCTGACAGACTCAGTGAATGGTTATCACTCTGTCATACTCAGTGAATGGTCATCATTCTGTCAGGTTCAGTAAATGTTTATCACTCTGTCAGTCTCAATGAATGGTTATCGATCTGTCAGACTGAGTAAATGGTCATCGCTCTCTCAGACTCAGTAAATGGTTAGCCCACTGTCAGACTCAGTGATTGGTTATCGCTCTGTCAGACTCAGTGAATGGTTATCATTCTGTCAGACGCAGTGATTGGTTATCGCTCTGTCAGACTCAGTGAATGATCATCGTTCTGACAGTCTGAGTGAATGGTTAGCGCTCTTTCAGAATCAGTGAATGGTTATCGCTCTGTCAGACTCAGTGAATTGTTATCATTCTGTCAGACTCAGTGAATGGTTCTCACTCTGTCAGACTCAGTAAATGGTTATCACTCTGTCAGACTCAGTGAATGGTTATCACTCTGTCAGACTCAGTAAATGGTTATCACTCTGTCAGACTCAGTAAATGGTTAGCGCTCTGTCAGACTCAGTGAATGTTTATCACTCTGTCAGACTCAGTAAATGGTTATCATTCTGTCAGACTCAGTGAATGGTTATCACTCTGTCAGTCTCAGTGAAACGTTTTCGCTCTGTCAGACTCAGTGAATGGTTATCACTCTGTCAGACTCAGTTAATGGTTATCACTCTGTGAGACTCAGTTAATGGTTATTGCTCTGTCAGACTCAGTTAAGGAATATCACTCTCTCAGACTCAGTAAATGTTTAGCCCACTGTCAGACTCAGTGATTCGTTATCGCTTTGTCAGACTCAGTGAATGGTTATCATTCTGTCAGACTCAGTGAATGGATTTCGCTCTGTCAGACACAGTGAATGGTTATCACTCTGTCAGACTCAGTGAATGGTTATCACTCTGTCAGACTCAGTGAAACATTATCGCTCTGTCAGACTCAGTGAATGGTTATCACTCTGTCAGACTCAGTGAATGGTTATCACTCTGTCAGACTCAGTTAATGGTTATCGCTCTGTCAGACTCAGTTCAGGTATATCGCTCTGTCAGACTCAGTGAATGGTTTTCGCTCTGTCAGACTCAGTGAAACGTTATCGCTCTGTCAGACCCAGTAAATGGTCATCGCTGTGTCAGTCTCAGTGAATGGTTATCACTCTGTCAGACTCAGTAAATGGTTATCACTCTGTCAGACTCAGTGATTGGTTATCGCTCTGTCAGACTCAGTGAATGGTTATCACTCTGTCAGACTCAGTAAATGGTTATCACTCTGTCAGACTCAGTGATTGGTTATCGCTCTGTCAGACTCAGTGAATGGTTATCGCTCACTCAGACTCAGTAAATGGTTATGTCACTGTAAGGCTCAATGATTGGGTATCTCTCTGTCAGACTCAGAGAATCGTTATCGCTCTGTCAGACTCAGTAAATGGTCATCGCCCTGTAAGACTCGGTGAATGGTTATCGCTCTGTCAGACTCAGTGAATGGTTATCACTCTGTCAGACTGAGTGTCTGGTTTTCACTCTTTCAGACTCAGTAAATGGTAATCACACTGTCAGACTGAGTGTATAGTTTTCACTCTGTCAGGCTCAGTAAATGTTTATCGCTCTGTCAGAATCAGTAAATGGTTATCGCTCTGTCAGACTCCGAAAATGGTTTTCGCTCTGTCAGACTCAGTGAATGGTTATCGCTCTGTCAGACTCAGTGAATGGTTATCGCCACTGTCAGACTCAGTTAATGGTTTTCACTTTGTCAGACTAAGTTACTGGTTTAAACTTTGTCAGACTCAGTTAATGGTTATCGCTCTGTCAGACTCAGTGAATGGTTATCACTCTGTCAGACTCAGTAAACGGTTATCAGTCTGTCAGACTGAGTGAATGGTTATGACTCTGTCAGGCTCAGTAAATGTTTATCGCTCTGTCAGAATCAGTAAATGGTTATCGCTCTGTCAGACTCCGATGATGGTTTTCGCTCTGTCAGACTCAGTAAGTGGTCATCGCTCTGACAGACTCAGTGAATGGTTATCACTCTGTCATATTCAGTGAATGGTCATCATTCTGTCAGGTTCAGTAAATGTTTATCACTCTGTCAGTCTCAATGAATGGTTATCGATCGGTCAGACTGAGTAAATGGTCATCGCTCTCTCAGACTCAGTAAATGGTTAGCCCACTGTCAGACTCAGTGATTGGTTATCGCTCTGTCAGACTCAGTGAATGGTTATCATTCTGTCAGACGCAGTGATTGATTATCGCTCTGTCAGACTCAGTGAATGATCATCGTTCTGACAGTCTGAGTGAATGGTTAGCGCTCTTTCAGAATCAGTGAATGGTTATCGCTCTGTCAGACTCAGTGAATTGTTATCATTCTGTCAGACTCAGTGAATGGTTCTCACTCTGTCAGACTCAGCAAATGGTTATCACTCTGTCAGACTCAGTGAATGGTTATCACTCTGTCAGACTCAGTAAATGGTTATCACTCTTTCAGACTCAGTAAATGGTTAGCGCTCTGTCAGACTCAGTGAATGTTTATCACTCTGTCAGACTCAGTAAATGGTTATCACTCTGTCAGACTCAGTGAATGGTTATCACTCTGTCAGACTCAGTGAAACGTTTTCGCTCTGTCAGACTCAGTGAATGGTTATCACTCTGTCAGACTCAGTTAATGGTTATCACTCTGTGAGACTCAGTTAATGGTTATTGCTCTGTCAGACTCAGTTAAGGAATATCACTCTGTCAGACTCAGTAAATGGTTATCGCTCTGTCAGACTCAGTGAATGGTTATCACTCTGTCAGACTCAGTAAATGGTTATCACTCTGTCAAACTCAGTGAATGGTTATCACTCTGTCAGACTCAGTGAATCGTTATCACTCTGTCAGACTCAGTGAATGGTAATCGCTCTGTCAGACTCAGTCAATGGTTATCGCTCTGTCAGACTGAGTGAATGGTTATCGCTTTGTCAGACACAGTGAATGGTCATCGCTCTGTCAGGTAAGTAAATGTTTATAACTCTGCCAGACTCAGTAAATGTTTATCACTCTGTCAGACTCAGTGATTGGTTATCGCTCTGTCAGACTGAGTAAATGGTCATCGCACTCTCTGACTCAGTAAATGGTTATCCCACTGTCAGACTCAGTGAATGGTTATCGCTCTGTCAGACTCAGTGAATCGTTATCGCCCTGTCAGACTCGGTGAATGGTCATCGCTCTGTCAGATTCAGTAAATAGTTATCGCTCTGTCAAACTCAGTGAATGGTTATCGCTCTGTCAAACTCAGTGAATGGTTATCGCTCTGTCAGGCTCAGTAAATGTTTAGCACTCTGTCAGACTCAGTGATTGGTTATCGCTCTGTCAGACAGAGTAAATGGTCATCGCTCTCTCAGACTCAGTAAATGGTTATCCCACTGTCAGGCTCAATAATTGGGTATCGCTCTGTCAGACTCAGTGAATGGTTATCGCTCTGTCAGACTCAGTAAATTGTCATCGCTCTGTCAGAATCAGTGAATGGTTATCACTCTGTGAGACTCAGTGAATGGTTATCGCTCTGTCAGACTCAGTTAATGGATATCGCTCTGTCAGACTCAGTGAATGGTTATCGTTCTGTCAGACTCAGTGAATGGTTATTGCTCTGTCAGACGCAGTAAATGGTTAGCGCTCTGTCAGACTCAGGAAATGGTTATCGCTCTGACAGACTCAGTGAATGGTTATCGCTCTGTCAGACTCAGTGAATGGTTATCGCTCTGTCAGACTCAGTGAATGGTTATCCCTCTGTCAGACCCAGTAAACGGTTATCGATCTGTCAGACTGAGTAAATGGTCATCGCTCTGTCAGACTCAGTAAATGGTTCGCCCACTGTCAGACTCAGTGATTGGTTATGGCTCTGTCAGACTCAGTGAATGGTTATCATTCTGTCAGACTCAGTGAATGGTTATCACTCTGTCAGCCTCAGTGAATGGTTATCACTCTGTCAGACACAGTGAAATGTTATCGCTCTATCAGACTCAGTTAAGGTATATCGCTCCGACAGACTCAGTGAATGGTTCTCGCTCTGTCAGACTCAGTGAAACGTTATCGCTCTGTCAGACTCAGTAAATGGTCATCACTGTGTCAGTCTCAGTGAATGGTTATCGCTCTGTCAGACTCAGGAAATGTTTATCACTCTGTCAGACTCAGTGATTGGTTATCGCTCTGTCAGACTGAGTAAATGGTCATCGCTCACTCAGACTCAGTAAATGGTTATGTCACTGTCAGGCTCAATGATTGGGTATCGCTCTGTCAGACTCAGTGAATCGTTATCGCTCTGTCAGACTCAGTAAATGGTCATCGCCCTGTAAGACTCGGTGAATGGTTATCGCTCTGTCAGACTCAGTGAATGGTTATCACTCTGTCAGACTGAGTGTCTGGTTTTCACTCTGTCAGACTCAGTAAATGGTTATCGCTCTGTCAGACTCCGATGATGGTTTTCGCTCTGTCAGGCTCAGTAAGTGGTCATCGCTCTGACAGACTCAGTGAATGGTTATCACTCTGTCATACTCAGTGAATGGTCATCATTCTGTCAGGTTCAGTAAATGTTTATCACTCTGTCAGTCTCAATGAATGGTTATCGATCTGTCAGACTGAGTAAATGGTCATCGCTCTCTCAGACTCAGTAAATGGTTAGCCCACTGTCAGACTCAGTGATTGGTTATCGCTCTGTCAGACTCAGTGAATGGTTATCATTCTGTCAGACGCAGTGATTGGTTATCGCTCTGTCAGACTCAGTGAATGATCATCGTTCTGACAGTCTGAGTGAATGGTTAGCGCTCTTTCAGAATCAGTGAATGGTTATCGCTCTGTCAGACTCAGTGAATTGTTATCATTCTGTCAGACTCAGTGAATGGTTCTCACTCTGTCAGACTCAGTAAATGGTTATCACTCTGTCAGACTCAGTGAATGGTTATCACTCTGTCAGACTCAGTAAATGGTTATCACTCTGTCAGACTCAGTAAATGGTTAGCGCTCTGTCAGACTCAGTGAATGTTTATCACTCTGTCAGACTCAGTAAATGGTTATCATTCTGTCAGACTCAGTGAATGGTTATCACTCTGTCAGACTCAGTGAAACGTTTTCGCTCTGTCAGACTCAGTGAATGGTTATCACTCTGTCAGACTCAGTTAATGGTTATTGCTCTGTCAGACTCAGTTAAGGAATATCACTCTGTCAGACGCAGTAAATGGTTATCGCTCTGTCAGACTCAGTGAATGGTTATCACTCTGTCAGACTCAGTAAATGGTTATCACTCTGTCAAACTCAGTGAATGGTTATCACTCTGTCAGACTCAGTGAATCGTTATCACTCTGTCAGACTCAGTGAATGGTAATCGCTCTGTCAGACTCAGTCAATGGTTATCGCTCTGTCAGACTGAGTGAATGGTTATCGCTCTGTCAGACACAGTGAATGGTCATCGCTCTGTCAGGTAAGTAAATGTTTATAACTCTGCCAGACTCAGTAAATGTTTATCACTCTGTCAGAATCAGTGATTGGTTATCGCTCTGTCAGACTGAGTAAATGGTCATCGCACTCTCTGACTCAGTAAATGGTTATCCCACTGTCAGACTCAGTGAATGGTTATCGCTCTGTCAGACTCAGTGAATCGTTATCGCCCTGTCAGACTCGGTGAATGGTCATCGCTCTGTCAGATTCAGTAAATAGTTATCGCTCTGTCAAACTCAGTGAATGGTTATCGCTCTGTCAAACTCAGTGAATGGTTATCGCTCTGTCAGGCTCAGTAAATGTTTAGCACTCTGTCAGACTCAGTGATTGGTTATCGCTCTGTCAGACAGAGTAAATGGTCATCGCTCTCTCAGACTCAGTAAATGGTTATCCCACTGTCAGGCTCAATAATTGGGTATCGCTCTGTCAGACTCAGTGAATGGTTATCGCTCTGTCAGACTCAGTAAATTGTCATCGCTCTGTCAGAATCAGTGAATGGTTATCACTCTGTGAGACTCAGTGAATGGTTATCGCTCTGTCAGACTCAGTTAATGGATATCGCTCTGTCAGACTCAGTGAATGGTTATCGTTCTGTCAGACTCAGTGAATGGTTATTGCTCTGTCAGACGCAGTAAATGGTTAGCGCTCTGTCAGACTCAGGAAATGGTTATCGCTCTGACAGACTCAGTGAATGGTTATCGCTCTGTCAGACTCAGTGAATGGTTATCGCTCTGTCAGACTCAGTGAATGGTTATCCCTCTGTCAGACCCAATAAATGGTTATCGATCTGTCAGACTGAGTAAATGGTCATCGCTCTGTCAGACTCAGTAAATGGTTAGCCCACTGTCAGACTCAGTGATTGGTTATGGCTCTGTCAGACTCAGTGAATGGTTATCATTCTGTCAGACTCAGTGAATGGTTATCACTCTGTCAGCCTCAGTGAATGGTTATCACTCTGTCAGACTCAGTGAAATGTTATCGCTCTGTCAGACTCAGTGAATGGTTATCACTCTGTCAGACTCAGTAAATGTTTATCACTCTTTCAGAATCAGTAAATGGTTATCACTCTGACAGACTCCGACAATGGTTTTCGCTCTGTCAGACTCAGTAAGTGGTCATCACTCTGTCAGACTCAGTGATTGGTTATCGCTCTGTCAGACTGAGTAAATGGTCATCGCACTCTCAGACTCAGTAAATGGTTATGTCACTGTCAGACTCAGTGAATGGTTATCGCTCTGTCAGACTCAGTGAATCGTTATCGCTCTGCCAGACTCGGTGAATGGTCATCGCTCTGTCAGATTCAGTAAATAGTTATCGCTCTGTCAGCCTCAGTGAATGGTTATCGCTCTGTCAAACTCAGTGAATGGCTATCGCTCTGTCAGACTCATTAAATTGTCATCGCTCTGTCAGAATCAGTAAATGGTTATCACTCTGCCAGTCTCAGTAAATGGTTATCACTCTGTGAGACTCAGTGAATGGTTATCGCTCTGTCAGACTCAGTGAATGGTTACCGCTCTGTCAGACTCAGGAAATGGTTATCGCTCTGTCAGACTCAGTGAATGGTTATCGCTCTGTCAGACTCAGTGAATGGTTATCGTTCTGTCAGTCTCAGTGAATGGTTATTGCTCTGTCAGACCCAGTAAATGGTTAGTGCTCTGTCAGACTCAGGAAATGGTTATCGCTCTGACAGACTCAGTGAATGGTTATCGCTCTGTCAGACTCAGTGAATGGTTATCGCTCTGTCAGACTCAGTGAATGGTTATCCCTCTGTCAGACCCAGTGAATGGTTATCGATCTGTCAGACTGAGTAAATGTTCATCGCTCTGTCAGACTCAGTAAATGGTTAGCCCACTGTCAGACTCAGTGATTGGTTATCGCTCTGTCAGACTCAGTGAATGGTTATCATTCTGTCAGACTCAGTGAATGCTTATCGCTCTGTCAGACTCAGTGAATGGTTATCACTCTGTCAGACTCAGTGAAATGTTATCGCTCTGTCAGACTCAGTGAATGGTTATCACTCTGTCAGACTCAGTGAATGGTTATCACTCTGTCAGACTCAGTTAATGGTTATCGCTCTGTCAGACTCAGTGAATGGTTCTCACACTGTCAGACTCAGTGAAACGTTATCGCTCTGTCAGACTCAGTAAATGGTCATCGCTGTGTCAGTCTCAGTGAATGGTTATCACTCTGTCAGACTCAGTAAATGTTTATCACTCTGTCAGACTCAGTGATTGGTTATCGCTCTGTCAGACTGAGTAAATGGTCATCGCTCACTCAGACTCAGTAAATGGTTATGTCACTGTCAGGCTCAATGATTGGGTATCGCTCTGTCAGACTCAGTGAATCGTTATCGCTCTGTCAGACTCAGTAAATGGTCATCGCCCTGTAAGACTCGGTGAATGGTTATCGCTCTGTCAGACTCAGTGAATGGTTATCACTCTGTCAGACTGAGTGTCTGGTTTTCACTCTGTCAGACTCAGTAAATGGTTATCACACTGTCAGACTGAGTGTATGGTTTTCACTCTGTCAGGCTCAGTAAATGTTTATCGCTCTGTCAGAATCAGTAAATGGTTATCGCTCTGTCAGACTCCGACAATGGTTTTCGCTCTGTCAGACTCAGTGAATGGTTATCGCTCTGTCAGACTCAGTGAATGGTTATCGCCACTGTCAGACTCAGTTAATGGTTTTCACTTTGTCAGACTAAGTTACTGGTTTAAACTTTGTCAGACTCAGTTAATGGTTATTGCTCTGTCAGACTCAGTGAATGGATATCGCTCTGTCAGACTCAGTAAATGGATATCGCCTTGTCAGACTCAGTGAATGGTTATTGCTCTGTCAGACCCAGTAAATGGTTATCGCTCTGTCAGACTCAGGAAATGGTTATCACTCTGTCAGACTCAGGAAATGGTTATCGCTCTGACAGACTCAGTGAATGGTTATCGCTCTGTCAGACTCAGTGAATGGTTATCGTTCTGTCAGACTCAGTGAATGGTTATCCCTCTGTCAGACACAGTGAATGGTTATCGATCTGTCAGGCTGAGTAAATGTTCATCGCTCTCTCAGACTCAGTAAATGGTTAGCCCACTCTCAGACTCAGTGATTGGTTATCGCTTTGTCAGACTCAGTGAATGGTTATCATTCTGTCAGAGTCAGTGAATGGTTATCGCTCTGTCAGACACAGTGAATGGTTATCACTCTGTCAAACTCAGTAAATGGTTATCACTCTGTCAGAATCAGTGAATGGTTATCACTCTGTCAGACTCAGTGAAACGTTATCGCTCTGTCAGACTCAGTAAATGGTCATCGCTGTGTCAGACTCAGTAAATGGTCATCGCTGTGTCAGTCTCAGTGAATGGTTATCACTCTGTCAGACTCAGTAAATGTTTATCACTCTGTCAAACTCAGTGATTGGTTATCGCTCTGTCAGACTGAGTAAATGGTCATCGCTCACTCAGACTCAGTAAATGGTTATGTCACTGTAAGGCTCAATGAATGGGTATCGCTCTGTCAGACTCAGTGAATCGTTATCGCTCTTTCAGACTCAGTAAATGGTCATCGCCCTGTAAGACTCGGTGAATGGTTATCGCTCTGTCAGACTCAGTGAATGGTTATCACTCTGTCAGACTGAGTGTATGGTTTTCACTCTGTCAGGCTCAGTAAATGTTTATCGCTCTGTCAGAATCAATAAATGGTTATCGCTCTGTCAGACTCCGACAATGGTTTTCACTCTGTCAGACTCAGTGAATGGTTATCGCTCTGTCAGAATCAGTGAATGGTTATCGCTCTGTCAGACTCAGTGAATGGTTATCATTCTGTCAGACTCAGTGAATGGTTATCACTCTGTCAGACTCAGTGAATGGTTATCGTTCTGTCAGACTCAGTGAATGGTTATCGCTCTGTCAGACTCAGTGAATGGTTGTCGTTCTGTCAGACTCTGTGAATGGTTATGGCTCTGTCAGACTCAGTGAATGGATATCGCTCTGTCAGACTCAGTAAATGGTTATCACTCTGTCAGACTCTGGAAATGGATATCACTCTGTCAGACTCAGTGAAACGTTTTCGCTCTGTCAGACTCATTGAATGGTTATCACTCTGTCAGACTCAGTTAATGGTTTACACTCTGTGAGACTCAGTTAATGGTTATCGCTCTGTCAGTCTCAGTGAATGGTTATCACTCTGTCAGACTCAGTGAATCGTTATCACTCTGTCAGAGTCAGTGAATGGTAATCGCTCTGTCAGACTCAGTCAATGGTTATCGCTCTGTCAGACTGAGTGAATGGTTATCGCTCTGTCAGACTCAGTGAATGGTTAGCGCTCTGTCAGACTCAGTGAATGTTTATCACCCTGTCAGACACAGGAAATGGTTATCACTCTGTCAGACTCAGTGAATGGATATCACTCTGTCAGACTCAGTGAAACGTTTTCGCTCTGTCAGACTCAGTGAATGGTTATCACTCTGTCAGACTCAGTTAATGGTTTTCACTCTGTGAGACTCAGTTAATGGTTATCGCTCTGTCAGTCTCAGTTAAGGTATGTCACTCTGTCAGACTCAGTAAATGGTTATCACTCTGTCAGACTCATTAAATGGTTATCACTCTGTCAGACTCAGTGAATGGTTATCAGTCTGTCAGACTCAGTGAATCGTTATCACTCTGTCAGAGTCAGTGAATGGTAATCGCTCTGTCAGACTCAGTCAATGGTTATCGCTCTGTCAGACTGAGTGAATGGTTATCGCTAAGTCAGGCACAGTGAATAGTTATCGCCGTGTCAGACTCAGTGAATGGTTATTGCTCTGTCAGACTCAGGAAATGGTTATCACTCTGTCAGACTCAGGAAATGGTTATCGCTCTGACAGACTCAGTGAATGGTTATCGCTCTGTCAGACTCAGTGAATGGTTATCGCTCTGTCAGACTCAGTGAATGGTTATCCCTCTGTCAGACCCAGTGAATGGTTATCGATCTGTCAGGCTGAGTAAATGGTCATCGCTCTCTCAGACTCAGTAAATGGTTAGCCCACTGTCAGACTCAGTGATTGGTTATCGCTTTGTCAGACTCAGTGAATGGTTATCATTCTGTCAGACTCAGTGAATGGTTATCGCTCTGTCAGACTCAGTGAATGGTTATCACTCTGTCAGACTCAGTGAATGGTTATCACTCTGTCAGACTCAGTGAAACATTATCGCTCTGTCAGACTCAGTGAATGGTTATCACTCTGTCAGACTCAGTGAATGGTTATCACTCTGTCAGACTCAGTTAATGGTTATCGCTCTGTCAGACTCAGTTGAGGTATATCGCTCTGTCAGACTCAGTGAATGGTTTTCGCTCTGTCAGACTCAGTGAAACGTTATCGCTCTGTCAGACCCAGTAAATGGTCATCGCTGTGTCAGTCTCAGTGAATGGTTATCACTCTGTCAGACTCAGTAAATGGTTATCACTCTGTCAGACTCAGTGATTGGTTATCGCTCTGTCAGACTGAGTAAATGGTCATCGCTCACTCAGACTCAGTAAATGATTATGTCACTGTAAGGCTCAATGATTGGGTATCGCTCTGTCAGACTCAGAGAATCGTTATCGCTCTGTCAGACTCAGTAAATGGTCATCGCCCTGTAAGACTCGGTGAATGGTTATCGCTCTGTCAGACTCAGTGAATGGTTATCACTCTGTCAGACTGAGTGTCTGGTTTTCACTCTTTCAGACTCAGTAAATGGTAATCACACTGTCAGACTGAGTGTATAGTTTTCACTCTGTCAGGCTCAGTAAATGTTTATCGCTCTATCAGAATCAGTAAATGGTTATCGCTCTGTCAGACTCCGAAAATGGTTTTCGCTCTGTCAGACTCAGTGAATGGTTATCGCTCTGTCAGACTCAGTGAATGGTTATCGCCACTGTCAGACTCAGTTAATGGTTTTCACTTTGTCAGACTAAGTTACTGGTTTAAACTTTGTCAGACTCAGTTAATGGTTATCGCTCTGTCAGACTCAGTGAATGGTTATCACTCTGTCAGACTCAGTAAACGGTTATCAATCTGTCAGACTGAGTGAATGGTTATGACTCTGTCAGGCTCAGTAAATGTTTATCGCTCTGTCAGAATCAGTAAATGGTTATCGCTCTGTCAGACTCCGATGATGGTTTTCGCTCTGTCAGACTCAGTAAGTGGTCATCGCTCTGACAGACTCAGTGAATGGTTATCACTCTGTCATACTCAGTGAATGGTCATCATTCTGTCAGGCTCAGTAAATGTTTATCACTCTGTCAGTCTCAATGAATGGTTATCGATCTGTCAGACTGATAAATGGTCATCGCTCTCTCAGACTCAGTAAATCGTTAGCCCACTGTCAGACTCAGTGATTGGTTATCGCTCTGTCAGACTCAGTGAATGGTTATCATTCTGTCAGACGCAGTGATTGGTTATCGCTCTGTCAGACTCAGTGAATGATCATCGTTCTGACAGTCTGAGTGAATGGTTAGCGCTCTTTCAGAATCAGTGAATGGTTATCGCTCTGTCAGACTCAGTGAATTGTTATCATTCTGTCAGACTCAGTGAATGGTTCTCACTCTGTCAGACTCAGTAAATGGTTATCACTCTGTCAGACTCAGTGAATGGTTATCACTCTGTCAGACTCAGTAAATGGTTATCACTCTGTCAGACTCAGTAAATGGTTAGCGCTCTGTCAGACTCAGTGAATGTTTATCACTCTGTCAGACTCAGTAAATGGTTATCACTCTGTCAGACTCAGTGAATGGTTATCACTCTGTCAGACTCAGTGAATCGTTATCGCCCTGTCAGACTCGGTGAATGGTCATCGCTCTGTCAGATTCAGTAAATAGTTATCGCTCTGTCAAACTCAGTGAATGGTTATCGCTCTGTCAAACTCAGTGAATGGTTATCGCCCTGTCAGGCTCAGTAAATGTTTAGCACTCTGTCAGACTCAGTGATTGGTTATCGCTCTGTCAGACAGAGTAAATGGTCATCGCTCTCTCAGACTCAGTAAATGGTTATCCCACTGTCAGGCTCAATAATTGGGTATCGCTCTGTCAGACTCAGTGAATGGTTATCGCTCTGTCAGACTCAGTAAATTGTCATCGCTCTGTCAGAATCAGTGAATGGTTATCACTCTGTGAGACTCAGTGAATGGTTATCGCTCTGTCAGACTCAGTTAATGGATATCGCTCTGTCAGACTCAGTGAATGGTTATCGTTCTGTCAGACTCAGTGAATGGTTATTGCTCTGTCAGACGCAGTAAATGGTTAGCGCTCTGTCAGACTCAGGAAATGGTTATCGCTCTGAGAGACTCAGTGAATGGTTATCGCTCTGTCAGACTCAGTGAATGGTTATCCCTCTGTCAGACCCAGTGAATGGTTATCGATCTGTCAGACTGAGTAAATGGTCATCGCTCTGTCAGACTCAGTAAATGGTTAGCCCACTGTCAGACTCAGTGATTGGTTATGGCTCTGTCAGACTCAGTGAATGGTTATCATTCTGTCAGACTCAGTGAATGGTTATCACTCTGTCAGCCTCAGTGAATGGTTATCACTCTGTCAGACTCAGTGAAATGTTATCGCTCTGTCAGACTCAGTGAATGGTTATCACTCTGTCAGACTCAGTGAATGGTTATCACTCTGTCAGACTCAGTTAATGGTTATCGCTCTATCAGACTCAGTTAAGGTATATCGCTCCGACAGACTCAGTGAATGGTTCTCGCTCTGTCAGACTCAGTGAAACGTTATCGCTCTGTCAGACTCAGTGAATGGTCATCACTGTGTCAGTCTCAGTCAATGGTTATCGCTCTGTCAGACTCAGGAAATGTTTATCACTCTGTCAGACTCAGTGATTGGTTATCGCTCTGTCAGACTGAGTAAATGGTCATCGCTCACTCAGACTGAGTAAATGGTTATGTCACTGTCAGGCTCAATGATTGGGTATAGCTCTGTCAGACTCAGTGAATCGTTATCGCTCTGTCAGACTCAGTAAATGGTCATCGCCCTGTAAGACTCGGTGAATGGTTATCGCTCTGTCAGACTCAGTGAACGGTTATCACTCTGTCAGACTGAGTGTCTGGTTTTCACTCTGTCAGGCTCAGTAAATGTTTATCGCTCTGTCAGAATCAGTAAATGGTTATCGCTCTGTCAGACTCCGACAATGGTTTTCGCTCTGTCAGACTCAGTGATTGGTTATCGCTCTGTCAGACTCAGTGAATGGTTATCGCCACTGTCAGACTCAGTTAATGGTTTTCACTTTGTCAGACTAAGTTACTGGTTTAAACTTTGTCAGACTCAGTTAATGGTTATCGCTCTGTCAGACTCAGTGAATGGATATCGCTCTGTCAGACTCAGTAAATGTATATCGCCTTGTCAGACTCAGTGAATGGATATCGCTCTGTCAGACTCAGTGAAACGTTATCGCTCTGTCAGTCTCAGTGAATGGTTATCACTCTGTCAGACTCAGTGAATGGTTATCACTCTGTCAGACTGAGTGAATGGTTTTGACTCTGTCAGGCTCAGTAAATGTTTATCACTCTTTCAGAATCAGTAAATGGTTATCACTCTGACAGACTCCGACAATGGTTATCGCTCTGTCAGACTCAGTAAGTGGTCATCACTCTGTCAGACTCAGTGATTGGTTATCGCTCTGTCAGACTGAGTAAATGGTCATCGCACTCTCAGACTCAGTAAATGGTTATGTCACTGTCAGACTCAGTGAATGGTTAGCGCTCTGTCAGACTCAGTGAATCGTTATCGCTCTGCCAGACTCGGTGAATGGTCATCGCTCTGTAAGATTCAGTAAATAGTTATCGCTCTGTCAGACTCAGTGAATGGTTATCGCTCTGTCAGACTCAGTTAATGGTTATCGCTCTGTCAGACTCAGTTGAGGTATATCGCTCTGTCAGACTCAGTGAATGGTTTTCGCTCTGTCAGACTCAGTGAAACGTTATCGCTCTGTCAGACCCAGTAAATGGTCATCGCTGTGTCAGTCTCAGTGAATGGTTATCACTCTGTCAGACTCAGTAAATGGTTATCACTCTGTCAGACTCAGTGATTGGTTATCGCTCTGTCAGACTGAGTAAATGGTCATCGCTCACTCAGACTCAGTAAATGGTTATGTCACTGTAAGGCTCAATGATTGGGTATCGCTCTGTCAGACTCAGAGAATCGTTATCGCTCTGTCAGACTCAGTAAATGGTCATCGCCCTGTAAGACTCGGTGAATGGTTATCACTCTGTCAGACTGAGTGTCTGGTTTTCACTCTTTCAGACTCAGTAAATGGTAATCACACTGTCAGACTGAGTGTATAGTTTTCACTCTGTCAGGCTCAGTAAATGTTTATCGCTCTATCAGAATCAGTAAATGGTTATCGCTCTGTCAGACTCCGAAAATGGTTTTCGCTCTGTCAGACTCAGTGAATGGTTATCGCTCTGTCAGACTCAGTGAATGGTTATCGCCACTGTCAGACTCAGTTAATGGTTTTCACTTTGTCAGACTAAGTTACTGGTTTAAACTTTGTCAGACTCAGTTAATGGTTATCGCTCTGTCAGACTCAGTGAATGGTTATCACTCTGTCAGACTCAGTAAACGGTTATCAATCTGTCAGACTCAGTGAATGGTTATGACTCTGTCAGGCTCAGTAAATGTTTATCGTTCTGTCAGAATCAGTAAATGGTTATCGCTCTGTCAGACTCCGATGATGGTTTTCGCTCTGTCAGACTCAGTAAGTGGTCATCGCTCTGACAGACTCAGTGAATGGTTATCACTCTGTCATACTCAGTGAATGGTCATCATTCTGTCAGGCTCAGTAAATGTTTATCACTCTGTCAGTCTCAATGAATGGTTATCGATCTGTCAGACTGATAAATGGTCATCGCTCTCTCAGACTCAGTAAATCGTTAGCCCACTGTCAGACTCAGTGATTGGTTATCGCTCTGTCAGACTCAGTAAATGGTTATCACTCTGTCAGACTCAGTGAATGGTTATCACTCTGTCAGACTCAGTGAATCGTTATCGCCCTGTCAGACTCGGTGAATGGTCATCGCTCTGTCAGATTCAGTAAATAGTTATCGCTCTGTCAAACTCAGTGAATGGTTATCGCTCTGTCAAACTCAGTGAATGGTTATCACTCTGTCAGGCTCAGTAAATGTTTAGCACTCTGTCAGACTCAGTGATTGGTTATCGCTCTGTCAGACAGAGTAAATGGTCATCGCTCTCTCAGACTCAGTAAATGGTTATCCCACTGTCAGGCTCAATAATTGGGTATCGCTCTGTCAGACTCAGTGAATGGTTATCGCTCTGTCAGACTCAGTAAATTGTCATCGCTCTGTCAGAATCAGTGAATGGTTATCACTCTGTGAGACTCAGTGAATGGATATCGCTCTGTCAGACTCAGTGAATGGTTATCGTTCTGTCAGACTCAGTGAATGGTTATTGCTCTGTCAGACGCAGTAAATGGTTAGCGCTCTGTCAGACTCAGGAAATGGTTATCGCTCTGAGAGACTCAGTGAATGGTTATCGCTCTGTCAGACTCAGTGAATGGTTATCCCTCTGTCAGACCCAGTGAATGGTTATCGATCTGTCAGACTGAGTAAATGGTCATCGCTCTGTCAGACTCAGTAAATGGTTAGCCCACTGTCAGACTCAGTGATTGGTTATGGCTCTGTCAGACTCAGTGAATGGTTATCATTCTGTCAGACTCAGTGAATGGTTATCACTCTGTCAGCCTCAGTGAATGGTTATCACTCTGTCAGACTCAGTGATTGGTTATCGCTCTGTCAGACTCAGTGAATGATCATCGTTCTGACAGTCTGAGTGAATGGTTAGCGCTCTTTCAGAATCAGTGAATGGTTATCGCTCTGTCAGACTCAGTGAATTGTTATCATTCTGTCAGACTCAGTGAATGGTTCTCACTCTGTCAGACTCAGTAAATGGTTATCACTCTGTCAGACTCAGTGAATGGTTATCACTCTGTCAGGCTCAGTAAATGGTTATCACTCTGTCAGACTCAGTAAATGGTTAGCGCTCTGTCAGACTCAGTGAATGTTTATCACTCTGTCAGACTCAGTAAATGGTTATCACTCTGTCAGACTCAGTGAATGGTTATCACTCTGTCAGACTCAGTGAATCGTTATCGCCCTGTCAGACTCGGTGAATGGTCATCGCTCTGTCAGATTCAGTAAATAGTTATCGCTCTGTCAAACTCAGTGAATGGTTATCGCTCTGTCAAACTCAGTGAATGGTTATCGCTCTGTCAGGCTCAGTAAATGTTTAGCACTCTGTCAGACTCAGTGATTGGTTATCGCTATGTCAGACAGAGTAAATGGTCATCGCTCTCTCAGTCTCAGTAAATGGTTATCCCACTGTCAGGCTCAATAATTGGGTATCGCTCTGTCAGACTCAGTGAATGGTTATCGCTCTGTCAGACTCAGTAAATTGTCATCGCTCTGTCAGAATCAGTGAATGGTTATCACTCTGTGAGACTCAGTGAATGGTTATCGCTCTGTCAGACTCAGTTAATGGATATCGCTCTGTCAGACTCAGTGAATGGTTATCGTTCTGTCAGACTCAGTGAATGGTTATTGCTCTGTCAGACGCAGTAAATGGTTAGCGCTCTGTCAGACTCAGGAAATGGTTATCGCTCTGAGAGACTCAGTGAATGGTTATCGCTCTGTCAGACTCAGTGAATGGTTATCACTCTGTCAGCCTCAGTGAATGGTTATCACTCTGTCAGACTCAGTGAAATGTTATCGCTCTGTCAGACTCAGTGAATGGTTATCACTCTGTCAGACTCAGTGAATGGTTATCACTCTGTCAGACTCAGTTAATGGTTATCGCTCTATCAGACTCTGTTAAGGTATATCGTTCCGACAGACTCAGTGAATGTTTCTCGCTCTGTCAGACTCAGTGAAACGTTATCGCTCTGTCAGACTCAGTAAATGGTCATCACTGTGTCAGTCTCAGTGAATGGTTATCGCTCTGTCAGACTCAGGAAATGTTTATCACTCTGTCAGACTCAGTGATTGGTTATCGCTCTGTCAGACTGAGTAAATGGTCATCGCTCACTCAGACTCAGTAAATGGTTATGTCACTGTCAGGCTCAATGATTGGGTATCGCTCTGTCAGACTCAGTGAATCGTTATCGCTCTGTCAGACTCAGTAAATGGTCATCGCCCTGTAAGACTCGGTGAATGGTTATCGCTCTGTCAGACTCAGTGAATGGTTATCACTCTGTCAGACTGAGTGTCTGGTTTTCACTCTGTCAGACTCAGTAAATGGTTATCACACTGTCAGACTGAGTGTATGGTTTTCACTCTGTCAGGCTCAGTAAATGTTTATCGCTCTGTCAGAATCAGTAAATGGTTATCGCTCTGTCAGACTCCGACAATGGTTTTCGCTCTGTCAGACTCAGTGAATGGTTATCGCTCTGTCAGACTCAGTGAATGGTTATCGCCACTGTCAGACTCAGTTAATGGTTTTCACTTTGTCAGACTAAGTTACTGGTTTAAACCTTGTCAGACTCAGTTAATGGTTATTGCTCTGTCAGACTCAGTGAATGGATATCGCTCTGTCAGACTCAGTAAATGGATATCGCCTTGTCAGACTCAGTGAATGGTTATTGCTCTGTCAGACTCAGTGAATGGATATCGCTCTGTCAGACTCAGTAAATGGATATCGCCTTGTCAGACTCAGTGAATGGTTATCGCTCTGTCAGACTCAGTGAATGGATATCGCTCTGTCAGACTCAGTGAAACGTTATCGCTCTGTCAGACTCAGTGAATGGTTATCACTCTGTCAGACTCAGTGAATGGTTATCACTCTGTCAGACTGAGTGAATGGTTATGACTCTGTCAGGCTCAGTAAATGTTTATCACTCTTTCAGAATCAGTAAATGGTTATCACTCTGACAGACTCCGACAATGGTTTTCGCTCTGTCAGACTCAGTAAGTGGTCATCACTCTGTCAGACTCAGTGATTGGTTATCGCTCTGTCAGACTGAGTAAATGGTCATCGCACTCTCAGACTCAGTAAATGGTTATGTCACTGTCAGACTCAGTGAATGGTTATCGCTCTGTCAGACTCAGTGAATCGTTATCGCTCTGCCAGAATCGGTGAATGGTCATCGCTCTGTCAGATTCAGTAAATAGTTATCGCTCTGTCAGACTCAGTGAATGGTTATCGCTGTCAAACTCAGTGAATGGTTATCGCTCTGTCAGACTCAGTGAATTGTCATCGCTCTGTCAGACTCAGTAAATTGGCATCGCTCTGTCAGAATCAGTAAATGGTTATCACTCTGCCAGTCTCAGTAAATGGTTATCACTCTGTGAGACTCAGTGAATGGTTATCGCTCTGTCAGACTCAGTGAATGGTTATCGCTCTGTCAGACTCAGGAAATGGTTATCGCTCTGTCAGACTCAGTGAATGGTTATCCCTCTGTCAGACTCAGTGAATGGTTATCGTTCTGTCAGTCTCAGTGAATGGTTATTGCTCTGTCAGACCCAGTAAATGGTTAGTGCTCTGTCAGACTCAGGAAATGGTTATCGCTCTGACAGACTCAGTGAATGGTTATCGCTCTGTCAGACTCAGTGAATGGTTATCGCTCTGTCAGACTCAGTGAATGGTTATCCCTCTGTCAGACCCAGTGAATGGTTATCGATCTGTCAGACTGAGTAAATGGTCATCGCTCTGTCAGACTCAGTAAATGGTTAGCCCACTGTCAGACTCAGTGATTGGTTATCGCTCTGTCAGACTCAGTGAATGGTTATCATTCTGTCAGACTCAGTGAATGCTTATCGATCTGTCAGACTCAGTGAATGGTTATCACTCTGTCAGACTCAGTGAAATGTTATCGCTCTGTCAGACTCAGTGAATGGTTATCACTCTGTCAGACTCAGTGAATTGTTATCATTCTGTCAGACTCAGTGAATGGTTCTCACTCTGTCAGACTCAGTAAATGGTTATCGCTCTGTCAGACTCAGTGAATTGTTATCATTCTGTCAGACTCAGTGAATGGTTCTCACTCTGTCAGACTCAGTAAATGGTTATCGCTCTGTCAGACTCAGTGAATGGTTATCACTCTGTGAGACTCAGTGAATGGTTATCGCTCTGTCAGACTCAGTGAATGGTTATCGCTCTGTCAGACTCAGGAAATGGTTATCGCTCTGTCAGACTCAGTGAATGGTTATCCCTCTGTCAGACTCAGTGAATGGTTATCGTTCTGTCAGTCTCAGTGAATGGTTATTGCTCTGTCAGACCCAGTAAATGGTTAGTGCTCTGTCAGACTCAGGAAATGGTTATCGCTCTGACAGACTCAGTGAATGGTTATCGCTCTGTCAGACTCAGTGAATGGTTATCGCTCTGTCAGACTCAGTGAATGGTTATCCCTCTGTCAGACCCAGTGAATGGTTATCGATCTGTCAGACTGAGTAAATGGTCATCGCTCTGTCAGACTCAGTAAATGGTTAGCCCACTGTCAGACTCAGTGATTGGTTAGCGCTCTGTCAGACTCAGTGAATGGTTATCATTCTGTCAGACTCAGTGAATGCTTATCGCTCTGTCAGACTCAGTGAATGGTTATCACTCTGTCAGACTCAGTGAAATGTTATCGCTCTGTCAGACTCAGTGAATGGTTATCACTCTGTCAGACTCAGTGAATGGTTATCACTCTGTCAGACTCAGTTAATGGTTATCGCTCTGTCAGACTCAGTGAATGGTTCTCACACTGTCAGACTCAGTGAAACGTTATCGCTCTGTCAGACTCAGTAAATGGTCATCACTCTGTCAGACTCAGTGATTGGTTATCGCTCTGTCAGTCTCAGTGAATGGTTATCACTCTGTCAGACTCAGTAAATGTTTATCACTCTGTCAGACTCAGTGATTGGTTATCGCTCTGTCAGATTGAGTAAATGGTCATCGCTCACTCAGACTCAGTAAATGGTTATGTCACTGTCAGGCTCAATGATTGGGTATCGCTCTGTCAGACTCAGTGAATCGTTATCGCTCTGTCAGACTCAGTAAATGGTCATCGCCCTGTAAGACTCGGTGAATGGTTATCGCTCTGTCAGACTCAGTGAATGGTTATCGCTCTGTCAGACTGAGTGTCTGGTTTTTACTCTGTCAGACTCAGTAAATGGTTATCACACTGTCAGACTGAGTGTATGGTTTTCACTCTGTCAGGCTCAGTAAATATTTATCGCTCTGTCAGAATCAGTAAATGGTTATCGCTCTGTCAGACTCAGTGAATGGTTATCGCTCTGTCAGACTCAGTGAATGGTTATTGCCACTGTCAGACTCAGTTAATGGTTTTCACTTTGTCAGACTAAGTTACTGGTTTAAACCTTGTCAGACTCAGTTAATGGTTATTGCTCTGTCAGACTCAGTGAATGGATATCGCTCTGTCAGACTCAGTAAATGGATATCGCCTTGTCAGACTCAGTGAATGGTTATTGCTCTGTCAGACTCAGTGAATGGTTATCGCTCTGTCAGACTCAGTGATTGGTTATCGCTCTGTCAGACTCAGTGAATGGTTATCATTCTGTCAGACTCAGTGAATGCTTATCGCTCTGTCAGACTCAGTGAATGGTTATCACTCTGTCAGACTCAGTGAAATGTTATCGCTCTGTCAGACTCAGTGAATGGTTATCACTCTGTCAGACTCAGTGAATTGTTATCATTCTGTCAGACTCAGTGAATGGTTCTCACTCTGTCAGACTCAGTAAATGGTTATCGCTCTGTCAGACTCAGTGAATTGTTATCATTCTGTCAGACTCAGTGAATGGTTCTCACTCTGTCAGACTCAGTAAATGGTTATCGCTCTGTCAGACTCAGTGAATGGTTATCACTCTGTGAGACTCAGTGAATGGTTATCGCTCTGTCAGACTCAGTGAATGGTTATCGCTCTGTCAGACTCAGGAAATGGTTATCGCTCTGTCAGACTCAGTGAATGGTTATCCCTCTGTCAGACTCAGTGAATGGTTATCGTTCTGTCAGTCTCAGTGAATGGTTATTGCTCTGTCAGACCCAGTAAATGGTTAGTGCTCTGTCAGACTCAGGAAATGGTTATCGCTCTGACAGACTCAGTGAATGGTTATCACTCTGTGAGACTCAGTGAATGGTTATCGCTCTGTCAGACTCAGTGAATGGTTATCGCTCTGTCAGACTCAGTGAATGGTTATCGCTCTGTCAGACTCAGTGAATGGTTATCCCTCTGTCAGACCCAGTGAATGGTTATCGATCTGTCAGACTGAGTAAATGGTCATCGCTCTGTCAGACTCAGTAAATGGTTAGCCCACTGTCAGACTCAGTGATTGGTTAGCGCTCTGTCAGACTCAGTGAATGGTTATCATTCTGTCAGACACAGTGAATGCTTATCGCTCTGTCAGACTCAGTGAATGGTTATCACTCTGTCAGACTCAGTGAAATGTTATCGCTCTGTCAGACTCAGTGAATGGTTATCACTCTGTCAGACTCAGTGAATGGTTATCACTCTGTCAGACTCAGTTAATGGTTATCGCTCTGTCAGACTCAGTGAATGGTTCTCACACTGTCAGACTCAGTGAAACGTTATCGCTCTGTCAGACTCAGTAAATGGTCATCGCTGTGTCAGTCTCAGTGAATGGTTATCACTCTGTCAGACTCAGTAAATGTTTATCACTCTGTCAGACTCAGTGATTGGTTATCGCTCTGTCAGATTGAGTAAATGGTCATCGCTCACTCAGACTCAGTAAATGGTTATGTCACTGTCAGGCTCAATGATTGGGTATCGCTCTGTCAGACTCAGTGAATCGTTATCGCTCTGTCAGACTCAGTAAATGGTCATCGCCCTGTAAGACTCGGTGAATGGTTATCGCTCTGTCAGACTCAGTGAATGGTTATCGCTCTGTCAGACTGAGTGTCTGGTTTTCACTCTGTCAGACTCAGTAAATGGTTATCACACTGTCAGACTGAGTGTATGGTTTTCACTCTGTCAGGCTCAGTAAATGTTTATCGCTCTGTCAGAATCAGTAAATGGTTATCGCTCTGTCAGACTCCGACAATGGTTTTCGCTCTGTCAGACTCAGTGAATGGTTATCGCTCTGTCAGACTCAGTGAATGGTTATTGCCACTGTCAGACTCAGTTAATGGTTTTCACTTTGTCAGACTAAGTTACTGGTTTAAACCTTGTCAGACTCAGTTAATGGTTATTGCTCTGTCAGACTCAGTGAATGGATATCGCTCTGTCAGACTCAGTAAATGGATATCGCCTTGTCAGACTCAGTGAATGGTTATTGCTCTGTCAGACTCAGTGAATGGTTATCGCTCTGTCAGACTCAGTGAATGGTTATCGCTCTGTCAGACTCAGTGAATGGTTATCAATCTGTCAGACTGAGTGAATGGTTATGACTCTGTCAGGCTCAGTAAATGTTTATCACTCTGTCAGAATCAGTAAATGGTGATCACTCTGACAGACTCCGACAATGCTTTTCGCTCTGTCAGACTCAGTAAGTGGTCATCACTCTGTCAGACTCAGTGAATGGTTATCACTCTGTCAGTCTCAGTGAATGGTTATCGCTCTGTCAGACTCAGTGAATTGATATCACTCTGTCATACTCAGTGAATGGTCATCATTCTGTCAGGCTCACTAAATGTTTATCACTCTGTCAGACTCAATGAATGGTCATCGATCTGTCAGACTGAGTAAATTGTCATCGCTCTCTCCGACTCAGTAAATGGATAGCCCACTGTCTGACTCAGTGATTGGTTATCGGTCTGTCAGACTCAGTGAATGGTTATCATTCTGTCAGACGCAATGATTGGTTATCGCTCTGTCAGACTCAGTGAATGGTTATTACTCTGTCAGACTCAGTGAATGATCATCGCTCTGTCAGTCTGAGTGAATGGTTATCGCTCTGTCAGACTCAGTGAATCGTTAT
Source organism: Scyliorhinus torazame (assembly GCF_047496885.1). Lineage (NCBI taxonomy): Eukaryota > Metazoa > Chordata > Chondrichthyes > Carcharhiniformes > Scyliorhinidae > Scyliorhinus > Scyliorhinus torazame. Next base: position 117,345,655 of record NC_092709.1, read on the forward strand.
CGCTCTGTCAGACTCAGTAAATGGTCATTGCCCTGTCAGACTCGGTGAATGGTCATCGCACTGTCAGATTCAGTAAATAGTTATCGCTCTCTCAGACTCAGTGAATGGTTATCGCTCTGTCAAACTCAGTGAATGGTTATCGCTCTGTCAGACTCAGTGAATTGTCATCACTCTGTCAGACCCAGTGAATGGTCATCGCTCTGTCATGCTCAGTAAATGTTTAGCACTCTGTCAGACTCAGTGATTGGTTATCGCTCTGTCAGACTGAGTAAATGGTCCTCGCGATCTCAGACTCAGTAAATGGTTATCCCACTGTCAGGCTCAATAATTGGGTATCGCTCTGTCAGACTCAGTGAATGGTTATCGCTCTGTCAGACTCAGTAAATTGTCATCGCTCTGTCAGACTCAGTAAATGGTTAGCCCACTGTCAGACTCAGTGATTGGTTATCGCTCTGTCAGACTCAGTGAATGGTTATCATTCTGTCAGACTCAGTGAATGCTTATCGCTCTGTCAGACTCAGTAAATGGTTATCACTCTGTCAGACTCAGTGAAATGTTATCGCTCTGTCAGACTCAGTGAATGGTTATCACTCTGTCAGACTCAGTGAATTGTTATCATTCTGTCAGACTCAGTGAATGGTTCTCACTCTGTCAGACTCAGTAAATGGTTATCGCTCTGTCAGACTCAGTGAATTGTTATCATTCTGTCAGACTCAGTGAATGGTTCTCACTCTGTCAGACTCAGTAAATGGTTATCGCTCTGTCAGACTCAGTGAATGGTTATCACTCTGTGAGACTCAGTGAATGGTTATCGCTCTGTCAGACTCAGTGAATGGTTATCGCTCTGTCAGACTCAGGAAATGGTTATCGCTCTGTCAGACTCAGTGAATGGTTATCCCTCTGTCAGACTCAGTGAATGGTTATCGTTCTGTCAGTCTCAGTGAATGGTTATTGCTCTGTCAGACCCAGTAAATGGTTAGTGCTCTGTCAGACTCAGGAAATGGTTATCGCTCTGACAGACTCAGTGAATGGTTATCGCTCTGTCAGACTCAGTGAATGGTTATCGCTCTGTCAGACTCAGTGAATGGTTATCCCTCTGTCAGACCCAGTGAATGGTTATCGATCTGTCAGACTGAGTAAATGGTCATCGCTCTGTCAGACTCAGTAAATGGTTAGCCCACTGTCAGACTCAGTGATTGGTTAGCGCTCTGTCAGACTCAGTGAATGGTTATCATTCTGTCAGACTCAGTGAATGCTTATCGCTCTGTCAGACTCAGTGAATGGTTATCACTCTGTCAGACTCAGTGAAATGTTATCGCTCTGTCAGACTCAGTGAATGGTTATCACTCTGTCAGACTCAGTGAATGGTTATCACTCTGTCAGACTCAGTTAATGGTTATCGCTCTGTCAGACTCAGTGAATGGTTCTCACACTGTCAGACTCAGTGAAACGTTATCGCTCTGTCAGACTCAGTAAATGGTCATCGCTGTGTCAGTCTCAGTGAATGGTTATCACTCTGTCAGACTCAGTAAATGTTTATCACTCTGTCAGACTCAGTGATTGGTTATCGCTCTGTCAGACTGAGTAAATGGTCATCGCTCACTCAGACTCAGTAAATGGTTATGTCACTGTCAGGCTCAATGATTGGGTATCGCTCTGTCAGACTCAGTGAATCGTTATCGCTCTGTCAGACTCAGTAAATGGTCATCGCCCTGTAAGACTCGGTGAATGGTTATCGCTCTGTCAGACTCAGTGAATGGTTATCGCTCTGTCAGACTGAGTGTCTGGTTTTCACTCTGTCAGAATCAGTAAATGGTTATCGCTCTGTCAGACTCCGACAATGGTTTTCGCTCTGTCAGACTCAGTGAATGGTTATCGCTCTGTCAGACTCAGTGAATGGTTATTGCCACTGTCAGACTCAGTTAATGGTTTTCACTTTGTCAGACTAAGTTACTGGTTTAAACCTTGTCAGACTCAGTTAATGGTTATTGCTCTGTCAGACTCAGTGAATGGATATCGCTCTGTCAGACTCAGTAAATGGATATCGCCTTGTCAGACTCAGTGAATGGTTATTGCTCTGTCAGACTCAGTGAATGGTTATCGCTCTGTCAGACTCAGTGAATGGTTATCGCTCTGTCAGACTCAGTGAATGGTTATCAATCTGTCAGACTGAGTGAATGGTTATGACTCTGTCAGGCTCAGTAAATGTTTATCACTCTGTCAGAATCAGTAAATGGTGATCACTCTGACAGACTCCGACAATGCTTTTCGCTCTGTCAGACTCAGTAAGTGGTCATCACTCTGTCAGACTCAGTGAATGGTTATCACTCTGTCAGTCTCAGTGAATGGTTATCGCTCTGTCAGACTCAGTGAATTGATATCACTCTGTCATACTCAGTGAATGGTCATCATTCTGTCAGGCTCACTAAATGTTTATCACTCTGTCAGACTCAATGAATGGTCATCGATCTGTCAGACTGAGTAAATTGTCATCGCTCTCTCCGACTCAGTAAATGGATAGCCCACTGTCTGACTCAGTGATTGGTTATCGGTCTGTCAGACTCAGTGAATGGTTATTACTCTGTCAGACTCAGTGAATGATCATCGCTCTGTCAGTCTGAGTGAATGGTTATCGCTCTGTCAGACTCAGTGAATCGTTATCGCTCTGTCAGACTCAGTAAATGGTCATTGCCCTGTCAGACTCGGTGAATGGTCATCGCTCTGTCAGATTCAGTAAATAGTTATCGCTCTCTCAGACTCAGTGAATGGTTATCGCTCTGTCAAACTCAGTGAATGGTTATCGCTCTGTCAGACTCAGTGAATTGTCATCACTCTGTCAGACCCAGTGAATGGTCATCGCTCTGTCATGCTCAGTAAATGTTTAGCACTCTGTCAGACTCAGTGATTGGTTATCGCTCTGTCAGACTGAGTAAATGGTCCTCGCGATCTCAGACTCAGTAAATGGTTATCCCACTGTCAGGCTCAATAATTGGGTATCGTTCTGTCAGACTCAGTGAATGGTTATCGCTCTGTCAGACTCAGTAAATTGTCATCGCTCTGTCAGGATCAGTAAATGGTTATCACTCTGTCAGACACAGGAAATGGTTATCACTATGTCAGACTCAGTTAATGGATATCGCTCTGTCAGACTCAGTGAATGGTTATCGTTCTGTCAGGCACAGTGAATGGTTATCGCTCTGTCAGACTCAGTGAATGGTTATCGCTCTGTCAGACCCAGTAAATGGTTAGCGCTCTGTCAGACTCAGGAAATGGTCATCGCTCTGTCAGACTCAGTAAATGGTTAGCCCACTGTCAGACTCAGTGATTGGTTATCGCTCTGTCAGACTCAGTGAATGATCATCGCTCTGTCAGTCTGAGTGAATGGTTAGCGCTCTTTCAGAATCAGTGAATGGATATCGCTCTGTCAGACTCAGTGAATGGTTATCACTCTGTCAGACTCAGTGAATGGTTATCACTCTGTCAGACTCAGCAAATGGATATCGCTCTGTCAGACTCAGTGAATGGTTATCACTCTGTCAGACTCAGTGAATGGTTATCACTCTGTCAGACCCAGTAAATGGTTATCGCTCTGTCAGACTCAGGAAATGGTTATCACTCTGTCAGACTCAGTAAATGGTTAGCGCTCTGTCAGACTCTGAATGATTATCACTCTGTCAGACTCAGTGAATGGTTATCACTCTGTCAGACTCAGTGAAACGTTTTCGCTCTGTCAGACTCAGTGAATGGTTATCACTCTGTCAGACTCAGTTAATGGTTATTACTCTGTGAGACTCAGTTAATGGTTATCGCTCTGTCAGACTCAGTTAAGGTATATCACTCTGTCAGACTCAGTAAATGGTTATCGCTCTGTCAGACTCAGTGAATGGTTATCACTCTGTCAGACTCAGTAAATGGATATCGCTCTGTCAGACTCAGTGAATGGTTATCACTCTGTCAGACTCAGTGAATGGTTATCACTCTGTCAGACCCAGTAAATGGTTATCGCTCTGTCAGACTCAGGAAATGGTTATCACTCTGTCAGACTCAGTAAATGGTTAGCGCTCTGTCAGACTCAGTGAATGATTATCACTCTGTCAGACTCAGTGAATGGTTATCACTCTGTCAGACTCAGTGAAACGTTTTCGCTCTGTCAGACTCAGTGAATGGTTATCACTCTGTCAGACTCAGTGAATGGTTATCACTCTGTCAGACTCAGTAAATGGTTATCACTCTGTCAGACTCAGTGAATGGTTATCGCTCTGTCAGACTCAGTGAATGGTTATCGCTCTGTCAGACTCAGTGAATGGTAATCGCTCTGTCAGACTCAGTCAATGGTTATCGTTCTGTCAATCTGAGTGAATGGTTATCGCTCTGTCAGAGTGAGTAAATGGTTATCGTTCTGTCAATCTGAGTAAATGGTCATCGCTCTGTCAGACTCAGTGAATGGTTATCGCTCTGTCAAACTCAGTGAATGGTTATCGCTCTGTCAGACTCAGTGAATTGTCATCACTCTGTCAGGCTCAGTAAATGTTTAGCACTCTGTCAGACTCACTGATTGGTTATCGCTCTGTCAGACTGAGTAAATGGTCCTCGCGCTCTCAGACTCAGTAAATGGTTATCGCTCTGTCAGACTCAGTGAATGGTTATCGTTCTGTCAGACTCAGTAAATTGTCATCGCTCTGTCAGAATCAGTAAATGGTTATCGCTCTGTCAGACTCAGTAAATTGTCATCGCTCTGTCAGAATCAGTCAATGGTTATCACTCTGTCAGACTCAGTAAATGGTTATCACTCTGTCAGACTCAGTTAATGGATATCGCTCTGTCAGACTCAGTGAATGGTTATCGTTCTGTCAGGCACAGTGAATGGTTATCGCTCTGTCAGACTCAGTGAATGGTTATCGCTCTGTCAGACTCAGTGAATGGTTATCCCTCTGTCAGACCCAGTGAATGGTTATCGATCTGTCAGACTGAGTAAATGGTCATCGCTCTGTCAGACTCAGTAAATGGTTAGCCCACTGTCAGACTCAGTGATTGGTTATCACTCTGTCAGACTCAGTGAAACGTTATCGTTCTGTCAGACTCAGTAAATGGTCATCGCTGTGTCAGTCTCAGTGAATGGTTATCACTCTGCCAGACTCAGTAAATGTTTATCACTCTGTCAGACTCAGTGATTGGTTATCGCTCTGTCAGACTGAGTAAATGGTCATCGCTCACTCAGACTCAGTAAATGGTTATGTCACTGTCAGGCTCAATGATTGGGTATCGCTCTCTCAGACTCAGTGAATCGTTATCGCTCTGTCAGACTCAGTAAATGGTCATCGCCCTGTAAGACTCGGTGAATGGTTATCGCTCTGTCAGACTCAGTGAATGGTTATCACTCTGTCAGACTCAGTAAATGGTTATCAATCTGTCAGACTGAGTGAATGGTTATTCCTCTGTCAGGCTCAGTAAATGTTTATCACTCTGTCAGATTCAGTAAATGGTTATCACTCTGACAGACTCCGACAATGGTTTTCGCTCTGTCAGACTCAGTAAGTGGTCATCACTCTGTCAGACTCAGCGAATGGTTATCGCTCTGTCAGACTCAGTGAATTGATATCACTCTGTCATACCCAGTGAATGGTCATCATTCTGTCAGGCTCAGTAAATGTTTATCACTCTGTCAGACTCAATGAATGGTTATCGATCTGTCAGACTGAGTAAATGGTCATCGCTCTCTCAGACTCAGTAAATGGTTAGCCCACTGTCAGACTCAGTGATTGGTTATCGCTCTGTCAGACTCAGTGAATGATCATCGCTCTGTCAGTCTGAGTGAATGGTTAGCGCTCTTTCAGGATCAGTGAATGGTTTTCGCTCTGTCAGACTCAGTGAATGGTTATCACTCTGTCAGACTCAGTAAATGGTTATCACTCTGTCAGACTCAGTGAATGGTTATCACTCTGTCAGACTCAGTGAAACGTTATCGCTCTGTCAGACTCAGTGAATGTAATCGCTCTGTCAGACTCAGTGAATGGTTAGCGCTCTGTCAGACTCAGTGAATGTAATCGCTCTGTCAGACTCAGTGAAATTAATCGCTCTGTCAGACTCAGTGAATCGTTATCGCTCTGTCAGACTCAGTGAATGTAATCGCTTTGTCAGACTCAGTGAATGGTTATCGCTCTGTCAGACTCTGTGAATGGTTATCGCTCTGTCAGACTCAGTGAATGGTTATCGCTCTGTCAGACTCTGTGAATGGTTATCGCTCTGTCAGGCTCAGGAAATGGTTTTCGCCACTGTCAGACTCAGTTAATGGTTTTGACTTTGTCAGACTCAGTTACTGGTTTAAACTTTGTCAGACTCAGTTAATGATTATTGCTCTGTCAGACTCAATAAATGGTCATCGCTCTGTCAGACTCAGTAAATGGTTATCGCTCTGTCAGACTCAGTGAATGGTTATCGCTCTGTCAGACTCAGTGAATGGTTATCACTCTGTCAGACTCCGACATGGTTTTCGCTCTGTCAGACTCAGTAAATGGTCATCACTCTGTCAGACTCAGTGAATGGATAGTGCTCTGTCAGACTCAGTGAATGGTTATCGCTCTGTCAGACTCAGTAAATGGTTATCACTCTGTCAGACTCAGTAAATGGTTATCGCCTCTGTCAGACTCAATTAATGGTTTTGACTTTGTCAGACTCAGTTAATGGTTATTACTCTTTCAGACTCAGTGGATGGTTATCGCTCTGTCAGACTCAGTAAATGGTTAACGCTCTGTCAGACTCAGTGAATGGTTATCACTCTGTCAGACTCAGTGAATGGATATCGTTTTGTCAAACTCAGTGTATGGTTTTCACTCTGACATATTCAGTGAATGGTTATCACTCTGTCTGAATAAGTAAATGGTTATCACTGTGTCAGACTCACTGAATGGTTATCGGTTTGTCAGACTCAGAGAATGGTTATCACTCTGTCAGACTCAGTGAATGTTTAGCGCTCTGTCAGACTCACTGAATGGTTAGCGCTCTGTCCGACTCACTGACTGGTTATCGGTCTGTCAGACTCAGTGAATGGTTATCACTCTGTCAGACTCAGTGAATGGTTATCACCTTGTCAGACTCAGTAAATGGTTATCGCTCTGTCAGACTCACTGAATGGTTATCGGTCTGTCAGATTCAGTGAATGGTTAGCGCTCTGTCAGACTCACGGAATGGTTATCGGTCTGTCAGAGTCAGTTAATGGTTATCGCTCTGTCAGACTCAGCAAATGGTTATCGGTCTGTGAGAGTCAGTTAATGGTTATCGCTCTGTCTGACACAGTTATCGCTCAGACAAACTCTGTGAATGGTTATCGCTCTGTCAGACTCAGTGATTGGTTTTAGCTCTGTCAGACTCAGTAAATGGTTTTCACTTTGCTAGACTCAGTGAATGGTTATCGGTCTGTCAGACTCAGTTAATGATTATCGCTCTGTCAGACTCTGTTAATAGTTACCGCTCTATCAGACACAGTTATCGCTCTGTCAGACTCAGTGAATGGTTGTCGCTCTGTCAGATTCAGTGAATGGTTATCGGTCTGTCAGAGTCAGTTAATGGTTATCGCTCTGTCAGACTCAGTGAATGGTTATCACTCTGTCAGACTCAGCAAATGGTTATCGGTCTGTGAGACTCAGTAAATGTTTATCGTTCTGTCAGACTCAGTGAATGGTTATCGTTCTGTCAGAAACAGTGAATGGTTATCACTCTGTCAGACTCACTGAATGGTTATCGCTCTGTCAGACTCAGTTAATGGTTATCGTTCTGTCAGACTCAGTGAATGGTTATCGTTCTGTCAGACACAGTGAATGGTTATCGCTCTGTCAGACTCAGTGAATGGTTATCGCTCTGTCAGACTCAGTGAATGGTTATCACTCTGTCAGGCTCAGTAAATGTTTTTCCCTCTGCCAGACTCAGTGAATGGTTATCACTCTGTCAGGCTCAGTAAATGTTTATCGCTCTGTCAGAATCAGTAAATGGTTATCGCTCTGTCAGACTCCGACAATGGTTTTCGCTCTGTCAGACTCAGTGAATGGTTATCACTCTGTCAGACTGAGTGAATGGTTATCACTCTGTCAGGCTCAGTAAAAGGTTATCAATCTGTCAAACTGAGTGAATGGTTATCACTCTGTCAGAGTGAGTGAATGTTTATCACTCTGTCAGAGTGAGTGAATGTTTATCTCTCTGTCAGACTCAGTGAATGGTTAGCGCTCGGTCAGACTCAGTGAATGGTTATCACTCTGTCAGACTCAGTGAATGGTTATTGCTCTGTCAGACTCAGTGAATGGTTATCGCTCTGTCGGACTCAGTAAATGGTCATCACTCTGTCAGACTCAGTGTATGGTCATCGGTCTGTCAGAGTCAGTTAATGGTTATCGCTCTGTCAGACACAGTTATCGCTCTGTCAGACTCAGTGAATGGTTGTTACTTTGTCAGACTCAGTGAATGGTTATCACTCTGTCAGACTGAGTGAATGGTTATCACTCTGTCAGGCTCAGTAAATGGTTATCACCCTGTCAGACTGAGTGAATGGTTATCACTCTGTCAGACTGAGTGAATGTTTATCTCTCTGTCAGACTCAGTAAATGGTTATCACTGTAAGACTGAGTGAATGGTTATCACTCTGTCAGACTCAGTGAATGGTTATCGCTCTGTCAGACTCAGTGAATGGTTATCGCTCTGTCTGACTCCGACAATGGTTTTCGCTCTGTCAGACTCAGTAAATGGTCATCACTCTGTCAGACTCAGTGAATTGTTATTGCTCTGTCAGACTCTGTGAATGGTTAGTGCTCTGTCAGACACAGTGAATGGTTATCGCTCTGAAGACTCAGTAACTGGTTATCGCCACTGTCAGACTCAGTTAATGGTTTTGACTTTGTCAGACTCAGTTAATGGTTATCGCTCTGTCAGACTCAGTGAATGGTTATCCCTCTGTCAGACTCAGTGAATGGTTATCGCTCTGTCAGACTCCGACAATGGTTTTTGCTCTGTCAGACTCAGTGAATGGTTATCACTCTGTCAGACTGAGTGAATGGTTATCACTCTGTCAGGCTCAATAAATGGTTATCGCTCTGTCAGACTCCGACAATGGTTTTTGCTCTGTCAGACTCAGTGAATGGTTATCACTCTGTCAGACTGAGTGAATGTTTATCTCTCTGTCAGACTCAGTGAATGGTTAGCGCTCTGTCAGAATCAGTGAATCGTTATCGCTCTGTCAGACTCAGTGAATCGTTATCGCTCTGTCAGACTCAGTGAATGTAATCGCTCTGTCAGACTCAGTGAATGTAATCGCTCTGTCAGACTCAGTGAATTTAATCGCTCTGTCAGACTCAGTGAATCGTTATCGCTCTGTCAGACTCAGTGAATGTAATCGCTTTGTCAGACTCAGTGAATGGTTATCGCTCTGTCAGACTCTGTGAATGGTTATCGCTCTGTCAGACTTAGTGAATGGTTATCGCTCTGTCGGACTCAGTAAATGGTCATCACTCTGTCAGACTCAGTGAATGGTTATCACTGTCAGACTCAGTGAATGGTTATCACTCTGTCAGGCTCAATAAATGTTTATTTCTCTGTCAGAATCAGTAAATGGTTATCGCTCTGTCAGACTCCGACAATGGTTTTCGCTCTGTCAGACTCAGTGAATGGTTATCGCTCTGTCAGACTCTGTGAATGGTTATCGCTCTGTCAGACTCAGTGATTGGTTATCGCTCTGTCAGACTCAGTAAATGGTTATCGCTCTGTCAGACTCAGTGAATGGTTATCGCTCTGTCAGACTCAGCAAATGGTTGTCGCTCTGTCAGACTCAGTTGATGGTTATTGCTCGATCAGACACAGTTATCGTTTTGTCAGACTCAGTGAATGGTTATCGCTCTGTCAGACTCAGTAAATGGTCATCGCTCTGTCAGACTCATTAAATGGTTATCGCTCTGTCAGACTCAGTCAATGTTTATCGCTGTGTCAGAATCAGTGAATGGTTATCGCTCTGTCAGACTCAGTGAATGGTTAGCGCTCTGTCAGACTCACTGAATGGTTATCGCTCTGTCAGACTCAGTAAATGGTTATCGCTCTGTCAGACTCAGTGAATGGTTATCACTCTGTCAGACTCAGTAAATGTTTATCGCTCTGTCAGAATCAGTAAATGGTTATAGCTCTGTCAGACTCCGACAAAGGTTTTCGCTCTGTCAGACTCAGTAAACGGTTATCGCACTGTCAGACTCCGACAATGGTTTTCGCTCTGTCAGACTCAGTGAATGGTTATCGCTCTGTCAGACTCAGTGAATGGTTATCGCTCTGTCAGACTCAGTGAATGGTTATCGCACTGTCAGACTCATTGAATGGTTATCGCTCTGTCAGACTCAGTGAATGGTTATCGCTCTGTCAGACACAGTGAATGGTTATCGCTCTGTCAGACACAGTGAATGGTTATCGCTCTGTCAGACTCAGTGAATGGTTATCACACTGTCAGACTCAGTAAATGGTTATCACTCTGTCAGACTCAGTCAATGTGTATCGCTGTGTCAGAATCAGTGAATGGTTATCGCTCTGTCAGACTCAGTGAATGGTTAGCGCTCTGTCAGACTCACAGAATGGTTATTGCTCTGTCAGACTCAGTAAATGGTTATCGCTCTGTCAGACTCAGTGAATGGTTATCACTCTGTCAGACTCAGTAAATGGATATCGCTCTGTCAGACTCAGTTACTGGTTTAAAGTTTGTCAGTCTCAGTTAACGGTTATCGCTCTGTCAGACTCACTGAATGGTTATCGCTCTGTCAGACTCAGTGAATGGTTATCGCTTTGTCAGACTCAGTAAATGGTTATCGCTCTGTCAGACTCAGTGAATGGTTATCGCGTTGTCAGACTCAGTAAACGGTTATCGCTCTGTCAGACTCACTGAATGGTTATCGCTCTGTCAGACTCACTGAATGGTTATCGCTCTGTCAGACTCAGTGAATCGTTATCGCTCTCTCAGACTCACTGAATGGTTATCGCTCTGTCAGACTCAGTGAATCGTTATCGCTCTCTCAGACTCAGTGAATGGTTATCACTCTGTCAGACTGAGGGAATGGTTGTAGCTCTGTCAGTCTCAGTAAATGGTTTTCACTCTGTCAAATTCAGTGAATGGTTATCACTCTTTCAGACTCAGTAAATGGTTATCACTCTGTCAGACTCAGTGATTGGTTATCGCTCTGTCAGACTGAGTAAATGGTCATCGCTCACTCAGACTCAGTAAATGGTTATGTCACTGTCAGGCTCAATGATTGGGTATCGCTGTGTCAGAATCAGTGAATCGTTATCGCTCTGTCAGACTCAGTGAATGGTGAGCGCTCTGTCAGACTCACAGAATGGTTATCGCTCTGTCAGACTCAGTAAATGGTTATCGCTCTGTCAGACTCAGTGAATGGTTATCACTCTGTCAGACTCAGTTACTGGTTTAAAGTTTGTCAGTCCCAGTTAATGGTTATCGCTCTGTCAGACTCACTGAATGGTTATCGCTCTGTCAGACTCAGTGAATGGTTATCACTCTGTCAGACTCAGTAAATGTTTATCGCTCTGTCAGAATCAGTAAATGGTTATAGCTCTGTCAGACTCCGACAAAGGTTTTCGCTCTGTCAGACTCAGTAAACGGTTATCGCACTGTCAGACTCCGACAATGGTTTTCGCTCTGTCAGACTCAGTGAATGGTTATCGCTCTGTCAGACTCAGTGAATGGTTATCGCTCTGTCAGACTCAGTGAATGGTTATCGCACTGTCAGACTCATTGAATGGTTATCGCTCTGTCAGACTCAGTGAATGGTTATCGCTCTGTCAGACACAGTGAATGGTTATCGCTCTGTCAGACACAGTGAATGGTTATCGCTCTGTCAGACTCAGTGAATGGTTATCACACTGTCAGACTCAGTAAATGGTTATCACTCTGTCAGACTCAGTCAATGTGGATCGCTGTGTCAGAATCAGTGAATGGTTATCGCTCTGTCAGACTCAGTGAATGGTTAGCGCTCTGTCAGACTCACAGAATGGTTATTGCTCTGTCAGACTCAGTAAATGGTTATCGCTCTGTCAGACTCAGTGAATGGTTATCACTCTGTCAGACTCAGTAAATGGATATCGCTCTGTCAGACTCAGTTACTGGTTTAAAGTTTGTCAGTCTCAGTTAATGGTTATCGCTCTGTCAGACTCACTGAATGGTTATCGCTCTGTCAGACTCAGTGAATGGTTATCGCTTTGTCAGACTCAGTAAATGGTTATCGCTCTGTCAGACTCAGTGAATGGTTATCGCGTTGTCAGACTCAGTAAACGGTTATCGCTCTGTCAGACTCACTGAATGGTTATCGCTCTGTCAGACTCACTGAATGGTTATCGCTCTGTCAGACTCAGTGAATCGTTATCGCTCTCTCAGACTCACTGAATGGTTATCGCTCTGTCAGACTCAGTGAATCGTTATCGCTCTCTCAGACTCAGTGAATGGTTATCACTCTGTCAGACTGAGGGAATGGTTGTAGCTCTGTCAGTCTCAGTAAATGGTTTTCACTCTGTCAAATTCAGTGAATGGTTATCACTCTTTCAGACTCAGTAAATGGTTATCACTCTGTCAGACTCAGTGATTGGTTATCGCTCTGTCAGACTGAGTAAATGGTCATCGCTCACTCAGACTCAGTAAATGGTTATGTCACTGTCAGGCTCAATGATTGGGTATCGCTGTGTCAGAATCAGTGAATCGTTATCGCTCTGTCAGACTCAGTGAATGGTGAGCGCTCTGTCAGACTCACAGAATGGTTATCGCTCTGTCAGACTCAGTAAATGGTTATCGCTCTGTCAGACTCAGTGAATGGTTATCACTCTGTCAGACTCAGTTACTGGTTTAAAGTTTGTCAGTCCCAGTTAATGGTTATCGCTCTGTCAGACTCACTGAATGGTTATCGCTCTGTCAGACTCAGTGAATGGTTATCGCTCTGTCAGACTCAGTAAATGGTTATCGCTCTGTCAGACTCAGTGAATGGTTATCGCTTTGTCAGACTCAGTAAACGGTTATCGCTCTGTCAGACTCACTGAATGGTTATCGCTCTGTCAGACTCAGTGAATCGTTATTGCTCTCTCAGACTCACTGAATGGTTATCGCTCTGTCAGACTCAGTGAATCGTTATCGCTCTCTCAGACTCAGTGAATGGTTATCACTCTGTCAGACTGAGGGAATGGTTGTAGCTCTGTCAGTCTCAGTAAATGGTTTTCACTCTGTCAAATTCAGTGAATGATTATCACTCTGTCAGACTCAGTAAATGGTTATCACTCTGTCAGACTCAGTGATTGGTTATCGCTCTGTCAGACTGAGTAAATGGTCATCGCTCACTCAGACTCAGTAAATGGTTATGTCACTGTCAGGCTCAATGATTGGGTATCGCTCTGTCAGACTCAGTGAATCGTTATCGCTCTGTCAGACTCAGTAAATGGTCATCGCCCTGTAAGACTCGGTGAATGGTTATCGCTCTGTCAGACTCAGTGAATGGTTATCACTCTGTCAGACTGAGTGTATGGTTTTCACTCTGTCAGGCTCAGTAAATGTTTATCGCTCTGTCAGAATCAGTAAATGGTTATCGCTCTGTCAGACTCCGACAATTATTTTCGCTCTGTCAGACTCAGTGAATGGTTATCGCTCTGTCAGACTCAGTGAATGGTTATCGCCACTGTCAGACTCAGTTAATGGTTTTCACTTTGTCAGACTAAGTTACTGGTTTAAACTTTGTCAGACTCAGTTAATGGTTATCGCTCTGTCAGACTCAGTGAATGGATATCGCTCTGTCAGACTCAGTAAATGGATATCGCTCTGTCAGACTCAGTGAATGGTTATCGCTCTGTCAGACTCAGTGAATGGTTATCACTCTGTCAGACTCAGTTACTGGTTTAAAGTTTGTCAGTCCCAGTTAATGGTTATCGCTCTGTCAGACTCACTGAATGGTTATCGCTCTGTCAGACTCAGTGAATGGTTATCACTCTGTCAGACTCAGTAAATGTTTATCGCTCTGTCAGAATCAGTAAATGGTTATAGCTCTGTCAGACTCCGACAAAGGTTTTCGCTCTGTCAGACTCAGTAAACGGTTATCGCACTGTCAGACTCCGACAATGGTTTTCGCTCTGTCAGACTCAGTGAATGGTTATCGCTCTGTCAGACTCAGTGAATGGTTATCGCTCTGTCAGACTCAGTGAATGGTTATCGCACTGTCAGACTCATTGAATGGTTATCGCTCTGTCAGACTCAGTGAATGGTTATCGCTCTGTCAGACACAGTGAATGGTTATCGCTCTGTCAGACACAGTGAATGGTTATCGCTCTGTCACACTCAGTGAATGGTTATCACACTGTCAGACTCAGTAAATGGTTATCACTCTGTCAGACTCAGTCAATGTGTATCGCTGTGTCAGAATCAGTGAATGGTTATCGCTCTGTCAGACTCAGTGAATGGTTAGCGCTCTGTCAGACTCACAGAATGGTTATTGCTCTGTCAGACTCAGTAAATGGTTATCGCTCTGTCAGACTCAGTGAATGGTTATCACTCTGTCAGACTCAGTAAATGGATATCGCTCTGTCAGACTCAGTTACTGGTTTAAAGTTTGTCAGTCTCAGTTAATGGTTATCGCTCTGTCAGACTCACTGAATGGTTATCGCTCTGTCAGACTCAGTGAATGGTTATCGCTTTGTCAGACTCAGTAAATGGTTATCGCTCTGTCAGACTCAGTGAATGGTTATCGCGTTGTCAGACTCAGTAAACGGTTATCGCTCTGTCAGACTCACTGAATGGTTATCGCTCTGTCAGACTCACTGAATGGTTATCGCTCTGTCAGACTCAGTGAATCGTTATCGCTCTCTCAGACTCACTGAATGGTTATCGCTCTGTCAGACTCAGTGAATCGTTATCGCTCTCTCAGACTCAGTGAATGGTTATCACTCTGTCAGACTGAGGGAATGGTTGTAGCTCTGTCAGTCTCAGTAAATGGTTTTCAATCTGTCAAATTCAGTGAATGGTTATCACTCTTTCAGACTCAGTAAATGGTTATCACTCTGTCAGACTCAGTGATTGGTTATCGCTCTGTCAGACTGAGTAAATGGTCATCGCTCACTCAGACTCAGTAAATGGTTATGTCACTGTCAGGCTCAATGATTGGGTATCGCTGTGTCAGAATCAGTGAATCGTTATCGCTCTGTCAGACTCAGTGAATGGTGAGCGCTCTGTCAGACTCACAGAATGGTTATCGCTCTGTCAGACTCAGTAAATGGTTATCGCTCTGTCAGACTCAGTGAATGGTTATCACTCTGTCAGACTCAGTTACTGGTTTAAAGTTTGTCAGTCCCAGTTAATGGTTATCGCTCTGTCAGACTCACTGAATGGTTATCGCTCTGTCAGACTCAGTGAATGGTTATCGCTCTGTCAGACTCAGTAAATGGTTATCGCTCTGTCAGACTCAGTGAATGGTTATCGCTTTGTCAGACTCAGTAAACGGTTATCGCTCTGTCAGACTCACTGAATGGTTATCGCTCTGTCAGACTCAGTGAATCGTTATTGCTCTCTCAGACTCACTGAATGGTTATCGCTCTGTCAGACTCAGTGAATCGTTATCGCTCTCTCAGACTCAGTGAATGGTTATCACTCTGTCAGACTGAGGGAATGGTTGTAGCTCTGTCAGTCTCAGTAAATGGTTTTCACTCTGTCAAATTCAGTGAATGATTATCACTCTGTCAGACTCAGTAAATGGTTATCACTCTGTCAGACTCAGTGATTGGTTATCGCTCTGTCAGACTGAGTAAATGGTCATCGCTCACTCAGACTCAGTAAATGGTTATGTCACTGTCAGGCTCAATGATTGGGTATCGCTCTGTCAGACTCAGTGAATCGTTATCGCTCTGTCAGACTCAGTAAATGGTCATCGCCCTGTAAGACTCGGTGAATGGTTATCGCTCTGTCAGACTCAGTGAATGGTTATCACTCTGTCAGACTGAGTGTATGGTTTTCACTCTGTCAGGCTCAGTAAATGTTTATCGCTCTGTCAGAATCAGTAAATGGTTATCGCTCTGTCAGACTCCGACAATTATTTTCGCTCTGTCAGACTCAGTGAATGGTTATCGCTCTGTCAGACTCAGTGAATGGTTATCGCCACTGTCAGACTCAGTTAATGGTTTTCACTTTGTCAGACTAAGTTACTGGTTTAAACTTTGTCAGACTCAGTTAATGGTTATCGCTCTGTCAGACTCAGTGAATGGATATCGCTCTGTCAGACTCAGTAAATGGATATCGCTCTGTCAGACTCAGTGAATGGTTATCGCTCTGTCAGACTCAGTGAATGGTTATCACTCTGTCAGACTCAGTAAATGGTTATCAATCTGTCAGACTGAGTGAATGGTTATGCCTCTGTCAGGCTCAGTAAATGTTTATCACTCTGTCAGATTCAGTAAATGGTTATCACTCTGACAGACTCCGACAATGGTTTTCGCTCTGTCAGACTCAGTAAGTGGTCATCACTCTGTCAGACTCAGTGAATGGTCATCATTCTGTCAGGCTCAGTAAATGTTTATCACTCTGTCAGACTCAATGAATGGTTATCGATCTGTCAGACTGAGTAAATGGTCATCGCTCTCTCAGACTCAGTAAATGGTTAGCCCACTGTCAGACTCAGTGATTGATTATCGCTCTGTCAGACTCAGTGAATGGTTATCATTCTGTCAGACGCAATGATTTGTTATCGCTCTGTCAGACTCAGTGAATGATCATCGCTCTGTCAGTCTGAGTGAATGGTTAGCGCTCTTTCAGGATCAGTGAATGGTTATCATTCTGTCAGACTCAGTGAATGGTTATCGCTCTGTCAGACTCAGTGAATGGTTATCACTCTGTCAGACTCAGTAAATGGTTATCACTCTGTCAGACTCAGTGAATGGTTATCACTCTGTCAGACTCAGTGAAACGTTATCGCTCTGTCAGACTCAGTGAATGGTTATCACTCTGTCAGTCTCAGTGAATGGTTATCACTCTGTCAGACTCAGTGAATGGTTATCACTTTGTCAGACTCAGTGAATGGTTATCACTCTGTCAGACTCAGTGAATGGTTATCACTCTGTCAGACTCAGTGAAACGTTATCGCTCTGTCAGTCTCAGTGAATGGTTATCACTCTGTCAGACTCAGTGAATCGTTATCGCTCTGTCAGTCTCAGTTAATGGTTATCACTCTGTCAGACTCAGTGAAACGTTATCGCTCTGTCAGGCTCAGTGAATGGATATCGCTCTGTCAGACTCAGTGAATGGTTATCACTCTGTCAGACTCAGTTAATGGTTATCGCTGTGTCAGACTCACTGAATGGTTATCGCTCTGTCAGACCCAGTAAATGGTTATCGCTCTGTCTGACACAGTTATCGCTCTGTCAGACTCAGTAAATGTTTATCGCTCTGAAGGAATCAGTAAATGGTTATCGCTCTGTCAGACTGCGACAATGGTTTTCGCCATGTCAGGCTCAGTAAATGGTTATCACTCTGTCAGACTGAGTGAATGGTTATCACTCTGTCAGACTGAGTGAATCGTTACCGCTCTGTCAGACTCAGTGAATCGTTATCGCTCTGTCAGACTCAGTGAATGTTAATCGTTCTGTCAGACTCAGTGAATGGTTAGCGCTCTGTCAGACTCAGTGAATGGTTATCACTCTGTCAGACTTAGTGAATGGTTATTTCTCTGTCAGACTCTGTGAATGGTTATCGCTCTGTCAGACTCAGTGAATGGTTATCGCTCTGTCAGACTCAGTGAGTGGTTAGCGCTCTGTCAGACTCAGTGAATGTTATCGCTCTGTCAGACTTAGTGATTGGTTAGCGCTCTGTCAGACTCAGTAAATGGTTATCGTTCTGTCAGACTCAGTGAATGGTCATCGGTCTGTCAGAATCAGTAAATGGTTATCGCTCTGTCAGACTCGGTGAATGGTTATTGCTCTGTCAGACTCACTGAATGGTTATCGCTCTGTCAGACTCAGTAAATGGTCATCGCTCTGTCAGGCTCAGTAAATGGTTTTCGCCACTGTCAGACTCAGTTAATGGTTTTGACTTTGTCAGACTCAGTTACTGGTTTAAACTTTGTCAGACTCAGTTAATGATTATTGCTCTGTCAGACTCAGTAAATGGTCATCGCTCTGTCAGACTCAGTAAATGGTTATCGCTCTGTCAGACTCAGTGAATGGTTATCGCTCTGTCAGACTCAGTGAATGGTTATCACTCTGTCAGACTCCGACATGGTTTTCGCTCTGTCAGACTCAGTAAATGGTCATCACTCTGTCAGACTCAGTGAATGGTTAGTGCTCTGTCAGACTCAGTGAATGGTTATCGCTCTGTCAGACTCAGTAAATGGTTATCACTCTGTCAGACTCAGTAAATGGTTAGCGCCACTGTCAGACTCAATTAATGGTTTTGACTTTGTCAGACTCAGTTAATGGTTATCGCTCTGTCAGACTCAGTAAATGGATATCGCTGTGTCAGTCTCAGTGAATGGTCATCACTCTGTCAGACTCAGTGAATGGTTATCGCTCTGTCAGACTCAGTAAATGGTTATCGCTCTGTCAGACTCAGTAAATGGTTCTCACTCTGTCAGACTGAGTGAATGGTTATCACTCTGTCAGACTCAGTGAATGGATATCGCTCTGTCAGACTCAGTGAATGGTTATCACTCTGTCAGACTCAGTGAATGGATATCGTTTTGTCAGACTCAGTGTATGGTTTTCACTCTGACATATTCAGTGAATGGTTATCACTCTGTCTGAATAAGTAAATGGTTATCACTCTGTCAGACTCACTGAATGGTTATCGGTTTGTCAGACTCAGAGAATGGTTATTACTCTGTCAGACTCAGTGAATGTTTAGCGCTCTGTCAGACTCACTGAATGGTTAGCGCTCTGTCAGACTCACTGACTGGTTATCGGTCTGTCAGGCTCAGTGAATGGTTATCACTCTGTCAGACTCAGTGAATGGTTATCACTCTGTCAGACTCAGTGAATCGTTACCGCTCTGTCAGACTGAGTAAATGGTCATCGCTCACTCAGACTCAGTA
This sequence comes from Scyliorhinus torazame, assembly GCF_047496885.1. NCBI lineage: Eukaryota > Metazoa > Chordata > Chondrichthyes > Carcharhiniformes > Scyliorhinidae > Scyliorhinus > Scyliorhinus torazame. The sequence goes on from NC_092709.1 coordinate 117,364,725, forward strand.
AATGGTTATGTCACTGTCAGGCTCAATGATTGGGTATCGCTCTGTCAGACTCAGTGAATCGTTATCGCTCTGTCAGACTCAGTAAATGGTCATCGCCCTGTAAGACTCAGTGAATCGTTATTGCTCTCTCAGACTCACTGAATGGTTATCGCTCTGTCAGACTCAGTGAATCGTTATCGCTCTCTCAGACTCAGTGAATGGTTATCACTCTGTCAGACTGAGGGAATGGTTGTAGCTCTGTCAGTCTCAGTAAATGGTTTTCACTCTGTCAAATTCAGTGAATGATTATCACTCTGTCAGACTCAGTAAATGGTTATCACTCTGTCAGACTCAGTGATTGGTTATCGCTCTGTCAGACTGAGTAAATGGTCATCGCTCACTCAGACTCAGTGAATGGTTATGTCACTGTCAGGCTCAATGATTGGGTATCGCTCTGTCAGACTCAGTGAATCGTTATCGCTCTGTCAGACTCAGTAAATGGTCATCGCCCTGTAAGACTCGGTGAATGGTTATCGCTCTGTCAGACTCAGTGAATGGTTATCACTCTGTCAGACTGAGTGTATGGTTTTCACTCTGTCAGGCTCAGTAAATGTTTATCGCTCTGTCAGAATCAGTAAATGGTTATCGCTCTGTCAGACTCCGACAATTATTTTCGCTCTGTCAGACTCAGCGAATGGTTATCGCTCTGTCAGACTCAGTGAATGGTTATCGCCACTGTCAGACTCAGTTAATGGTTTTCACTTTGTCAGACTAAGTTACTGGTTTAAACTTTGTCAGACTCAGTTAATGGTTATCGCTCTGTCAGACTCAGTGAATGGATATCGCTCTGTCAGACTCAGTAAATGGATATCGCTCTGTCAGACTCAGTGAATGGTTATCGCTCTGTCAGACTCAGTGAATGGTTATCACTCTGTCAGACTCAGTAAATGGTTATCAATCTGTCAGACTGAGTGAATGGTTATGCCTCTGTCAGGCTCAGTAAATGTTTATCACTCTGTCAGATTCAGTAAATGGTTATCACTCTGACAGACTCCGACAATGGTTTTCGCTCTGTCAGACTCAGTAAGTGGTCATCACTCTGTCAGACTCAGTGAATGGTCATCATTCTGTCAGGCTCAGTAAATGTTTATCACTCTGTCAGACTCAATGAATGGTTATCGATCTGTCAGACTGAGTAAATGGTCATCGCTCTCTCAGACTCAGTAAATGGTTAGCCCACTGTCAGACTCAGTGATTGATTATCGCTCTGTCAGACTCAGTGAATGGTTATCATTCTGTCAGACGCAATGATTTGTTATCGCTCTGTCAGACTCAGTGAATGATCATCGCTCTGTCAGTCTGAGTGAATGGTTAGCGCTCTTTCAGGATCAGTGAATGGTTATCATTCTGTCAGACTCAGTGAATGGTTATCGCTCTGTCAGACTCAGTGAATGGTTATCACTCTGTCAGACTCAGTAAATGGTTATCACTCTGTCAGACTCAGTGAATGGTTATCACTCTGTCAGACTCAGTGAAACGTTATCGCTCTGTCAGACTCAGTGAATGGTTATCACTCTGTCAGTCTCAGTGAATGGTTATCACTCTGTCAGACTCAGTGAATGGTTATCACTTTGTCAGACTCAGTGAATGGTTATCACTCTGTCAGACTCAGTGAATGGTTATCACTCTGTCAGACTCAGTGAAACGTTATCGCTCTGTCAGTCTCAGTGAATGGTTATCACTCTGTCAGACTCAGTGAAACGTTATCGCTCTGTCAGTCTCAGTTAATGGTTATCACTCTGTCAGACTCAGTGAAACGTTATCGCTCTGTCAGGCTCAGTGAATGGTTATCGCTCTGTCTGACACAGTTATCGCTCTGTCAGACTCAGTAAATGTTTATCGCTCTGAAGGAATCAGTAAATGGTTATCGCTCTGTCAGACTGCGACAATGGTTTTCGCCATGTCAGGCTCAGTAAATGGTTATCACTCTGTCAGACTGAGTGAATGGTTATCACTCTGTCAGACTGAGTGAATCGTTACCGCTCTGTCAGACTCAGTGAATCGTTATCGCTCTGTCAGACTCAGTGAATGTTAATCGTTCTGTCAGACTCAGTGAATGGTTAGCGCTCTGTCAGACTCAGTGAATGGTTATCACTCTGTCAGACTTAGTGAATGGTTATTTCTCTGTCAGACTCTGTGAATGGTTATCGCTCTGTCAGACTCAGTGAATGGTTATCGCTCTGTCAGACTCAGTGAGTGGTTAGCGCTCTGTCAGACTCAGTGAATGTTATCGCTCTGTCAGACTTAGTGATTGGTTAGCGCTCTGTCAGACTCAGTAAATGGTTATCGTTCTGTCAGACTCAGTGAATGGTCATCGGTCTGTCAGAATCAGTAAATGGTTATCGCTCTGTCAGACTCGGTGAATGGTTATTGCTCTGTCAGACTCACTGAATGGTTATCGCTCTGTCAGACTCAGTAAATGGTCATCGCTCTGTCAGGCTCAGTAAATGGTTTTCGCCACTGTCAGACTCAGTTAATGGTTTTGACTTTGTCAGACTCAGTTACTGGTTTAAACTTTGTCAGACTCAGTTAATGATTATTGCTCTGTCAGACTCAGTAAATGGTCATCGCTCTGTCAGACTCAGTAAATGGTTATCGCTCTGTCAGACTCAGTGAATGGTTATCGCTCTGTCAGACTCAGTGAATGGTTATCACTCTGTCAGACTCCGACATGGTTTTCGCTCTGTCAGACTCAGTAAATGGTCATCACTCTGTCAGACTCAGTGAATGGTTAGTGCTCTGTCAGACTCAGTGAATGGTTATCGCTCTGTCAGACTCAGTAAATGGTTATCACTCTGTCAGACTCAGTAAATGGTTAGCGCCACTGTCAGACTCAATTAATGGTTTTGACTTTGTCAGACTCAGTTAATGGTTATCGCTCTGTCAGACTCAGTAAATGGATATCGCTGTGTCAGTCTCAGTGAATGGTCATCACTCTGTCAGACTCAGTGAATGGTTATCGCTCTGTCAGACTCAGTAAATGGTTATCGCTCTGTCAGACTCAGTGAATGGTTATCACTCTGTCAGACTCAGTGAATGGATATCGCTCTGTCAGACTCAGTGAATGGTTATCACTCTGTCAGACTCAGTGAATGGATATCGTTTTGTCAGACTCAGTGTATGGTTTTCACTCTGACATATTCAGTGAATGGTTATCACTCTGTCTGAATAAGTAAATGGTTATCACTCTGTCAGACTCACTGAATGGTTATCGCTCTGTCAGACTCAGTGAATGGTTATTACTCTGTCAGACTCAGTGAATGTTGAGCGCTCTGTCAGACTCACTGAATGGTTAGCGCTCTGTCAGACTCACTGACTGGTTATCGGTCTGTCAGGCTCAGTGAATGGTTATCACTCTGTCAGACTCAGTGAATGGTTATCACTCTGTCAGACTCAGTAAATGGTTATCACTCTGTCAGACTCAGTGATTGGTTATCGCTCTGTCAGACTGAGTAAATGGTCATCGCTCACTCAGACTCAGTAAATGGTTATGTCACTGTCAGGCTCAATGATTGGGTATCGCTCTGTCAGACTCAGTGAATCGTTATCGCTCTGTCAGACTCAGTAAATGGTCATCGCCCTGTAAGACTCGGTGAATGGTTATCGCTCTGTCAGACTCAGTGAATGGTTATCACTCTGTCAGACTGAGTGTATGGTTTTCACTCTGTCAGGCTCAGTAAATGTTTATCGCTCTGTCAGAATCAGTAAATGGTTATCGCTCTGTCAGACTCCGACAATTATTTTCGCTCTGTGAGACTCAGTGAATGGTTATCGCTCTGTCAGACTCAGTGAATGGTTATCGCCACTGTCAGACTCAGTTAATGGTTTTCACTTTGTCAGACTAAGTTACTGGTTTAAACTTTGTCAGACTCAGTTAATGGTTATCGCTCTGTCAGACTCAGTGAATGGATATCGCTCTGTCAGACTCAGTAAATGGATATCGCTCTGTCAGACTCAGTGAATGGTTATCGCTCTGTCAGACTCAGTGAATGGTTATCACTCTGTCAGACTCAGTAAATGGTTATCAATCTGTCAGACTGAGTGAATAGTTATGCCTCTGTCAGGCTCAGTAAATGTTTATCACTCTGTCAGATTCAGTAAATGGTTATTACTCTGACAGACTCCGACAATGGTTTTCGCTCTGTCAGACTCAGTAAGTGGTCATCACTCTGTCAGACTCAGTGAATGGTCATCATTCTGTCAGGCTCAGTAAATGTTTATCACTCTGTCAGACTCAATGAATGGTTATCGATCTGTCAGACTGAGTAAATGGTCATCGCTCTCTCAGACTCAGTAAATGGTTAGCCCACTGTCAGACTCAGTGATTGATTATCGCTCTGTCAGACTCAGTGAATGGTTATCATTCTGTCAGACGCAATGATTTGTTATCGCTCTGTCAGACTCAGTGAATGATCATCGCTCTGTCAGTCTGAGTGAATGGTTAGCGCTCTTTCAGGATCAGTGAATGGTTATCATTCTGTCAGACTCAGTGAATGGTTATCGCTCTGTCAGACTCAGTGAATGGTTATCACTCTGTCAGACTCAGTAAATGGTTATCACTCTGTCAGACTCAGTGAATGGTTATCACTCTGTCAGACTCAGTGAAACGTTATCGCTCTGTCAGACTCAGTGAATGGTTATCACTCTGTCAGACTCAGTGAATGGTTATCACTCTGTCAGACTCAGTGAATGGTTATCACTTTGTCAGACTCAGTGAATGGTTATCACTCTGTCAGACTCAGTGAATGGTTATCACTCTGTCAGACTCAGTGAAACGTTATCGCTCTGTCAGTCTCAGTGAATGGTTATCACTCTGTCAGACTCAGTGAAACGTTATCGCTCTGTCAGTCTCAGTTAATGGTTATCACTCTGTCAGACTCAGTGAAACGTTATCGCTCTGTCAGGCTCAGTGAATGGATATCGCTCTGTCAGACTCAGTGAATGGTTATCACTCTGTCAGACTCAGTTAATGGTTATCGCTGTGTCAGACTCACTGAATGGTTATCGCTCTGTCAGACCCAGTAAATGGTTATCGCTCTGTCTGACACAGTTATCGCTCTGACAGACTCAGTAAATGTTTATCGCTCTGAAGGAATCAGTAAATGGTTATCGCTCTGTCAGACTGCGACAATGGTTTTCGCCATGTCAGGCTCAGTAAATGGTTATCACTCTGTCAGACTGAGTGAATGGTTATCACTCTGTCAGACTGAGTGAATCGTTACCGCTCTGTCAGACTCAGTGAATCGTTATCGCTCTGTCAGACTCAGTGAATGTTAATCGTTCTGTCAGACTCAGTGAATGGTTAGCGCTCTGTCAGACTCAGTGAATGGTTATCACTCTGTCAGACTTAGTGAATGGTTATTTCTCTGTCAGACTCTGTGAATGGTTATCGCTCTGTCAGACTCAGTGAATGGTTATCGCTCTGTCAGACTCAGTGAGTGGTTAGCGCTCTGTCAGACTCAGTGAATGTTATCGCTCTGTCAGACTTAGTGATTGGTTAGCGCTCTGTCAGACTCAGTAAATGGTTATCGTTCTGTCAGACTCAGTGAATGGTCATCGGTCTGTCAGAATCAGTAAATGGTTATCGCTCTGTCAGACTCGGTGAATGGTTATTGCTCTGTCAGACTCACTGAATGGTTATCGCTCTGTCAGACTCAGTAAATGGTCATCGCTCTGTCAGGCTCAGTAAATGGTTTTCGCCACTGTCAGACTCAGTTAATGGTTTTGACTTTGTCAGACTCAGTTACTGGTTTAAACTTTGTCAGACTCAGTTAATGATTATTGCTCTGTCAGACTCAGTAAATGGTCATCGCTCTGTCAGACTCAGTAAATGGTTATCGCTCTGTCAGACTCAGTGAATGGTTATCGCTCTGTCAGACTCAGTGAATGGTTATCACTCTGTCAGACTCCGACATGGTTTTCGCTCTGTCAGACTCAGTAAATGGTCATCACTCTGTCAGACTCAGTGAATGGTTAGTGCTCTGTCAGACTCAGTGAATGGTTATCACTCTGTCAGACTGAGTGTATGGTTTTCACTCTGTCAGGCTCAGTAAATGTTTATCGCTCTGTCAGAATCAGTAAATGGTTATCGCTCTGTCAGACTCCGACAATTATTTTCGCTCTGTCAGACTCAGTGAATGGTTATCGCTCTGTCAGACTCAGTGAATGGTTATCGCCACTGTCAGACTCAGTTAATGGTTTTCACTTTGTCAGACTAAGTTACTGGTTTAAACTTTGTCAGACTCAGTTAATGGTTATCGCTCTGTCAGACTCAGTGAATGGATATCGCTCTGTCAGACTCAGTAAATGGATATCGCTCTGTCAGACTCAGTGAATGGTTATCGCTCTGTCAGACTCAGTGAATGGTTATCACTCTGTCAGACTCAGTAAATGGTTATCAATCTGTCAGACTGAGTGAATGGTTATGCCTCTGTCAGGCTCAGTAAATGTTTATCACTCTGTCAGATTCAGTAAATGGTTATCACTCTGACAGACTCCGACAATGGTTTTCGCTCTGTCAGACTCAGTAAGTGGTCATCACTCTGTCAGACTCAGTGAATGGTCATCATTCTGTCAGGCTCAGTAAATGTTTATCACTCTGTCAGACTCAATGAATGGTTATCGATCTGTCAGACTGAGTAAATGGTCATCGCTCTCTCAGACTCAGTAAATGGTTAGCCCACTGTCAGACTCAGTGATTGATTATCGCTCTGTCAGACTCAGTGAATGGTTATCATTCTGTCAGACGCAATGATTTGTTATCGCTCTGTCAGACTCAGTGAATGATCATCGCTCTGTCAGTCTGAGTGAATGGTTAGCGCTCTTTCAGGATCAGTGAATGGTTATCATTCTGTCAGACTCAGTGAATGGTTATCGCTCTGTCAGACTCAGTGAATGGTTATCACTCTGTCAGACTCAGTAAATGGTTATCACTCTGTCAGACTCAGTGAATGGTTATCACTCTGTCAGACTCAGTGAAACGTTATCGCTCTGTCAGACTCAGTGAATGGTTATCACTCTGTCAGTCTCAGTGAATGGTTATCACTCTGTCAGACTCAGTGAATGGTTATCACTTTGTCAGACTCAGTGAATGGTTATCACTCTGTCAGACTCAGTGAATGGTTATCACTCTGTCAGACTCAGTGAAACGTTATCGCTCTGTCAGTCTCAGTGAATGGTTATCACTCTGTCAGACTCAGTGAATCGTTATCGCTCTGTCAGTCTCAGTTAATGGTTATCACTCTGTCAGACTCAGTGAAACGTTATCGCTCTGTCAGGCTCAGTGAATGGATATCGCTCTGTCAGACTCAGTGAATGGTTATCACTCTGTCAGACTCAGTTAATGGTTATCGCTGTGTCAGACTCACTGAATGGTTATCGCTCTGTCAGACCCAGTAAATGGTTATCGCTCTGTCTGACACAGTTATCGCTCTGTCAGACTCAGTAAATGTTTATCGCTCTGAAGGAATCAGTAAATGGTTATCGCTCTGTCAGACTGCGACAATGGTTTTCGCCATGTCAGGCTCAGTAAATGGTTATCACTCTGTCAGACTGAGTGAATGGTTATCACTCTGTCAGACTGAGTGAATCGTTACCGCTCTGTCAGACTCAGTGAATCGTTATCGCTCTGTCAGACTCAGTGAATGTTAATCGTTCTGTCAGACTCAGTGAATGGTTAGCGCTCTGTCAGACTCAGTGAATGGTTATCACTCTGTCAGACTTAGTGAATGGTTATTTCTCTGTCAGACTCTGTGAATGGTTATCGCTCTGTCAGACTCAGTGAATGGTTATCGCTCTGTCAGACTCAGTGAGTGGTTAGCGCTCTGTCAGACTCAGTGAATGTTATCGCTCTGTCAGACTTAGTGATTGGTTAGCGCTCTGTCAGACTCAGTAAATGGTTATCGTTCTGTCAGACTCAGTGAATGGTCATCGGTCTGTCAGAATCAGTAAATGGTTATCGCTCTGTCAGACTCGGTGAATGGTTATTGCTCTGTCAGACTCACTGAATGGTTATCGCTCTGTCAGACTCAGTAAATGGTCATCGCTCTGTCAGGCTCAGTAAATGGTTTTCGCCACTGTCAGACTCAGTTAATGGTTTTGACTTTGTCAGACTCAGTTACTGGTTTAAACTTTGTCAGACTCAGTTAATGATTATTGCTCTGTCAGACTCAGTAAATGGTCATCGCTCTGTCAGACTCAGTAAATGGTTATCGCTCTGTCAGACTCAGTGAATGGTTATCGCTCTGTCAGACTCAGTGAATGGTTATCACTCTGTCAGACTCCGACATGGTTTTCGCTCTGTCAGACTCAGTAAATGGTCATCACTCTGTCAGACTCAGTGAATGGTTAGTGCTCTGTCAGACTCAGTGAATGGTTATCGCTCTGTCAGACTCAGTAAATGGTTATCACTCTGTCAGACTCAGTAAATGGTTAGCGCCACTGTCAGACTCAATTAATGGTTTTGACTTTGTCAGACTCAGTTAATGGTTATCGCTCTGTCAGACTCAGTAAATGGATATCGCTGTGTCAGTCTCAGTGAATGGTCATCACTCTGTCAGACTCAGTGAATGGTTATCGCTCTGTCAGACTCAGTAAATGGTTATCGCTCTGTCAGACTCAGTAAATGGTTCTCACTCTGTCAGACTGAGTGAATGGTTATCACTCTGTCAGACTCAGTGAATGGATATCGCTCTGTCAGACTCAGTGAATGGTTATCACTCTGTCAGACTCAGTGAATGGATATCGTTTTGTCAGACTCAGTGTATGGTTTTCACTCTGACATATTCAGTGAATGGTTATCACTCTGTCTGAATAAGTAAATGGTTATCACTCTGTCAGACTCACTGAATGGTTATCGGTTTGTCAGACTCAGAGAATGGTTATTACTCTGTCAGACTCAGTGAATGTTTAGCGCTCTGTCAGACTCACTGAATGGTTAGCGCTCTGTCAGACTCACTGACTGGTTATCGGTCTGTCAGGCTCAGTGAATGGTTATCACTCTGTCAGACTCAGTGAATGGTTATCACTCTGTCAGACTCAGTGAATCGTTACCGCTCTGTCAGACTGAGTAAATGGTCATCGCTCACTCAGACTCAGTAAATGGTTATGTCACTGTCAGGCTCAATGATTGGGTATCGCTCTGTCAGACTCAGTGAATCGTTATCGCTCTGTCAGACTCAGTAAATGGTCATCGCCCTGTAAGACTCAGTGAATCGTTATTGCTCTCTCAGACTCACTGAATGGTTATCGCTCTGTCAGACTCAGTGAATCGTTATCGCTCTCTCAGACTCAGTGAATGGTTATCACTCTGTCAGACTGAGGGAATGGTTGTAGCTCTGTCAGTCTCAGTAAATGGTTTTCACTCTGTCAAATTCAGTGAATGATTATCACTCTGTCAGACTCAGTAAATGGTTATCACTCTGTCAGACTCAGTGATTGGTTATCGCTCTGTCAGACTGAGTAAATGGTCATCGCTCACTCAGACTCAGTGAATGGTTATGTCACTGTCAGGCTCAATGATTGGGTATCGCTCTGTCAGACTCAGTGAATCGTTATCGCTCTGTCAGACTCAGTAAATGGTCATCGCCCTGTAAGACTCGGTGAATGGTTATCGCTCTGTCAGACTCAGTGAATGGTTATCACTCTGTCAGACTGAGTGTATGGTTTTCACTCTGTCAGGCTCAGTAAATGTTTATCGCTCTGTCAGAATCAGTAAATGGTTATCGCTCTGTCAGACTCCGACAATTATTTTCGCTCTGTCAGACTCAGCGAATGGTTATCGCTCTGTCAGACTCAGTGAATGGTTATCGCCACTGTCAGACTCAGTTAATGGTTTTCACTTTGTCAGACTAAGTTACTGGTTTAAACTTTGTCAGACTCAGTTAATGGTTATCGCTCTGTCAGACTCAGTGAATGGATATCGCTCTGTCAGACTCAGTAAATGGATATCGCTCTGTCAGACTCAGTGAATGGTTATCGCTCTGTCAGACTCAGTGAATGGTTATCACTCTGTCAGACTCAGTAAATGGTTATCAATCTGTCAGACTGAGTGAATGGTTATGCCTCTGTCAGGCTCAGTAAATGTTTATCACTCTGTCAGATTCAGTAAATGGTTATCACTCTGACAGACTCCGACAATGGTTTTCGCTCTGTCAGACTCAGTAAGTGGTCATCACTCTGTCAGACTCAGTGAATGGTCATCATTCTGTCAGGCTCAGTAAATGTTTATCACTCTGTCAGACTCAATGAATGGTTATCGATCTGTCAGACTGAGTAAATGGTCATCGCTCTCTCAGACTCAGTAAATGGTTAGCCCACTGTCAGACTCAGTGATTGATTATCGCTCTGTCAGACTCAGTGAATGGTTATCATTCTGTCAGACGCAATGATTTGTTATCGCTCTGTCAGACTCAGTGAATGATCATCGCTCTGTCAGTCTGAGTGAATGGTTAGCGCTCTTTCAGGATCAGTGAATGGTTATCATTCTGTCAGACTCAGTGAATGGTTATCGCTCTGTCAGACTCAGTGAATGGTTATCACTCTGTCAGACTCAGTAAATGGTTATCACTCTGTCAGACTCAGTGAATGGTTATCACTCTGTCAGACTCAGTGAAACGTTATCGCTCTGTCAGACTCAGTGAATGGTTATCACTCTGTCAGTCTCAGTGAATGGTTATCACTCTGTCAGACTCAGTGAATGGTTATCACTTTGTCAGACTCAGTGAATGGTTATCACTCTGTCAGACTCAGTGAATGGTTATCACTCTGTCAGACTCAGTGAAACGTTATCGCTCTGTCAGTCTCAGTGAATGGTTATCACTCTGTCAGACTCAGTGAAACGTTATCGCTCTGTCAGTCTCAGTTAATGGTTATCACTCTGTCAGACTCAGTGAAACGTTATCGCTCTGTCAGGCTCAGTGAATGGTTATCGCTCTGTCTGACACAGTTATCGCTCTGTCAGACTCAGTAAATGTTTATCGCTCTGAAGGAATCAGTAAATGGTTATCGCTCTGTCAGACTGCGACAATGGTTTTCGCCATGTCAGGCTCAGTAAATGGTTATCACTCTGTCAGACTGAGTGAATGGTTATCACTCTGTCAGACTGAGTGAATCGTTACCGCTCTGTCAGACTCAGTGAATCGTTATCGCTCTGTCAGACTCAGTGAATGTTAATCGTTCTGTCAGACTCAGTGAATGGTTAGCGCTCTGTCAGACTCAGTGAATGGTTATCACTCTGTCAGACTTAGTGAATGGTTATTTCTCTGTCAGACTCTGTGAATGGTTATCGCTCTGTCAGACTCAGTGAATGGTTATCGCTCTGTCAGACTCAGTGAGTGGTTAGCGCTCTGTCAGACTCAGTGAATGTTATCGCTCTGTCAGACTTAGTGATTGGTTAGCGCTCTGTCAGACTCAGTAAATGGTTATCGTTCTGTCAGACTCAGTGAATGGTCATCGGTCTGTCAGAATCAGTAAATGGTTATCGCTCTGTCAGACTCGGTGAATGGTTATTGCTCTGTCAGACTCACTGAATGGTTATCGCTCTGTCAGACTCAGTAAATGGTCATCGCTCTGTCAGGCTCAGTAAATGGTTTTCGCCACTGTCAGACTCAGTTAATGGTTTTGACTTTGTCAGACTCAGTTACTGGTTTAAACTTTGTCAGACTCAGTTAATGATTATTGCTCTGTCAGACTCAGTAAATGGTCATCGCTCTGTCAGACTCAGTAAATGGTTATCGCTCTGTCAGACTCAGTGAATGGTTATCGCTCTGTCAGACTCAGTGAATGGTTATCACTCTGTCAGACTCCGACATGGTTTTCGCTCTGTCAGACTCAGTAAATGGTCATCACTCTGTCAGACTCAGTGAATGGTTAGTGCTCTGTCAGACTCAGTGAATGGTTATCGCTCTGTCAGACTCAGTAAATGGTTATCACTCTGTCAGACTCAGTAAATGGTTAGCGCCACTGTCAGACTCAATTAATGGTTTTGACTTTGTCAGACTCAGTTAATGGTTATCGCTCTGTCAGACTCAGTAAATGGATATCGCTGTGTCAGTCTCAGTGAATGGTCATCACTCTGTCAGACTCAGTGAATGGTTATCGCTCTGTCAGACTCAGTAAATGGTTATCGCTCTGTCAGACTCAGTGAATGGTTATCACTCTGTCAGACTCAGTGAATGGATATCGCTCTGTCAGACTCAGTGAATGGTTATCACTCTGTCAGACTCAGTGAATGGATATCGTTTTGTCAGACTCAGTGTATGGTTTTCACTCTGACATATTCAGTGAATGGTTATCACTCTGTCTGAATAAGTAAATGGTTATCACTCTGTCAGACTCACTGAATGGTTATCGCTCTGTCAGACTCAGTGAATGGTTATTACTCTGTCAGACTCAGTGAATGTTGAGCGCTCTGTCAGACTCACTGAATGGTTAGCGCTCTGTCAGACTCACTGACTGGTTATCGGTCTGTCAGGCTCAGTGAATGGTTATCACTCTGTCAGACTCAGTGAATGGTTATCACTCTGTCAGACTCAGTAAATGGTTATCACTCTGTCAGACTCAGTGATTGGTTATCGCTCTGTCAGACTGAGTAAATGGTCATCGCTCACTCAGACTCAGTAAATGGTTATGTCACTGTCAGGCTCAATGATTGGGTATCGCTCTGTCAGACTCAGTGAATCGTTATCGCTCTGTCAGACTCAGTAAATGGTCATCGCCCTGTAAGACTCGGTGAATGGTTATCGCTCTGTCAGACTCAGTGAATGGTTATCACTCTGTCAGACTGAGTGTATGGTTTTCACTCTGTCAGGCTCAGTAAATGTTTATCGCTCTGTCAGAATCAGTAAATGGTTATCGCTCTGTCAGACTCCGACAATTATTTTCGCTCTGTGAGACTCAGTGAATGGTTATCGCTCTGTCAGACTCAGTGAATGGTTATCGCCACTGTCAGACTCAGTTAATGGTTTTCACTTTGTCAGACTAAGTTACTGGTTTAAACTTTGTCAGACTCAGTTAATGGTTATCGCTCTGTCAGACTCAGTGAATGGATATCGCTCTGTCAGACTCAGTAAATGGATATCGCTCTGTCAGACTCAGTGAATGGTTATCGCTCTGTCAGACTCAGTGAATGGTTATCACTCTGTCAGACTCAGTAAATGGTTATCAATCTGTCAGACTGAGTGAATAGTTATGCCTCTGTCAGGCTCAGTAAATGTTTATCACTCTGTCAGATTCAGTAAATGGTTATTACTCTGACAGACTCCGACAATGGTTTTCGCTCTGTCAGACTCAGTAAGTGGTCATCACTCTGTCAGACTCAGTGAATGGTCATCATTCTGTCAGGCTCAGTAAATGTTTATCACTCTGTCAGACTCAATGAATGGTTATCGATCTGTCAGACTGAGTAAATGGTCATCGCTCTCTCAGACTCAGTAAATGGTTAGCCCACTGTCAGACTCAGTGATTGATTATCGCTCTGTCAGACTCAGTGAATGGTTATCATTCTGTCAGACGCAATGATTTGTTATCGCTCTGTCAGACTCAGTGAATGATCATCGCTCTGTCAGTCTGAGTGAATGGTTAGCGCTCTTTCAGGATCAGTGAATGGTTATCATTCTGTCAGACTCAGTGAATGGTTATCGCTCTGTCAGACTCAGTGAATGGTTATCACTCTGTCAGACTCAGTAAATGGTTATCACTCTGTCAGACTCAGTGAATGGTTATCACTCTGTCAGACTCAGTGAAACGTTATCGCTCTGTCAGACTCAGTGAATGGTTATCACTCTGTCAGACTCAGTGAATGGTTATCACTCTGTCAGACTCAGTGAATGGTTATCACTTTGTCAGACTCAGTGAATGGTTATCACTCTGTCAGACTCAGTGAATGGTTATCACTCTGTCAGACTCAGTGAAACGTTATCGCTCTGTCAGTCTCAGTGAATGGTTATCACTCTGTCAGACTCAGTGAAACGTTATCGCTCTGTCAGTCTCAGTTAATGGTTATCACTCTGTCAGACTCAGTGAAACGTTATCGCTCTGTCAGGCTCAGTGAATGGATATCGCTCTGTCAGACTCAGTGAATGGTTATCACTCTGTCAGACTCAGTTAATGGTTATCGCTGTGTCAGACTCACTGAATGGTTATCGCTCTGTCAGACCCAGTAAATGGTTATCGCTCTGTCTGACACAGTTATCGCTCTGACAGACTCAGTAAATGTTTATCGCTCTGAAGGAATCAGTAAATGGTTATCGCTCTGTCAGACTGCGACAATGGTTTTCGCCATGTCAGGCTCAGTAAATGGTTATCACTCTGTCAGACTGAGTGAATGGTTATCACTCTGTCAGACTGAGTGAATCGTTACCGCTCTGTCAGACTCAGTGAATCGTTATCGCTCTGTCAGACTCAGTGAATGTTAATCGTTCTGTCAGACTCAGTGAATGGTTAGCGCTCTGTCAGACTCAGTGAATGGTTATCACTCTGTCAGACTTAGTGAATGGTTATTTCTCTGTCAGACTCTGTGAATGGTTATCGCTCTGTCAGACTCAGTGAATGGTTATCGCTCTGTCAGACTCAGTGAGTGGTTAGCGCTCTGTCAGACTCAGTGAATGTTATCGCTCTGTCAGACTTAGTGATTGGTTAGCGCTCTGTCAGACTCAGTAAATGGTTATCGTTCTGTCAGACTCAGTGAATGGTCATCGGTCTGTCAGAATCAGTAAATGGTTATCGCTCTGTCAGACTCGGTGAATGGTTATTGCTCTGTCAGACTCACTGAATGGTTATCGCTCTGTCAGACTCAGTAAATGGTCATCGCTCTGTCAGGCTCAGTAAATGGTTTTCGCCACTGTCAGACTCAGTTAATGGTTTTGACTTTGTCAGACTCAGTTACTGGTTTAAACTTTGTCAGACTCAGTTAATGATTATTGCTCTGTCAGACTCAGTAAATGGTCATCGCTCTGTCAGACTCAGTAAATGGTTATCGCTCTGTCAGACTCAGTGAATGGTTATCGCTCTGTCAGACTCAGTGAATGGTTATCACTCTGTCAGACTCCGACATGGTTTTCGCTCTGTCAGACTCAGTAAATGGTCATCACTCTGTCAGACTCAGTGAATGGTTAGTGCTCTGTCAGACTCAGTGAATGGTTATCGCTCTGTCAGACTCAGTAAATGGTTATCACTCTGTCAGACTCAGTAAATGGTTAGCGCCACTGTCAGACTCAATTAATGGTTTTGACTTTGTCAGACTCAGTTAATGGTTATCGCTCTGTCAGACTCAGTAAATGGATATCGCTGTGTCAGTCTCAGTGAATGGTCATCACTCTGTCAGACTCAGTGAATGGTTATCGCTCTGTCAGACTCAGTAAATGGTTATCGCTCTGTCAGACTCAGTGAATGGTTATCACTCTGTCAGACTCAGTGAATGGATATCGCTCTGTCAGACTCAGTGAATGGTTATCACTCTGTCAGACTCAGTGAATGGATATCGTTTTGTCAGACTCAGTGTATGGGTTTCACTCTGACATATTCAGTGAATGGTTATCACTCTGTCTGAATAAGTAAATGGTTATCACTCTGTCAGACTCACTGAATGGTTATCGGTTTGTCAGACTCAGAGAATGGTTATTACTCTGTCAGACTCAGTGAATGTTGAGCGCTCTGTCAGACTCACTGAATGGTTATCGGTCTGTCAGGCTCAGTGAATGGTTATCACTCTGTCAGACTCAGTGAATGGTTATCACTCTGTCAGACTCAGTAAATGGTTATCACTCTGTCAGACTCAGTGATTGGTTATCGCTCTGTCAGACTGAGTAAATGGTCATCGCTCACTCAGACTCAGTAAATGGTTATGTCACTGTCAGGCTCAATGATTGGGTATCGCTCTGTCAGACTCAGTGAATCGTTATCGCTCTGTCAGACTCAGTAAATGGTCATCGCCCTGTAAGACTCGGTGAATGGTTATCGCTCTGTCAGACTCAGTGAATGGTTATCGCTCTGTCAGACTCAGTGAATGGATATCGCTCTGTCAGACTCAGTAAATGGATATCGCTCTGTCAGACTCAGTGAATGGTTATCGCTCTGTCAGACTCAGTGAATGGTTATCACTCTGTCAGACTCAGTAAATGGTTATCAATCTGTCAGACTGAGTGAATGGTTATGCCTCTGTCAGGCTCAGTAAATGTTTATCATTCTGTCAGATTCAGTAAATGGTTATCACTCTGACAGACTCCGACAATGGTTTTCGCTCTGTCAGACTCAGTAAGTGGTCATCACTCTGTCAGACTCAGTGAATGGTCATCATTCTGTCAGGCTCAGTAAATGTTTATCACTCTGTCAGACTCAATGAATGGATATCGATCTGTCAGACTGAGTAAATGGTCATCGCTCTCTCAGACTCAGTAAATGGTTAGCCCACTGTCAGACTCAGTGATTGATTATCGCTCTGTCAGACTCAGTGAATGGTTATCATTCTGTCAGACGCAATGATTTGTTATCGCTCTGTCAGACTCAGTGAATGATCATCGCTCTGTCAGTCTGAGTGAATGGTTAGCGCTCTTTCAGGATCAGTGAATGGTTATCATTCTGTCAGACTCAGTGAATGGTTATCGCTCTGTCAGACTCAGTGAATGGTTATCACTCTGTCAGACTCAGTAAATGGTTATCACTCTGTCAGACTCAGTGAATGGTTATCACTCTGTCAGACTCAGTGAAACGTTATCGCTCTGTCAGACTCAGTGAATGGTTATCACTCTGTCAGACTCAGTGAATGGTTATCACTCTGTCAGACTCAGTGAATGGTTATCACTTTGTCAGACTCAGTGAATGGTTATCACTCTGTCAGACTCAGTGAATGGTTATCACTCTGTCAGACTCAGTGAAACGTTATCGCTCTGTCAGTCTCAGTGAATGGTTATCACTCTGTCAGACTCAGTGAAACGTTATCGCTCTGTCAGTCTCAGTTAATGGTTATCACTCTGTCAGACTCAGTGAAACGTTATCGCTCTGTCAGGCTCAGTGAATGGATATCGCTCTGTCAGACTCAGTGAATGGTTATCACTCTGTCAGACTCAGTTAATGGTTATCGCTGTGTCAGACTCACTGAATGGTTATCGCTCTGTCAGACCCAGTAAATGGTTATCGCTCTGTCTGACACCGTTATCGCTCTGTCAGACTCAGTAAATGTTTATCGCTCTGAAGGAATCAGTAAATGGTTATCGCTCTGTCAGACTGCGACAATGGTTTTCGCCATGTCAGGCTCAGTAAATGGTTATCACTCTGTCAGACTGAGTGAATGGTTATCACTCTGTCAGACTGAGTGAATCGTTACCGCTCTGTCAGACTCAGTGAATCGTTATCGCTCTGTCAGACTCAGTGAATGTTAATCGTTCTGTCAGACTCAGTGAATGGTTAGCGCTCTGTCAGACTCAGTGAATGGTTATCACTCTGTCAGACTTAGTGAATGGTTATTTCTCTGTCAGACTCTGTGAATGGTTATCGCTCTGTCAGACTCAGTGAATGGTTATCGCTCTGTCAGACTCAGTGAATGTTATCGCTCTGTCAGACTCAGTGATTGGTTAGCGCTCTGTCAGACTCAGTAAATGGTTATCGTTCTGTCAGACTCAGTGAATGGTCATCGGTCTGTCAGAATCAGTAAATGGTTATCGCTCTGTCAGACCCGGTGAATGGTTATTGCTCTGTCAGACTCACTGAATGGTTATCGCTCTGTCAGACTCAGTAAATGGTCATCGCTCTGTCAGGCTCAGTAAATGGTTTTCGCCACTGTCAGACTCAGTTAATGGTTTTGACTTTGACAGACTCAGTTACTGGTTTAAACTTTGTCAGACTCAGTTAATGATTATTGCTCTGTCAGACTCAGTAAATGGTCATCGCTCTGTCAGACTCAGTAAATGGTTATCGCTCTGTCAGACTCAGTGAATGGTTATCGCTCTGTCAGACTCAGTGAATGGTTATCACTCTGTCAGACTCCAACATGGTTTTCGCTCTGTCAGACTCAGTAAATGGTCATCACTCTGTCAGACTCAGTGAATGGTTAGTGCTCTGTCAGACTCAGTGAATGGTTATCGCTCTGTCAGACTCAGTAAATGGATATCGCTGTGTCAGTCTCAGTGAATGGTCATCACTCTGTCAGACTCAGTGAATGGTTATCGCTCTGTCAGACTCAGTAAATGGTTATCGCTCTGTCAGACTCAGTGAATGGTTATCACTCTGTCAGACTCAGTGAATGGATATCGCTCTGTCAGACTCAGTGAATGGTTATCACTCTGTCAGACTCAGTGAATTGATATCGTTTTGTCAGACTCAGTGTATGGTTTTCACTCTGACATATTCAGTGAATGGTTATCACTCTGTCTGAATAAGTAAATGGTTATCACTCTGTCAGACTCACTGAATGGTTAGCGCTCTGTCAGACTCACTGACTGGTTATCGGTCTGTCAGACTCAGTGAATGGTTATCACTCTGTCAGACTCAGTGAATGGTTATCACCTTGTCAGACTCAGTAAATGGTTATCGCTCTGTCAGACTCACTGAATGTTTATCGGTCTGTCAGACTCAGTGAATGGTTAGCGCTCTGTCAGACTCACGGAATGGTTATCGCTCTGTCAGAGTCAGTTAATGGTTATCGCTCTGTCAGACACAGTGAATGGTTATCACTCTGTCAGACTCAGCAAATGGTTATCGGTCTGTTAGACTCAGTAAATGTTTATCGTTCTGTCAGACTCAGTGAATGGTTATCGTTCTGTCAGACACAGTGAATGGTTATCACTCTGTCAGACTCACTGAATGGTTATCGCTCTGTCAGACTCAGTTAATGGTTATCGTTCTGTCAGACTCAGTGAATGGTTATCGTTCTGTCAGACACAGTGAATGGTTATCGCTCTGTCAGACTCAGTGAATGGTTATCACTCTGTCAGACTCAGTGAATGGTTATCGCTCTGTCAGACTCAGCAAATGGTTATCGTTCTGTCAGACTCAGTTGATGGTTATCGCTCTGTCAGACACAGTGAATGGTTATCACCCTGTCAGACTCAGTGAATTGTTATCACTCTGGCAGACTCAGTGAATAGTTATCGCTCTGTCAGACTCAGCAAATGGTTATCGTTCTGTCAGACTCAGTTGATGGTTATCGCTCTGTCAGACACAGTGAATGGTTATCGCTCTGTCAGACACAGTGAATGGTTATCGCTCTGTCAGACTCAGTGAATGGTTATCACACTGTCAGACTCAGTGATTGGCTATCGCTCTGTCAGACTCAATGAATGGTTTTCGCTCTGTCAGACTCAGCAAATGGTTATCGTTCTGTCAGACTCAGTTGATGGTCATCGCTCAGTCAGACTCGGTGAATGGTTATCACTCTGTCAGACTCAGTGAATGGTTATCGCTCTGTCAGACACAGTGAATGGTTATCACTCTGGCAGACTCGGTGAATGGTTATCACTCTGTCAGACTCGGTGAATGGTTATCACTCTGTCAGACTCAGTAAATGGTTATCACTCTGTCAGACTCAGTGAATGGTTATCACTCTGTCAGACTCAGTGAAACGTTATCGCTCTGTCAGACTCAGTGAATGGTTATCACTCTGTCAGACTCAGTGAATGGTTATCACTCTGTCAGACTCAGTGAATGGTTATCACTTTGTCAGACTCAGTGAATGGTTATCACTCTGTCAGACTCAGTGAATGGTTATCACTCTGTCAGACTCAGTGAAACGTTATCGCTCTGTCAGTCTCAGTGAATGGTTATCACTCTGTCAGACTCAGTGAAACGTTATCGCTCTGTCAGTCTCAGTTAATGGTTATCACTCTGTCAGACTCAGTGAAACGTTATCGCTCTGTCAGGCTCAGTGAATGGATATCGCTCTGTCAGACTCAGTGAATGGTTATCACTCTGTCAGACTCAGTTAATGGTTATCGCTGTGTCAGACTCACTGAATGGTTATCGCTCTGTCAGACCCAGTAAATGGTTATCGCTCTGTCTGACACCGTTATCGCTCTGTCAGACTCAGTAAATGTTTATCGCTCTGAAGGAATCAGTAAATGGTTATCGCTCTGTCAGACTGCGACAATGGTTTTCGCCATGTCAGGCTCAGTAAATGGTTATCACTCTGTCAGACTGAGTGAATGGTTATCACTCTGTCAGACTGAGTGAATCGTTACCGCTCTGTCAGACTCAGTGAATCGTTATCGCTCTGTCAGACTCAGTGAATGTTAATCGTTCTGTCAGACTCAGTGAATGGTTAGCGCTCTGTCAGACTCAGTGAATGGTTATCACTCTGTCAGACTTAGTGAATGGTTATTTCTCTGTCAGACTCTGTGAATGGTTATCGCTCTGTCAGACTCAGTGAATGGTTATCGCTCTGTCAGACTCAGTGAATGTTATCGCTCTGTCAGACTCAGTGATTGGTTAGCGCTCTGTCAGACTCAGTAAATGGTTATCGTTCTGTCAGACTCAGTGAATGGTCATCGGTCTGTCAGAATCAGTAAATGGTTATCGCTCTGTCAGACCCGGTGAATGGTTATTGCTCTGTCAGACTCACTGAATGGTTATCGCTCTGTCAGACTCAGTAAATGGTCATCGCTCTGTCAGGCTCAGTAAATGGTTTTCGCCACTGTCAGACTCAGTTAATGGTTTTGACTTTGACAGACTCAGTTACTGGTTTAAACTTTGTCAGACTCAGTTAATGATTATTGCTCTGTCAGACTCAGTAAATGGTCATCGCTCTGTCAGACTCAGTAAATGGTTATCGCTCTGTCAGACTCAGTGAATGGTTATCGCTCTGTCAGACTCAGTGAATGGTTATCACTCTGTCAGACTCCAACATGGTTTTCGCTCTGTCAGACTCAGTAAATGGTCATCACTCTGTCAGACTCAGTGAATGGTTAGTGCTCTGTCAGACTCAGTGAATGGTTATCGCTCTGTCAGACTCAGTAAATGGATATCGCTGTGTCAGTCTCAGTGAATGGTCATCACTCTGTCAGACTCAGTGAATGGTTATCGCTCTGTCAGACTCAGTAAATGGTTATCGCTCTGTCAGACTCAGTGAATGGTTATCACTCTGTCAGACTCAGTGAATGGATATCGCTCTGTCAGACTCAGTGAATGGTTATCACTCTGTCAGACTCAGTGAATTGATATCGTTTTGTCAGACTCAGTGTATGGTTTTCACTCTGACATATTCAGTGAATGGTTATCACTCTGTCTGAATAAGTAAATGGTTATCACTCTGTCAGACTCACTGAATGGTTAGCGCTCTGTCAGACTCACTGACTGGTTATCGGTCTGTCAGACTCAGTGAATGGTTATCACTCTGTCAGACTCAGTGAATGGTTATCACCTTGTCAGACTCAGTAAATGGTTATCGCTCTGTCAGACTCACTGAATGTTTATCGGTCTGTCAGACTCAGTGAATGGTTAGCGCTCTGTCAGACTCACGGAATGGTTATCGCTCTGTCAGAGTCAGTTAATGGTTATCGCTCTGTCAGACACAGTGAATGGTTATCACTCTGTCAGACTCAGCAAATGGTTATCGGTCTGTTAGACTCAGTAAATGTTTATCGTTCTGTCAGACTCAGTGAATGGTTATCGTTCTGTCAGACACAGTGAATGGTTATCACTCTGTCAGACTCACTGAATGGTTATCGCTCTGTCAGACTCAGTTAATGGTTATCGTTCTGTCAGACTCAGTGAATGGTTATCGTTCTGTCAGACACAGTGAATGGTTATCGCTCTGTCAGACTCAGTGAATGGTTATCACTCTGTCAGACTCAGTGAATGGTTATCGCTCTGTCAGACTCAGCAAATGGTTATCGTTCTGTCAGACTCAGTTGATGGTTATCGCTCTGTCAGACACAGTGAATGGTTATCACCCCGTCAGACTCAGTGAATTGTTATCACTCTGGCAGACTCAGTGAATAGTTATCGCTCTGTCAGACTCAGCAAATGGTTATCGTTCTGTCAGACTCAGTTGATGGTTATCGCTCTGTCAGACACAGTGAATGGTTATCGCTCTGTCAGACACAGTGAATGGTTATCGCTCTGTCAGACTCAGTGAATGGTTATCACACTGTCAGACTCAGTGATTGGCTATCGCTCTGTCAGACTCAATGAATGGTTTTCGCTCTGTCAGACTCAGCAAATGGTTATCGTTCTGTCAGACTCAGTTGATGGTCATCGCTCAGTCAGACTCGGTGAATGGTTATCACTCTGTCAGACTCAGTGAATGGTTATCGCTCTGTCAGACACAGTGAATGGTTATCACTCTGGCAGACTCGGTGAATGGTTATCACTCTGTCAGACTCGGTGAATGGTTATCACTCTGTCAGACTCAGTGAATTGTTATCACTCTGGCAGACTCAGTGAATAGTTATCGCTCTGTCAGACTCAGCAAATGGTTATCGTTCTGTCAGACTCAGTTGATGGTTATCGCTCTGTCAGACACAGTGAATGGTTATCGCTCTGTCAGACACAGTGAATGGTTATCGCTCTGTCAGACTCAGTGAATGGTTATCACACTGTCAGACTCAGTGATTGGCTATCGCTCTGTCAGACTCAATGAATGGTTTTCGCTCTGTCAGACTCAGCAAATGGTTATCGTTCTGTCAGACTCAGTTGATGGTCATCGCTCAGTCAGACACAGTGAATGGTTATTGCTCTATCAGACACAGTTATCGTTTTGTCAGACTCAGTGAATGGTTTTCACTCTGACAGACTCAGTGAATGGCTAGCGCTCTGTCAGACTCAGTAAATGGTTATCGCTCTGTCAGACTCAGTAAATGTTTATCGCTGTGTCAGAATCAGTGAATGGTTATCGCTCTGTCAGTCTTAGTGAATGGATATCGCTCTGTCAGACTCAGTTACTGGTTTAAAGTTTGTCAGTCTCAGTTAATGGTTATCGCACTGTCAGACTCAGTAAATGGTTATCACTCTGTCAGTCTCAGTGAATGGATATCGCTCTGTCAGACTCAGTTACTGGTTTAAAGTTTGTCAGTCTCAGTGAATGGTTATCGCTCTGTCAGACTCAGTAAATGGTTATCACTCTGTCAGTCTCAGTAAATGGTTATCACTCTGTCAGTCTCAGTGAATGGATATCGCTCTGTCAGACTCAGTTACTGGTTTAAAGTTTGTCAGACTCAGTGAATGGTTATCGCACTGTCAGACTCAGTGAATGGTTATCACTCTGTCAGTCTCAGTGAATGGATATCGCTCTGTCAGACTCAGTTACTGGTTTAAAGTTTGTCAGACTCAGTGAATGGTTATCGCACTGTCAGACTCAGTAAATGGTTAACGCTCTGTCAGACTCAGTAAATGGTTATCGCTCTGTCAGACTCAGTGAATGGTTATCGCTCTGTCAGACTCAGTGAATGGATATCGCTCTGTCAGACTCAACAAATGGTTATCGCTCTATCAGACACGGTTATCGTTTTGTCAGACTCAGTGTATGGTTTTCACTCTGACAGACTCAGTGAATGGTTATCACTCTGTCTGAATAAGTAAATCGTTATCACTCTGTCAGACTCACTGAATGGTTATCGGTTTGTGAGACTCAGAGAATGGTTATCGCTCTGTCAGACTCAGTGAATGGTTATCACTCTGTCAGACTCAGTAAATGGTTATCACCTTGTCAGACTCAGTAAATGGTTATCGCTCTGTCAGACTCACTGAATGGTTATCGGTCTGTCAGACTCACTGAATGGTTAGCGCTCTGTCAGGCTCAGTAAAAGGTTATCGCTCTGTCTGAATCAGTAAATGGTTATCGCTCTGTCAGGCTCAGTAAATGGTTATCACTCTGTCAGGCTGAGTGAATGGTTATCACTCTGTCAGGCTCAGTAAATGATTATTGCTCTGTCTGAATCAGTAAATGGTTATTGCTCTGCCTGAATCTGTAAATGGTTATCGCTCTGTCAGACTCAGTGAATTGTTATCACTATATCAAATTTGGTAAGTGGTTATCGGTCTGAGGAGATAAGTAAATTGGAAGCACCATGGGGTGCACTTCCATTTTGTTTAAAATGAGACTCTGAAATACATTTTAAATAACTATAAGCAATGCTCCTTATTTATAGAATAGATTAGAATTCCTACAGTGCAGAAGGAGGACATTTGCCCTATACCCATAACCCCGTAACACCACCTAACCTGCACATCTTTGGTACTGTGGGAGGAAACCGGAGCACCCGGAGGAAACCCACGCAGACATGGGGCGAATGTGCAGACTCCGCACAGACAGTCACCCGAGGTCATAATTGAACCCTGGTCCCCGGTGCCGTGAGGCAGCAGTGCTTACCAATTATATATCTACCTTCAAAATATTTTCATGATGGTACACATAAGGGTTTAAAAAATTGTGTTAAATATTTTGAACTACCCTGCTGAATATAAACAGCAAATGTGAATTCACATAATGTTGATGCACTGCTGTGGGTGATTTTCATTGTATTGATGCTATATTTACTCGCTATAAATATGGCAGTCAATAAGGTTGCCCTTCTTTTGTCTATTGATATTATATTGCTTTCAGAGTCGCCAGGTATCAAATGATACCACCACAAAGTTCAACCGGATATCGCTCAAAGACCCAACAATCAGTCAGTTAGTTCAAGTTCAATAATGGTTTATTTACACACAAGGACAGTTTCTATCCTATTCTGTCCTATGGATTGGAACATTTACCTAAGTTTTTAATATATCACACATCCACAAAAATTCTAAGGGGGCACTACAACATTCAATCATACATTTTAATTTGTTTACACAAAAAGGGGAACCTCTAACTGTCCTTACATAAACGACACTTATGCTGCTATCTAATAACCAAAAGAACTTATATTACAGTACAAAATAAACAATAGCAGCATCACATTTCTACTTAAACTTATCACATTTACAGAAAATGCAACTTGTATTGAAAACCACAGAATTTATTAGTCAGAAAAAGGGTTCAAAAAGAGTGTGGGGTTTGTTGAAGTCTGAGAAAAGGGGCTCTGAGTGTGTATACTGGGGGGCGGGAGGCTCTCCTTTGCCATTTCCAAAGTCTGAGTGTCTGGATGACACTGCAAAGTATTGCTATAATCAATAGGGCTTCTACCGTGTAAGAAAGGGAATACCATTTTATAATATTATCACACCATGTGGTGGGTATCAGTGGCTGTTTCTATGTGTGGTGTAGTGTCCGGGCTAGGGGTATCGTGTTGGGTGGTCATGTTTAGGGCCTGTGTGGTGAAGGATATAGGGGCTGATAACGTGCGCAACTGTAGTGACTCAAATAAATGAATGCATGAAAGCTATTTAAGGAGAACAACCAATCTGGACTTCCGGGTGCGGCGATGACCAGCTGAGTCGCACGTTTCGGCAGCTCCCGGTGAAACGGACTTTTGGGCTCTTGATAGGAGCACCAACGGCAATTTTGACGGCTAAAAACACTGTGCGGTAAACCAGAAGGGAATCCCCCCTGGATACGGATGAAAAAAGGAGGAGAAAGTGGCCGGATTGCAGTGGATCCTTTAGAACAGCGGCAAGGAAGGCAAGCAAAAACCAAGATGGCGTCGGAAGGTGGCAGTTTAACATGGGGCCCTGAACAACAAGAGTTCTTGAAATGCTGTGTGGAAGAGCTCAAAAAGGAAATGAAGAAAGAGCTGTTGGCCCCGATACTACAGGCGATCGAAGGGCTAAAGGAGGAACAAAAGACCCAGGAGCGGGAGCTTCGGGTCGTGAAGGCAAAGGCATCCGAGAATGAGGACGACATACAGGGCCTGGTGGTGAAGACGGAGACGCATGAGGCACATCAGAAACGATGTGTGGAAAGGTTGGAGGCACTGGAGAACAACGCAAGGAGGAACAACCTGAGGATTCTTGGTCTTCCTGAAGGTGCGGAGGGATCGGGCATCGGGGCATATGTGAGCATGATGCTGCACTCATTAATGGGAGCGGAGGCCCTGGCGGGTCCGTTGGAGGTGGAGGGAGCATACCGAGTGATGGCGCGAGGACCGAGAGCAGGAGAAATTCCCAGGGCCATAGTGGTGAGATTCCTCCATTTTAAGGATAGAGAAATGGTCCTTAGATGGGCAAAGAAAACTCGGAGCAGTAAATGGGAGAACGCGGTGATCCGCGTTTATCAAGACTGGAGTGCGGACGTGGCGAGAAGGAGGGCGAGCTTTAATCGGGCCAAGGCGGTGCTTCATAAAAAGAAGATAAAATTTGGAATGCTGCAACCAGCAAGACTGTGGGTCACATATCGAGGGAGGCACCACTACTTTGAGACGGCGGATGAAGCGTGGACTTTTATTGTGGAAGAAAAACTGGAATGAGCGGGTTATTAAAAAGAACGTTTGAACAAAGTGGTGGGGCGAATGTGGGGGGCGAAGAGGGGGGTTAAAAAGGGGGGAAAGAGGAGTTTTATGTACTAATCCTGCGATGTGGTAACTTTTCTCTCTTCCACAGGTGGTGATGGGGGAGGAGGGGAGGTGGAGGAGATGGGGCGTTGGCCATTGGGGGCGGGGCCAAGGGAGAAGCGCGGGCTTGGTTCCCGCGCTATGATAATCATGGCGGGAATAGAGAAGCAGGAAGGAGGGGGCGTCGCACGGTGCGAGCCGAGGTCACGGAGGGAAGCCGAGGTCAGCCAGAGTTTGCTGACTTCTGGGAGCAACATGGGGGGAGTAATTACGCTAGCGGGGGATCTAGCGGGGGGGAAGGGTGGGAGGGGGGAATTACTGGGTTGCTGCTGCTGGGGAGAGGGGGGAGCTGGTATGGGAGGGGATGGGCGGGGGGGCACCGCCTGGGGGAGATACAGCTGTGTGGGAACCGGGTGAGGAGCTGGAAAAAGGGGATGGCTAATCGACAAGGGGGGGGTGTAGGAAGCCCCCCAACCCGGCTGATCACGTGGAACGTGAGAGGGCTGAACGGGCCGATAAAGAGGGCACGGGTACTCGCACACCTTAAGAAACTTAAGGCAGATGTGGTTATTTTACAGGAAACGCACCTGAAACTGATAGACCAGGTTAGGCTACGCAAAGGATGGGTGGGGCAGGTGTTCCATTCGGGGCTAGATGCGAAAAACAGGGGGGTGGCTATATTAGTGGGGAAGCGGGTAATGTTCGAGGCAAAGACTATAGTGGCGGATAACGGGGGCAGATACGTGATGGTGAGTGGCAAACTACAGGGGGAGACGGTGGTTTTGGTAAACGTATATGCCCCGAACTGAGATGACGCCAATTTTATGAGGCGGATGCTAGGACGCATTCCGGACCTAGAGATGGGAAAGCTGATAATGGGGGGAGATTTTAATACGGTGTTGGAACCAGGGCTGGATAGGTCGAATTCCAGGACTGGAAGGAGGCCGGCAGCAGCCAAGGTACTTAAAGATTTTATGGAGCAGATGGGAGGTGTAGACCCGTGGAGATTTAGCAGACCTAGGAGTAAGGAGTTCTCGTTTTTCTCCTATGTCCATAAAGTCTACTCGCGAATAGACTTTTTTGTGCTGGGAAGGGCATTGATCCCGAAGGTGAGGGGAACGGAGTATACGGCTATAGCCATTTCGGATCACGCTCCACACTGGGTAGACCTGGAGATAGGGGAGGAAACAGGAGGGCGCCCACCCTGGAGAATGGACATGGGACTAATGGCAGATGAGGGGGTGTGTCAAAGGGTGAGGGGGTGCATTGAAAAGTACTTGGAACTCAATGATAATGGGGAGGTCCAGGTGGGAGTGGTCTGGGAGGCGTTGAAGGCGGTGGTTAGAGGGGAGCTGATATCAATAAGGGCACATAAAGGGAAGCAGGAGAGTAAGGAACGGGAGCGGTTGCTGCAAGAACTTTTGAGGGTGGACAGACAATATGCGGAAGCACCGGAGGAGGGACTGTACAGGGAAAGGCAAAGGCTACATGTAGAATTTGACTTGCTGACTACGGGCACTGCAGAGGCACAATGGAGGAAGGCACAGGGTGGACAGTACGAATAAGGGGAGAAGGCGAGCAGGTTGCTGGCACACCAATTGAGGAAAAGGGGAGCAGCGAGGGAAATAGGGGGAGTGAGGGATGAGGAAGGAGAGATGGAGCGGGGAGCGGAGAGAGTGAATGGAGTGTTCAAGACATTTTATAAAAAATTATATGAAGCTCAACCCCCGGATGGGAGGGAGAGAATGATTGGCTTCTTGGATCGGCTGGAAATTCCCAAGGTGGAAGAGCAGGAAAGGGTGGGACTGGGAGCACAGATCGAGGTAGAAGAAGTGGTGAAAGGAATTAGGAGCATGCAGGCGGGAAAGGCCCCGGGACTGGATGGATTCCCAGTCGAATTCTATCGAAAATATGTGGACTTGCTCGCCCTGGTATTGACGAGGACCTTTAATGAGGCAAAGGAAAGGGGACAACTGCCCCCGACTATGTCTGAAGCAACGATATCGCTTCTCTTAAAGAAGGAAAAGGACCCACTACAATGCGGGTCCTATAGACCTATTTCCCTCCTAAATGTAGATGCCAAGGTCCTGGCCAAGGTAATGGCAATGAGAATAGAGGAATGTGTCCCGGGGGTGGTCCACGAGGACCAAACTGGGTTTGTGAAGGGGAGACAGCTGAACACGAATATACGGAGGTTGTTAGGGGTAATGATGATGGCCCCACCAGAGGGAGAAACGGAGATAGTAGTGGCGATGGATGCCGAAAAAGCATTTGATAGAGTGGAGTGGGATTATTTGTGGGAGGTGTTGAGGAGATTTGGTTTTGGAGAGGGGTATGTTAGATGGGTGCAGCTGTTGTATAGGGCCCCGATGGCGAGCGTGGTCACGAATGGACGGGGATCTGCATATTTTCGGCTCCATAGAGGGACAAGGCAGGGATGCCCTCTGTCCCCATTATTATTTGCACTGGCAATTGAGCCCCTGGCGATAGCGTTGAGGGGTTCCAAGAAGTGCAGGGGAGTACTTAGAGGAGGAGAAGAACACCGGGTATCTTTGTATGCGGACGATTTGCTACTATACGTGGCAGACCCGGCGGAGGGGATGCCAGAAATAATGCGGATACTTGGGGAGTTTGGGGATTTTTCAGGGTATAAATTGAACATGGGGAAAAGTGAGTTGTTTGTGGTGCATCCAGGGGAGCAGAGTAGAGAAATAGAGGACCTACCGTTGAGGAAGGTAACAAGGGACTTTCGTTACCTCGGGATCCAGATAGCCAAGAATTGGGGCACATTGCATAGGTTAAATTTAACGCGGTTGGTGGAACAAATGGAGGAGGATTTCAAGAGATGGGATATGGTATCCCTGTCACTGGCAGGGAGGGTGCAGGCGGTTAAGATGGTGGTCCTCCCGAGATTCCTCTTTGTGTTTCAGTGCCTCCCGGTGGTGATCACTAAGGCTTTTTTAAAAAGGATTGAAAAGAGCATCATGGGTTTTGTGTGGGCCGGGAAGACCCCGAGAGTGAGGAAGGGATTCTTACAGCGTAGCAGGGATAGGGGGGGGCTGGCACTACCGAGCCTAAGTGAGTATTATTGGGCCGCTAATATGTCAATGGTGAGTAAGTGGATGGGAGAGGAGGAGGGAGCGGCGTGGAAGAGATTAGAGAGGGCGTCCTGTAGGGGGACTAGCCTACAGGCTATGGTGACAGCCCCGTTGCCGTTCTCACCGAGGAACTACACCACAAGCCCGGTGGTGGTGGCTACCCTGAAGATTTGGGGACAGTGGAGACGGCATAGGGGAAAGACTGGAGCCTTGGGGGGGTCCCCGATAAGAAACAACCATAGGTTTGCCCCGGGGGGAATGGATGGGGGATATGGAATGTGGCAAAGAGCAGGAATAACGCAACTGAAAGATCTGTTTGTGGATGGGAAGTTCGCGAGTCTGGGAGCGCTGACCGAGAAATATGGGTTGCCCCAAGGGAATGCATTCAGGTATATGCAACTAAGGGCTTTTGAAAGGCAACAGGTGAGGGAATTCCCGCAGCTCCCGACACAAGAGGTGCAGGACAGAGTCATCTCAAAGACATGGGTGGGGGATGGTAAGGTGTCAGATATATATAGAGAAATGAGGGACGAAGGGGAGACTATGGTAGATGAACTAAAAGGGAAATGGGAAGAAGAGCTGGGGGAGGAGATCGAGGAGGGGCTGTGGGCAGATGCCCTAAGCAGGTTAAACTCGTCGTCCCATATGTTTTGGTCATGCCCGGCACTACAGGGGTTTTGGATGGGGGTGACAAAGGTGCTTTCAAAAGTAGTGGGGGTCCGGGTCGAACCAAGCTGGGTGTTGGCTATATTTGGGGTTGCACAAGAGCCGGGAGTGCAGGAGGCGAGAGAGGCCGATGTTTTGGCCTTTGCGTCCCTAGTAGCCCGGCGCAGGATATTGTTAATGTGGAAAGAAGCCAAGCCCCCGGGGGTGGAGACCTGGATAAATGACATGGCAGGGTTTATAAAGCTAGAGCGGATTAAGTTCGTTCTAAGGGGGTCGGCTCAAGGGTTCACCAGGCGGTGGCAACCGTTCGTCGAATACCTCGCAGAAAGATAGATGGAATAGAAAAAAGAAGGCAGCAGCAGCAGCCCAGGATCGGGTGGGGAGGGGGGGGGAGGGGGGGGGGGGGGGAGGGGGGTGTGGGGAGGAGGAACCAGAAGGACTCTCAGGGTTGTTAATATATACTGTATAATATGTATAGGTCGTTGCGAGAGATAATTATATATTGGACTGTTAAATTATATTTCTGGAGAGTGTTACTTGTGATAAGGCAGTTGCCAATTAGGGTTAGTTTTCATTTTTGTTATTTATTATTTATTCATTTTTTGTTCATAAAATAGGTCATTGTTATTTGTGTTGTTATAATATTGTGTAAAGGATGCACAATGTACTGTGTTGGTTGACCAAAAATTTTCAATAAAATATTTATATTAAAAAAAAGGAGAACAACCAATCTGAAGTAATGTATTTTTCTGCCTTTGGATCTGATATGATTTTCAAGGTTAAAGTATCTGTACTTTCATAACATTTCCCTTGAGACCCAATTTTTAATCATTTGTTTTAACATAGACCAGTGCTATTCTTCCTCTGTGTGGAAATAAAACTATAATGGGAGGGATCTTCCCACAAGAATAGGGATTAAATCATTTTGTGATATGTATTGAGTTGCACTGGTTCAATAACCTGGACTGTGTTGACTGAGCTGATCTCAGCTGTGCTAACGTGCTCCTATTAGCCTCTGTGCCTCAGACAGGAAGAAAGAGATTAGTCCACGATATGCAGCAGCTCCACACTAACCTTTGTCCAGACTTGGAATTTGGAACACGTTAGCATGCTATGAGCATTGGTGGCAACATTGTGTAACCCCAACCAATATGATTCTGTTTACTAAAATTAATGGATGAACAGGGTTCTCCAAATATTTGAAATTTTAGCAGAATTTCCCTCTGCCATTTTAGATCTATAAACTTATCTATAGTATCCAATTTTATTCATTTATGTGCTGTGGGCGCTGCTGACTAGGCCAGCATTTATTGCCCATCCCTAGTTGCCCTTCAGAAGGTGGTGGTGAGTTGCCTTCTTGAACTGCCAGGGAGTTCTAGGGATGTAGAGGAAAGGATGGCGAGGATGATCCTGGATAAGAGCGAAAGTAACAGGGTAGTTATTATGGGAGACTTTAACTTTCCAAATATTGACTGGAAAAGAGATATTTCTAGTACATTAGATGGGTCGTTTTTTGTACAGTGTGTGCAGGAGGGTTTCCTGACACAATATATTGACAGGCCAACAAGAGGCGAGGCCACGTTGGATTTGGTTTTGGGTAATGAACCAGGCCAGGTGTTGGATTTGGAGGTAGGAGAGCACTTTGGGGATAGTGACCACAATTCGGTGACGTTTACGTGAATGATGTAAGGGATAAGTATACACCGCAGGGCAAGAGTTATAGCTGGGGGAAGGGCAATTATGATGCCATTAGACGTGACTTGGGGGGGATAAGGTGGAGAAGTAGGCTGCAAGTGTTGGGCACACTGGATAAGTGGAGCTTGTTCAAGGATCAGCTACTGCGTGTTCTTGATAAGTATGTACCGGTCAGGCAGGGAGGAAGGCGCCGAGCGAGGGAACCGTGGTTTACCAAAGAAGTGGAATCTCTTGTTAAGAGGAAGAAGGAGGCCTATGTGAAGACGAGGTGTGAAGTTTCAGTTGGGGCGATGGATAGTTACAAGGTAGCGAGGAAGGATCTAAAGAGAGAGCTAAGACGAGCAAGGAGGGGACATGAGAAGTATTTGGCAGGAAGGGTCAAGGAAAACCCAAAGGCTTTCTATAGGTATGTCAGGAATAAGCGAATGACTAGGGAAAGAGTAGGACCAGTCAAGGACAGGGATGGGAAGTTGTGTGTGGAGTCTGAAGAGATAGGCGAGATATTAAATGAATATTTTTCGTCAGTATTCACTCAGGAAAAAGATAATGTTGTGGAGGAGAATGCTGAGCCCCAGGCTAATAGATTAGATGGCATTGAGGTACGTAGGGAAGAGGTGTTGGCAATTCTGGACAGGTTAAAAATAGATAAGTCCCCGGGACCTGATGGGATTTATCCTAGGATTCTCTGGGAAGCCAGGGAAGAGATTGCTGGACCTTTGGCTTTGATTTTTATGTCATCATTGGCTACAGGAATAGTGCCAGAGGACTGGAGGATAGCAAATGTGGTCCCTTTGTTCAAAAAGGGGAGCAGAGATAACCCCGGCAACTATAGACCGGTGAGCCTCACGTCTGTAGTGGGTAAAGTCTTGGAGGGGATTATAAGAGACAAGATTTATAATCATCTAGATAGGAATAATATGATCAGGGATAGTCAGCATGGCTTTATGAAGGGTAGGTCATGCCTCACAAACCTTATTGAGTTCTTTGAGAAGGTGACTGAACAGGTAGACGAGGGTAGAGCAGTTGATGTGGTGTATATGGATTTCAGCAAAGCGTTTGATAAGGTTCCCCACGGTAGGCTATTGCAGAAAATACGGAGGCTGGGGATTGAGGGTGATTTAGAGATGTGGATCAGAAATTGGCTAGCTGAAAGAAGACAGAGGGTGGTGGTTGATGGGAAATGTTCAGAATGGAGTTCAGTCACAAGTGGAGTGCCACAAGGATCTGTTCTGGGGCCGTTGCTGTTTGTCATTTTTATCAATGACCTAGAGGAAGGCGCAGAAGGGTGGGTGAGTAAATTTGCAGACGATACTAAAGTCGGTGGTGTTGTCGATAGTGTGGAAGGATGTAGCAGGTTACAGAGGGATATAGATAAGCTGCAGAGCTGGGCTGAGAGGTGGCAAATGGAGTTTAATGTAGAGAAGTGTGAGATGATTCACTTTGGAAGGAATAACAGGAATGCGGAATATTTGGCTAATGGTAAAGTTCTTGAAAGTGTGGATGAGCAGAGTGATCTAAGTGTCCATGTACATAGATCCCTGAAAGTTGCCACCCAGGTTGATAGGGTTGTGAAGAAGGCCTATGGAGTGTTGGCCTTTATTGGTAGAGGGATTGAGTTCCGGAGTCAGGGGGTCATGTTGCAGCTGTACAGAACTCTGGTACGGCCGCATTTGGAGTATTGCGTACAGTTCTGGTCACCGCATTATAGGAAGGACGTGGAGGCTTTGGAGCGGGTGCAGAGGAGATTTACCAGGATGTTGCCTGGTATGGAGGGAAAATCTTATGAGGAAAGGCTGATGGACTTGAGGTTGTTTTCGTTGGAGAGAAGAAGGTTAAGAGGAGACTTAATAGAGGCATACAAAATGATCAGGGGGTTGGATAGGGTGGACAGTGAGAGCCTTCTCCCGCAGATGGAAATGGCTGGCACGAGGGGACATAGCTTTAAACTGAGGGGTAATAGATATAGGACAGAGGTCAGAGGTAGGTTCTTTACGCAAAGAGTAGTGAGGCCGTGGAATGCCCTACCTGCTACAGTAGTGAACTCGCCAACATTGAGGGCATTTAAAAGTTTATTGGATAAACATATGGATGATAATGGCATAGTGTAGGTTAGATGGCTTTTGTTTCGGTGCAACATCGTGGGCCGAAGGGCCTGTACTGCGCTGTATTGTTCTATGTTCTATGTTCTATGCTGTAGTCCTTGAGGTGCAGGTACATCCACTGTGCTGTTAGGGAGGGAGTTCCAAGATGTTGCCCCAGCGACAGTGAAGGAATGACGATATATTTCCAAATCAGGATGGTGAGTGATTTGAGGGGAACCTCCAGGTGGCGGGGTTTCCAGGTATCTGCTGCTCTTGCCCTTCTTGATGGTAGTGGTTGTGGGTTTGAAAGGTGTTGCCAAAGAAGCCTTGGTGAGTTCCTGCAGTGCATCTTGAAGATGGTACACATGGCTGCCACTGTTCACCGGTGGTGGAAGCTTTGAATGTTTGTGGAAGGAGGAGCATTGAAGCGGACTGCTTTGTCCTGGGTTGTGTCAAGCTTCTTGAGTGTTGTTAGAGCTGTATACATCCAGGCACATGGAGAGTATTCCATTACACTACTGACTTGTGCCTTGTAGTTGGTGGACAGGCTTTGGAGGGTCAGGAGTTGAGTTCCTCACCAAAGGATTCCTAGCCTTTGACCTGCCCTGGTCGACACAGTATTAATATGGCTAGTCCAGTTCGATTTCTGATCGATGGTAATGCCATTGAATACCAGGGGCGATGGTTAGATCCTCTCCAGTAGGAAATGATCATTGCCTGGGAATTGTGTGGTGCGAATGTAACTTGCCACTTGTCAGCTTAAGCTTAGATATTGTCCAGGTCTTGCTGCATTTGGAAATGAAGTGCTTCAGTATCTGAGGAGTCGCGAATGGTGCTGAACATTCTGCAGTCATCTGCAAACATCCCCACTTCTGACCTTATGATGGAAGGGATGTCATTGAAGATGGTTGGGCCTAAGACACTGCCCTGAGGAATGTCTGCAGTGATGCCCTGGAGCTGAGATGATTGACCTCCAACCACCACAACCATCTTCCTTTGTACCTGGTATAACTCCAATCAGCGGAGGGTGTATTTACCATGTTAGGAAAAACCTTCAATAACAAATTAATTGTGTACTCAAGCCAATAAAAATTAAAGTTGGGAGAGATTAAAACAGACTATCATCCTCTTTGTCCTGGAGGTGTAAAACTTGGAAAGACATGTCAAGGTGCTATAAAAATGAAATACTTTCCTTTTTCAATCACACCACACTGCAATTTATTCTATATTCTGAAATATAAAAATTATATTTCAATTCGCAATGTTAAAACTGGTATATCAATACTGTGTGGCATCCACAATTTCTTTTCCTTTGTAAAATACTACAATCCGTAAAGATTTACGTACAAATATTATTTCAATGGAAATAAATTTAAGACATGAAGATGATATGGTTTTGCAGGAGTCACATGCAAAACCTTCCAGCCTTTCATCTTTTTATGTCTGTGATCCTCCCCCCCATGGTTTTATTTTCTGATTGGGTTTCCTGGTTGATAGAATATGCAGCAAGTTCCTCGCAGCTGCCCACCATTTTCAACTAAAGCGGATGTGATTAAAAAGTCTAATATTGAATATGACAAATTGGTAATTTTGGAGATTATTTCTTTACTATTTCTTATTATTAGTTAAAGTAACGCTAGGGACAGGTAAGGGGCTGGATTCTCC
Organism: Scyliorhinus torazame; assembly: GCF_047496885.1. Taxonomy (NCBI): domain Eukaryota; kingdom Metazoa; phylum Chordata; class Chondrichthyes; order Carcharhiniformes; family Scyliorhinidae; genus Scyliorhinus; species Scyliorhinus torazame. The sequence continues at coordinate 117,400,368 of NC_092709.1, forward strand.
ATTTGGGGCACTAAATCCCCCACGTCGTCTGGAAAACTGGTGTTTTACGTCAGGAAAACTGGAGTCAAAAGGCCACAGATTCCCCGTTTTGCTGGGGACTAGCTGGCAGCTGTCGTAGAGCTCGCAGCTCCAGCTGCCAATACGGCCCCCCGTCGCACTTGAAATGAAAATCGCTTATTGTCACAAGTAGGCTTCAAATTAAATTACTGTGAAAAGCCCCTAGTCGCCACATTCCGGCGCCTGTTCGGGGAGGCTGTTACGGGAATAGAACCGTGCTGCTGGCCTGCCTTCAAAGCCAGCGATTTAGCCCTGTGCTAAAAAGCCTCTGTAATAATACAGCCTCTGGGATAATACAGTCACTTCCGCGTCAGAGGCCGCGCATGCAACAACGAATGCCTCCAGTAGCCGCGCCGTGCTTCATGGCAGACTCAGCCCGCAGACCTGGACTGGCAAAATAGTGCCCCGCATCGACCGCCCGCACACATTGCCCCCAGCCCCAAATGAAGCCCCCCGCCCGCTGATCGGCCATCCCCCGACTGTTGCGTCTCCGGACTGAGACCGCAGCCGCCACGGGAGGATCACCGACGGTGGGACCATAAGAGATCCACGTCGTCGGGAACTCAGCCGGTCGGGGACGGAGCGTCACAGTGCGGGCGCACTCCACGAGTATGCTGATTTTCGGGATGCGGAGAATCCAGCCCAAGAACTTTGTGAGTAACAATAGTCAAAATTATATTGGCCAATTTCTGCCAATCTGTTCGGACGTGAATGGTGATGGCAGCAGAAAATCTCGCGAGAGGGCCAAATCGAATTTTATGTCAGTGCGAAAGTCGTGCTGTCATTGATACTGCCCCGATTAGGAACTGAAGGGGGTAACTGAACAGAGATGAGACCTCTTAAAACTGAATAGCTGGGATAATACTAGGATAGTTCTACAAAAGTTAGTTTATTAAGGATTGAGATTAATCATAGAATGTATACCCAGTAATCATTATTAACTATTAAACCTGTATTTTAGAACATAGCAGTGATAATTATTTAAACTCGTGCTACAAGCAGTGTCCACAATGCATGATTTAGTCTCGCTAACTTGCTCATGTTTTTGAGACACACGAGATGTGTGGTCAGAAGATTACATAGTGGACTGAGTGAACAATTTTTACCAGTGGCCCCAATATCTTAACTGAAACAATTCATGAAGTTCGACAGGAATTGATTGTAATATCAGTATGGGCATAAGAACATAAGAACATAAGAACTAGGAGCAGGAGTAGGCCATCTGGCCCCTCGAGCCTGCTCCACCATTCAATGAGATCATGGCTGATCTTTTGTGGACTCAGCTCCACTTTCCGGCCCGAACACCATAACCCTTAATCCCTTTATTCTTCAAAAAACTATCTATCTATCATGTCCGCAAAAGAGCTTTAGAATGGACACGAGATCCTGGTAAACAACAGGTGACAGGATGGGGTTAAATCATGAGCTGATCACACGTTTACTGGATAATATGGAAATGACAGCTCCAAGGAGTGGTTCAAGTCCAACTGGGGTGGGCTATTGATTTTTGGAAAATCGTATAATTAATGTGTTTTTCAAAAAAATGTTTTATTATTCTCTTCCTTTTTCACATTTTCTCCCAAATTTACACCCAACAATAAACAATAATCAGTAACGAATGCAATGTCAATCCCCATATCAATAAAAACGATCCCATCTTCCCACCAAACCCCAGAAATTAGCCCGCATGTTAACATAAACAAGTGACAAAAAGGAATCAGGAATCACCCACAGTCACCATTAACACATACAGTTCCCCCTCCCCCCAACCCTCCCAGCGCCCCCCCTAATGTTCAATATAATCCAATTCTCGAAAGTGCATAATGAATAATGCCCATGAATTATAGAACCCCTCCATCCTTCCCCTCAGTTCAAATTTGACCTTTTCAAGCATTAAGAATTCCAGCAGGTCCCCCCCGCCACTTTAGGGCACAGGGTAGAGAGGTTGATCTCCACCCTAATAGGATCTGCCTTTGGGCGATCAACAAGGCAAAGGCTACAACATCTGCCTCCGCGCCCGTTTCCAACCCCGGCTAGTCCGACACCCCGAATATGGCCTCCTGAGGGCCCGGGTCCAATTTCAAGTGCAGCACTTTAGAGATTACCTTAAAAACCTCCTTCCAGTAATCCTCCAGCTTTGGACAGGACCAAAAGAGATGAATGTGGTTTGCGGCCCACTCTCCCCCCTTCAACTTCCACGCACATCTTCTACCCCCTCAAAGAGCCGGCTCATCCTTGCCCTAGTAAGGTATGCTCTATATACCACCTTCAGCTGTATCAGCCCCAGCCTCACCCCCTGGAGCACCTCACACCAGAACCCCTCTCCCAACTTTTCCTTCCATTTGCCTTGATCTCTTCCAATGGCGCCTTCTCCTCTTCCAAAATAGCCCCATAAACTGCCGATACTACCCCCTTCCCCAGACCACTATCATCAGCACCTCCTCAAGGAATGTGGAGGCCGGCTCCACGGGAAGCTCTGTATTTCCTTCCTGTCAAAGTCTCGAACCTGCATGTATCTAAATATTAGGTGTAAATCTAAGTGTGGGCACTGGGGCCCAGGGGTTCCCTAATGTCTCTTTGAGGAGGAAGTGCTTTATTTTCAGGAGTCTCGTTCCGTTTGCTGTCGGCAGTTCCCATTCCTCCGTCATTTCATCCAGTGATCTGTCTCCTATCTAAAAGTCCCTGGCCGGAATTCTCCGATTTTGCGCTGGGTCGGTGAATCGGCGGAGAGGGCGCTAATCACGCGACGCCGCTCCGACGCCAGTCCGCCGATTCTCCGGTCGTCGCGGTCCCCCGCGGTGGAGGGGTGATGCGCTTCCAGGGTAGTCTCCACGTTGGCCTGGCCCACGATCAGGACCTACCAATCGGCGGGCAGGTTTATACCGGTGGGGGCCTATGTTCCTCCGCGCCGGGCCCCAGTAACTCTCCGTCATGTTGCTTCGGGGCCAGCGCGGAGAAGGAAACCCATGCGCATGCGCAAACTCGCGCTGGCCGTGTGCGCGCATGTGCAAACTCGCGCCGGCCGTGGCGTGCATGGGGGACCCACGGCGCCCGTTTTGGCAGCTGGAGCAGCATGAGGCTCTCCAGTGCCATGCTGGCCCCCTGTGGGGCATAGGATCACTGATAGGAAGGCAAATAGTATGTTGGCCTTCATTGCAAAAGGACTTGAGTACATAAGCCAGGCTGTCTTACTGAAGCTGTACAGGGCCTTGGTGCGAACCTGGAATATTGATTGCAGTTTTGGTCTCCTTACCCAAGAAATGATTAACTTGTTATCGAGAAAGTGCAGTGAAGGTCCCCCAGACTGATTCCTAGGATGGTAGGATTATTGTATGAGGAGAGATTTGGACAACTGAGTCTGTATTCACTGGAATTCAGAAGAACATGAGGGTATCTATTTGAAATGTGTAAACGTCTGACAGGCCTAGAAAGACTGGACGCAGGGATGTTGTTTCCTCTGGCTGGAGGGTTAGAACAAGGGGTCACAGTCTCTGGATATGGCACAAACTATTTAGGACTGAGATGAGGAAAGATTTCTTCACTCAAAGGGTCGCAAATCTGTTGAATTCTCTACCATTCTTGTTGCAATTATACATGGCCCTGGTGAGGCCACGCCTGGAATATTGTGTGCAGTTTTTGTCACCTTCTCCGAGGAAGGATGTTCTTGCTCTCAAGAGAGTGCAGCAAAGATTTACCAAACTGATTCCTCAGATCGTGGGACTGATGTATGAGGAGAGATTGAGTCAGTTAGGTTGTATTTGCTGGCGTTCAGAAGAATGAGGGGAGATCTCATATAAACCTATAAAATTCTAATAGGACTGGACAGTGTAGATGCAGGAAGGATGTTACCAATGGCAGATGTGTCCAGAACTAGGGGTCACAGTCTGCGGATACGGGGTAGACCATTTAGGACAGAGATGAGGAGAAACATCTTCACCCAGAGAGTTGTCGCCTGTGGAACTTCTTACTGCAGGAAGTAGTTGAGGCAAAAACATTGCACATTTTCAAGAAGCAGCTAGATATAGCCCGATGAGGCTATTGAATTGGGTGATCAGCCATGACCATAATGAATGGCAGAGCAGGCTCGAAGGCCAAATGGCCTCCTCCTGCTCCCATTTTCTATGTTTTTAAGTCACTGAATATATTTAAGAAGGAAATAGATACATTTCTAGACTCTAAACGCGTCTAGGGGTACGGGATGTTTGTCCTTGATGCCCTTTCTCGTATTGAATGGTGGAACTGGCTTGAAGGGCTGAATGGCCTACCCCTATTCCTATTCCCTCTGTTTCTATTGACTCTCCAAATATCCTTTCAATTGGTTCTGACTTGCTCTTACTTTGTAGTCACTGCATTTTAGCTTTGTGCCATTTTGATCTGACTGTTCCTGTGTTGAGCCTGTGCCAAAACCTCTGACTCTTTTCAAAATAGCCCAGCTACAGAGACACTCAAGGACAAGAAGCTTTCAGAACTATAACCCTGAAAATACTGCATGGGATGCAAACACATAAACCCTTAATGTGTTTGTCTGAACTTGCTGACGCTGCGATTCAGTGGAGCCATTTGTGATGGATGCGAGGCCCTACCTGCTTCATCTGACAAAATCCTGATTTCCAATCTTTGTTTGGCAAGGTTGGAACAGCATGAGAGAGCTGACTGCTGTTTTTTAAATTTTAACTTTAGCTGGAGAACTATAGACATCAACTTCAAACGAGGATGGTTTACTCTGGCTTTGGATTTCCACTCCACTTGTACTTTTCAGGACCTCGACGTTGTTCCACATTTCTGGTCGGGTTCTTGAACAAAGAACAACCAACATACAGCACAGGAACAGGCCCTTCAGGCTGCCAGGCCTGCACCTGTCATGGCACCACCCTTGGGCCAAATCCCTTAGTACCTGCTAGTGCCATACCCTAGCCACCCTTTCTATGTATTTGTCGAGATGCCTTTTGAAGTCCAGCTTCTTCAGCAATGTGGAGCATACAGATCCACGAGAAACTTCATGGCATTGCTGAAGCATAAGATGGAAGACAAGCCATAAAGGAACATAAGAAATAGGAGCAAGAGTAGGCCATTTGGCCCCTCCAGCTTGCTCCTCATTCAACTAGGCCATTGTGAAACTTTTACTTCAACACCATTATCCTGCATTATCTCCATGGCACTTGATATCTTTGAGATAAGTATCTGTTGTGAATATAGTCAATGACTGAACCCCACAGCTCCCTGGAGAAGGGGATTCCAAAGATTCACCAGCTTCCGAGTGAAGAAACTCCTTCTTCTTTGTCATGGGAATGTCACTTTGAGAAATGTGTGTCTGCTCAAGGATTTTTGTCTTATGGATGTTAAAAGGAAAGTTTAAGGAGTGCTTAGAGTGTTGTATTCTTTGGGGAGTTTATTTAAATTGATGGTTGCTAAGATGACGACGAAGGGCTAGAGCGGCCTATTGGTTATTTTTTTAAAAAATTGAATTCTCACCAGAAGAAGTATGTTTGACACTTGATAAGGAGTATGTTTTAAAAAGGTTAACTGAGTTCATAGAATAAACATTGTTTTGCTTTAAAAATTACTTTTAAATTTCTGCTGCATCACACCTGTAGAGTGGGCCATGTGCTCCCCATACCACAAGTCTAGTACAAGTCGTGGGTCAGATGAACTCCATGATATACTTTGCGGTTCTCTAAACCCTGGCCCATAACAAAGCCACATCCCCTTTTTTACAGCAATCGCTGTTGGAAATAATTTTAAATGTACAGTTGTTAGTGAATGGGTGAATAGATGAATGTTAGTGAATAGGTAGCGTGAGAGAGTGTAAAGATGAGCGAGGTAGTTGGTAAGGGAGTAGGGTGGCAGGTGGGTGAAAGGGCCGGTGGGTGATTGAAGGATTCATCAGTACTGCGCCCATCGTGCCGACTACGCCAAGTTGAAGGATTCATCAGTACTGCTCCCATCCTGCCGACTACGCCAAGTTGAAGGATTCCTACCATTCGGTTACCAGCAGCACTTTGCAATTATTGGAACTCAGTAGAAATTTAAGTTAAAACTTCTCAGTTGAAGGATTTCTACCATTTGGTTACCAGCAGCACTTTGCGATTACTGGAACTCAGCAGAAATTTGCAGTTAAAACTTCTCAGGTGCCAATAAGAATTGTTTTATTTGTCTTCTATTGATTACAATTTGAAAGTCATTTAAACCAACAAATATACCAACAAAAAGGAAGGACGGTAAAAAGAGGGAAAATCGACCGTGGATATCTAAGGAGATAAGAGTATCAAATTGAAGGAAAAAACATACAAAGTAGCAAAGATCAGTGGGAGACTAGAGGACTGGGAAATCTTTAGGGGGCAACAGAAAGCTACTAAAAAATCTATAAAGAAGAGTTGGATAGATTATGAGAGTAAACGTGCTCAGAATATAAAAACAGATAGTAAAAGTTTCTACAAATATATAAAACAATAATGGGCGTCATTCTCCGACCCCCCGCCTGGTCGGAGAATGGCCGTTGGCCGCCGTGAATCCCGCCCCCGCCGAAGTCTCCGGTACCGGAGATTGGGCGGGGGCGGGAATCGGGCCGCGCCGGTTGGCGGGACCCCCCGCTCAATTCTCCGGCCCGGATGGGCTGAAATCCCGCCCAAAAATTGCCTGTCCCGCCGGCGTAAATCAAAGCTGGTATTTACCGGCGGGACCAGGCGGCGTGGGCGGGCTCCGGGGTCCTGGGGGGGGCGCGGGCAGATCTGACCCCGGGGGGTGCCCCCACGGTGGCCTGGCCCGCGATCGGGGCCCACCGATCCGCGGGCGGGCCTGTGCCGTGGGGGCACTCTTTCCCTTCCGCCTCCACCACGGCCTCCACCATGGCGGAGGCGGAAGAGACTCTCCCCACTGCGCATGCACGGGAAACTGTCGGCGGCCGCTGACATTCCCGCGCATGCGCCGCATTTCCGCGCCAGCTGGCGGGGCAACAAATGCCAATTCCGCCAGCTGGCGGGGCAACAAACGCCATTTCCGCCAGCTGGCGGGGCGGAAATCCGTCCGGCGCCGGCCTAGCCCCTCAATGTTGGGGCTCGGTCCCCAAAGATGCGGAGCATTCCTCACCTTTGGGCCGGCGCGATGCCCGTCTGATTGAAGCCGTTTTTGGCGCCAGTCGGCGGACATCGCGCCGTTGGGGTAGAATTTCGCCCAAAGAGTGGCTAAGGTAAATATTGGTCCTTTAGAGGATGAGAAGGGAGATTTAATAATGGGAGATGAGGAAATGGCTGAGGAACTGAACAGGTTTTTTGGGTCGGTCTTCACAGTGGAAGACACAAATAACATGCCAGTGACTGATGGAAATGAGGCTATGACAGGTGAGGACCTTGAGAGGATTGTTATCACCAAGAAGGTAGTGATGGGCAAGTTAATGGGGATAAAGGTAGACAAGTCTCCTGGACCTGATGGAATGCACCCCAGAGTGCTAAAAGAGATGGCTAGGGAAATTGCAAATGCACTAGTGATAATTCACCAAAATTCACTAGACTCTGGGGTGGTCCCGGTGGATTGGAAATTAGCAAAAGTGACACCACTGTTTAAAAAAGGAGGTAGGCAGAAAGCGGGTAATTATAGGCCAGTGAGCTTAACTTCGCTAGTAGGGAAGATGCTGGAATCTATCATCAAGGAAGAAATAGCGAGGCATCTGGATGGAAATTGTCCCATTGGGCAGACGCAGCATGGGTTCATAAAGGGCAGGTCGTGCCTAACTAATTTAGTGGAATTTTTTGAGGACATTAACAGTGCGGTAGATAACGGGGAGCCAATGGATGTGGTATATCTGGATTTACAGAAAGCCTTTGACAAGGTGCCACACAAAAGGTTACTGCATGAGATAAAGATGCATGGCATTAAGGGGAAAGTAGTAGCATGGATAGAGGATTGGTTAATTAATAGAAAGCAAAGAGTGGGGATTAATGGGTGTTTCTCTGGTTGGCAATCAGTAGCTAGTGGTGTCCCTCAGGGATCAGTGTTGGGCCCACAACTGTTCACAATTTACATAGATGATTTGGAGTTGGGGACCAAGGGCAATGTGTCCAAGTTTGCAGATGACACTAAGATAAGTGGTAAAGCAAAAAGTGCAGAGGATACTGGAAGTCTGCAGAGGGATTTGGATAGGCTAAGTGAATGGGCTAGGGTCTGGCAGATGGAATACAATGTTGACAAATGTGAGATTATCCATTTTGGTAGGAATAACAGCAAAAGGGATTATTATTTAAATGATAAAATATTAAAACATGCTGTTGTGCAGAGAGACCTGGGTGTGCTAGTGCATGGGTCACAAAAAGTTGGTTTACAGGTGCAACAGGTGATTAAGAAGGCAAATGGAATTTTGTCCTTCATTGCTAGAGGGATGGAGTTTAAGACTAGGGAGGTTATGCTGCAATTGTATAAGGTGTTAGTGAGGCCACACCTGGTGTATTGTGTTCAGTTTTAGTCTCCTTACTTGAAAAAGGACGTACTGGCACTGGAGGGTGTGCAGAGGAGATTCACTAGGTTAATCCCAGAGCTGAAGGGATTGGATTACGAGGAGAGGTTGAGTAGACTGGGACTGTACTCGTTGGAATTTAGAAGGATGAGGGGGGATCTTGTAGAAACATATAAGATTATGAAGGGAATAGATAGGATAGATGCGGGCAGGTTGTTTCCACTGGCGGGTGAAAGCAGAACTAGGGGGCATAGCCTCAAAATAAGGGGAAGTAGATTTAGGACTGAGTTTAGGAGAAACGTCTTCACCCAAAGGGTTGTGAATCTATGGAATTCCTTGCCCTGTGAAGCAGTAGAGGCTCCTTCATTAAATGTTTTTAAGATAAAGATAGATAGTTTTTTGACGAATAAAGGGATTAAGGGTTATGGTGTTCGGGCCGGAAAGTGGAGCTGAGTCCACAAAAGATCAGCCATGATCTCATTGAATGGTGGAGCAGGCTCGAGGGGCCAGATGCCCTACTCCTGCTCCCAGTTCTTATGTTCTATGTAAAAGGCAATTCGTAGACAATTTGAAGCTTTCAAAGAATCACAGACATTATCTTCTTGCTTAGGCAAACAACTCAACAATAGCTTTTAAAAGTCAAAGTCTGAAAATGAAATATGAAAAAGAGAGAGAGAGAGAGAGCTAATCAAAAACTAATCTAAAACTAAACTCCAACTAAACTAAAACACCAAAAACACACAAAACAAACACACTCAAAATGGCAGGCCGAAACCTCTTCAGTTATACCCTTTCATATCTGTCTTAAGTCATCTAATCACCCCCCAATATAATCCTAATTGGTTTGGGTTAGACTCAAACACATTTGATTTGACGGCAAGCCGTCCATCTTCAATGTGCAACATTAGTTTTAATTGTTTCATGTCTGAATACTTGTGCATGTTATGGAATGTGATTCTGTGCTATTACCTTTGCCAGCTTAAACTGGTCTTCTGCTGACTTCGCTGTTACCTGCATTGTGAACAATGTGCCTTCATATTACTGTGGCATTGCTATGGTGTAGCTCTGTCCTTGATCTGACAGCACAAGTATAGTGTCAAACTGTCTTGCAACTGTGCTGTTTTAATCTATGATGGAATTATGCTGTTTCATGCTGTTTTGTGTCTCTGTATGTTCAGAGATGACCTGAGGTTATAAGTGAATTTAAAATGGGTATTTAAAAACTGGGGCTTAATATTTATGCTTAAACAGCTATCTTTTACATATATTAGGTGTATTAGAAATACCTGGCTTCTACAGTGATGTAGATTGGTGGTTTGGGGGGGCATAGTTGGGTTGGGAGCAGTGGACAGGTTGAGAGCTAGTCAGGTGAGTCATGGGAGGTAGTCAGGTGGAGGCGCATAGCTGGGTGGTTGGGGGTTAGCATAATTGAGAGGGATCTGATGTGGGTAGGGAGACAGTCAGGTGTTAGAGGTTAATGCAATTGGGAGGTGGTCATCTGGTTGGGCAGGGTGTTGGTCGGGGGTCAGGGCGACTATTCAAGGGGCTGAGGGAGGAGTCAGCGGGCTCACTTAAGGTGATTGCAGGGTCAGTGTGAGAGACTGAGGATCAGTTTCTGTAGCTACCCAGGAGTTAGATCTCTGTCTAATATTTCCTGGTTAATTATCCAGCTAAGTAAATCAGAACCATTTTTAATTTTTAATTTTTTAATTTTTAAATTTTAATTTTTAAATTTTAATTTTTAAATTTTTAAAATTTAAATGTTATATTTTTTAAGGCGGGAACAGGAGGTTCGACCCGCGGACTTCTGGGAAGCGGCCTGCAGGGGCTGCCGGTAGGTGAGTATTTAGGTTTAAAATAACCTACCTTGCAGGAGCAATCTCTTGGAGTTTCAGCGGGAGCGGAGTGCGGGGGCTGCTGCTGGGTGAGTATTGAAGTTTAAAGTAACTTACCTTACAGGAGCATCTCTTGGAGTTTCAGCAGGAGCGGAGTGCGGGGGCTGCTGCTGGGTGAGTATTGAAGTAAACACTTACCTGGTCCCGTTTCTGTTCCTCTTTGCTGCTGTTGTATTGTTTTTTAATTTTATATTTTTTAAGGCGGGAACAGGAAGTTCGACCAGCGGACTTCTGGGAAGGCCCTCACCAATAAATTCTGGTGGAGAGGAAACCCGAGACACTACACGTGTAGTGTCTCCCACCCACCCTCCTCCTCTAACCTAATAATAAAACCCATTGGTGTGAGGTAAGTACCATATTGTATGATTATTATTATTTTTTTTAAAAATTTAGTTGTTAGCCAGATCTTGGTTGAAAGTTAGAGGGATGGAAGGGAAGGGAGTGCAATGTTCCTCCTGCAGGATGTTTGAGGTGAGGGATGCCCTTAGTGTCCCTGCTGATTTTACCTGCAGGAAGTGCTGCCATCTCCAGCTCCTCCAAGACCGAGTTAGGGAGCTGGAGTTGGAAGAACATCGGATCATTCGGGAGGCAGAGGGGGTCATAGATAGCAGCTTCAGGGAATTAGTTACACCAAAGATTGGAGATAGATGGGTAACTGTAAGTGGGACTGGGAAGAAGCAGTCAGTGCAGGGATCCCCTGTGGTCGTTCCCCTGAGAAACAAGTATACCGCTTTGGATACTTGTGGGGGGGGGGGGACTTACCAGGGATAAGCTATGGGGTACGGGCCTCTGGCATGGAGTCTGTCCCTGTTGCTCAGAAGGGAAGGGGGAGAGGAGCAGAGCATTAGTAATTGGGGACTCGATAGTCAGGGGCACAGATAGGAGATTTTGTGGGAGCGTGAGAGACTCACGTTTGGTATGTTGCCTCCCAGGTGCAAGGGTGCGTGATGTCTCGGATCGTGTTTTCTGGGTCCTTAAGGGGGAGGGGGAGCAGCCCCAAGTCGTGGTCCACATTGGCACTAACGACATAGGTAGGAAAGGGGACAAGGATGTCAGGCAGGCTTTCAGGGAGCTAGGATGGAAGCTCAGAACTAGAACAAACAGAGTTGTTATCTCTGGGTTGTTGCCCGTGCCACATGATAATGAGATGAGGAATAGGGAGAGAGAGCAATTAAACACGTGGCTACAGGGATGGTGCAGGCGGGAGGGATTCAGATTTCTGGATAACTGGGGCTCTTTCTGGGGAAGGTGGGACCTCTACAGACAGGATGGTCTACATCTGAACCTGAGGGGCACAAATATCCTGGGGGGGAGATTTGTTAGTGCTCTCTGGGGGGGTTTAAACTAATGCAACAGGGGCATGGGAACCTGGATTGTAGTTTTAGGGTACGGGAGAATGAGAGTATAGAGGTCAGGAGCACAGATTTGACGTCGCAGGAGGGGGCCAGTGTGCAGGTAGGTGGTTTGAAGTGTGTCTACTTCAATGCCAGGAGTATACGAAATAAGGTAGGGGAACTGGCAGCATGGGTTGGTACCTGGGACTTCGATGTTGTGGCCATTTCGGAGACATGGATAGAGCAGGGACAGGAATGGATGTTGCAGGTTCCGGGGTTTAGGTGTTTTAGTAAGCTCAGAGAAGGAGGCAAAAGAGGGGGAGGTGTGGCGCTGCTAGTCAAGAGCAGTATTACGGTGGCGGAGAGGATGCTAGATGGGGACTCATCTTCCGAGGTAGTATGGGCTGAGGTTAGAAACATGAAAGGAGAGGTCATCCTGTTGGGAGTTTTCTTTTGGCCTCCAAATAGGTCTAGGGATGTAGAGGAAAGGATGGCGAGGATGATCCTGGATAAGAGCGAAAGTAACAGGGTAGTGATGATGGGAGACTTTAACTTTCCAAATATTGACGGGAAAAGATATAGTTCGAGTACATTAGATGGGTCGTTTTTTGTACAGTGTGTGCAGGAGGGTTTCCTGACACAATATGTTGACAGGCCAACAAGAGACGAGGCCACGTTGGATTTGGTTTTGGGTAATGAACCTGGCCAGGTGTTGGATTTGGAGGTAGGAGGGCACTTTGGGGACAGTGACCACAATTCGGTGATGTTTACGCTAGTGATGGAAAGGGATAAGTATACACCGCAGGGCAAGAGTTATAGCTGGGGGAAGGGCAATTATGATGCCATTAGACGTGACTTGGGGGGGGGGTAGGTTGGAGAAGTAGACTGCAAGTGTTGGGCACACTGGATAAGTGGAGCTTGTTCAAGGAACAGCTACTGCATGTTCTTGATAAGTACGTACCGGTCAGGCAGGGAGGAGGGCTTAGAGCGAGGGAACCGTGGTTTACCAAAGAAGTGGAATCTCTTGTAAAGAGGAAGAAGGAGGCCTACGTGAAGATGAGGTGTGTAGTTTCAGTTGGGGCGATGGATAGTTACAAGGTAGCGAGGAAGGATCTAAAGAGAGAGCTAAGACGAGCAAGGAGGGGACATAAGAAGTATTTGGCAGGTAGGATCAAGGAAAACCCAAAAGCTTTCTATAGGTATGTCAGGAATAAGCGAATGACTAGGGAAAGGGTAGGACCAGTCAAGGACAGGGATGGGAAGTTGTGTGTGGAGTCTGAAGAGATAGGCGAGATACTAAATGAATATTTTTCGTCAGTATTCACTCAGGAAAAAGATAATGTTGTGGAGGAGAATGCTGAGACCCAGGCTATTAGAATAGATGGCATTGAGGTACGTAGGGAAGAGGTGTTGGCAATTCTGTACAGGCTGAAAATAGATAAGTCCCCGGGGCCTGATGGGATCTATCCTAGGATTCTCTGGGAGGCCAGGGAAGAGATTGCTGGACCTTTGGCATTGATTTTTATGTCATCATTGGCTACAGGAATAGTGCCAGAGGACTGGAGGATAGCAAATGTGGTCCCTTTGTTCAAAAAGGGGAGCAGAGACAACCCCGGCAACTATAGACCGGTGAGCCTCACGTCTGTAGTGGGTAAAGTCTTGGAGGGGATTATATGAGACAAGATTTATAATCATCTAGATAGGAATAATATGATCAGGGATAGTCAGCATGGCTTTGTAAAGGGTAGGTCGTGCCTCACAAACCTTATCGAGTTCTTTGAGAAGGTGACTGAACAGGTAGACGAGGGTAGAGCAGTTGATGTGGTGTATATGGATTTCAGTAAACCGTTTGATAAGGTTCCCCACGGTAGGCTATTGCAGAAAATACGGAGGCTGGGGATTGAGGGTGATTTAGAGATGTGGATCAGAAATTGGCTAGCTGAAAGAAGACAGAGGGTGGTGGTTGATGGGAAATGTTCAGAATGGAGTTCAGTTACAAGTGGCGTACCACAAGGATCTGTTCTGGGGCCGTTGCTGTTTGTCATTTTTATCAATGACCTAGAGGAAGGCGCAGAAGGGTGGGTGAGTAAATTTGCAGACGACACTAAAGTCGGTGGTGTTGTCGACAGTGAGGAAGGATGTGGCAGGTTACAGAGGGACATAGATAAGCTGCAGAGCTGGGCTGAGAGGTGGCAAATGGAGTTTAATGTAGAGAAGTGTGAGGTGATTCACTTTGGAAGGAATAACAGGAATGCGGAATATCTGGCTAATGGTAAAGTTCTTGAAAGTGTGGATGAGCAGGGGGATCTAGGTGTCCATGTACATAGATCCCTGAAAGTTGCCACCCAGGTTGATAGGGTTGTGAAGAAGGCCTATGGAGTGTTGGCCTTTGTTGGTAGAGGGATTGAGTTCCCGAGTCATGAGGTCATGTTGCAGCTGTACAAAACTCTGGTACGGCCGCATTTGGAGTATTGCGTACAGTTCTGGTCACCGCATTATAGGAAGGACGTGGAGGCTTTGGAGCGGGTGCAGAGGAGATTTACCAGGATGTTGCCTGGTATGGAGGGAAAATCTTATGAGGAAAGGCTGATGGACTTGAGGTTGTTTTCGTTGGAGAGAAGAAGGTTAAGAGGAGACTTAATAGAGGCATACAAAATGATCAGGGGGTTAGATAGGGTGGACAGTGAGAGCCTTCTCCCGCGGATGGAAATGGCTGGCACGAGGGGACATAGCTTTAAACTGAGGGGTAATAGATATAGGACAGAGGTCAGAGGTAGGTTCTTTACGCAAAGAGTGGTGAGGCCGTGGAATACCCTACCTGCAACAGTAGTGAACTCGCTAACATTGAGGGCATTTAAAAGTTTATTGGATAAGCATATGGATGATAATGGCATAGTGTAGGTTAGATGGTTTTTGTTTCGCTGCAACGTCGTGGGCCGAAGGGCCTGTACTGCGCTGTATCGTTCTATGTTCTATGTTCTATTTCATGTCTCCGATCCTAATTTAGAGTTAGAGACTTTCATGGAGGGTCTAGGGGAACAGGGGAATTGCTTGTCACAATTTAAAACTTCCCAGACATGTGGCCTGATTCTTCACTCATGACCCCACTGCACATACATCGAAGTCTCAAAACAAATTCAGTGATTTTAAGAAGCCAAACTAAGAGTGTGATGCCACAGCAGAGGTGGAGCATAACTACAGATTTTGTATCAACACTGGATTCTGCAATACCTGTCACAGAGATTGTTCACATTAGTTTACAGGAGGCTTGCATACACCAACGAGGGCACGGAACCTTGGGATTTATAGATGGAGGCAAGAGGCATGGCTGATAGATAGTTTGCATCTATCTTTACCAAGGAAGAAGATACTCCCCAGGCCATGGTGAAAGAGGAGGTAATTAAGACACTAAACTGATTTACAATTGATAAGGAGGAAGTATTGGACAGGCTATCTGAACTTAAAGTTGATAAGGCACCCAAACCAAACGAGATGCAACCAGGGATACTGCTGGAAGTGAGAGTGGAAATTGTGGGGGCACTGGCAATAATTTTCCAATCTTTCCAATCTGGGGTGACACAATGGTTAGCTCTGCTGCCTCACAGTGCCAAGGACAACGGTTTAATTCAGGCCTTGGGTGACTGTCTTTGTGGAATTTGCATTTTCTCGCCATGTCAAATTGGTTTCCTCCGGGTGCTCTGGATTCCTCCCACAGTCCAAAGATGCGCAAGTTAGGTGGATTGGTCATGATAAAAAATTGCCTCTTCATGTACAGTGATGTGCAGATTAGATGGGGTTATCATGGAAGTGGGCCGAGGTAGGATGCTCTTTCAGAGGGTCAGTACAGATTTGATGGGCCAAGTAGCCTCCCTCTGCACTGTAGAGATGCTATGGGGCTGGATTCTCCGTCAGCGGGATCCTCCGTTTCGCCGGCAGTGCACTCACACCCACAGATTTCCTGTTGGCGTGGGGGTGCCCACAATGGGAAACCCCATTGGCCGGCTGCCGGGATGGAGAATCACGCTGCACCAGAAAATGGGTGTGGCGGGACGGAGAATCCCGCCCATGGTTTGTAGGGTGGTGACAGAGGATATGAGACTAGCTTAGTGGTTCATAACTGGGTGGCATGGACAGGTTACGCTGAAAGGCTGTAAACCTCTCTGACTCTAATTGCAGAAGTTAAGCCCTTGTTCATTAAGCTTTGTAGGGCTGGATTCTCCGTTCTGGAGACTAGTGCTGATGGTGGGATTGAATTGGTGGTGTTTTACGATCACAGTCCCGGAGCATCCTAATGGGCTAGCACCGGCGCCATGTGGAACTAGTGCAATTCCAAGGAATGCTGGTGTGCGATTTGCAAGGGATGGAATTGCCACTCGAGAGCTTGACATACTGCAGCACTCCCGACACACTCTTATTCCAGAGTGGCACCGAGGTTCGCTGATGCCGAGCTGGAGACACAATTGAATGCTGAGGAGAAGTGCGCCATCCTCTTTCCCTGGGGTTGTAAGGACGCTGCCATCTGCGGTGTCAATCAGGTCTGGGCGCAGGTGGCAGAGGCGATGAGCGCCATGGGTCCCACTGCCAGGACCGGCCATCAGTGCAGGAAAAAGCTCCTCAGGGAGGCAAGGGTGAGTCACAACCATCATACCCCTGACACAACCCTCATGCTACATCTCCAAACCGATCACCTTCCCCCCCCGCCCCCTTGCGGCACCTACCAATTGCACCAGTAGGCAGCGCTGGACGAAGAAGAGCAACTCCCCCAGGCAAACCAGGATGGGTCATCACCACCACCGTGCCCTGGCACCACCTCATCCTACACACCTGTAGCTTCCCCCCCGCTTCAGAGGCTATTCGAACCCTACCTGCCAGCAGTCTGTGCGCAACCCACCCTGCAGCACATGCCAACACCCATATCACCTGTCATGGCCGGGTGCCTTGTGCACACAGGTCACCCGCCACAGACCCCCTGCGCTTCCCGCGTCTGAGCACCCATCCCTGCCAGCAGGGTTACCACTGGCTGGGGCTACTCATGACAGCAGTGTGCTCTGCAGCCCCTGTCCTGTGCTCTCCTGTGGGGTCTACTGTGGGCATCCTCCTTGGGTGGACCACGTGATGCCCCGGCAGTAGGGTGGCACCCAGTTGTGGAGGGGAGAGGGGATGCTTCGTTCTACGATGGCTGACAATGGGCGGTCACATCCAGATGGCTAGCTTGCAGGACCTGCCGATGGTGGTTCGTGCCTGGACACCCCAGTCTCGGGCGGACACCCCGCCCCACGGCCCATCCCCTGCTTGCCCCCTGCTACTCCCCCGGCCCAAGCTAACGCCCCCCCCAACCAGCAGCAGGACTGGGGGCCCATGGCTGCGCCTTTGGGAACATGTCTTGACTCTCTCACTCTCATCAGCACCTGTTTCCCGATTTTAAATAACACAGTGAACCCTCGCTAACCGTGGAGCATCATGGGAGGCCCAGAAAATACCTGGTCAAGCCTGTTAATGATATGTCAACGGCCTTTACTGCACAATTTGCATGTGCATGCCGGCGTGCAGTATGAAATGCATCCACGCTGCTGTCGAGGCTCCGGAACTTTGCATTCTGTTGGGCACCCAGCGCGAGCATCGATTCTCGGCTCACATGTGATTCTCCGCCCGATTGCCGTTCGCTATTCCGCAGTCGGCCGACGGAGAATCCCGCCCGTAAACTGTAGCTGTATTTTAACTTCAGTGGCGGGGAAATGTTGAGAAACAAATGCTTGGAACAAAATGAATAGTCTCATGGACATATGCGAGTTAATTAAGGCAAGTCAACATGGATTTCTTAAGGGCAAATCCTGACTAACTAACTTGGAGCTTTTTGAGCAATTGCTGTACTCAGAACTCGGTCACAGTCGGAGCTTCGCTAGGAGTGGAAATACTTTAGGGACTTCCTCCAAGATCCCCTGAAGGGGTCAAACCTATCCACTGACTTATGGAAGACCATGGTTTGTGACTGACTAAAATGGAGAAGGTTCTTTAGCTAGACAGCAAACACATCGAGAGACTTTGTGGAGCTGACTACATTTGTTCCTCCCACAGTCGATCTTTACCTCCCCATCCCATTCCTAACATTCTTACTGAATTTACCCCCCCCCCCCCCCCCTCCGCCGCCTGCTGTCAGATCATTCCAAGCTATAATCTCGTGTGCCCTGGGTACTTGAGTTCTTAAAACACATGTTGATGCATACTTTAGGGTCTCCTTCTCTTCTCAATCCCCTGTCTCTTTCTACCCACTTTTCCTATCCAGCATCCTTCTGTCTTCTTCATTCCTTCCTTCTTCCCTATCTCCATAATCTCATATAGACCCCTCCCTCTACTCTCTCCTCTTTTTTTTTCCTTCTCTCATCCTTCTCCTCCCTAAATTCTCTCCTCTCCTCCATAGTGGGCCTTGAACCCATGAGTATGTGACTCATAGGTGTCAAGTGAGTCAAGTTGCCACTGCAAATACATTAATGGACACTAACTTGGCATTAACTAAGGTATGTGAAATGCCACATTGTATTGGTAAATGTGTTAAATAAATGTAACTATCTCTACCGTCAGCCATATATAAAGTCCAATGTTGCCGTTTCCATTACTCTTCTGAGCACTGATAGACAAAATGCACTCTTCAACTAAATAGCATCATTAACTAAAATTATGTTCGTACAACTATTTGGATGGAGCAAGAGAATTACTTCTCGCACGTCATCAGGAAGCCATATGTGCTGACAATTACTGTTAATTATATGTGGCAAGTGGTTAGCCTGCTGCTTCTGTGAAGGAAATAATGGTTATTATACATTGTACATGTTGAATAGACTGGATATGTGCGAGGGAAAAAGGCCTAAGGAAAGCTCAGTGAATCCTAACTGTAGCAGACTACAAACAGCTGGATTCAGGGGTTTAGATTAACTTGTGCCCAACTGTGCTTTTAATGTTGAAGGCACATTCACACAGCTTTAGAGCAATGCAAGTAGACAGCACAGGACCACTGTACCTAATCATAAGCTTTCAGGATAAAGTACAGATCAACTGCTTTGGATCAATGCGCTTTTTAAATTGATGAACAAAGACTAAGATATAAAATGCAATACAGAGTTCACATTTCAGCAGAACTGGCACTTACTTGTCCTCTTCCGATGGCAACACTAACTCATTCTAACCCGAAGCTGTCCAGTTTCATTTCATCCTCTGTCTCATCTGGTCAGTCTGATAAAGGTCATTGACTTTAAATGTTAATTCTGTTTCTCTCCACAGAGGCTGTGAGCATTTCCAACATTTTCTGTAAAAATATTCATTTTGGCTTTTCCGAGAACTTCTCCATGATGCTGAGTGGCTTCAGCAGAGAGAGGCAGGCTAATCAGACCCCTGACCTTACAGCTGAGCTGTTGTGGGCCAACTTCCTCTGGGTTTTAGAGTCTGTCAGGGCTCCAACACAGACTGCTTTACCTATCCCTGTGCAAGGGCAGACTCAACGATTCAGACACTAGGCAGCAGCTATCAACTGAGGGTGGAAACAGCCAGAACTTTGTGCTGACTGCCCACTTCCTCATTCTCTTTTTATCCTCAAGGCCCAGTTGCACAGCCCTAACAGCAGTGAGCTGGATATAATGTTGCTGCTGATCAATGAATCACTGAATGGTCACTGGTAGAGTATCATTCATCCTACTAATATTCACACAGCGCAAACCATTGTTGAAGGTCTCATGTCATTTTGATGTCAGATGCAGGTGACCACTTTCCAAGATCAAAGGCCTCATCATAAAAACATCAGGCCACTCATGGCGAGGCAATTTCACCAAATGTGAAAGACTGCTGTCTGTCTTTTACCAAATTCTACTAGTTGAGTTAGATCAATACTTGCACTGGCTTTTAAATCAATATCCATCTATATCCAAGCTGAAGCTCCCCAGTGAAGGCAAGGCTGGAACACAATGGGAAGTCATGGGGCTGAATGGGAGTACTGTAACAAAATACTCTACTCACAGCTGTTCCCTCACCTACCAGTGGGTTTCTTGACAGTACTATTGCTGAGAGATTATTTTCTAAACTTTGGAAGTTGGTTCAATCACACAGCGATGGATGGTGCTTTGTCTGCCTTAGACTGGATCAAAGGCTGACATAACCAACCACCATCACCAGCAGCAACAGCGCCCTGCAGGTCAGCGATCGGTTGTTGGTCTGCAGAGGTTGTAGAAGCAAAGAAAGCAGTGATGCACTATCAATTACGATGAAACGAGAGGAGAATGTAATCGAGGCTTTATTACACAGAGATGTGTGGCCTCCTGCAGCAGCTTACGAAATGGCTGCTGTTCGGAGAGCACACACATTTATACTCCGCCTCCTGGGCGGAGCCAGCAGGCAGGGATCTACCCCCGTGATATACCTTCAATTTACCAAGAGGCCGAGAGAGCGAGTGAACATAAGGCTTTATTAGTCGTGAACTTGCCTAGCCAGAGTCGGTTGTGTAGATGAGTGCCACCCGCAGGTGGCCAGGTTATATATGGCCTCGGTGAGGGGGGAGCCAGAGGCGGAGCCCACTGGTGTTACAGTACAGTACCTGGTAGCAGCTCGTATCACCACTTCCAGGTCAAAGGTTACATTAGGTGGATACAATGGTTACAGTGTCATGCATTATGGTGAATACATTCACCACACCCCGTACCTGTAGTACAGGGGCCTTACCATAATACCCATATGTACAATATAATACAACAGTGGTGACTACCACATTCACCCCCTGTTAAAAATGAGTCCAGCGGGGGTGGTGGAAAACTATATACATACAGATTGGTTTTAAAATTACAGAGAAGTGTTGCTAACTTTTGGTTGATTCTTAATTTGGCTCTATTTAATCACGTTTGCTCAAGAGTCGGCAGGTATCTTTCGACACCACCACAAGGTTCAGAACCGAATACTGATCAATGACTCGATACACCAGTTAGTAAGTTCAAAAGCAATGCTCATTTATTTACACACAGTCAAATCTACTCATGCATAAACTCTACAAAACTAAACTACCACTATTACTAAGGCCTATACTTAGCTTCGTGTGCCCACTCAGTCAGAGGAACAATGGCCATTGCTCGGTTCTGAGGCTGCTGGGTTGAGCTGTTTACAGGGTAGCAACTAGGAGCATCTATCTCGTAGAGTGCGTTGTCTTGGAACTTACTTGGTCTGCTGTAGGTGCTAGGCTGGTCTCTCTCTTCGCTGAGAGCCAAAGCCAAAGGAGAGCGTTCTCCCTTGGGGGATACCCTTTATACCCATAAGGGCTTTGCGCTCTTTTGGGCAGGCCTTGAACTTGGCCTCAACTAATTGGCTCTTTCCCAATCATCGGTATCGATTTTCCTCCAATAGAGGGGTGGTTCCCTGATCGCTGGGCGTGTCCTGGTGACTGTCAGTCTGCTTTGTCTTAGCTTCTTCTGGCGCCGGGGAGTCTGTCCTAACATTGTGTATCTAAATGTTTCCCTTTTGTCCCCGGAGATGGCTCATTAGCATGTAAATCGTTTGGTAGTTTCTGTCCTGTCTGAGCGTTCAAGGTTCTAATCAACAGACAGGGCTTGCACCTGCTTGTTTCTTAGCATTGTCCAATTTTCCCTGCAGTCTTTGCAAGTGTCCATTTTGTAATCGGGACGTGGCTATCCCAGATGGCTCCGGAAGGTTACAGTTTTAGACGATCGGGCACCTTGATTTGTCGTTGAGAGCGGCGCAGTGCTGGTGGTGAGTCAGGCGTCGGCTCGGTCGTTGGTCACTCCGGGAGTGTGTCGAAATCCTCTTCATCCCCGGGTGGGAGCAAGGGGAGGATAGATTGTCCTGGAGCGGGGGCTGCGGTGGGGTGGTGCCGGGGCAGGGGTAGGGGGATATGGGGACCCAGCTGGTGCCAGATTCCGGAGGGAGACTGTGTCTTGGCGGCCGTCGGGGTACGCTACTTAGACATACTGCGTGTTCGCATGGAGTAGCTGTACTCTCTTAACCAACAGGTCCGCCATGTGGATCAGCACGTGCTTGCGGAGAGGAACGGGTCCTGGAGCTGCCAGCCAAGTTGGGAGCGAAACCCCGGAGGTGGACTTCCTGGGGAAGGCAAAGAGACGTTCATGGGTGGTTTCATTGGTCGCGGTGCACAGGAGCGATCGAATGGAGTGAAGTGCGTTGTGGAGGACCTCCTGCCAGCGGGAGGCCGGGTGATTTCTGGACCATAGGGCCAGCTGGACGGCACTCCAGACCGTCCCATTCTCCTGCTCCACCTGCCCACCTGCCCGTTTCCCCAGGGGTTGTAGCTGGTCATCCTGCTCGAGGCAATGCTCCTGTTAAGCAGGTACTGGCGCTGCTCCTCGCTTATAAATGAGGATCCCCGGTCGCTGTGGACGTAGGCGGGGAACCGAACAGGACGAAGTTGGTGTTGAGGGCTTTGATGACGGTGGCAGACGGGGCATGGGATGGCGAAGGGGAATCAGGAATACTCGTCGACCACATTAAGAAAGTACGTGTTTCAGTCGGTGGAGGGGAGGGGCCCTTTGAAGTCCACGCTGAGGCGTTCAAAGGTGCGGGAGGCCTTCACCAGGCGCGCATGGTCTGGCCGGTAGAAGTGCAGTTTACACTCCGCGCAGACCTGGCAGTCTCTGGTGACAGCCCTGACTTCCTCGATGGAGTAGGGCAGATTGCGGGCCTTAATGAAGTGGTAAAAGCAGGTGACTCCCGGGTGACAGAGATCGTCGTGCAGGGTCCAGAGTCGGTCCACTTGTGCGCTGGCACATGTACCTTGGGACAGGGCATCGGAGGCTCGTTGAGCTTACCGGGGCAATACAAAATGTCGTAATTGTAGGTGGAAAGCTCGATCCTCCAGCTCAAGATTTTATCATTTTTGATCTTACCCCGCAGTGTGTTGTTAAACCTGAAGGCAACCGACCGTTGGTCAATGAGGAGAGTGAATCTCCTGCCGGCCAGGTAATGCCTCCAATGTCGCACAGCTTCAACGATCGCTTGGGCCTCCTTTTCGACGGAGGAGTGCCGAATTTCGGAGGCATGGAGGGTGCGGGAAAATAATGCCACGGGCCTGCCTGCCTGGTTGAGGGTGGCGGCCAGAGCGACGTCTGATGCATCGCTCTCAACTTGGAAGGGGAGCGTCTCATCGACCGCGTGCATCGCAGCCTTGGCGATGTCGGCCTTGAATTGGTTGAAGGCCTGCTGAGCCTCGGCCGTCAGTGGGAAAGCGGTGGATTGGATGAGTGGGTGGCCCTTGTCCGCATAATTTGGGACCCACTGGGCGTAATACAAAAAGG
The DNA here is from genome assembly GCF_047496885.1 of Scyliorhinus torazame. Taxonomy (NCBI): domain Eukaryota; kingdom Metazoa; phylum Chordata; class Chondrichthyes; order Carcharhiniformes; family Scyliorhinidae; genus Scyliorhinus; species Scyliorhinus torazame. The sequence continues at coordinate 117,423,397 of NC_092709.1, forward strand.
ACCCCAGGCATCGTTTGAGGGCCTTGAGGCAGTGGGGGAGGGGGAGTTCCATGAGGGGGCGCATGCGATCGGGGTCGGGCCCTGGAACTCTGTTCTGAACCACATAGCTGAGGATGGCTAATTGGTTCATGCTGAACACACACTTCTCCTTGTTGTAAGTTAGGTTAAGGAGTGTGGCGGTTTGGAGAAATTTGGCAAGGTTAGCGTCGTGGTGCTGCTGGTCGTGGCTGCAGATGGTGACGTTGTCCAAGTATGGGAAAGTAGCCCGCAGTCCGTACCGGTCAACCATTCGGTCCATCTCCCGTTGGAAGACCGAGACCCCGTTCGTGACGCTGAAGGGAATCCTAAGGAAATGGTAAAGGTTACCGTCTGCTTCAAACGCAGTGTATGGGTGGACCGCCTTACGGATGGGAAGCTGGTGGTAGGCAGATTTCAGGTCCACTGTCGAGAAGACCCGGTACTGTGCAATCTGATTGACCATATCAGATATGCGTGGGAGCGGGTACGCGTCGAGCTGCATGTACCAATTGGTGGTCTGACTGTAGTCAATGACCATCCTGTTTTTCTCCCCGGTTTTCACCACTACCACTTGGGCTCTCCAGGGGCTGTTGCAGGCCTCGATGTTACATTCCCGCAGCAGCCGCTGGACCTCAGACCTGATGAAGGTCCTGTCCTGGGCGCTGTACCGTCTGCTCCTGATGACGACGGGTTTGGAATCCGGAGTGAGGTTTGCAAACAGAAAAGGTGGGTCGACCTTAAGGGTTGCGAGGCCGCAAACAGTAAGGGGTGGTAGGGGCCCGCCAAATTTCAGGGTTAGGCTCTGGAGGTTGCACTGGAAGTCCAGGCCGAGTAGCAAGGCAGTGCAGAGGTTGGGGAGGACGTAGAGCCGGAAGCTGCTGATCTCTGCGCCCTGGATGGTGAGGGTGGTGATGCAGTACCCCCGGATCGCCACGGAGGCCAGGGAGATTCTTTGGTTAGTCGGGTGTACCGCGAGGGAGCAGCGCCTTACCGTATCGGGGTGGATGAAGCTCTCAGTGCTCCCGGAGTCCAGAAGGCAGGATATCATGCCCGTCGACCTTCACCTTTGTTGACGCGGTCGCGAGGTTATGCGGTCGAGACTGGTCGATTGTGACTGAGGCGAGACGCGGCTGGTCGGCGGCGGTTGCAGGCGATGAGCGGCCCGATGAGGTGCCCGACGGGCAGGGGTCCTGAGGCGGGTAAGATGGCGGCACCCACGGGCCGCACGTGTCCTTGGGCAGGTAAGATGGCGGCACCCACGGGCCGCACGTGTCCTTGGGCAGGCAAGATGGTGGCGCCCACGGGCCGCACGTGTCCTGGGGCAGGCAAGATGGTGGCGCCCTCGGGCCGCACGTGTCCTGGGGAAGGCGAGATGACGGTGCCCATTGTTTCTGAGGCAGGCAAGATGGCGGTGCCCACGGGCCGCACGTGTTGTGAGTGGAGCAAGTTGGCAGCGCCCACGGGCCGCACGTGGTCTGAGGAGAGGAAGATGACGGCGCCCACTGACCGCATGTGGGGGGTGCCGGGACAATAGTGGCGATTGAGCACACTGCAGCGAAATGTCCCTTCTTGCCACAGGTCTTGCAAAGTGCGCTCTGCGCTGGGCAGCGCTGCCGAATTTGTTTTCTCTGTCCGCAGAAGTAGAACTTGGGTCCCCGGGATTGGTTGGCTGCCGTGCGGCGCAGGGTTGGCTGAGGGCGGTCGCTGATGGGGTCCACGATGGGGTGGCCTCTGGCGGGGTCCACGATGCTCAGGGGGGGTGGGCCGTGCGGTCAGGAGCATAAGCCTGTACGTTGCGTGAGGCGACCGTGAGCGAGAGCGCTAGTTTCTTGGTCGCCGCGAGTTCAAGCGTGGCCCCTTCTAAGAGGCGCTGGCGGATATAGTCAGACCCGTTGGCCGTAATGAACACGTAATGAACACTGGGGCAGCACGGTAGCATTGTGGATAGCACAATTGCTTCACAGCTCCAGGGTCCCAGGTTCGATTCCGGCTTGGGTCACTGACTGTGCGGAGTCTGCACGTCCTCCCAGTGTCTGCGTGGGTTTCCTCCGGGTGCTCCGATTTCCTCCCACAATCCAAAGATGTGCGGGTTAGGTGAATTGGCCAATGATAAATTGCCCTTAATGTCCAAATTGCCCTTGTTGTTGGGTGAGGGTGTTGAGTTTGGGTGGGGTGCTCTTTCCAGGAGCCGGTGCAGACTCACAGGGCCGAATGGCCTCCTTCTGCACTGTAAATTCAATGATAATCTATGATTAATCTAGGACAAAGGTTCGGCACAACATCGTGGGCCGAAGGGCCTGTTCTGTGCTGTATTTTCTATGTTCTATGTTCTATGTCTCTCATTAGCAGGTTCGAATGTTCAGTGGCCGAAACGGCCTGGCAGTCACAGTCTCTCACCAGGGCGATCAGGGCACGCCAGAAATCTTCCACAGACTCACCAGGAAGTTGGTGTCGCATGGATAGGAGGTGCCTGGCATAGAACTTGTTGGTCTGCTGAGCGTAATTCTCCTTCAGTAGGCGCGTCCTGGACGAGGGAAAAAAAACTTTGGAGCTCAGCCACGTGTACAGAATCTGGAGCTTCTGTACTTCTGAGATTGGGTCTGGCGCAGACCCGATGTATGCTTCAAAGCAAGCTAGCCAATGTTGGAAGTCCTTTTTGGCATTGTCTGCTTGAGGATGCAGCTGCAGGCGATCCGGCTTGATGCGGAGATCCATCTCTGAAAAATCTCTGAGTAATAAATTGATGCACTATCAATTACGACGAGACGAGAGTAGACTGTAATCGAGGCTTTATTACACAGAGATTGTGACCTCCGACAGCAGCTTACGAAATGGCTGCAGTTCAGAGAGCACACACATTTATACTCCGCCTACTGGGCGAAGCCAGCAGGCAGGGATCTACCCCCGTACCTGTAGTACAGGGGCCTTACTGTAATACCCATATATACTATATAATACAACAGTGGTGACTACCACAAGCAGCAATGGAAAGGGAGTGGCAGTGAGGGGGGGGGGCAGAGAGAGGGGAAGAGGCAGCAGAGCGAGGGGGGAATGGCAGAGAGAGGGGAGTGGTAGAGAGGGGAGCGGCAGGGAGAGGGGAGCGGCACGGAGAGGGGAGCGGTGATGCACGATCAATTGCAGAGACGAGAGTTGAATAGAACTTAGGCTTTATTACACTAAGATGTGTGGCCTCCTACAGCAACTGGCGAAATGGCTGCTGTATAGGCAGCATACATATTTATACTCCGCCTACTGGGTGGAGCCAGCAGGCAGTACAGGGCCTTACCGTACATCTCCTAATATATACAACAGTGGTGATTACCACATTCACCCCCTGTTAAAATTGAGTCCGACGGGGGTGGTGGAGAACGATATACAGAGCAAGTTTAATATGCAGAAGCAAAATTTTTTTTTTATATCTGAAGTCCAGTACAAGGTGGTTTGATAGTCCTGAACCAATTATAGATTTAGCCAGTCCGGGGCCTTGATGTGGTGGCGGCGATTCCGGTGTTGGTCTGGTCCTCAGTGACTCCGGGAGCATGCCGAAATCCTCTTCATCCTCGGGCGTGGGAAGGGGGAGGACGGATGGTCCTGGGGGGGGGGTTGCTGCTGTGTGCGCCGGGGGAGGGGGTGGGGTGGGGCCGGGCCGGAGGGGTGTGTGTGTGTGGAATATGCTGGTGCCAGGTCCCTGAGGGAGACAGTATCCTGGCGGCCGTTGGGGTACACTACGTAGGCACACTGGGGGTTAGCATGGAGTAACTGCACCCTTTCAACCAACGGGTCCGCATTGTGGACTCGGACATGCCTATGGAGGAGCACGGGTCCTGGAGCTGTGAGCCAAGTTGGGAGCGACACCCCGGATGTGGACTTCCTGGGGAAGGCAAAGAGACGTTCATGGGGTGTGTCGTTAGTGGCGGTGCACAGGAGCGACCGAATGGAGTGCAGTGCATCGGGGAGGACCTCCTGCCAACGGGAGGCCGGGGGATTTCTTGACTGTAGGGCCAGTTGGACGGCCCTCCAGACCATCCCGTTCCCCCTATCCACCTGCCCGTTTCCTCGGGGGTTATAGATGGTCGTCCTGCTGGCGGCAATACCCCTGCTGAGCAGGAACTGATGCAGCTCATCACTCATGAATGAGGATCCCCGTCACTGTGGATGTAGGCGGGGAAGCCGAACAGCATGAAGATTGTGTTGAGGGCATTGATGACGGTGGCAGACATCATGTCGGGGCATGGGATGGTGAAGGGGAATCTGGAGTATTCATCGACCACACTGAGGAAATACGTGTTACAGTCGGTGGAGGGGAGGGGCCTTTGAAATCCACGCTGAGGAGTTCAAAGGGGCGGGAGGCCTTCACCAGGCACACACGATCCGGATGGTAGAAGTGTGGTTTGCATTCCGCACAGACCTGGCAGTCCCTGGTCATTGCCCTGACTTCCTCGATGGAGTAGGGCAGATTGCGGGCCTATATGAAATGGTAGTCCACGACCATTCTGTGTTTCTCCCCAGTTTTCACCACTACCACTTGGACTCTCCAGGGGCTGTTGCTGGCCTCGATAATACCCTCCTTAAGCAGCCGCTGGACTTCGGACCTGATGAAGGCCCTGTCCTGAGCGCTGTACCGTCTGCTCCTGGTGGCGACGGGTTTGGAATCCGGGGTTAGGTTTGCGAATAGGGAAGGTTGGTCGACCTTTAGGGTCGCGAGACCGCACACAGTAAGGAGTGGTAGGGGCCCGCCGAATTTTAAGGTTAGTCTCTGGAGGTTACACTGGAAGTCCAGGACGAGTAGCAAGGCACCACAGAGGTTGGGGAGGACGTAGAGGCGGAAGCCGCTGAATTCTACGCCCTGGACCGTGAGTGTGACTATACAGTACCCCCGGATCACCACGGAGTGGGATCCGGAGGCCAGGGAGATCCTTTGATTGGCGGGGTGTACCGCAAGGGTGTACAGCAGTGCCTTACCATATCTGGATGGATGAAGCTTTCGGTGCTCCCGGAGTCCAGCAGGCAAGAGGTCTTGTGCCCATCGATCTTCACGCTTGTTGAGACGGTGGCTGGATTGTGCGGGCGAGACTGGTCGATCGTGACCGAGGCGAGGCTGGTCGTCGCTGGTGTCGAGCGATGGGGTGCCCGGGGGGGCATGGGTCCTGGAACAATAGTGGTGCCCATGTGCCATGGGGAAGACAAGATGGTGGTGCCTGATGATCTTGGGGTGGACAAGATGGCGGCGCCCACGAGCCGCACGTGGCGGGGGTTGAAAAAGATGGCAGTGTCCATGGGCCGCACACAGCAGCGAAGTGCCCTTCTTGCCGCAGGCCTTGCAAAGGGCGGTGCGGGCCGGGCAGCGTTGGCGGAGGTGTATCTGTTGCCCGCAGAAGCAATGTCAGGGGCCCCCGGGGTTGGATGGCTGGCGCGTGGCACAGGCCTATTGGCTGGGTGAGGCCCCCAGTGAGGCGGCCATCTGCGGAGTCCACGATGTGTAGGAGTGGTGGGCCGCGCGGCTGGGGCTGTAGGCCTGAATATTGGGCGAGGCAACCGTCATCGATAGTGCAAGTTTTTTTGTTGCTGCGAGGTCGAGCGTGGCCCCCTCTAAAAGTCGCTGGCGTATGAGGTCTGACCCTATCCCCGTAACGAAGGCGTCCCGCCTGAGGCAGTTAGAGTGTTCCGTGGCCGTGATGGCCTGACAGTCACAGTCTCTGACCAGGGGAGTTAAAGCACGCTAGAAATCTTCTACGGTCTCACCAGGGAGTTGACTGCGAGTAGAGGGTACGTGTCTGGCGAAGAGCGTGTTCGTCTGCTGGGCTTAATTCTCTTTCAGTAGAACCATGGCTTCGTCGTAGTTCGGCGCGTCCTGGATAAGAGGAAAAACGTTGGAGCTCAGCCACGAGTAGAGTATCTGGATCTTCTGAGCTTCTGGGATTGGGTCTGGTGCAGACCTGATGTAAGCTTCGAAACAAGCTGGCCAGTGCTGAAAGTCCTTTTTGGCGTCGCTTGATTGCGGATCCAGCTGCAGGCGATCCGGCTTGATGCGGAGGTCCATCTTCTGAAAATCTTAGAGTAATAAATTGATGCACGATCAATTGCACAGAGACGAGAGTTGAATACAACTGAGGCTTTATTACTCTAAGATGTGTGGCCTCTTACAGCAGCTGGCAAAATGGCTGCTGTATAGGGAGCAAACATATTTATACTCCGCCTACTGGGCGGAGCCAGCAGGCAGGGACTACCCCTGTACCAGTATTACAGGACCTTACCACACATCTCCTAATATATACAACAGTGGTGATTACCACAAGCGGCAGAGAGAGGGGAGCGGCAGAGAGAGGGATGCGGCAGAGAGAGAAGGGCGGTAAAGTGAGGGACGCGGCAGGGAGTGGGGAGCGACAGAGTGTAATAAATCCACGGAGGCAGAAGTCCCGTCACCAGAATTCCTTTTATTTACAAAGCCATTAGCTGAACAACTATGACCATTTTCAGTCTGCTGTCTACACCGGGAGTGCAGAGGATCTGGCACTCCCTGTTATATACACAGAAAGGGGTTTCCTGATTGGGCCACTAATCAGGGAACTCGTATTCTAATTGCCCAATCTCAAAGGCCTGACCTAAGTCATTACACCCCTCCCCCCAATGTCCGAGGAGCTCCCATGGTCCTCGTGACTCATGGGTCTCCTGCTTCGTTTTTGCGCCGGGTTCGGCTACTCCACTTCGGCCTCCGACGTAGGGGGGGGTATAATGGCTCGGCGCCCGTCTTTTCCGATGTGAGCGCCTGAGGGGAGGTTTGCCCCTTTCCTCCGGTGGCAGGGGTACAGCTGCGGCATCATCCACGGTGTCCATATCAGAGTCCGATGTCCTCACCAGTGGTGTCGGAGGAGAGGACTCTCCACAGTCCTTGGTATGCTGGTTGGAGTCAACTCCGGAGGAGAAAACAAATCTGAGGCCCGCACCTGGTCCAGGTGTTTCTTTATTACATGTTTTCCGACACGTATCTCATACGACACAAGTCCTGACCTGGCCTTGACTGTTCCTGCTACCCATGTGGGGCCATTCGCATAATTTCTGACCCATACATTTTCACCCACGTCGAACTGCCTTTCTTGGCGAGCGTTGTCATGGCCCCTGCATTGGAGCTCTTGGTGACGCTCGATTCTGCCACCTAAATTCGGGAATAGCAGAATCAGCCGGGTTCGGAGTCGTCTGCCCATGGGTAGCTCCGCCGGTGCTATTCCCGCTGTGGCGTGTGGGGTTGTTCTGTAGTCAAATAGCCAGCACGATAGTTTGGTGTCCAATGATGCTGCTGACTGTTTCTTCAACCCGACTTTTAAGGTCTGGATGGCTCTCTCCGCAAAACAATTCAATGCCGGGTGGTATGGTGTCCTCCTTATGTGCCGAATGCCATTCGACTTCATAAATTTTGTGAAGTCCTGGCTGGTGAAAACCGATCCATTATCCGAAACTAACACCTCTGGGATACCACGAGTTGCGAACGAGGTGCGGAGTTTTTCAGTGGTAGTTGTTGAATTTGCAGAGTTCATTTTGTAGACGTCCAGCCTTTTGGAATGGGCTTCTACTATTATAGAAAACATTGAACCCATAAATGGGCCTGCAAAATCGACATGAAGTCGCGACCATGGTCTACCTGGCCATCCCCATGGGTGCAGCGGGGCTGCCGATTGCACCTTCTGCCCTTGTTGGCATTCTTGGCACCGACCTACCAATGCCACTATGTCTGTGTCCAGGCCCGGCCACCAGACATAGCTTCTGGCCAGCATCTTCCTTTTTGAGTCTATGATTTAGTTCAGCCAGTATGGCTCGATGGCTTTGACTTGGAACTATTACTCTTCCACGGTGATCTGCTCTCTTTTGCTCCAGTAAGGGTGGAATTCCGCCTGGACCGGTCTTTTCTTCTCCCCAGTTAGCACCATGTGTTTTATTTTTGATAAAACCGGGTCCCTTTGGGTCCATAAACGAATGTTTGTTGCGGTCACTGGAAGGGTGTCCAGGAAATGTAACATCATTACCGTTTCCTCTATTTTGGGCACTAACAGCAAGTCCGGTAACGGCAGCCTGCTTAGTGCATCGGTGTTTGCCACCCGGGTTTCTGGCCGATGCTCCAGTTGATACTGGTACACCGCCAGTAGTACGGCGCAGCATTGGATCCGGGCTGAAGCTATTGGTGGTACTGCTTTATCTTCTTTCAACAAACTCAGCAATGGCTTGTGGTCTGTAATTATAGTAAATTTCCACCCGGACAAGTACTTGTGAAATTTCTTCACCGTGAAAATTACAGCCAGTCCTTCCTTTTCGATTTGGGAGTACTTTCGTTCTGCTGCTGCCAACGTCCTAGAAGCAAAAGCTATAGGTCGTTCCTGTCCATTTTGCCCTCGTGTGCCAAAACTGCACCAACGCCATATGGAGATGCGTCGCACGTGAGCACCAACTCTTTCCTGGGGTCGTAGTGTGCCAGATGACACTAAAGTCGGTGGAGTTGTGGACAGTGCGAAAGGATGTTACAAGTTACAGGGGGACATAGAATAGCTGCAGCGCTGGGCTGAGAGGTGGCAAATGGAGTTTAATGCAGAAAAGTGTGAGGTGATTCATTTTGGAAGGAATAGCAGGAAGACAGAGTACTGGGCTAATGCTAAGATTCTTGGCAGTGTGGATGAGCAGAGAGATCTCGGTGTCCATGTACATAGATCCCTGAAAGTTGCCACCCAGGTTGAGAGGGTTGTTAAGAAGGCATACGGTGTTTTAGCTTTTATTGGTAGATGGATTGAGTTTCGGAGCCATGAGGTCATGTTGCAGCTGTATAAAACTCTGGTGCGGCCGCATTTGGAGTATTGCGTGCAATTCTTGTCACCGCATTATAGGAAGGATGTGGATGCATTGGAAAGGGTGCAGAGGAGATTTACCAGAGTGTTGCCTGGTATGGAGGGAAGATCTTATGAGGAAAGGCTGAGGGACTTGAGGCTGTTTTCGTGAGAGAGAAGAAGGTTAAGAGGTGACTTAATTGAGCCATACAAGATGATCAGAGGATTAGATAGGGTGGACAATGAGAGCCTTTTTCCTCGGATGGTGATGTCTAGCACGAGGGGACGTAGCTTTAAATTGAGGGGAGATAGATATAAGACAGATGTCAGAGGTAGGTTCTTTACTCAGAGAGTAGTAAGGGCGTGGAATGCACTGCCTGCAACAGTACTGAAGTCGCCAACACTAAGGGCATTCAAATGGTCATTGGATAGACATATGGACGATAAGGGAATAGTGTAGATGGGCTTTAGAGTGGTTTCACAGGTCGGCGCAACATCGAGGGCCAAAGGGCCTGCACTGCGCTATAATGTTCTATGTTCTATGTTAAGACATTTTCTGAGGAAAGCTGTTTTTTTATCTTCTTGAAAGTCCGGTCTTGGCGGGCGGACCACTCTGGCTTGTCACCTTTTTAAATAATTGGTGTCGGGGGTCCAAGATGGAAGCTCTGTTCTGTATGAACTTTCCATAATATGTCACCAGTCCTAAAAAAGACCTTAACTCCTGGATTGTGGTGGGGGCCGGGGCATCTTTAATCTCCCTCACCCGATCCTCCAAAGGGTGTAGCCCTGATTTGTCAACCTTGTATCCCAGATAGGTTACTTGAGGTGCTAGGAAAACACATTTCTCCCTCTTTAGGCGCACACCTACTGCTGAAAACCTCCTAAGGACTTCCTCCAGGTTTTGCAGGTATTCTGCCTTTGTTTTTGCTGTAATGAGGACGTCATCCAGGTAAATGGTGACTTGTGGTAGCCCTTGCAATATATTCTCCTCTGGAATATCGCACAAACTGATGATACTCGAAGGGTAATCTTGTATACTGAAAAAGGCCCTTCAGGGTGTTTATCGTTGAGAATTTTTGGGACTCTTCATCCAGCTTCATCTGCAGGTATGTGTGGCTCATATCCAGCTTTGAGAATAGGAGTTCTCCAGCCAGCTTTGCATACAAATCCTCAATCCGGGGAATTGGATATTTGTCCAGTTGTATGTGGCGATTAATCGTTTGTTTGAAATCCCCACAAAGGCGGACCGAGCCGTCCTGCTTAAGAATAGGCACCACGGGTGCCGCCCACTCTGCAAACTGGACCAGTTTTATTATTCCCTCACTCTCTAATCGTTTATTTTCATATCGACTGTCTGCCTTGATGCGTAGGGTACTGATCGGGTCTTGTAGAATTTTGGAACTGTCTTTGGATCAACATGCAATGTCGCCTTTGGTCCCTTTATTGTTCCGAGCCCTTCTCGGAAAACGTCTGGGTAGTTGCACAGGAGTTCGCTCAGGCGGCCATTTTCCAGCTGGAAAATGTTTACCCAATCCAGCTGGATCTCTTTTAGCCAGCTTCATCCCAATAAGCTTGGCCTCACACCTTTCACTCCCATTAAAGGCAGCCTAACCAGTTGCTCTCCATAAGCCACAGTTACTTGCATTGTGCCCAGCACTCTCAGTGGTTCCCCTGTGTATGTCCTCAGTTTTGCTGAGGTCCTGGTTAGGGATAAGGGTTGGAGTCCAGTGCGAATTTTATTGAATACTGTTTCCCCTATCACTGATACGGCTGCTCCAGTGTCGACTTCCATCAGTGTGGGACGTCGAATCAACCTTATGGATAATTTAATGGGTTTTGATTTCACCTTCGTTACACAATTTAGTTGTTCCTCATCGGAGGTAGGTGGGGCTTCTAGGGTATGCATTATCCTGTAGCCCGGCCTACATGACCTTCTCCAAGATGATGGTTTTGGGCTTTTATTTCTCCTTTCTGGCTCCGTTCTCTGGCAATAAGTCCAATATTTTGCCGGGCGAAAAGCTGCAGGGGCTGCTGTCTGTCTGGACCTAATTTTCCCTTGCTTGGGAGGGCTTCTGCGAGTGGGCCTAGTTAACTTAGTATCCGTGTCGTTCCTTGTGGTAATACCAGGTATTGCAGTACCTGAGAGGTGGATGCCCATTGGCTAGACCTAGGGGTCTACCATTGGCTAACGCACATCGATCCGCCCTGAGAGGCGGGGTATAAGAACCCATGCCGTCCCAGCAGCCTTCACTTTCTGTATCGAAGCTGCTGGGTACAGTTCTAGCTGATTAAAGCCGATTAGTACGACTCTCCTTGTCTCACGAGTAATTGATTGTGCATCAATTTAATCAGCTATTACTTCTGAAAGGATGGACCTCCGCATCAAGCCGGAGTGCCTTCAGCTCAGTCCCCACGAAGACAACTCCGCTGGTATTTTTAAGCACTGGTTGGCGTGTTTTGAGAGCTTCATCGACACAGCCGCTGACATCCCCATGGAAAGGCAGAAGATGCACCTTCTACGCTCCCGAGTCAGCCGTGCAATCTACCCTCTGATCGAGGAGGCGGAGAATTATGCTGCAGCTATCACGCTGCTAGAAGGACATTACATCCGTCCTATGAACCAGGTCTACGCCCGTCACCTGTTGGCAACTAGAAGGCAGAGCCCTGACGAAACACTGGAGGACTTCTGTCGGGCTCTTCTAGTGCTGGGCCGGAACTGCGGCTGCGCACCAGTCACGGGGAATGAGCACACGGAACTTTTAATTCGGGACGCTTTCGTGGCAGGTATGTCTTCTCCCGACTTCTGCAGAAGGCTCCTTGAAATGGACATGCTGGGCCTCACTGAGGCACGGGCCCTGGCGGGGTCTATGGACGTTGCGTACAAAAATGCACTGGCTTTTGCTCCCGGGCGCACGGCACCCCCCTGGGCTGCGTGGCACTCCGTCGCGGCAGCCCCCCAGACTTTCCCACTAACCCCGCAGGCCTGCGCCACTAGTCAGCCCGTTTTCACCACCGGCCAACGCTGCTTCTTCTGTGGCCAAGCGAATCATCCGCGCGCCGCTGCCTGCCCCGCACCGTCACCTGCAAAGGGTGCGGCAAGAAAGGCCGTGGCAGCGGTCGCCAGCGACTATCATCAGCCTTTATTCCAGGTCCCGGCCGTCCTAGGCCCACCGCCGCCCTCCTACCCACAGGCAACGTGCGACCCACGGGCACGGCCATTTTGTCCCCCGGCCACCACGCTGGGTGGATGGGCGCTGCCATTTTGTCCCTCGCCGACTCCATCTTCTGTATCCCCGGACTCCATGTGCGACCTGTAGCTGACGCCATCTTGGATGGGGCCTCAAGCCCCCAGCGCTGCCGACTCCGCGCTGCCTGACCGGAACTCCCCCTTGCTACAGCTGGCCTCCGTTACCCTGAACCGGCCTCAAGCCCCCAGCACCGCCGACTCCACGCTGCCTGACCAGAACTCCTCCTTGCTGCAGCTGGCCTCCGTGACCCTGGACCAGAGTCGGCCCCGGATGCTAGCGAAAGCCACCACAACGATCACTATCAACGGCCACGTGACGTCGTGCCCGATCGACTCCGGGAGCACGGAAAGCTTCGTCCACCCAGACACGGTAAGGCGCTGTTCCCTTGTCACCCATCCCGTAAACCAACGGATCTCCCTGGCCTCCGGGTCACACGCAGTGCAGATAAAATGGTTCTGCCTAGCGAACCTCACTGTCCATGGCAGGGAATTCCACAATTTCCGCCTGTACGTCCTGCCGCACCTCTGCGCAGCCACCCTCCTTGGGCTGGATTTCCAGTGCCATCTGAAAAGCCTGACTTTTAAATTCGGCGGCCCTATTCCCCCCCCCTTACTGTCTGCGGCCTCGCGACGCTTAAGGTCGAACCACCTTCCCTGTTTGCGAACCTCACCCCGGATTGCAAACCCGTCGCCACCAGGAGCAGACGGTACAGTGCCCAGGACCGGACCTTTATCAGGTCAGAGGTCCAGAGGCTGCTGAGGGAAGGGGTCATCGAAGCAAGCAACAGCCCCTGGAGGGCTCAAGTAGTGGTGGTAAAGACCGGGGAGAAACATAGGATGGTCATCGACTATAGCCAGACCATCAACCGGTTTACGCAGCTGGACGCGTACCCTCTCCCCCGTATAGCCGACCTGGTAAACAGGATTGCGCAATACAAGGTCTTCTCCACGGTGGATCTTACGTCTACCTACCACCAGCTGCCCCTCCGTCATGGGAACCGTCAGTACACTGCCTTCGAAGCAGATGGGCGGCTCTATCACTTTTTAAGGGTTCCCTTCGGTGTCACGAACGGGGTCTCAGTCTTCCAGCGAGAGATGGACCGAATGGTTGACCGGTATGGCTTAGGCGCAACGGTCCCGTATCTCGATAACGTCACCATCTGCAGCCATGATCAGCAGGACCACGACACCAACCTCTGAAAATTTATCCAGACCGCGAACCTCCTTAATCTGACCTACAATAAGGAGAAGTGCGTGTTTAGCACCGACCGTCTAGCCATCCTAGGCTACGTAGTGCGAAATGGAGTCATAGGCCCCGACCCTGAACGCATGCGCCCCCTCATGGAGTTCCCCCTCCCTCACTGCCCCAAGGCCCTAAAGCGCTGCCTCGGCTTCTTTAATAAATATATGTATTTTTTTAAATCGCTAAAGTTTTTTAACACAATTTTTCTCCCTTACAAACAATAACCCCTGCCCCCCTCATAACAAAATCGCGCAGAGCAAGATATATACATGGCAAAATGATATATTTACACAGCTTTGTAAACTGGCCCTCACCCGTACGTGCCAGTTTCCCCAACCCTTCATGTTATCTCTTGCTCATCCACCCTCCCAGGCAGTCCCCCCTTTCCCCCCCCCCTTCCCCCCCTCCCAGGACGTCCCCTCCACGCCCCCCCCCCCCAAGGTTGCTGCTGCTGCTGACCGACCTTCCTCTAACGCTCCGCGAGATAGTCTAGGAACGGTTGCCACCGCCTGTAGAACCCCTGCGCAGACCCTCTCAAGGAGAACTTAATCCTCTCCAACTTTATGAACACAGCCATATCATTTATCCAGGCCTCCAGGCTGGGGGGCTTCACCTCCTTCCACATTAGCAAGATCCTTCGCCGGGCTACTAGGGACGTAAAGGCCAGAATGCCGGCCTCTTTCGCCTCCTGCACTCCCGGTTCGTCCACTACTCCAAATATTGCTAGCCCCCAGCTTGGCTTGACCCGGACTTTCACCACCTGAGATATTGCTCCCGCCACTCCTCTCCAGAACCCCTCCAGTGCCGGGCCTGACCAAAACATATGGACATGGTTCGCCGGGCTCCCTGAGCACCTTCCACATTTGTCCTCTACCCCAAAGAACCTGCTCAACCTCGCCCCCGTCAAGTGAGCTCTGTGAATCACCTTAAATTGTATCAGGCTGAGCCTGGCACACGAGGAGGAGGAGTTAACCCTACCTAGGGCATCAGCCCAGAGACCTTCCTCGATCTCCTCCCCCAGCTCCTCCTCCCATTTACCCTTCAACTCTTCTACCAGCGCTTCCCCCTCTTCTTTCAACTCCTGGTGTATTTCCGACACCCTGCCCTCCCCGACCCATACACCCGAGATCACCCTATCTTGAACTTCTTGCGCTGGGAGCAACGGGAATTCCCTCACCTGTCGCCTCACGAAAGCCCTCACCTGCATACATCTAAAGGCATTTCCCAGGGGTAACTCGAACTTCTCCAGTGCCCCTGGGCTCGCAAACGTCCCGTCGATGAACAGGTCCCCCATTCTTCCAATCCCCGCCCGATGCCAGCTCTGGAACCCCCCCGTCCATCGTCCCCGGGACAAACTGGTGGTTACCCCTGATGGGGGACCACACCGATGCTCCCATTGCACCCCGGTGCCGTCTCCACTGGCCCCAGATCCTTAGCGTTGTCGCCATCACCGGGCGCGTGGTATACTTTGTCGGCGAGAGCGGCAGCGGTGCCTGTGGTGGTATGTATTAGGGGTCATGTGGGACTGGGAAGCCGTGATGCTATTGGCTGACAGATCCCGGGTTCTGGTTGGCTGCCGACTCCAGGCTCCGCCCTGAAGGCGGAGTATAAGAACCCGAGCTTCTCCCCGCAGCTTTATTCTGTTGCTGAGCTGTGGGGACAAGCTTCGCTTAATAAAGCCTGGATCGACTTCATCACTTCTCGTCTCTCGTAAGTCATTGTGCGCTACAATTTATTAAGCAAGCTTAAAAGACTATGGAGCTCCGGATCGCCCCGGAATGCCTGCGGATCAGCCCCCACGCAGCAAACTCGGCAGCAGTATTTAAACACTGGCAAGCATGCTTTGAAGGCTACCTCTGAACGGCCCACGGCCGGATCACAGAAGACCAGAAAATGCAGGTCCTGCATTCGAGGGTAAGCCCGGAAATTTACCCTCTCATAGAAGACGCAGAGGATTTCCCAACGGCGCTCGCATTGCTGAAGAACATCTACGTTCGGCCCGTTAACTAGGTCTACGCGCGCCACCAACTCGCGACGAGACGGCAAAGTCCCGGAGAATCGCCAGAGGAATTCTACGCCGTGCTGCTAATTTTGGGACGGGGCTGCAGCTGCCCGCCGGTGAACGGATTCGAACACACGGACATGCTAATTCGTGATGCATTTGTGGCAGGTATGAACTCTCACCAAATCCGCCAAAGACTTTTAGAAAGAGAGCCGCTAGGACTCTCAGAGGCACCGGCCCTTGCAGCTTCCCTAGATGTGGCCTCGCAAAACGCCCGCGCCTACGGCCCCGACCGCACGGCAGCCCCTTGGGCCCCGTGGACCCCCGTCGCGACAAACTTCCCCCCCCCTCGCAAGCCTGCGTGGTTAAAGCTCCAGACCATCTCGGGGGGGCCCGCTGCTCTTTCTGCGGACAAGCGAAACACCCCCGGCAGCGCTGCCAGGCCCGCGCAGCTATTTGTAAAAGCTGCGGCAAGAAGGGCCATTACGCGGCAGTGTGCCGGTCCCGGGGGGGGGGGGGGGGTCGCTGCAATCCCCGGAGAAGAACGAGCCCAGCACATCCCAAACGCTCCCCAACCCCCCCAGCGCCCCATGTGCGACCCGCGGGCGCCGCCATTTGGGTCCCGGGCACCACGAGGGGAGGATGGGCGCCGCCATCTTGTGACCCCCAGCCACGTGCGATTCATGGGGCCGGCCATTTTGTCCACCCCCGGCCGCGTGCGATTCATGGACGCCACCATCTTGGTTGACAACAAAGGACCCCAGCATCGACGGCTCCACGGGGTCTGAAGAAGACGCCGCGACACTACTACCACGACTGGCTTCGGTGACGCTGGATCAATCGCGGCCCCGGACGCTCCAGACGACGACAACAACGGTGCTGGTCAACGGATACGAGACGCCATGCCTGATCGACTCCGGGAGCACTGAAAGTTTTATTCACCCAGGCACGGTAAGAAGCTGTTTTCTGACCATCCATCGAAGCACTCAAAAGATTTCCCTAGCTGCAGGATCCCACTCCGTAGAGATCAAAGGGTTCTGCATCGCGAACCTAATGGTGCAAGGGAGGGAGTTTAAGAACTACAGGCTCTACGTCCTTCCCCAACTCTACGCGCCCACATTACTGGGATTAGATTTCCAGTGCAACCTGCAGAGCCTAACATTCCAATTCGGCGGCCCAATACCCCCCACTCACTATCTGCGGCCTCGCAACTCTCAAGGTTGAACCACCGTCCTTGTTTGCAAACCTCACCCCGGATTGCAAACCCATCGCCACTAGGAGCAGACGGTTCAGTGCCCAGGACCGGATATTTATTCGGTCTGAAGTCCAGCGGTTGCTGAAGGAAGGCATAATCCAGGCCAGCAATAGTCCCTGCAGAGCCCAGGTGGTAGTAGTAAAGACCGGGGAGAAGCAAAGGATGGTCGTAGACTATAGTCAGACCATCATCAGGTACACGCAGCTAGATGCGTACCCTCTCCCCCGCATATCCGACATGGTCAATCGGATTGCCCAGTATAAGGTCTTCTCCACCGTGGACCTCAAGTCCGCCTACCACCAGCTCCCCATCCGCCCAAGTGACCACAAGTACACCGCCTTTGAGGCAGACGGGCGTCTATACCACTTCCTAAGGGTCCCATTTGGTGTCACAAACGGGGTCTCGGTCTTCCAACGGGAGATGGACCGAATGGTTGACCAGCACGGGTTGCAGGCCACGTTCCCGTATCTCGACAACGTAACCATCTGCGGCCACGATCAGCAGGACCACGACGCCAACCTCCAAAAGTTCCTCCAGACCGCTAACGCCCTGACCCTCGCATATAACGACAAAAAGTGCGTTTTTAGCACAAACCAGTTGGCCATCCTGGGATACGTAGTGCGCAATGGGATACGTAGTGCGCAATGGGATACGTAGTGCGCAATGGGATACGTAGTGCGCAATGGGATAATAGGCCCCGACCCCGAACGCATGCGCCCCCTTATGGAATTCCCCCTCCCCCACTGCTCCAAAGCCCTAAAACGTTGCCTGGGTTTCTGTTCATATTACGCACAGTGAGTCCCCCATTATGCAGGCAAGGCCCGCCCGCTAATACAGACCACTACCTTCCCCCTGTCGACAGAGGCTCGCCAGGCCTTCAGCCGCATCAAAGCGGATATCGCAAAGGCCACGATGCGCGCCATCGACGAGTCCCTCCCCTTCCAGGTCGAGAGCGACGCATCCGACGTAGCTCTGGCGGCCACCCTTAACCAAGCGGGCAGACCCGTGGCCTTTTTCTCCCGGACCCTCCACGCCTCAGAAATCCGCCACTCCTCAGTGGAAAAGGAAGCCCAAGCCATCATGGAAGCTGTGTGACATTGGAGGCATTACCTGGCCGGCAGGAGATTCACTCTCCTCACCGACCAACGGTCGGTAGCCTTCATGTTCGATAATGCACAGCGGGGCAAAATTAAAAATGACAAGATCTTAAGGTGGAGGATCGAGCTCTCCACCTTCAACTATGAGATCTTGTATCGTCCCGGAAAGCTGAACGAGCCGTCCGATGCCCTATCCCGCGGCACATGTGCCAATGCACAAATAGACCGCCTCCAAGCCCTCCACGAGGACCTCTGCCACCCGGGGGTCACTCGATTCTACCATTTCGTAAAGTCCCGCAACCTCCCCTACTCTGTGGAGGAGGTCCGTACAGTCACCAGGAACTGCCACATCTGCGCTGAGTGCAAACCGTACTTTTTCAGGCCGGATAGAGCGCACCTGATCAAGGCTTCCCGCCCTTTTGAACGCCTCAGTTTGGATTTCAAAGGGCCCCTCCCCTCCACCGACCGCAACGCATACTTCCTGAACGGGGTGGACGAGTACTCTCGTTTCCCCTTCGCCATCCCCTGCCCCGACATGACAGCGGCCACAGTCATTAAAGCCCTTGGCACCATATTCACACTGTTCGGTTGCCCCGCGTATATCCATAGCGACAGGGGGTCCTCCTTCATGAGTGATGAGCTGCGCCAGTTCCTGCTCAGCAAGGGCATAGCCTCGAGCAGGATGACCAGCTACAACCCCCGGGGGAACGGGCAAGTAGAGAGGGAGAACGGCACGGTCTGGAAGACCGTCCTACTGGCCCTACGGTCCAGGGATCTCCCAGGTTCCCGGTGGCAGGAGGTCCTCCCGGACGCTCTCCACTCCATCCGGTCGCTGCTGTGAACCACCACTAACCAAACGCCTCATGAGCGCCTCCTTGTCTTCCCCAGGAAGTCCTCCTCCGGAACGTCGCTGCCGATCTGGCTGGCGGCCCCCGGACCCATCTTGCTCCGGAAACATGTGCGGGCGCACAAATCGGACCCGTTGGTCGAGAGGGTTCACCTTCTCCACGCGAACCCGCAGTACGCCTACGTGGCGTACCCCGACGGCCGACAGGACACGGTCTCCCTGCGGGACCTGTCGCCCGCCGGCAACACACACACCCCCCCCGACACCAATCATCCCCTCCCTGCCACCGGCGCACCCCGCAACCGCCCACTTCCCGGGGGGATCGGTCCTCCTCCCGTGCCCGCCCAGGAGTAAAACAGGAACAAACTCTGAAACGCTCCCGGAGGCGACAACGCCTGAACAAGCACCTGCACCACCACCGGGGCTGAGGCGATCGACGAGGAAGACCAGACCGCCCGCTCGACTCGTGGAATCCGCGTGACACCAAGAATGTTGTTGGAACAAAAAAAATTTTTTTTGCTAATATTGTAAATAGTTTTCACAAACTTGTACATAGCCCAGTGTAGGGCTAAAACTGTAGTAACACTGTCCAAAATTTTCCTTCCAGGGCCAGCCTTGTAAACCCCTACCACCATGCGAACCACCACCCCGCCGGGTTCCTTTTGAACAAGGGGTGAATGTGGTGGTATGTATTAGGGGTCATGTGGGACTGGGAAGCCGTGATGCTATTGGCTGACAGATCCCGGGTCCTGGTTGGCTGCCGACTCCTGGCCCCGCCCTGAAGGCGTAGTATAAGAACCCGAGCTTCTCCCCGCAGCTTCATTCTGTTGCTGAGCTGCTGGGGACAAGCATCGCTTAATAAAGCCTGGTACGACTTCATCACTTCTCGTTTCTCATAAGTCATTGTGCGCTACAGTGCCATCATCAACGCCCCCAGGCTCGTTCCTTTACAGGACGCCATCTCCATCCTCTTCCATGCCGCCCCCTCTCCCTCCATAACCCACTTGCGGATCATCGCCACATTTGCTGCCCAGTAGTAGCTCCCCAGGTTTGGCAGCGCCAACCGTCCTCGGTCCCTACTGCGTTCCAGGAACCCTCTCCTTACTCTCGGGGTCTTATTCGCCCACACAAACCCCATAATACTCCTGCCTACTCTCTTTCAAAAGGCCTTAGTGATCACGATGGGAAGGCACTGAAACACAAACAGAAACCTCAGAAGGACCACCATTTTGACCGACTGCACTCTACCCGCCAGCGAGAGCGTTAACATGTCCCATCTTTTGAAATCCTCTTCCATTTGCTCCACCAACCTCGTCAGATTCAGTTTATGTAGGGTCCCCCAACTCCTGGCTATCTGGATCCCCAGATACCGAAAGCTCCCCTCCGCCCTCCTCAGCGGTAGGTCCCCTATCCCTCTTTCTTGGTCCCCCGCCTGTAATACAAAGAGCTCACTCTTCCCTACATTGAGCTTATAGCCCGAAAACTCCCCAAACTCCCTTAGAGTCTGCATGACCTCCACCATCCCCTCCATTGGATCCGCCACGTACAGCAACAGGTCATCCGCATATAGCGACACCCGATGCTCTTCTCCCCCTCGGACCACCCCCTCTATTTATTAGACTCCCTCAATGACATGGCCAATGGTTCGATCGCCAATGCGAACAACAGGGGGGACAGGGGGCACCCCTGCCTCGTCCCTCGGTACAGTCGAAAGTACTCCGACCTCCGCCGGTTCATCACTACACTCGCCATCGGGGCTCTGTAAAGGAGCTTAACCCAATTGATAAACCCTACCCCGAACCCAAACCTACGCAGCACCTCCCAGAGGTACTCCTACTCTACTCGGTCAAAGGCCTTCTCCGCGTCCATAGCTGCCACTATCTCCGCCTCTCCCTCCTCCGATGGCATCATTATCACGTTTAAGAGCCGCCGCACATTGGTGTTCAGTTGCCTGCCCTTTACAAATCCCGTCTGGTCCTCGTGGATTACCCCCGGGACAGTCCTCGACCCTCGTGGCCAGCACTTTTGCCAGCAACTTTGCATCCACATTGAGGAGCGAGATCAGCCTGTCCGATCCACATTGCAGTGGGTCCTTGTCCCGCTTTAGGATCAAATAAATTGTCGCTTCCGACATTGTCGGGGGCAGGGTCTCCTCCTCTCTTGCCTCATTAAAGGTCCTCACCAGTAGCGGGGCCAACAGGTCTGCGTACTTCCTGTAGAACTCCACCGGGAATCCGTCCGGTCCCGGGGCCTTCCCCGCCTGCATGCTCCCCAAACCCTTGCTCAGCTCCTTCAACCCAATTGGTGCCCCCAAACCAGCCACCTCTTGCTCCTCCACCCTCGGGAATCTCAGCTGATCTAGGAATCGTCTCATCCCCTCTTCCCCCGCTGGGGATTGGGATCTGTACAGCTCTTCATAAAAGGCCTTGAATACCTTGTTTATTTTCATCACACTCCGAACCGTGGCTCCCCTTCCATCTTTGACTCCCCCCTATTTCCCTCGCTGCCATCCTCTTACGGAGCTGGTGTGCCAGCATCCGACTAGCCTTTTCCCCATACTCGTAGGTCGCCCCCTGCGCTTTCCTCCACTGTGCCTCCGCCTTCCCTGGGGTCAACAGGTAAAACTCCGTCTGGAGCCGTCGTCTTTCCCCAAGTAATCTTTCCTCCGGGGCCTCTGCGTATTTCCTGTCCACTCTCAAAATCTCCCCACACTAACCTTTCCCTTTCCATACCCTCTGTCTTCTCCCTATGAGCCCTGATGGAGATTAGCTCTCCCCTGATCACCGCCTTCAACGCCTCCCATACCACCCCCACCCGCACCTCCCCGTTGTCGTTGGCCTCCAAGTACCTTTCAATACACCCCCTCACCTTCCCACACACCACCTCGTCTGCCAGCAGTCCCACATCCAGCCACCACAATGGGCGTTGGTCCCTCTCCTGTCCCAGCTCCAGTTCCACCCAGTGCGGGGCATGGTCCGAAACGGCTATAGCTGAATACTCCGTCCCCTCCACCCTAGGGATGAGCGCCCTACCCAGAACAAAGAAGCTTCTTTAGCTATTATGCACAATGGGTCCCTAATTACGCAGACAAGGCTCGACCCCTGATCCAGTCCACAACCTTCCCCCTCTCCCCTTCCTTCTGCCGCATCAAAGCGGACATCGCAAAAGCCACGATGCGCGCCATCGACGAGTCCCTCCCCTTCCAGGTCGAGAGCGACGCGTCCGACGTAGCCCTGGCGGCCACCCTCAACCAAGCGGGCAGGCCCATGGTTTTCTTCTCCCGCACTCTCCATGCTTCCGAAATTCGCCACTCCTTGGTCAAAAAGGAGGCCCAGGCCATAGTAGAAGCTGTGCGACACTGGAGGCATTACCTTGCCGGCAGGAGATTCACTCTCCTCACGGACCAACGGTCGGTGGCGTTCATGTTCGACAATGCACAGCGGGGCAAGATTAAGAACGACAAGAACTTGCGGTGGAGGATAGAACTCTCCACCTTCAATTACGAGATCTTGTACCGTCCGAGGAAGCTAAATGAGCCTCCCGATGCCCTGTCCCGCAGCACTTGTGCCACAGCACAAATGGACCTCCACGAGGACCTCTGCCACCCGGGGGTCACTCGTTTCTTTCATTTCGTTAAGACCCGCAACCTGCCCTACTCCATCGAGGAGGTCAGGACCGTCACCAGGGACTGCCAAATCTGCGCGGAGTGCAAACCGCACTTCTCCCGGCCAGAGAGGGCGCACCTGATAAAGTCTTCCCGTCCCTTTGAACGCCTCAGCATGGATTTAAAAGGCCCTCTCCCCTCCACCGACTGCAACACGTATTTCCTGAACCTGATTGACGAATACTCCCGGTTCCCCTTCGCCATCCCCTGCCCGGACATGACCACAACCACCGTCATCAAGGCCCTCCAGGGTATCTTTACACTGTTCGGTTTCCCCGCATACATACACAGTGATAGCGGGTCCTCCTTCATGAGCGACGAACTGCATCAATTCCTGCTCAGCAAAGGCATCGCCTCCAGCAGGACGACCAGTTACAACCCCCGGGGAAACGGGCAGGTAGAGAGGGAGAACGGAACGGTCTGGAAGACCGTCCTGCTGGCCCTTCGGTACAGGAATCTCCCAGTCTCCCGCTGGCAACAAGTCCTCCCAGTGGCCCTTCACTCCATTCGGTCGCTGCTATGTACTACCACAAACCAGACACCTCACGAACGTCCCCTTGTCTTCCCCAGGAAGTCCTCCTCCGGGACCTCGCTCCCAACCTGGCTAGCGACACCCGGACCCGTCCTGATGCGGAAACATGTGAGGGCGCACAAGTCGGACCCGTTGGTCAAGAGGGTCCACCTGCTGCATGCCAACACCCAGTACGCCTACGTAGCTTTCCCCGACGGCCGCCAAGACACGGTCTCCCTTCGGGACCTGGCGCCTGCCGGAGCCCCACACGCACCCGCACCATTGCCCCCACCCCTACCCTCCCCGCAGCACCTGACCGGAGGGTCAGTACTGCCGCCGCCCCTACTCAGCGCCGGACAGGCACCGACGCCCCTTACAGGCACCCCTCCCCTGCCCACTTTTCGCCCCAACAGCGCCGCCTAGGGGTGACAAAACTGCCTGGGAGGAAGACACCACGTTCCCGGAGCCACAACCTCCGGGACCTACACCAGTATCACGTTGAAGCCCAGACGCTCCAGAAGGACGACCAGGCCACCCGATCGTCTGATTGCTGCACCATAAAGCAATAAGAACTTTCTCTGTTACCCTCGACATCACGGTACCTGCAATACCTGGTCCCACCATGCAAAAGGCGACAGTAACACTGGCCATCACCCCCGCTGGGTCCTTTTTTTTTAAAAAATAGGGGGTGAATGTGGTAATACCAGGTATTGCAGTACCTGAGAGGTGAAAAATGAAATGAAAATCGCTTATTGTCATGAGTAGGCTTCAATGAAGTTACTGTGAAAAGCCCCTAGTCACCACATTCCGGCGCCTGTTCGGGGGGGCTGGTACGGGATGCCCATTGGCTAGACCTAGAGGTCTACCATTGACTAACGCACATAGCTCCGCCCTGAGAGGCGGGATAATAAGAACCCATGCCGTCCCAGCAGCCTTCACATTCTGTATCGAAGCTGCTGAGTACAGTTCTAGCTGATTAAAGCCGATTAGTATGACTCTCCTTGTCTCACAAGTAATTGATTGTGCATCATTCCGGAGGGTGGCTATGCAGTTGCTATCCCCCAGCGGTAGTCCCTTAACTCAGTTTCACTGGTATGAGCGTCTACCTCCATTGGATTACCCTGTAACTCATGTGCTCCGCTCGCCGCTTTTTCGAAGGACAAAGCCAGCTGCAATGCTGGTTTGCAATCCAGCTCGGCCTCTGCTAACAGACGTTTCTGTATTGCTAATTTATTTATTCCACATTCCAAACGGTCTCGGAGCATCTCATTTAGTGTCAGGCCCTAATCGCCTTAATCTTGTTAAAAAGTTTGTAACTGACTCCTCAGTGTCTCGGAATGCTGAGTAAAACCGCTACCTTCGCAGGATCAGACGTGGCTCAGGGTCATAATACTCTTTTACTAAGTCCGTCAATTCCTGGAAAGTTTTCGTGTCCGGTGCCTCCGGAAAAGTGAGCCTGCGCATAATGGCAAAGGCTGCTGGCCCACACGGGGTCAGCAGAATGACCCATTGCTTTTCATCCGGAAGTATGTCGTTTGCTCGAATGAAGTTCCTCATCCGCTCTACATATTGGGCCCAGTCTTCCACTGCAGGGTCAAAAGAGTCCAACTTTCCGAATAAAGGCATTCTGCCTGTGTAGCGCACAAAGACTCCGTGAGACGAATAGAGTGAAGTCGATGAGGCTTTATTAAGCCAGCAGCCCGATAGTAAACTGGCCTGCGGGGGAAGACTCCGGCTTCTTATACTTCGCCTTCAGGGCGGAGCTTGAGGTCAACGGCCAACCAGGACCCAGGATCTGTCAGCCAATGACATTAGGGCTTCCAGTCCCACATGACCCCCAATACATACTACCACATTCACCCCTTGTCAAAAATGAACCCGGCGGGGTGATGCTTCGTATGGTGGTAAGGGTTTACAGGGCTGGTCCTGGGAGGATAGAACATTTACATGGTAGTAAAGTATTGGACAGTTTTGTCCTGTTACAACTATTTACAGCAGGTATAGGAAAAAACAAAATGTTCTTTGAACAGTCCATCTTTGTTTTACATCGACGCCACGAGTCGGTCGGGCGGTCTGGTCGTCCGTGTCGATCGCTTCGGCCCCGGCGGTGGTGGTGGTGCTTGTACCAGTGTTGTCGCCTCCAGGAGCCGTACGGTTTCAGCTGTCGGTGCAAAGGGGAGGGGGAGTGATCCTCCTGGGAAGGGGGCGGACGCGGGGTGCGGCGGTGGCAGGAAGGGGGGCGGTTGGGTTGATGGTGTCGGGGAGGGTGTGCGTGGTGCCGGCGGGCGCCAGATCCCGCAGGGAGACCGTGTCCTGTCGGCCGTTGGGGTACTCCACGTAGGCGTACTGGGGGTTCGCGTGGAGGAGGTGAACCCTTTCGACCAACGGGTCCGCCTTATGTGCCCGCACGTGCTTTCGGAGCAGGATGGGTCCTGGGGCCGCCAGCCAGGTCGGCAGCGACGTTCCAGAGGAGGAGCTCCTAGGGAAGACAAGGAGACGCTTGTGAGGCGTTTGATTAGTGCTTGTACATAATAAAGACCGGATGGAATGGAGAGCGTCCGGGAGGACCTCCTGCCACCATGAAACTGGGAGGTCCCTGGACCGTAGGGCCAGTAAGACGGCCTTCCAGACCGTGCCGTTCTCCCTTTCTACTTGCCCGTTCCCCCGGGGGTTGTAGCTGGTCGTCCTGCTTGAGGCTATGCCCTTGCTGAGCAGGAACTGGCGCAGCTCGTCACTCATGAAAGAGGACCCCCTGTCGCTGTGGACGTATGCGGGGTAACCGAACAGTGTGAAGATGCTGTTCAGGGTTTTAATGACTGTGGCCGCGGTCATGTCGGAGCAGGGAATAGAACAAACAAAGAAATGTACAGCACAGGAACAGGCCCTTCGGCCCTCCAAGCCCATGCTGCCCGACTAAACTACAATCTTCTACACTTCCTGGGTCCGTATCCCTCTATTCCCATCCTATTCATGTATTTGTCAAAATGCCCCTTAAATGTCACTATCGTCCCTGCTTCCACCACCTCCTCCGGTAGCGAGTTCCAGGCACCCACTACCCTCTGCGTAAAAAAACTTGCCTCGTACATCTACTCTAAACCTTGCCCCTCTCACCTTAAACCTATGCCCCCTAGTAATTGACCCATCTACCCTGGGGAAAAGCCTCTGACTATCCACTCTGTCTATGCCCCTCATAATTTTGTATACCTCTATCAGGTCTCCCCTCAACCTCCTTCGTTCCAGTGAGAACAAACTGAGTTTATTCAACCGCTCCTCATAGCTAATGCCCTCCATACCAGGCAACATTCTGGTAAATCTCTTTTGCACTCTCTCTGAAGCCTCCACATCCTTCTGGTAGTGTGGCGACCAGAATTGAACACTATACTCCAAGTGTGGCCTAATTAAGTTTAACTAATGGCGAAAGGGAAGCGGGAGTATTCGTCCACTACATTAAGGAAATATGCGTTGCGGTCGGTGGAGGGGAGGGGCCCTTTGAAATCGAGACTGAGGCGTTCAAAGGGGCGGGAAGCCTTAATCAGGTGCGCTCCATCTGGCCTGAAAAAATGCAGCTTGCATTCCGCGCAGATGTGGCAGTCCCTTGTGACTGTACAGACCTCTTCTAAAGAGTATGGGAGATTGCGGGACTTGATGAAGTGGTAAAACCCAGTGACCCCCGGGTGGCAGAGGTCCTCGTGGAGGGTTTGGAGGCGGTCAATTTGTGCGTTGGCACATGTGCCGCGGGATAGGGCATCGGACGGCTCGTTCAGCTTTCCGGGACGATACAAGATCTCATAGTTGAAGGTGGAGAGCTCGATCCTCCACCTGAAGATCTTGTCGTTTTTGATTTTGCCCCGCTGTGCATTATCGAACATGAAGGCTACCGACCGTTGGTCAGTGAGGAGAGTGAATCTCCTGCCGGCCAGGTAATGCCTCCAATGTCGCACAGCTTCCACTATGGCTTGGGCTTCCTTTTCCACTGAGGAGTGGCGGATTTCTGAGGCGTGGAGGGTTCGGGAGAAGAAGGCCACGGGTCTGCTCGCTTGGTTAAGGGTGATCGCTAGAGCTACGTCGGAGGCGTCGCTCTCGACCTGGAAGGGGAGGGACTCATCGATGGCGCGCATCGTGGCCTTTGCGATGTCCGCTTTGATGCGGCTGAAGGCCTGGCAAGCCTCTGTCGACAGAGGGAAGGTCGTGGTCTGTATTAGGGGGCGGGCCTTGTCTGCGTACTGGGGGACCCACTGGGCGTAGTACGAAAAGAACCCCAGGCAGCGTTTCAGGGCTTTGGAGCAGTGCGGGAGGGGAAATCCATGAGTGCGCGCATACGTTCGGGGTCGGGGCCTATTATCCCATTGCGCACTATGTAGCCCAGAATGGCTAGCCAATCGGTGCTAAAAACGCACTTGTCCTCGTTGTACGTGAGGTTCAAGACTTTGGCGGTCTGGAAGAATTTTTGGAGGTTGGCGTCGTGGTCCTGCTGATCGTGGCCGCAGATGGTTACATTGTCGAGGTACGGGAACGTGGCCCGTAACCCATGTTGATCAACCATCCGGTCCATCTCCCGTTGGAAGACCGAGACCCCGTTTGTGACGCCAAAAGGGACCTGTAGGAAATGGTATAATCGCCCGTCTGCCTCGAAGGCTGTGTACTTGCGGTCACTTGGGCGGATGGGGAGCTGATGGTAGGCGGACGTGAGGTCCACGGTGGAGAAGACTTTATACTGGGCAATCCAATTGACCATGTCGGATATGCGGGGGAGAGGGTCCGCGTCTAGTTGTGTGTACCTGTTGATGGTCTGGCTATAGTCAATGACCATCCTTTGTTTCTCCCCTGTCTTCACTACTACCACCTGCGCTCTCCAGGGACTATTGCTGGCCTGGATTATGCCCTCCTTTAGTAGCCGCTGGACTTCGGACCGAATGAAGGTCCGGTCCTGGGCGCTGTACCGTCTGCTCCTAGTGGCGACGGGTTTGCAATCCGGGGTGAGGTTCGCAAACAAGGACGGGGGTTGCACCTTGAGGGTAGCGAAGCCGCAGATAGTGAGTGGGGGTATGGGGCCGCCGAATTTAAACGTAAGGCTCTGTAGATTACATTGGAAATCTAATCCCAGCAAGGTGGGGGCACAGAGTTGGGGAAGGACGTTAAGTTTGTAGTTTTTGAACTCCCTCCCCTGCACCGTTAGGGTAACTATGCAGAATCCCTGGATCTGTACGGAGTGGGATCCTGCAGCTAGGCAAATCTTTTGTGCGCTGGGATAGGTGGTTAAGGAACAGCGTCTTACCGTGTCGGGGTGTATAAAACTTTCCGTGCTCCCGGAGTCGACTAGGCATGGCGTCTCGTGGCCGTTAGTTAGGACCGTTGTCGTCGTCGTCTGGAGAGTCCGGGGCCGAGCCTGATCGAGCGTAACCGAAGCGAACCGTGGTTGTAGTAGTGGGGTGGGGTCCGTTGTTGCCGTCCAAGATGGCGTCGGGGATGGACAAAATGGCCGCCCCCATACATCGCACGTGGCTGGGGGGTCACAAGATGGCGGCGGGGGTGGACAAAATGGCCGCCCCCATGCATCGTACAGGTCGGGGGCGGTCCAAGATGGCGGCGCCCCTCCTCCCCTCGTGGTGGTCGGGACCCAAAATGGCGGCGTCTGCGGGTCGCACAACGGCGCCCCTCCTCCCCTCGTGGTGGTCGGGACCCAAAATGGTGGCGTCTGCGGGTCGCACATGGTGTGCTGGGGGGTCTGGGGAGCGCAAGGACCGCGCGGAGCTCCCTCACCGCGAGCGCCAGGGCCGCGAGCGCTAGGACCGCGCGGAGCTCCCTCGCCGGGGACAGCGGTGGTCGGGGCCCAAGTCGGCGGCGCCGGCGGGTCAGGCGTGGGGCCGCGAGCGCAAGGAGCACGAGGAGCTCCCTCACCGGGGACAGCGGTGGTCGGGGTCCAAGTAGGTGGCGCCGGCGGGTTAGGCGTGGGGCGCGGGACGGGGGCGAGGGTGGCGTTCGGGACGCGAAAAACCCCTTCCTCTCCGTGGAGAGTGTTGGCCGGGACCCAAAGCCGGAGCGCCGGCGGCGGGTCGTACATGGGCTGCGGGGAGGGGGGTTGGGGAGTGTAGGCGGCGTGCAGGGCTCCCAGTTCTCCCGGGACCGCGGTGGTCGGGACCCAGAGCGGCTGCGCCTGCGGGTTGTACAAGGCGTGCTGGGGGGGTTGGGAGGCATAGACTGCTTGTAGGGCTCCCTGTGGCCCCGGGACGGCGGCGACCTCGCGGAATCGGCACACAACCGCATAATGGCCCTTTTTCCCGCAGCTTTTGCAGATGGCTGCGCGGGCCGGACAGCGTTGTCGGGGGTGCTTCGCCTGGCCACAGAAATAACAGCGGGCGCCCCCGGTGCGACTCGGCGTTTGGACTGCGCAAGCCTGTGGGGTGTCCGGGGGGGGGGGGGGGTAGGGGGTTTGCCGCGACGGGTACGTACGGGGCCCAATGGCCTGCTGCACGGTCGGGGCCGTAGGCGCGGGTATTACGCGTGGCCACGCGTCTAGGAAGGCTGCTAGGGCCCGTGCCTCAGAGTCCTAGCGACTCTTTTTCTAGAAGTCTTTGGCGGATTTGGGAGGATTGCATACCTGCCACAAAAGCGTCGCGCATTAACATGTCCGTGTGTTCGTTTGCATTCACCGACGGGCAGCTGCAGGCTCGTCCCAAAATCAGCAGCGCGGCGTAGAACTCGTCCATCGATTCTCCGGGAGCTTGCCATCTTGTCGCGAGCTGGTAGCGAGCGTAGATTTGGTTAACTGGGCGAATGTAGAGACTTCGGAGTGCTGCGAACGCCGTCTGGAAATCGTCGGTGTCTTCAATGAGGGTGAAAATCTCCGTGCTCACCTTCGAGTGCAGGACCTGCAGTTTTTGTTCGTCTGAGACTCGGCCGGTGGTCGTCCTGATGTTGGCCTCGAAGCAAGTCTGCCAGTGTTTGAAGGCTGCTGCCGCATTCACTGTGTGGGGGCTGATCCTCAGGCATTCTGGAATGATCCTGAGCTCCATAGTCCTTTTTAGGCACGCTTAATAAATTGTAGCGCACAAAGACTCCGTGAGACGAATAGAGTGAAGTCAATGAGGCTTTATTAAGCGTGTCTGTTCCCCAGCAGCCCGATAGTAAACTGGCCTGCGGGGGAAGGCACCGGCTTCTTATACTTCGCCTTCAGGGCGGAGCTTGAGGTCAACGGCCAACCAGGACCCGGGATCTGTCAGCCAATGACATTAGGGCTTCCAGTCCCACATGACCCCCAATACATACTACCACAGCCTGTCAGTGGCTTACCCTCAATTTGCGGTGGCTGCTAATGAGCAGGTTCCTTTGGGTCATTCCGTTTTCCTCGTCATCACTGGAATAAGTCCACGGAGGCAGAAGACCCGTCACCAGAATTCCTTTTATTCACAAATCCAACAGCTGAACAACCATGACCATTCAGCTTGCTGTCTGCAACAGGAGTGCAGCGGATCTGACACTCCCTGTTATATACACAGAAAGGGGTTCCTGATTGGGCCATTAATCAGGGAACTCATATTCTAATTGGTCAATCTCAAAGGCCTGGCCTAAGTCATTACACAGAGAGAGGGGGGCGGCAGAGAGGGGGCTGGCAGTGAGGGGAGTGGCGGGGGGGAGAGACAAAGGGTGGGATTCTCCGCCCCCCCCCCCCCGCCGAGCGGCTGTCAGTACCTAGCCAGTCCTGCCGGCGTGAAATGGACATGGTCCCACATGAGGGGACCCGGCTGGTAGGCCGTCTAGTGGAGTACTGGGGGGGGGGGGGGGGGGGGGGGGGGGCGCGGGAGGATTCGGCCCCACGGTGGCCTGGCACGCGATCGGGGCCCACCGATCTGCGTGCAGGCCTGTACCGTGGGGGTACT
Organism: Scyliorhinus torazame; assembly: GCF_047496885.1. Classification (NCBI taxonomy): domain Eukaryota; kingdom Metazoa; phylum Chordata; class Chondrichthyes; order Carcharhiniformes; family Scyliorhinidae; genus Scyliorhinus; species Scyliorhinus torazame. Next base: position 117,453,965 of record NC_092709.1, read on the forward strand.
CCTTTCTTCCGCGCCGGCCTCTGTAGGGCTCCGCCATTGCCGGCACAGGGTAGAACCCCCCTGCGCATGCGCAGGAACACACCGGCCGGTCTCCCCAGAAGTGCAGAAGATTTTGCAACTTCTGGTTGGCCCGACGCCGGAGTGGTTCGCTCCGTTCTTGGCGCCTGCGTCGAGCCACCCCGGCAATTGCGGGAGAATTCCGACCAAAGAGCGGGGGAGTGGCATAGAAAGGGGAGTGACAGAGAGAGAGGAGAGGCTGAGAGAAGGGAGTGGCACAGAGAAGGTAGTGGCACAGAGAAGGGAGTGGCAGAGAGCAGGAAGAGGCAGAGAGAGTGGAGTGACAGAGGGGGGGCCGGCAAAGAGGGGCGTGTGACAGTGAGGGGAGTGGCAGGTGGGAGAGACAACCAGAGGGGGAGTGCCAGGGAGAGGGGGTCGGCTGGGGGAGGGGGTCGGCTGGGGGAGGGGGTCGGCTGGGGGAGGGGGTCGGCTGGGGGAGGGGGTCGGCTGGGGGAGGGGAGTGGCAGAGGGAGGGGAGTGGCAGAGGGAGGGGAGTGGCAGAGGGAGGGGAATGGCAGAGGGAGGGGAGTGGCAGAGGGAGGGGAGTGGCAGACGGAGGGGAGTGGCAGACGGAGGGGAGTGGCAGACGGAGGGGAGTGTCAGAGGGAGGGGTGTGGCAGAGGGAGGGGAGTGGCAGAGGGAGGGGAGTGGCAGAGGGAGGGGAGTGGCAGAGGGAGGGGTGTGGCAGAGGGAGGGGTGTGGCAGAGGGAGGGGAGTGGCAGAGGGAGGGGTGTGGCAGAGGGAGGGGAGCGGCAGATGGAGGGGAGCGGCAGAAGGAGGGGAGCGGCAGAGGGAGTGGAGTGGGAGAGGGAGGGCAGTGGCCGAGGGAGTGGAGTGGGAGAGGGAGGGCAGTGGCAGAGGGAGGGAGGTGGCAGAGGGAGGGGTGTGGCAGAGGGAGGGGAGTGGCAGAGGGAGGGGAGTGGCAGAGGGAGGGGAGTGGCAGAGGGAGGGGAGTGGCAGAGGGAGGGGAGCGGCAGAGGGAGGGGAGCGGCAGAGAGTGGGGAGCGGCAGAGGGAGGGGAGCGGCAGACGGAGGGGAGCGGCAGACGGAGGGGAGCGGCAGACGGAGGGGAGTGGCAGACGGAGGGGAGTGGCAGAGGGAGGGGAGTGGCAGAGGGAGGGGAGTGGCAGAGAGAGGGGAGTGGCAGAGAGAGGGGAGTGGCAGAGAGAGGGGAGTGGCAGAGAGAGGGGAGTGGCAGAGAGAGGGGAGTGGCAGAGAGAGGGGAGTGGCAGAGAGAGGGGAGTGGCAGAGGGAGGGGAGAGGCAGAGGGAGGGGAGCGGCAGAGGGAGGGGAGCGACAGAGGGAGGGGAGCGGCAGAGGGAGGGGAGCGGCAGAGGGAGGGGAGCGGCAGAGGGAGGGGAGCGGCAGAGAGAGGGGAGCGGCAGAGAGAGGGGAGCGGCAGAGGGAGGGGAGTGGCAGAGAGAGGGGGGAGCGACAGAGGGAGGGGAGCGGCAGAGAGGGGGGAGCGGCAGAGGGAGGGGAGAGACAGGGAGGGGAGTGTCAGAGGGAGGGGAGAGACAGAGGGAGGGGAGCGGCAGAGGGAGGGGAGCGGCAGAGAGGGGGGAGCGGCAGAGAGAGGGTGGTGTGGTAGAGAGGAGCGGCAGAGGGAGGGGAGTGGCAGAGGGATGGGAGTGGCAGCGGAGGGGAGTGGCAGAGAGGGGGGAGCGGCAGAGAGGGGGGAGCGGCAGAGGGAGGGGAGCGGCAGAGGGAGGGGAGTGGCAGAGGGAGGGGAGCGGCAGAGGGAGGGGAGCGGCAGAGGGAGGGGAGCGGCAGAGAGGGGGGAGCGGCAGAGGGAGGGGAGCGGCAGAGAGGGGGGAGCGGCAGAGGGAGGGGAGTGGCAGAGGGAGGGGAGTGGCAGAGGGAGGGGAGTGGCAGAGGGAGGGGAGCGGCAGAGGGAGGGGAGCAGCAGCGGGAGGGGAGCGGCAGAGAGAGGGTGGTGTGGTAGAGAGGAGCGGCAGAGGGAGGGGAGCGGCAGAGGGAGGGGAGCGGCAGCGGAGGGGAGCGGCAGAGAGAGGGTGGTGTGGTAGAGAGGGGAGCGGCAGAGAGAGGGGAGTGGCAGAGAGAGGGTGGTGTGGCAGAGAGAGGCTGGTGTGGTAGAGAGGGGAGTGGCAGAGAGAGTGTGGTGTGGTAGAGAGGGGAGAGGGGGAAGCAGTAGAGAGGGAGGGTGACTGTGAGAGGGGAGTGGCAGTGAGGGGTGTGCCGGGGAGGAAGAGACAGAGAGAGGGCAGCGGCTAAAAGGGTGTGGCAGAATGGTGAGCGGCAAGAGAGAGGAGTGGCAATGAGAGGTATGTGGCATGGAGATTGATGAAAGCAGAAATAATCAATGATACCACCCAAGGGTAACCCCCACACTGTATCCCCTGCAGGTGGGCGCTGGATGGGGTCACGGAGAATCAGCCCACGGTTCCTCTGGCATCAGTGATGGACACCGGGGACAGAGGCCCCCACGGGTTGGGCACCAATGGGGCCCGGGGTGCGGAAGGCAGGATGTCTGGGGGAACGACCAGGAGGTGGGTTTGGAATGGGGGAGGAAGGGAATATGCGGGGTGGGGGGGGGGGTGGGCACAGTCTGCAGTGCATGGGAAACTGCAATTCACTGGGGACTTACTTGCTCACCCGATGCAATCCTCCACCTTGGCGACTGCCCTCTCTCTGGGCCCACCGACCAGGTCCTGTGCCCACTGCTCCACTGCTGCCAGGGGCCGCAGGTCCGGCAGTCCCTGGTACAGGGTAGCCCGCCTCCCCTCCACGGTGACCAGCAGAGAGAAAATACTAAGATGAGGATAGAAGTTTTAAAAAATTACAAAGACAAAGAAGAACTCGGAAATTATATTATCCAGGAACACAAAACAAATAATAAAGTCGTAATAGTTACAATGAAAAAAAAGAACGCTGTGATGGAGATCAGACTATTAAGGGATGGGCAGGATAATACCACCGGTAATTACAGAGGGATGGCAGAGATATGAAATAATTATTTTGATTCAGCATTTACCAGGTCGGCAGGATATTCAATGATAAGATGAGCAATGAGATAAGTGGATTTAAGATTTGAAAAAGCGGATAGACTGAACAAACTAAACAAACTCAAAGAAGGTAAAATCCCTGGCCAGAATGGATTGCACCCATGTATTTTAACAGAAGTGGTAGCAGAGACATTACTGCACATAATTAATAATTCATCAGAAAAAGGTGTCGTGCCAGAGAACTGGTGCATAGCTAATATAATTCTTATATTTAAGAAAGGGGGGCAGAACATGTCCAGGCAATTTTAGACCATCATCATGGGAGGAAAAATAATAAGATCCTTACTAAAGCAGAGCATAAAAGAGAACATTGAGAAATGAAAGATAAAATAAGGTATATTCAGCACGGTTTTCAAAAGGGAAATTGTTTGAACAACCAAACAAGAGAGGGTACACAATGATAACGCAGAAGATGCAATTGATCTGGATTTTCAAAAGGCCTTTGGTCAGGTGTCCCATATCAGATTACTGAATAAGATCAGAGAATGTGGAGTCAGGATGGATTGCCAGCTGGCTTCAAGCCAAAACGCAGAGAGTGGAAGTAAAGGGTAGAAATTCTGAATGACAGAAGGTGAAATGTGCTATTCCAACTGGGCCAATGCTGGGACCACTGCTGTTCACAATTTACATTGGTGATTTGGACTTTGGAATAAAAAACACAGGCCCGAATGTTCGCCCCCCAATTCAGGAACGCAGAGTCGGGAAAACTCCACGCTCTGCAAACCCAGGACGGGAGAAATTATTCTAGGCAGTAAGAATCTTGGGGTGGTGCTGCATGTTAACAGGAGATGCGACTTCCACCCCCAGAAGTAGTTCAAAGGCAGCCACAGGTGCAGCCAAATGCAGATGCAGACTATGAAAGGCTCACCTCAGTGTTCCAAAATGTTTTATAGTTTAAAAAAAAGCAGAAAAACAGCCATCCTACCATCATTCCCCAACGCACACCACTCCCCCCCCCACCCAAGACCCCTCCATGCCAAGCTATGTCACCTTATTCCTTTCACCCACCCTCATGGCCCCATGCCTTCATGCCAACCCTTGCCCCTCTACTCACCCCCATTAAGTATTTTAAACTGTCTTCAACCAGAAGTGGACGATCCATTTCCGCAATCTCCTGAGGACCCAAGCAACGCAGGTGTCAATGCCCTGATCTGGGTATCGACAGAACAGCTGGCGCATGGCTTTTTCTGAAAGGTGTTTGTTACACAAAGCTCAAGGTAGCAACAAAGTGTAACTAGTCTCTATCAGTTCATCTTAATGCAATTAGGCAGGGACAACATGGTTTTGTGAAGGTGAAATCATGTTTGACTAATTTGTTCGAGTTATTTGAGGAAGTCGCAAGTAAATTGGACAAAGGCGATTTCCAAAAGGCATTTGATAAAATGGCACATCAAAGGTTACTATGCAGAATAAGAGTTCATGGTGTAGTGAGTAACATCATGCAGAGAGGATTGGATAACTAACAGGAAGCAGTGAGTGGGGATTGTTGGATCTTCTTTGGGTTGGCAAGCTGCAACTAGTGGTGTGTCACAAGCACCAGCGCTGAGACATCAGCTATTTACAATTTAAATAACTGGCTTGGATAAAGAGACAAAATGTATGTTTGCTACATTTGGGGAGGAAAGTAAATAGTGAGAAGGGACACAAAGGGCGGGATTGTCAGACTCCCTGCCGGGCCAGAGAATCGCCGGGGGAGCGGCGTGAATCCCGCCCCACCGCCCCGACAGCGGCTTCTGGATTCTCCGGCGCCGGTTTTTCGGCGGGGCAGGAATCGCGTCATGCCGGTCGGAGGCTGTTGGCAGTGCCCCCCCCCCCCCCCCCCCCAACCCCCGGAGATCCTCCGCTCTGCGATGGGCCGAGTGGCCGCCCTTTTTTGGCCAGTCCTGCTGGCGTAAATCAAACAAGGTCCTTATTGGCGGGACCTGGCTCTGCGGGCAGCCTGCAGAGTCCTCGAGGAGGGGGGGGGGTGCGGGGGGATCTGGCCCCGGGGGGGGGGGGCCCCCACGGTGGCCTGGCCCGCGATCGGAGCCCACCAATCCGCGAGCGAGCCTGTGCCATGGGGACATGCTTTCCCTCTGCGCCGGCTGCTGTAATGGTCCGCCATAGCCAGCGCAGAGAAGAACCCCCCTGCGCATGCACTGGGATCACGCCAGATCACGCTGGCGCTCCCGCGCATGCCCCAACTCGCGCCGGCCGGCGGAGGCCCTTCGGCACCGGTTGATGCGGCGCCAACCCTGCCGGCACCGGCCTAGCCCCTGTAGGTGCAGATTATTCCGCACCTTCCGGGCGGCCCGATGCCGGAGTGGTCCATGCCACTCCTCGGCGCCGGGACTGTCCGCCCCGCCCGCCCCGCCGGATAGCGGAGAGTCTACAAAGAGTTTACAACGAGATATAAGTAAGTGCATGGGCAAAGAAATTGGCAGATGGAGTATAATGTGGGAAAATGCAGACTTGTCCACTTAGGCAGGAAGAATGGAAAAGCAGTGTACTATTTATTTGGAGAGAGATTGCAGAACTCAGTGGTGTTGCGGTGTTGCAGAACTGTTCCTGGGGGTGGGGAGTGGCGGGAGCGGAGGGAAACAGGGGTGGTGGTGCAGGCAGGCCCGCTGTGAAGATTAACGTGACAGAGGCTTCACATGGATCAGGTGTTACATGTTTTAATCGTGAACATTTTACATTTACATTTCCCCTAGCTACAGATAGTTAACCCCCCAGTGCTCGCTCAGTCCCTCTCATTCTTATTGATGTTTTGTGGTCTGATGATAATTTTAGGTGTGTTCCAGGATGCACTTCAAAGGTGGAAAGCCTGCTGCGTTCTGCGCCATGTGGCCTGTGACAGCTGTGGTGGACATCCTGTGGAGGCCCTGGAGCTGGAGGGCACTGGCCAACGTACAGCTGTCACAGGCATCACCGCGCCACCCGCTTCACTTGAGATGCGCTGGTGTCATGAGGGGGGGGGGATTCAGAAGAACTGGAGACCACCTTCGTCTCCATGCTGCCTTTCTCCTCCCTAACAGCGCCTGTGGGGCCATGGGGGGCTCCATGGGATGGATTGATCTCTCATCTGGCTCTGTCAGTCCTGAAGGTTCCCCACTGCCTGCACCATGGTGTTGATGTCCTCAGAGATGCTCCTCAGTGACTGGTCCACACTGTGGAGTACCCCAGGAATGTCCACCTGTGGCTGGGACATGTTGTTGAGGCCCTCAGCCATGATCGTCACAGACTGAGCCATGCCTTGGACACCACCACTCAAGATGTGGACATCGTGCTCCAAGCTTTGGTGGTCGCCACCCTAGCAGTGTTGGCCTCACATTGTCAGAACCATTTCCTCCGCCTGAAGCCTTTGGGAATCCTCCAATTGGCTTTGGAGTCTCTGGAATATCGCCGACAACCCCCCGCCCTCATCCCGATGTCAGGCTGCGTCCTATCATCTGCATCAGCTCAGCAAGAACCTTATCAAGAAGGCTCGTCATCTAATAGGGATCCAGCTGAATCCTGGGGTCCATCCTGACCCCTTCGATGTGCATCAGCAACTATGAATCAGCAACTGTGTGGTGCTCACCAGATTGTGCCCCAAGAAACCTGTCCACTAATGTCGCCCACTGAGGTGTGTGTCTCTGCGTTGGTTGAAGGTAGGGGTGACAGCTGTGATGCCTCAATAGTGGTCTCCTCGGAGCTCCCACTGAGGTTGTCTCTAGGCGGCGGCAGCAGTGAGGGTGGGGAAAGCGATACAACTCCAGATGGCCCAGCCTCATCAGATGGAAATCCTGCGAGACAATGGACATGAGGTCAGTGAGAGGGGAGCATCATTTTGTCTGACATGAACTCACTTGAGACAGGATATCTGGGTGAAGCGGCAATGGATCCTCACGTCTGTGGTGCAGGCAAACCTCGCTGTCAGTGACTGCTCCCTCCTCGGACAACTCCACAGTTTCCAGGCCCACTTCCTCATAAGGGGTGCCATCACTGGCATCCCGCTCCCACTCCCATCTGTAGCCATCTGGGATGGCCACTTCCAGAATACAAAATGGACATTTGCAAAGATTGCAGGGAAAAATAGACAATGTTAGGAAAGCAAGCAGGCACAGAGCCTGTCTGCGTATTGGAGCCGCAGCTCCCAGACAAGACTGAAACTGTAGGCCTATTAGCATATGGATGGCACATCTCCGGGAACAAAGGGAGATACTTAAGTAACCGATCTGGCTCTAAACCTTGCGGTGCCAGTTCCCCAAACCGAAAGCAGAAAACAAAGCAAGGCCAACGGCCCCCTCGGACACGCCCAGCCATCAGGGCACCCACACCTTTATTGGTCAGGATCAATACCAGTGATCAAGATACGGCCCAATTAATGGGGGCCAAGTTCAAGGCCCGCCCAAAAGGGCGCAAAGCCCCTTAGGGTACAAGAAGAAGCCCCCGGGAGAGAATCACTCTCATGGACTTGGCTCTCACAGCGGAGAGACCCGTCCACCAGCTGCAGCAGAAGCAAGTAAGTTCAAGGTCAACGCTCGCTACCAGACGGACAACCTGAGCTGTTTCCCCTTCACCACTTCGACCCCAGCAGCCTCAGATCCGAACAACAGCCATTGTTCCTCTGACTGAGTGGGCGCCCGAAGGTAAGTATAGGCTTTAGCAGTAGTAATAGATTAGTCTGTAGTATTTTGTGCATGAGTAGATATTACTGTGTGTGTAAATAAATAGTATTGACTTTGAACTAACTGGTGTATTGGCTCTTTGATCAGTATTCGGGTTTGAACCTTGTGGTGGTATCGAGAGATACCTGGCGACTCTAGAGCAAACATAATTAGGATTAAGGAAGGCGACCATATTGACCGCCATATTCAGAGCCAACCAAAGAGAGCAACACATCTTATCCCATTTCCGCTTATTGTGGGCTATATTCTCCTGTGGGGACAAAGAAAGGGCATTGTGAGCTGCACACTTGCTGGGTTGGGGGGGGGTGTATAGCAAGTGGAATGTGTGGGCACCGCACTTGTACATGAAGGGGTCGTGTTCGTGGGTGCAGAGGCTTCTGAGGAACAAACATGAAGATCGGATGTGGAGACTGTGCGAGCTGTGATTTGTAGGGGTGACAAATGTTGAATTCTTTACCCGTCAGTCTGGCCTCAATAAAACTCGAGATGGATTTGTCGGCATACTATTATTTATTTTTAACCAACTTGCAAGTCTGACTCGCTTCTCAGGGACACAGAACACAGAACCAGTCTCCTGGACCCCTTGGAAACGAATGAGGTCCAAGACAAAGGGATCTCTGCAAATACATTCAAATGGCATCAAGTTTCACATACAGATTCCCATAGTTCATCCTATACCCCTCCTGACCTGGCCATACATCTTAATTGGCTCACTTCTCATTCCCTTACCCTGGGTCTCTTGTTACCCAGCATCTTTTTCCCCATCCTCCATCAGACCCCTCCCCCATTCCTTGCCATGCTTTCTGAATCTCTTTGTCTCTTATTTGTGAACTCACTACCATCAGACTGGCTCGCATCTACATTACTGTAACTAATATTTGAACTAACTATTTTATATCACATTCGTCATTCCCTCCTTTTATCATTTCATGATAACCTATCTATTCAATCCGTAGCTATGGACCCTCATCTAAGAAGATTCATCGCTGCATTTCCAATTCCTGTTGCAGCACGCCATCATCCGCTGCACCCTTGTGGATCCTAACAGCCAAGACTCTAGGGGCGTCTATCTGTTCCAGTGCACCCCGCATTCTACCCATCACGGATTTAAGGATGGCCAGGCCCACAAAGATGCAGCCGAGTGCCACTGCTAAATACATGGCCATATTTATCAACCAGTCCTTCCAACCTCCAAATCCCCAGTTACCCCAAGAGCCAGGATCCTGCATTCCATCCAGGTGATCCCGTATGCGATCCATAAATTTAATGATGTTAGCGGTTAGGTCTTGAACTCCCGTGATACACTTGCCCTACACTATGGCGCATACCCCACCCTCACGGGACAGAAGATAGTCAAGAGCATACCGGTTCTGCATTGCAAACAACCGCAGCTGAGACAATTCCTTGGTTATTGCCCCGAGGGATCCCAAGGTTTCGTTTCCCAGGATGGGAAGGCCACAAATAAAATAATTCCTATCGCTAACCGCCAAGGAACCCCCCACACCTCCCAGTTTATCCAGCTTTGGAACGCCTATTCGAGCTTCCCAGCAATGCGGAAAGCCCTAGTCCCAACAGTGATATGAGAGACATTCGCCCAGCCACAAAGGAGCTGGAGGCCGGCATTCAATGGAACGCAGGTGGTGTTGTAACAAACGCATTGGGCAGACGCCTGAGTGATATGACACCTCCTGTCCGTACAGGTGGGGAACAGACATGTTATATTCGTTTCCACCTCGACCAGCAAACAGCCATACCCGTCACTGCTGAAACAATTCTCGTACGGCCGGGAGTCTCTATTGGGAGTGAAGTGGCTAGGTATGTACGCCCTCCACCGTTGCAGCCTATCATACTGTGAGTGGGAATTATCCCGAGGAAGGGGAAGGCAAATAGCCGGTGGTACAGAACCCGGAGCATAAGGAAGAGTGACTTTGTTGGGCAGTGGCTCGGAACGCTGACAATGAAACATCACTTTTGGGGAGTGCCCCAAAGCAGTGAAACAGAAAATAACCTAGACACCGCTGCGGGGTTCGGGTAGCAGACAGCCCGTCCGTGGCCATACAAGCGGTGGTAAATCTGGTAGAAGAGATTCATACTACCCGGGTTTTCCTCAGTCTGGGTCCTAAATGAATTAAGTATATCTCCTGATAACCTACGTTCTAGTTGTACTCCCCTCTCTCTCACAGTCTCTTCCTACCCTCTCCTGACGGTCTGATTTTACCTTCATGGCACCAATCTTAACACATCCAAAATCAAATTTACATGTCCTCCAAAAACAAGACAATCTCCATGTAATGTTCCCTTCCCATCACCGGGACCGGTGCAATTGCTTCATGAGTCCTGCATTGTCCGTTAACCTGATGACCTTCCATGAGTCAATACCATGTCCTCGTATAGGGGGGCAGCGAAGAACATCACCTCTGCATAAACAAAATGTCCTTGTAGTTTGGTTGGGGTCACTCCAAGCGAGGCGAGGCCGAAGATTACACAGGCGGTGCACAGCCACCCCATCATGCTTCACACCTGTAAAACAGCGCTGGGAAAGGGAGGCAGGTTAGTAACCGACCTTTTTACAGTGGTAGAGGTGGACCCAATTTACAGTGGTGGAGGTGGACCCAAGCACTCCGCCCCTCCACTTTAACTGCAGTGGGAGTGGTAAGGAGAACTTGGAAGGGCCCCTCCCATCGTGGCTCCGACCCTTTCCGAGTCCAATTTTTGTCCATGACATAACTACCGGCTGCACTGAAAGTGAACTAGGTAATGGGGACGGTGGCGGGGGAGCCGCGCGGACCTGGCCATGGAGCTCCTTGAGGACCTTAGTGAGGGCTAGAACATAGGTGGTCGTTTCTTCAGTCATATGGTGAAACTGAACCAGTCTGGGAACATGCAGGTTCCAGGGAGTTCTAAGGGGCCTGCCATAAAGGATCTCGGCAGGAGAGAGCCGGGCCGGTCCCGCAGGTGTAACCCGCAGCTGGAAAAAAGCAACGGGGAGCGACTTAAGCCATGTCAGTCCCGTGTCTGCTCTTAATTTAGCCTATTTAGTTTTGAGGGTCTGATTGTGTCTCTCAACCATAAAGCCAGTACATCAGACATACAAGTCTGATGTGCTGGCGTGGTCCATAAAGAGGAAACAGAACCACGGGCGAAATTCTCCGTAATCGGCGCAATGTCCGCCGACCGGCACCAAAAACGGCGTAAATCAGTCCGGCATCGCGCCGCCCCAAAGGTGCGGAATCCTCCGCATCTTGAGCGGCCGAGCCCTAACCTTGAGGGGCTAGGTCCGCGCCGGACTGATCTCCGCCTCGCCAGCTGGCGGGAAAGGCCTTTGGTGCCCCGCCAGCTGGCGCGGAAATGGCATTGCCGGGCGGCACATGCGCGGGAGCGTCAGCGGCCGCTCACGGCATCCCTGCGCATGCGCAGTGGAGGGGGTCTCTTCCGCCTCCGCCATGGTGGAGACTGTGGCGAAGGCGGAAGGAAAAGAGTGCCCCCACGGCACAGGCCCGCCCGCGGATCGGTGTGCCCCGATCGCGGGCCAGGCCACCGTGGGGGCACCCCCCGGGGCTAGATCGCCCCGCGCCCCCCCCCATGACCCCGGAGCCCGCCCACACCGCCTTGTCCCACCGGTAAGAGAGGTGGTTTAATCCACGCCGGCGGGACAGGCATTCTAACAGCGGGACTTCGGCCCATCCGGGCCGGAGAATCGCCGGGGGGGCCCGTGAACCGGCGCGGCGTGATTCCCGCCCCCGCAGAATCTCCGGTGCTGGAGAATTCGGCAACTGGCGGGGGCGGAATTCACGCCAGCCCCCGGCGATTCTCCGACCCGGCGTAGGGTCGGAGAATCTCGCCCCACATGTACAACCTAACCGTTTCCACATTTGTTTATCACTCTCAGGAGCATCCTCCTGTAACCTTATGACATCTTGGATGGTTGGCATTGGCTTGTCCGAAGCAGACCTATTTATAGCAGATCGTTTAGTCTGACTTAACATTTTAGGCACCATCACTTGCTGAATTTGCACGGCTGTCCGCGCTGCACAATCTGCTTGTTCATTACCAACGTCAACTGGGTCAGAAATCTGCGCGGGCATAAGGAGGGCCTGCAGTAGGTCATTAACTAAACCCCGGTGGGATATTTCCGTGCCGGCCGAGATAAGGAATCCCCTTTTCTTCCAGAGCTGTGGGTTGGCTGAAGTAGAGTGTTATTCGTTTCAGGGACCTCAAAATATTTTATGGAAGTGTCGTCTGGCGTGACTCGAAGTGCGTACTCTGTTGGATCTGAATGATCCACTACTCTCTTTACCATAGGCCCCAGATCCTTGGCATGGTGATGATCGTGGATCTGACGTGTAATATGAGGGCCCCCAGAAGCTGACTGTGGCCATAAATGTGGTGGTATTGTAACAAAATCGGCTGTACCTTCTTTTCCCGTGACTGTGGCTGTAACCTTGACTGGCCATTCGGTCCCAATTAACGGCCGGTATTTGTCCTCCAACTCCCTGTTTTGTCCGGTTCTGTCATAGGCCAGGGTAACGTGGTGCAGTGAATGTTCAATGCCTAAGGTCCACCACTGGGGAGTGATAGAAATATAGCACTGTTGTCTCATCCTCCATGATTGAACCGTTACCCCTTCGTCTCCGTACTCTAGCTGTATTTGGAAGATACACAGTAAATCTCGGGCCAACAAGTTACAGTCCAATCCAGTAGTCAGCACAAACTGATGATCCGCAGACTTATTCTCATAAGTGACTGTCACAGGTTCAGAAATAGGATACTCATACACCTGTCCTTGGAACCCCGACAAATGGTGGGTGTGGTCGGATAGTGGTAGTCAAAGTTCTAATTGCACCGAAGACATGGCTGCTCCAGTGTTGATTACAAATGGGCAGTGTTGATCTCCTATCTGCAGAGAAATAATAGGTTCCCTGTCCGATTGGAGAGTCCTTATGATTAAATTAGCTAGTCAATCTTGTGTTGGGAAAGGGTTTGCCTGGGAGAAGTCAGTGTACCTCGTCTGTCCTCCCCTTGGTGGGTACCCCCTCCTTTGGGTCGGGTAGTCTCCTGCTGCCCGTCTTTTAAAGGGGCATTCCTGTTGCCAGTGATCTGCACGGCCGCAATTTAAACATGCATTGTTCCCTCTATATCTGCCCCGTCCTCTTTTCCCAGTAGAGCAATGGCCCCTCAGAGGGGGCGGCAGTTGTGAAGCTGTTGGTACATACGGTGGGCCATAAAGAGGAAATGAGGGTCCATTTGGGTGGGTTTGATATCCTACCCCATGTTGATCCACCCACCCAAGGTCACAATATTGGGGTTCCAGCTGGTAAGCCACCGTATCTGCCGCTGGTTGGGGTCTCAGATCATCCTTTTTTATTACATACTCAGTCTTAACCTTTGTAACTGAGCCTCCTTCCTGGCCTACACCCTCCCATATGGTACCCTGGTGGTTCCGGAATTAGTGCAGACAATGCTACTGGTGCAGTCGGAACTCTACCCGACATGGTCCAATTCTCTGGGTCCTCATCTCCTTCTGTCAAAGCAAGGCCAGCCATTGAACTACGTAGCTCATTAAAAAATTTTTTTTTTTTACTCGAGTCCACCCTCTCTTTACTTGCGCGTTTTATGAATGCACACTCCTTTTTCAAGATCTCCAGAGTTTTCTGGTTCCCCCTTTCACTAATTGGAATCCCCATTTTAAGGGCATTTTCTTGCCAACTTAATAACATGATCTTATCCCTCTCATGTTGACAATATTGTCTCCGTAATCTAATTAACTCTTTAGCTTTCACACTTTGGCTCTCTTTTAAAAAAATTTTTTATTTGCCTATCCAGAACCAATGGCAATTTTTGCTACTTGGCAAAATTGTTTAAAGGTTTTAACTTAAAATGTTTGAAAATTCAAATTGAATTACTGCAACCTGCAAGCTTAGCTCTGATCTCAACTCAGAACTGAATTTACGATTTGCTTAACACAAAGTTGTATAACTTTTACAACTTAATTAATTATTTATCTTAACAATTTTTCTTTTAACAAGTTTTTCTTACATTCACAAAAATTTTGGCTGCTATCAATGAGGGAGGAGTTAGCTGCAGTGATTTATACTGGAGCAAAGTCAACTGTCATCTCCAGATTTACACTTTTTAAAATGGTGTCAGTGAGTTTCTTTAAGTTTCAATTAATTTACAAATAAAATGAGATAAACATTATTTCAAGTAATTCAAACTTAAGATTCTGGCAATTTCAATCAATTGCTTGCTAAAATAATTAACTTCTATCAAAGAGGTGGAGAAATCCACTGGTTTCCTTTAATTAATTCAAAACATAACTTTGCTGGAGTTTCACTGACTCAAAAGAAAGGTATCCAATTACACCACAAGCTGCCTGTTATCTCAAGCTGCTGTTAACCCTTTGAGAGACTTCTGCTTTAACTAACATGCAGCATCCAGTTTGTTTTAAAATTTATCGTTTCTCGCCACTACAGTCCAAGGATATAATTTTAGCTTAATCAACTATAGTTTTAAAAACACTCTCGTGGAAGTGAACCATCTTTCAGATGTCCCATCAATTCATCAAAAACACTTGTAGAACTAAACCATCTTTCCAGATGTCCCATCAGTTCAATTTTCTAATCCCCAGACTGACCTTCGATTTCGTCGAGACGATCTTTCTGTACCAACCGCGAGTGACCAGACCAATCAGACCATGAGAACAGGGGAAAACCAATGTGTGACATTTTCCAGCTACACACATTGTGGGCCCATTTCCACTTTCCTTGTCCAAAATCAGTCTAATTCTGATTTCACAGTTGGTCGGTAACCGTCTGGAGAAATCCCGGGTTTCGGCACCAAATGACAAATGTTGAATTCCTTACCCGTCAGTCTGGCCTCAATAAAACTCGAGATGGATTTGTAGGCATAATATTATTTATTTTTAACCAACTTGCAAGTCTGACTCGCTTCTCAGGGACACAGAACACAGAACCAATCTCCTGGACCCCTTGGAAACGAATGAGGTCCGAGACAAAGGGATCTCAGCAAATACATTCAAATGGCATCAAGTTTCACATACAAATTCCCATAGGTCATCCTATACCCCTCCTGACCTGGCCATACATCTTAATTGGCTCACTTCTCATTCCTTAACCCTGGGCCTCTTGTTACCCAGCATCCTTTTCCCCATCCTCCATCAGACCCCTCCCCCTTCCTTGCCATGCTTTCTGAATCTCTTTGTTTCTTATTTGTGAACTCACTACCATCAGACTGGCTCGCATCTACATTACTGTAACTAATATTTGAACTAACTATTTTATATCACATTCGTCAGGTGTGCAAGAGTGGTGGTTTGGGAATTTGAGGGGTGGCAGGTGGACTGATGCCAAGGGAGAGGTGGTAACTTACCCTTGCAGCTCAGTGGAAATTGTTGGCCTTCTTCCGACACTGGACAGTGGTCCTCCTGGTCATGCTGCCCGAACTTAAGCTGCTGCCACTGCCTTCCAGGCGGCAATACTCACCCTGCTGCTGGTCCTCCCACCCCCTTGGGTGACTGCCTTTTATCCACAATGTCATGACGCCTGGCCAGACCGGCATCGCCAAAACCAGGAGCTGATCTGTGCCCAGCCATGCTTGTGTGTTGACTGAGAGTAAGCGATGAGGGAGCGTTTAAAGCTGCTTCTCTTGTTAGCGGCGAGAAGCTGAGGCGTGAGTCAGGCGAATCAGATGGCGGAGGAGCCAGTAATGCCGAGAATCTCGTGGGTGCTCATTGTTTGGCACAAATTGCCATTGAATACGCGCTGCGATCTCGCTAACGCGTCCATTGAGGAACACACTGTGAACGTGCCCAAAATACACTCTGAAATTTTCCGGTAAATCATGCCCTTAGTTTTTTTTCACCTTTTTAAAGAAATAGATTTTTCCTGATCTCTGATTCTAAAAGTTGTTCTACATTGCTTCCAATTTTATTTTCCCAAATTCTATTCTCAGCACCTCAAAAGCAACTTTTCTTAATCTATTAACCTGGCTATCATTATACCATTCTCCCTTCTCCATACCCTTCTCCATTTTCATCTAAAAGCCGATTACATTAAGGTTATTGTTGCCTCAATGCTCCCATACTTTCACTCTCCTTATCTGCTCTGCTTTATCTCCACTCCCAAAGTCTATTTGGGCTTTTTACATATTGGGTTAGAAAGGCTCGTCGGCCTAACTTGACCATGCCACCCAGTTTTTACCACTAAGTTAGTCCAAATTGCCCACATTTGACCCTCTATATCCATCTTTCCCATATAATTGTATCTGCCTCTACTACTGCCTCTGTCAGTTCATTCCAGCCACTCACCACCCTCTGTATGAAAACTTTGCCCCTCTGGACCCTGATGTATCCCTCCCCTTAAACCTATGCCCTCTAGTTTTAGACTCCCCTATCTTTGCGAAAAGATGTTGACTATCTACCTTATCTATACCCCTCAATATTTTATAGACCTCTATAAGTTCACCCCTACGCCTCCTACGCTCCAGGGAAAAAAGTCCCAGTCTATTCAGCCTCTCCTTATAACTCAAACCATCAAGTCCTGGTACCACCCTCGTAAATCTTTTTTGCACTCTTTTTAGTCTAATAATATAATATAGTACTCTATATTTAACCCTTAATAACATCCCTTGACTGTTTCACTCAAGTAACAACATCCATAAACCAGTCCACCCTTTTACCACAAAACAGTAGGTTTAAATTCCTTCCAGAAACAATTATTACTTTGAAGTTATCAAGTGATCTGGAGACACCTTTTTAGATGCAGAGAAAGAGAAACCAAAATAAACCTTCTTTGTCTCAATGCAGCTTCCAACTGTCTAAACCGAGTAAAAAACTCAGAGCCACAAACAGCTCCCAGCTCAAAATCAAAACTAAAACCCAGCTCCACAGCCCACCTCCACCCATACAATGACATCACTGCAGCCATTTGAGAATATAAACAGTTCTTAAAGGGACATTCGCATGACACCTCCCCCCAAGAAAAGAAAATATACCATCAACTTCAAAGATGGTTTAATTTTTCACCTTTTCATTTTCCTTCAAGAAAAATTGACAGGATATATACTAATTTTAAAACAAAACAAAACACGCAAACATTTAAAATAATATAGTCCATCTTAGTTCTTCTTCTTGCAAATGGAATGCCTCTTGATTGACAGTCTCTTTGGACAAGAAGGTCTCTTCACGATCCATCCATTTCTCTACGCCTCGGCATTTCTCTTTAAGGTCAGGTACTTTAGTTCAATCCGATCACAGAGCCCCTTGTAATTCTCCAAAACAGGAGCATTGTTTAACACAGCCTTCAGGCCGTCAAATGCCTGTTGACACTCCGCCATCCACTGAAATTTGCGACGCTTCATCAGCAAGTCCGTCAGTGGAGTAACTCGCTGCTAAAATTTGGCATAAATCTTCGGTAAAATCCATGCCAAGAAATCGCATTATTTCCCTTCGTGTTGAGGGGATTGGAAATTCCCCAATAACTTTTGTTTTCGCATCCTGTTGAACCAATCATCTCTGTCCAATTGTATGGCCAAGGAATGTAACTTGGGCTTGACCAAATTCATTTTTGGCTAGGCTTACCACCAAACCCGCTTCCTGAAGTCGATCGAATAACTCCATCAGATGCTTCAAATGTTCTTTCCATGTCTGAATAAAAATCTGTAGATCGTCGATCTGGCCGCGAGGTTTGCTAGTGTCACACGGGAGGGTTTAAACTAGTATGGCAGGGGGGTGGGCACGGGAGCAATAGGTCAGAAGGTGAGAGCATTGAGGGAGAACTAGGGAATAGGGACAGTGTGGCTCTGAGGCAGAGCAGACGGGGAGAAGTTGCTGAACACAGCGGGTCTGGTGGCCTGAAGTGCATATGTTTTAATGCAAGAAGCATTACGGGTAAGGCAGATGAACTTAGAGCTTGGATTACTACTTGGAACTATGATGTTGTTGCCATTACAGAGACCTGGTTGAGGGAAGGGCAGGATTGGCAGCTAAACGTTCCAGGATTTGGATGTTTCAGGCGGGATAGAGGGGGATGTAAAAGGGGAGGCGGAGTTGCGCTACTTGTTCGGGAGAATCACAGCTATACTGCGAGAGGACACCTCAGAGGGCAGTGAGGCTATATGGGTAGAGATCAGGAATAAGAAGGGTGCAGTCACACTGTTGGGGGTATACTACAGGCCTCCCAACAGCCAGCGGGAGATAGAGGAGCAGATAGGTAGACAGATTTTGGAAAAGAGTAAAAACAACAGGGTTGTGGTGATGGGAGACTTCAACTTCCCCAATATTGACTGGGACTCACTTAGTGCCAGGGGCTTAGACGGGGCGGAGTTTGTAAGGAGCATCCAGGAGGGCTTCTTAAAACAATATGTAAACAGTCCAACTAGGGAAGGGGCGGTACTGGACCTGGTATTGGGGAATGAGCCCGGCCAGGTGGTAGATGTTTCAGTAGGGGAGCATTTCGGTAACAGTGACCACAATTCAGTAAGTTTTAAAGTACTGGTGGACAAGGATAAGAGTGGTCCGAGGATGAATGTGCTAAATTGGGGGAAGGCTAATTATAACAATATTAGGCGGGAACTGAAGAACATAGATTGGGGGCGGATGTTTGAGGGCAAATCAACATCTGACATGTGGGAGGCTTTCAAGTGTCAGTTGAAAGGAATACAGGACCGGCATGTTCCTGTGAGGAAGAAAGATAAATACGGCAATTTTCGGGAACCTTGGATGACGAGTGATATTGTAGGCCTCGTCAAAAAGAAAAAGGAGGCATTTGTCAGGGCTAAAAGGCTGGGAACAGACAAAGCCTGTGTGGCATATAAGGAAAGTAGGAAGGAACTTAAGCAAGGAGTCAGGAGGGCTAGAAGGAGTCATGAAAAGTCATTGGCAAATAGGGTTAAGGAAAATCCCAAGGCTTTTTACACGTACATAAAAAGCAAGAGGGTAGCCAGGGAAAGGGTTGGCCCACTGAAGGATAGGCAAGGGAATCTATGTGTGGAGCCAGAGGAAATGGGCGAGGTACTAAATGAATACTTTGCATCAGTATTCACCAAAGAGAAGGAATTGGTAGATGTTGAGTCTGGAGAAGGGGGTGTAGATAGCCTGGGTCACATTGTGATCCAAAAAGACGAGGTGTTGGGTGTCTTAAAAAATATTAAGGTAGATAAGTCCCCAGGGCCTGATGGGATCTACCCCAGAATACTGAAGGAGGCTGGAGAGGAAATTGCTGAGGCCTTGACAGAAATCTTTGGATCCTCGCTGTCTTCAGGGGATGTCCCGGAGGACTGGAGAATAGCCAATGTTGTTCCTCTGTTTAAGAAGGGTAGCAAGGATAATCCCGGGAACTACAGGCCGGTGAGCCTTACGTCAGTGGTAGGGAAATTACTGGAGAGAATTCTTCGAGACAGGATCTACTCCCATTTGGAAGCAAATGGACGTATTAGTAAGAGGCAGCACGGTTTTGTGAAGGGGAGGTCGTGTCTCACTAACTTGATAGAGTTTTTCGAGGAGGTCACTAAGATGATTGATGCAGGTAGGGCAGTAGATGTTGTCTATATGGACTTCAGTAAGGCCTTTGACAAGGTCCCTCATGGTAGACTAGTACAAAAGGTGAAGTCACACGGGATCAGGGGTGAACTGGCAAGGTGGATACAGAACTGGCTAGGCCATAGAAGGCAGAGGGTAGCAATGGAGGGATGCTTTTCTAATTGGAGGGATGTGACCAGTGGTGTTCCACAGGGATCAGTGCTGGGACCTTTGCTCTTCGTAGTATATATAAATGATTTGGAGGAAAATGTAACTGGTCTGATTAGTAAGTTTGCAGACGACACAAAGGTTGGTGGAATTGCGGATAGCGATGAGGACTGTCTGAGGATACAGCAGGATTTAGATTGTCTGGAGACTTGGGCGGAGAGATGGCAGATGGAGTTTAATCTGGACAAATGTGAGGTAATGCATTTTGGAAGGGCTAATGCAGGTAGGGAATATACAGTGAATGGTAGAACCCTCAAGAGTATTGAAAGTCAAAGAGATATAGGAGTACAGGTCCACAGGTCATTGAAAGGGGCAACACAGGTGGAGAAGGTAGTCCAGAAGGCATACGGCATGCTTGCCTTCATTGGCCGGGGCATTGAGTATAAGAATTGGCAAGTCATGTTGCAGCTGTATAGAACCTTAGTTAGGCCACACTTGGAGTATCTGGTTGCCACACTACCAGAAGGATGTGGAGGCTTTAGAGAGGGTGCAGAAGAGATTTACCAGAATGTTGCCTGGTATGGAGGGCATAAGCTATGAGGAGCGATTGAATAAACTTGGTTTGTTCTCACTGGAACGAAGGAGGTTGAGGGGCGACCTGATAGAGGTCTACAAAATTATGAGGGGCATAGACAGAGTGGATAGTCAGAGGCTTTTCCCCAGGGTAGAGGGGTCAATTACTAGGGGGCATAGGTTTAAGGTGAGAGGGGCAAGGTTTAGAGTAGATGTACGAGGCAAGTTTTTTACGCAGAGGGTAGTGGGTGCCTGGAACTCACTACCGGAGGAGGTAGTGGAAGCAGGGACGATAGGGACGTTTAAGGGGCATCTTGACAAATATATGAATAGGATGGGAATAGAAGGATACGGACCCAGGAAGTGTAGAAGATTGTAGTTTCGTCGGGCCGTATGGTCGGCACGGGCTTGGAGGGCCGAAGGGCCTGTTCCTGTGCTGTACATTTCTTTGTTCTTTGTTTGTTCTTTGATGTATACTGCACAATTGGGTAATCCTGAAACAACTTTGTTAGTCAACCGTTGAAATGTGGCTGGACATTTTTCATGCCAAATGGCATAACTTTGAGTTGGTATGTACCATCTAGAGTCACAAAAGCTGAAATCTCCTTCGCTCTTTCGGATAAAGGTACCTTGCCAGTAATCTTTACGTAAATCTAGTTTGGAAATAAAAGCTAATTGTCCCACCTTCTCAATGCAGTCCTCCAAGCGTGGGATAGGATAAGAGTCTGTCCTTGTGACTGCATTAACCTTTCAATAGTCCACACACAACCGTTGGGTGCCGTCGGTTTCGGTACCATCACTATGGATGAGCTCCATTGGCTGCAACTCATTTCAATTATGCCATCTTCAAGCATACTTTCAATTTCTTTGCTAACCTGTGCCAATTCTAAAGAGTTAAGTCTATATGGATGTGTTTTAATTGGAACAGCATTTCCCACATCTAAATCATGTATAACCATTTTAGTACTTCCCAACTTATCTCCACAAACTTGCCCATATGATATTATAACTCTTTCAGGTCAGTTTGTTTTTCCTCTGGAAGGTAATTCAACAATTTATCCCAATTTTTAAGAACATCCTTGTTATCCAATTTAATTTCAGGAATGTCAAATTCAGAGTCATCTGGATTTGGATCTTCACTTTGAGTTAGAATCACTACAACCTCTTCCTTTGCTCTCCTTCCCTTTCAAAGTACCTTTTAAGCATATTCACATGACACACTCGGTGAATTTTCCTTCTATCTGGCGTTCTTACCACATAATTCACCTCACTTAATTTCCTTTCAATCTGATCAGGTCCACAAAACCTTACTTTTAAAGGTTCGCCTACCATTGGTAACAACACTAAAACTTTATCTCCACTGGCAAAACTACTAACTTTTGCTTTCTTATCCGCTACCCGTTTCATACATGCTGTGCAACTTTTAAATATTGTCTCGCCAATTCACCTACTCTATTTAATTGTTCCCTAAAATTTGACACGTAATCCAATAATGTAATTTCAGACTGCTCACTCCCCAATTTCTCCTTAATCAATTTAAGTGGTCCTCTTATCTCATTAATTCAAAAGGACTGAATTTGGTTGACCCATTAGGTGCATCCCTAATTGCAAACAGTACGGATGGAATTCCTTTATCCCAATCCTCTGGATAATCTTGACAATAAGCTCTCAACATTGGCATTAACATCTGATGCCACCATTCTAATGCTCCCTGCGACTCTGGATGGTACGCATTTGATTTAAATTGTTTTACTCCTAAACTATCCATAACTTCCTTGAATAACCTTGAGGTAAAATTTGATCCTTGATCCAATTGTATTTCTGTGGGTAGTCCATCTCTAGTAAAGAATTTCAGTAACTCCTCCACAATCTTTTTAGCTGTAATATTGCATACTGGAATGGCCTCTGGAAACTTAGTAGACACATCCATTACAGTCAAAAGATATTTATTCCGGGCAGCACAGTGGCGCAGTGAGTAGCATTGCTGCCTCACGGCGCTGAGGTCCCAAGTTCGTGTCACTGTCCGTGTGGAGTTTGCACAGTCTCCCCGGTGGGTTTCGCCCCCACAACCACCCTAAATTGCCCCTTAATTGGAAAAAATGAATTGGGTACTTTAAATTTATTTTTAAAAAAGATATTGATTCCCACTTTTCGTTTTAGGAAGCGGTCCTACGCACTGAATTAAGACCCTTGTAAAAGGTTCCTCAAATACTGGAATGGATATTAGGGGCGCTGGTTTTATCACCGCTTGAGGTTTCCCTATCACTTGACATACGTGACATGATCGACAAAATTTAACTACGTCTTTATGTAGTCCAGGCCAATAAAAATAGTTTTGTATTTTAGTTTGGGTTTTCCTTACTCCCACCCAAATGACATCCTACTGGCAACACCTCCTTTCTATACTCTACCAGCAATACCACTTGATGAACTTCTGCCAACTTTTCATCCGCCTGCATATGTAAAGGTCTCCATTTTCTCATTAAGACATCATTATTAAGGTAATAACATTCTGGCATACACTCAGATTCCTCTTCCATGTATGCTTTCTGATACATCTGTTTTATTTCTACATATTTCTGTTATAACTCAGCCAATTTTCCTGAACTAAAAATATCCGCCTCATCCTCCAGCTGTTCTTGTTCTTTTTCAACCATCTGATCAAAAATCATTTCTGATAATTTAACTTCAACTTTATCTTCACTCTTTGATTTCTCATAGAATTTTTTTTTTTTTTTACAGTGCAGAAGGAGGCTATTCGGCCCATCGCGTCTGCACCGGCTCTTGGAAATAGCACCCTACCCAAGCCCACACCTCCACCCTATCCCCAGAACCCAGTAACCCCACCCAACACTAAGGGCAATTTTGGACACTAAGGGGACTTTATCATGGCCAATCCACCTAACCTGCACATCTTTGGACTTTGGACTTATCCTCTTGTCTTAACCTGTGACTTTGCGATCTTGCTCCTACACAATCCGGAAAAATCCCAGGATTTTTGTCCTTCAACAATTCAGTTGTTTGATTTTCCATTGGCTTATCAACCACAGTAGGCATCACTCCCACCTGCGATCCAGCTATATCATTACCAAGATAAACTGTATCCCTGGACAAGATAGTTTCTCTATTACTCCGTCTACCACTTCACCACTCTTCACTGGACTTTCCAACTTCACCTTATATAATGGAACGCTACTCCTCTCACCCTGAATTCCACCTATCACCACCCTTTTCTGGCAATATTCCTCCCAAACTACATAACTCCTCATCTCTTACCATCAAAGATTGACTAGCTCCCGTATCTCTTAAAATTCTGACTTCTTTACCTACCTGGTACACATGAGTAAACCTGACCCACACGAGTAAATTCTTTGAAGAGATCTGGCACCTTCTTATCAAACACCTCTTGATCAGGCTGTACAATCTTTTGCACCTCCTTTGCTTCAATTGGGCTTTCATTTACCACTTTAATAAACCCCACTGGCTTATCCTGTTTTACCACATCAGCCTTCCCAGTGCTTTTCTTCAACCCCCAACATTGTGACTTCACATGACCTAACTTATTACAGTAAAAACATCCGAGACTTTTCATTTCTCTTCCACCCTCCTGGATTTCTTTTTTAATCTGAGGTGCACTCTCCTTATTGTCTCCCATCAGATGCCCTTTACCTTTACCACCTGAGTATTTCTTTTCCTCACGTTTCTAACACTCACAGGCTGAAACTGATGTCGGAAACCAAACTTTATTTATGAACTAATTCATAATCAACTGCCATTTCTGCTGCTAATCTCGCAGTTTTAACCCTCTGCTCTTCCACATGAGTTCTCACTACATCAGGAATTGAATTTTTAGACTGCTCCAAAAGTATAATTTCTCTAAGAGCTTCATACGTTTGGTCTATTTTCAAAGCCCTGATCCACCTATCAAAATTACTCTGTTTGTTCCTTTCAAACTCCATGTATGTTTGACAAGGTTCTTTCCTTAAATCTCTAAACCTTTGTCTGTAGGCTTAAGGCACTAGTTCATATGCACCTAAGATGGATTTTTTCACCTCCTCATACCTCCCAGATACCTCCTCTGATAGTGATGCAAACACTTCACTAGCTCTGCCTACTAACTTTGTTTAAATCAGTAATACCCACATGTCCTGTGGCCATTTCATTTGTTTAGCTACCTTTTCAAATGAAATGAAAAAGGCTTCTACCTCCTTCTCATCAAACCTTGGCAATACTTGGACATATTTAAATAGATTACCACCAAGCCTTCGACTATGACACTCGTGCTCACTATCCTCAGACTGTATGTTTCTCTTCACATCCGCCAATTTTAACTGACTTTCACATTTCACATTTCATAGTCATTTTCCAAAGGTCAAAATCTCTTTGTCCCTTTCTTCTCTCTCTTTTTCTTTTTCCTCTCTATCTCTTTCTCTGATCTGTACTTCCCTTTCTCTCTCTTTTTGTTCTGCTAGGGCTATTCTTTCTTTTTCCCTCATTTCGTATTCAAGCTGTTTTAATTCTTTTTCATGTTCAAGTTGCTTGATCTGTAATTGAGTTCTTGCCATTTCCAATGAGTCTGATGATGTCTCAGGCAATTTTAAATGCTCAGCTACTGCCGCACTTACCTCTGCTTTTTGTATTTCGTCAGGTGTTAACTGCAATGTTTTTGCCAAGTCTAAAAGCCTTTTTTTAGTCTCAATTCATAAGGTACTGCGTGTGATCTTCTCCACCCAAAAAACCTCAGAGCCGCTGAAAGAGCCATTGTCCACAACACACTCCCTACTTAAACTGGAATACGACACCTGAAACGCAAACACAAATGTGCTCACCCCTCACTGTCTTTAAGTTCACTAAGCCGACCCAATCACGAAAGATAGACTTTTCACCTGGACGAGCCCCCAATTTGTTATGGGCCAGGGTTTAGAAAACTCCAAAGTATATCATGGAGTTCACCTGATCCACAACTGCTTCTAGATTTTGGTTATGAGGAGCACAAGGTCCTACTTTTCACGTGTTATTCAACAGAGGCCTTAAGCACTTTTTGAAAAAACAAAGTTTATTCTACGAATTCAGTTAACATTTTATAAACACATACAGTAAGAATTTTATCAACTACCAACATAAATACCCCACACAGCTACAGTACTCTATATTCAACCCTTAATAACTTCCCTTTACTGTTTCACTCAAGTAACAACATCCATAAACCAGTCCACCCTTTTACCACAAAACAGGAGGTTTGAATTCCTTCCAGAAACAGTTATTACTTTGAAATTATCAAGTGATCTAGAGACATGCAGAGAGAGAGTGACCAAAATAAACCTTCTTTATCTGAATGCAGCTTCCAACTGTCTAAACGAAAAGTAAAACACAGAGCCACAAACAGCTCCCAGCTCAAAAATGAAACTAAAACCCAAAGCCAAAGCCCAGCTCCACCCACACAATGACATCACTGCAGCCATTTGAGAATACATATATTTCTTAAAGGGACACTCGCATGACACGCCCCAATTCCTGTATTCAATGTTCTGACCAATGAAACTGTACTCTCTGGGTGGAGGACATCTCTCCTCTCCCTCACAATCTCTAGTATTAAATACAGCATTATATCCAGGTTAACATCAATGAATCAAAAGACTACGCTGCTTCCGGTGCTGGGCCTCCGGCGCCCCTGGTACATCTCACTTCCCTCTGGTACAGTGGAAGATTGATACAAATCACAGACCTCTCCCTCAGAACAACCTCAGAACAGACAGTTATGGCTGTCTAAATGAGTTCCGTACTTCGTCTGACCCATCTCCATTCCCAACCCCATTGGTTCAGCGTGGACATTAAACCTATTTCCTATTTCCCCTCATGAAACCTGAACTTTAATCTGTCTCCCACTTGAGATGGTCTTCTGACCTGGAAATACAGCCGACTTCTGTTTCCCACCTCTGTGGTGAAATTACAGCCCCATGTTTCTAAGCTCCATGATTTTATCCTGGTCAAAAAATTCAAAAAAGTGATGACCTAAATTTATTGTTTGCAGGCTTTCATGCATTACCTTAAGAACATAAGAACTATGACCAGAAGTAGGCCACCTGGGCCCTCGGGCTTGCTCCGCCATTCAATAAGATCATGGCTGATCTTTTTGTGGACTCAGCTCCACTTACCCGCCCACTCACCAGAACCCTTCTTACCTTTACAGTTCAAAAATCTATCTATCTTTGCCTTCAAAACATTTAACGACATAGCCTCAACTATGAGGTCTTACTGATGTACAACTTCAACAACAATATTCTGACCAATGCTGAATGCCTACTTCACCACCCTGTCCACCTGCGACTCCACCTTCAAGGAGCTATGAACCCTTACCCCTAGATCTCTTTGTTCTGTAACTCTCCCTAACTCCCTAGCATTAACTGAGTAGGTCCTGCAAGCACTCCAGCACCTAGACAGCTGCAGTATAACCTCCCTGTTTTTTAACTCCACCCGTCTACCAATGAAGGACAAAATTCCATTTGCCTTCCTAATTACCTGCTGCAAATGGAAGCCAACTTTGTGTGATTCATGCACAAGGATACCCAGGTCCCTCTGCATGCTGTAATTTTTTACCATTTAAATAATAGTCCCTTTTGCTGATATTCCTACCAAAATGGATGACCTCACATTTACCAACATTGTACTCTATCTGCCAGACTTTTGCCCACTCACTTATCTATATCCCTCTGCAGACTTTCAGTGTCCTCTGCGCACTTTACTCCACCACTCACCTGAGTGTCATTTGCGAACTGTGACACATTACAGTTGATCCCTACCTTCAAATCATCTATGTAAATTGTAAACAATTGCAGACCCAAAACAAATCCCTGAGGCACAACACTAGCCACTGATCGCCAACCAGAAAAACACCCATTTATCCACACTCTTTGCTTTCTGTTAATTAACCAATCCTCTATTAATGCTAATACATTACTTTATAAGGTAAGGCCATGCACCCTTATCTTATGCAATAGCCTTTTGTGTTACACCTTATACTAACCCCTTTTTAAAATTTCAAGTTTAACTACGAGATCATTTAATGGGGGGTAACATTACTGCACATTTATAATTGAACATGCGGTGCTGTTGCGAGCAATGAAATAGTCATTTCCATTGTCCATGTTTTGTTCAAAACTTTAATTAGATGGTACCAATTGATTAAAAGATAGGTTCATGTAATTGTGTTGTGGTTGATTTTATTTTGTGAGTGATAAAATGTCTGGTTTGATTCTAACTGAATACTGCCCGCAGCCTGACTGTGATATTATCTTATAAATCTTTTCTTTCATAAATATTAATTTGATCTTAGATATGTGACTACAGAGCCTCTTTATCATTTAACATTTTGTAATAGCTGGTTGCTTTTCATTTTATCAAGCAAATGTTTTCTGCATTGTATGGTTCACTTATTTTAAAGGCCACTAATGATATCATTATCACTTGTTCTGTCTCTCTATATGTTATAAAATTAATGGATATCAGGCTAACCTTTTATCTTTTTTAAAATTAAAAATTCAAGCTCCGAAGCCCAAGGGAGTGCTGCATGTACCAGAATACATGAAAGCAGCAAATTATCTTACATTAATTATGAAACAGTAGCCTGCTCTTTGACTGAATTAAACATGATGAAAGTCATAGATTTTGTTTAATTAAAAAATTTCAAAAGTGGTCTTGTTTTCACACAACAAAAGTTAAAATTTGGACAGTAACCCAGATAAATTAAGTAATATTTATAATCATCAGAATGCTACGCTTTAGTCACATTTTCTGAACACAATCAGTCTCCTGGAGCCATGGATCAGATGAGTCGACCGGCATTTGTGCTTATTGTCTCACTCTGAAAATCATGTTAAAAGTTGAAATCTTTATGTGGTCATTATTTCCAGCCCTTAAGCGGGCAGCACAGTGGTGCAGTGGTTAGCATTGCTGTCTCACGGAGCCGAGGACCCGAGTTCGAACCCGGCCCCGGGTCACTGCCCATGTGGAGTTTCAACATTCTCCCTGTGTCTGCATGGGTCTCACCCCAGAACCCAAAGATGTGCAGCGTAGGTGGATTAGCCACACTAAATTG
Source organism: Scyliorhinus torazame (assembly GCF_047496885.1). Classification (NCBI taxonomy): domain Eukaryota; kingdom Metazoa; phylum Chordata; class Chondrichthyes; order Carcharhiniformes; family Scyliorhinidae; genus Scyliorhinus; species Scyliorhinus torazame. The sequence goes on from NC_092709.1 coordinate 117,482,072, forward strand.
CCCCTTAATTGGAAAAAAAACAATTGAGTACTCTGAATTTATAATTAAAAACATTCTAACCCTTAAATGGTGGAAGCAAAATGACGTGAAAGCGAGTCAGTTGTCAGAGGTGTTTTAAAAAAATCTGATGGTCCATATCCAGAAGAGAAGATAGAACTGAGAAATAGAGCAGGATTCACATTAAAAGTATTAAATATAAAAACAGAAAATGTTGGTCACAATCAGTAGGTCCATATCCAAATGCAGCAAGAGCTGGACAATATCCAGGCTTTGGCTGACAAGTGGCAAATAACATTTGTGCTATACAAGTGCCAGGCAATAACCCTCCCCAACAAGAGAGGATCAAATAAGCACCACTTGACATTCATTGGCATTACCATTGCTGAATCCCCCACCATTAAAATCCTGCGAACTTATCATTGACCAGAAACTGAACTGGTTTTCTCAAGGGCAATTAACAATGTGCAAAAAATGCTGATGTAGCTACTGAAACGTGTATCCTGTAAATAAATAAGTTTAAAAATCTGTTTGCATCTGTGGCAAGAGAAACATAGAAACATACTTAGAAAAGAGGAGCAAGAGGAGGCCATTCAGCCCTTCGAGCCTGCTATGCCATTTATTATGATCATGGCTGTTCATCAAGTTCAATACCCTGGTCCTGTCTTCCCCCCCATATCCCTTGATAGAGTTAATGGACAGAATTTCATCTGCCTGCATAAGGTGGGAATAAGACAAGCGCCAGTAAAATCATCGAGAGCCATTGGTGGATTGGCTCCACGATTATGTCCTGCTCAGAGATGTTTACTGATGGTGGGAGCTGAATTGAACAGGCGACTGGCAAGATTGTGTGCAGCAAATTTAAGTATGCAAGAGACCTATTAAATGCCATTTTACCAGGCTGGCAGTCGGTTGTCAATGTTGCTGACTAAATGTAGACACCCACCAGAAGCAGACTGGGGGAAATGTATTTTTAAGCAAAGAGTGGGCCTTTGGTGTAGATGCTGCCCCCACAGCTCCGGTAATATCCTTGGAGTGATTTCCCAGGTCCTCTGATTGGGCCAGCAGGGGGTCACCATCCTGAACAGAATTTCAACCCCTGTGGCAGCTACTTAATTAGCTCCTGCCCAGAGAATTGAGATGGAGGTCCCTCCGAATGAGTATGTTTGCTCCCAACACACAATTCTGGCTGATGTCAGGATCTTGGCCAATCCAGTAAAATCCTGTCAAATACTTCAGGTAACTGGCTTTTTGTTAGAACTCGAAAATGTTGGAGATGTAACGGATTTTAACAGGTACTGAGGGCAGGGAAGGGAGAAGAAGGCAAAAAGAACAAGCATAAAATCCTGTGATAGGCAAGGAAAGACTTTTTGACATGCTAAAGAGGATGGAAATGGGGGTCGTAAAGAAACAAAAGATAGAAGGCGAGTAGGTGCTAATGAAGATGGTACAATCATTACCAAGAACTACAGTCCAACATTTAGAGCAGTTGTTATAATCTGAGATAGTTGGATTTAATATTGAGTCCCAAAGGCTCAGAACTATGGGGGTTGGTTAGCTCAGTTGGCTGGACAACTGGGGCGGGATTCTCCGACCCCCCCCCCCCCGCCCCCCCGCCGGGTCGGAGAATCGCTAGGGGTCGGTGTGAATCCCGTCCCCGCTGTCCTCCTAATTCTCTGGCCCCCCAAAAATCGGCCCGGCGTGTGTCGCACCGCCAGCCTCGGAGAATGGTGGGGACCGGCGCGACTCAATGGGCGCAAGGCTGCCCGAATTCTCCGGCCCGCGATGGACCGAAGTCCAGCCCGTCTTTTGCCAGTCCCGCCGGCGTAAATTGGAGTAGGTCCCTTACCGGCAGGACCTTGCGACGCGGGCGGGTTCCGGGGTTCTTGTGGGGGATCTGGCCCCGGGAGGTGCCCCCACGGTGGCCAGGCCCACGATCGGGGCCCACCGATCCATGGGCGGGCCTGTGCTGTGGGGGCACTCTATCCTTCCGCATCGGAGGCTGTAATTGTCTGCCATTCCCGGTGAGGAAATGAAGCCCTCTGCGTATGCGCGGGGATGACGCCAGCACACGCTGGGCTCCCGCGCATGTGCCAACTCGCGCCGGCCGGCGGAGGCCCTTCGCCGCCTGTTGGCCCTCGTTAATCTGCTAGAGCCCTACATACAGTATGCCTTATCAAGGGTTTCATGTATCAAGGCGGTCTGTCCTGTTCAGCACAGTCTGCTGTTGCTACAGATTAGGTAGGCGCTGAACTAGGAGGATTTCATGGATCGCAATGCCTCCTTGATGAAGAGGATGAGGAGGAAGATACCAACCCGGTGCCACAGGATAAGGAACCCCATTGATCCCTGACAAGGTGCAATAAGATACTTGCAATCCAGGTTCAGGATGCGCTAATACAAAGCCATTTGATGTGTCCCTTATGTCCTTTCAGAAACATTCTCATAAAAACATACCTTTATGCAGTTCTGCTGTCAGCTCCTTCATTTTCTGCTCCATCATCCTGCACCCAGGTGTATAAGAACACAATGGCAGGGCTGCAAAGTTAACCAACCATGTCTTAGTCTATCACTTGCAGCCCATTGAGGGAGAAAGGCTGTAGATGACTCAAAAGGGTAGCAAGAATTAGAATGAGAAGCAATAACAGTACATGAACTCATTACAGAACGACACCACAAACGCTAACTTTGAAACTCCTCTTGCCTTACCGCTACTACATTGATAAAGTGATGACATGCAGGCCTGGATGAACTGGGTGGACTCCTCCACTGTCAGTGCATGGGTACGTATAACCTCAAGCAGCTCTGCCAGATAGAACATAGTACATTACAGCGCAGTACAGACCCTTCGGCCCTCGGTGTTGCGCCGACCTGTGAAATCACTCTAAAGCCCACCTACACTATTCCCTTATCGTCCATATGTCTATCCAATGACCATTTGAATACCCTTCGTGTTGGCGAGTCCACTACTGTTGCAGGCAGGGCATTCCACACCCTTACTACTCTCTGAGTAAAGAACCTACCTCTGACGTCTGTCTTGTATCTATCTCCCCTCAATTTAAAGCTATGTCCCCTCGTGCTAGACATCACCATCCGAGGAAAAAGGCTCTCACTGTCCACCCTATCTAATCCTCTGATCATCTTGTATGCCACAATCAAGACACCTCTTCACCTTCTTCTCTCTAACGAAAACAGCCTCAAGTCCCTCAGCCTTCCCTCATAAGATCTTCCCTCCATACCAGGCAACATTCTGGTAAATCTCCTCTGCACCCTTTCCAATGCTTCCACATCCTTCCTATAATGCGGCGGCCAGAATTGCACGCAATACTCCAAATGCGGCCGCACCAGAGTTTTGTACAGCTGCAACATGACCTCCTTAAATGAGGAGACCAATACTCCATGTGCGGATTCACCAATGCCTTGTACAATTGCAACATCACTTCCTTACCTTTATACTCTATTCATTTCGCTATAAATGCCAACATTCCATTTGCTTTCTTTATCACCTGCTGTGCCTGCATGCCAGTTTTCTGTGACTCATCCATGAGGACACCCAGATCCCTCTGCATCGGAGCACCCAAAGTCTCTCCCATTTAGATAATAAGTTGCCTTTCCATTTTTTCCCGACCAAAATGGATAACCTCACACTTATCCACATTAACCTCCATCTGCCGCATTTTGGCCCACTCTACTAACATCCATTTGTAAGTTTCTTATTTCCACATTGCACCTTACTGTCCCACATATTTTAGTGTCATTTGAAAATTTGGCTGGAGATCCTTCTATCCCTGTTTCCAAGTCATTAATACAGATTGCAAATAGTGGGGGCCCATGCATCAAACATCGTTGCACACCATTAGTTACATTTTGCCATCCAGAAAAAGACCTATTTACCCCGACTCCCTGTCTTGTCTGTCAACCAGTCTTCTATCCAAGCATTGCTGAATCTTGCTGCCATTTGGGGTCTTTCTTCTGCTATCTTGCTGCCGACTTTCAATCAGCTCCTTAGCAGACAAACAGAAATTGTTTCAGAGCTAAGCAGGCAACAGAAAGGTAGAGGGGACATGAGGACAAATATTTTCACCGAGACAATGGTTGGTGTCTGGAATTGCACGTAGGGAGCATGATTGGGAAATTTGCAGACGACACAAAGATTGGCTGAGTGGTGAGCAGTGTACAGGATAGCTAGAATCTCCAAAAAGATACAGATGGATTGGTGGAGTGAACGATGAAGTGGCAGATGAAATTTAACACAGAGAAGTGTGAGGTCATACATTTAGGGAGGTTCAACAGTTATCGGGAGTACAAAATAAATGGGAATATACTAAGAAGGGTAGAAGTAAGATACTAAGAGGGCTAATACGTAAGATATAAGCAAATTACTGCGGATGCTGGGAATCTGAAACGTGGGAATCTAACATGGCTTAAGTTGCTCCCCGTCGCCCTCTTCCAGCTGCGAGTTACACCTGCGGGATTGGCCCGGCTCTCTCCTGCAGAGATCCTTTATGGAAGACTCCCCAGAACTCCCTGGAACCAACATATCCCCAAACTGGTCCAGTTTCACCATGACTGAAGAAATGATAACTTATGTCCTATCACTCACTAAAGTTCTCAAGGAACTCCATGGTCAGGTTAAAATGGCTCACCTGACACCGGCCCCGTTACCTAGCTCATCTCCGGTGCTGCCTGGCAGTTATGTCCTGGTAAAAAATTGGGCTCGGAAAGGTTTGGTTCCTCGGTGGGAGAGGCACTTCCAAGATCTCCTTACTACCCCTACTGCAGCTAAAATAGAGGGGAGGAGTGCTTGGGTCCACCTCCACCACTGTAAAAAGGTTGGTCACTAACTTGCCTCCTTTCCCCAGTGCTATTTTACAGGTTTGGAATATGTTGGTTTGGATGCAGGCCGCCTGGGCTGTCCTCGGCCTGACCACGATTGGGGCATTTGCCAAGGAAGGATGGATAGGAGGAGCGACATCTTTACCTGTCATCGCGGCCAACCTATAAGGACATTTCACCTATGTAGAGATGACGTTCTCCGCTGCCCCCATGTACAAGGGCAGGATATCGGATCATGGAAGGTCATCAGGTTAACGGACAGTGAAGGATTAATGAAACAATTACATTGGTCCCGACGATGGGAAGGAAAAGTTGCATGGACATTGCCCTGTTTTTGGACTAAATGTAAATTTGATTTTGGATGTAACAAGGCTGGTGCCTTAAAGGTAAAATCATGCCAAGCGGGAGGGGTAGGTGAAAATTGCATGAGAGACAGGAAGAATAGCAGTAGGAAGAAAAGGGTGAAGCGGGGGGCACGACGGGGACACGGATTATCAGAGAGCATACTTACTTCACTTGGGACCTGGAAGGAAGGGAACCTGGGAACCATGAATCTTTTCCACCAAACGTATCACCGTATGTATGGCCAAGGAAGGATTGTCTGCTATCTGGACCCCGCATCCGTGGCTAGGTTATTTTCGGTTTCACCGCTTTGGGGAACTTCCCAAACAGTGGTTCACTGTCAGCGTTCTGAGCAGGCCACTTTCCCTCATGACTCGGATTCAGCCCCACAGGCAATTTGCCTTCCCCCCCCCCGTGATAATTCCCACTCACAATATGATGATCTTCAAAGGCGGAGGGCCTATATACCCAGCCACTTTACTCCCAACAGAGACCCCCGGTCGTATGAACATTGTTTTAGCGGGAAAGGGTACGGCTGTCTGCTGGTAGAGATGGAAACGAATATAACATGTTTGTTCTCCACCTGTACTGACCGAAAGTGTCACGTAACCCAGATGTCAGGCCAATGCATCTGTCACAACACCGCCTGCGTTCCGCTGAAGGCAGGCCTCCAGCTCCTTTGCGGCGGGGCGAATGTCTCTCACATCACTGTCGGAGATAGGGCTTTCCGCATTGACAGGAAGGCCGAATGGGCCTTCAGAAGCTGGATGAACTGGGCTACTGGGGGATCCCTGCTTAACCGATATACTGACTGTGATGCCAGCCTGTATACTGACCAAGGATACTACATTTTCTTAATGGCACAGCGACCAATGTTTTGTCCCCTCCATTTCCCCGCCAAATCGCTATCGGAACTTTAGTCCCCACCACAGTCCCCTGCCCCTCTGAGTGGGCCCAGCACAATCATTTGGTACGTCGGGCAGTCTCGGCAGAATTCTGCGAGAACTGGAAAAAAAACCAGGTCCCAGCGCCCAACCGGGGCCACTCAGTCGGATGGGGAATCCTAAGCGTTGTGATACTGGGAGGTGTGGGGGGTTCCTTGGCAGCCAGTAACTGGAACTACTTCATCTGTGGCCTCACCATTCTAAGAAACAGAACCTTGGGGGCTCTCGGGGTAATAACGCAGGAATTGTCCCAACTGCGATTGTTTGCCATGCAGAATCGATATGCCCTTGATTATCTGCTGGCCTGTGAAGGTGGGGTATGAGCCATAGTGAAGGGAAAGTGTATTGTAGCGCACAAAGACTCTGTGAGACGAATAGAGTGAAGTCGATGAGGCTTTATTAAGCGTGTCTGTTCCCCCGCAGCTCGATAGTAAACTGGCCTGCGGGGGAAGACTCCGGCTTCTTATACTCCGCCTTCAGGGCGGAGCTAGAGGTCAACGGCCAACCAGGACCCGGGATCTGTCAGCCAATGACAATAGGGCTTCCAGTCCCACATGACCCCCAATACATACTACCACATTCACCCCTTGTCAAAAATGAACCCGGCGGGGTGATGCTTCGTATGGTGGTAAGGGTTTACAGGGCTGGTCCTGGGAGGAAAAAAAAATTCACAAGGCAATACAGTATTGTACAATTTTGTCCTGTTGCAACTATTTACAGAGGGTATGGGAAGAAAAGCAAAATGTTCTTGTGAAAAGTCCATATTTAGTTTTAGATCGACGCCACGAGTCGGTCGGGTGGTCTGGTCGTCCGTGTCGATCGCCTCGGCCCCGGTGGTGGTGGTGGTTGTACCGGTGTTGTCGCCTCCAGGAGCCTTACGGTTTCAGCTTGGGCTTTATTCTTGGTTGGTGCTGAGGGGAGGGGATCCGATCCTCCTGGGAAGGGGGCGGTCGCGGGGTGCGGTGGTGGCAGGAAGGAAGGGGGTTGGGTTGATGGTGTCAGGGGGGTGTGCGTGTTGCCGGCGGGCGCCAGATCCCACAGGGAGACCGTGTCCTGTCGGCCGTCGGGGTACTCCACGTAGGCATACTGGGGGTTCGCGTGGAGGAGGTGAACCCTTTCGACCAACGGGTCCGCCTTATGTGCCCGCACATGCTTTTGGAGCAGGATGGGTCCTGGGGCCGCCAGCCAGGTCGGCAGCGACGTTCCAGAGGAGGACCTCCTAGGGAAAACAAAGAGACGCTCATGAGGCGTTTGATTAGTGCTCGTACATAATAACGACCGGATGGAGTGGAGAGCGTCCGGGAGGACCTCCTGCCACCGTGAAACTGGGAGGTCCCTGGACCGTAGGGCCAGTAGGACGGCCTTCCAGACCGTGCCATTCTCCCTCTCTACTTGCCCGTTCCCCCGGGGGTTGTAGCTGGTCGTCCTGCTTGAGGCTATGCCCTTGCTGAGCAGGAACTGGCGCAGCTCGTCACTCATGAAAGAGGATCCCCTGTCGCTGTGGACGTATGCGGGGTAACCGAACAGTGTGAAGATGCTGTTCAGGGCTTTAATGACTGTGGCCGCGGTCATGTCAGATCAGGGAATGGCAAAAGGGAAGCGGGAGTATTCGTCCACCACATTAAGAAAATATGCGTTGCGGTCGGTGGAGGGGAGGGGCCCTTTGAAATCGAGACTGAAGCGTTCAAAGGGGCGGGAAGCCTTAATCAGGTGCGCTCCATCCGGCCTGAAAAAATGCAGCTTGCATTCCGCGCAGATGTGGCAGTCCCTTGTGACTGTACGGACCTCCTCTAAAGAGTATGGGAGATTGCGGGACTTGATGAAGTGGTAAAACCGAGTGGCCCCTGGGTGGCAGAGGTCCTCGTGGAGGGTTTGGAGGCGGTTAATTTGTGCGTTGGCACATGTGCCGCGGGATAGGGCATCGGACGGCTCGTTCAGCTTTCCGGGACGATACAAAATCTCATAGTTGAAGGTGGAGAGCTCGATCCTCCACCTTAAGATCTTGTCGTTTTTGATTTTGCCCCGCTGTGCATTGTCGAACATGAAGGCTACCGACCGTTGGTCCGTGAGGAGAGTGAATCTCCTGCCGACCAGGTAATGCCTCCAATGTCACACAGCTTCCACTATGGCTTGGGCTTCCTTTTCTACTGAAGAGTGGCGGATTTCTGAGGCGTGGAGGGTCCGGGAGAAAAAGGCCACGGGTCTGCCCGCTTGGTTAAGGGTGGCCGCTAGAGCTACGTCTGAGGCGTCACTCTCGACCTGGAAGGGGAGGGACTCGTCGATGGCGCGCATCGTGGCCTTTGCGATATCCGCTTTGATGCGGCTGAAGGCCTGGCAAGCCTCTGTCGACAGAGGGAAGGTCGTGGTCTGTATTAGGGGGCGGGCCTTGTCTGCGTACTGGGGGACCCACTGGGCGTAGTATGAAAAGAACCCCAGGCAGCGTTTCAGGGCTATTGGGCAGTGCGGGAGGGGAAATTCCATGAGTGCGCGCATACGTTCGGGGTCGGGGCCTATTATCCCATTGCGCACTACGTAGTCCAGAATGGCTAGCCGATTCGTGCTAAAAACGCACTTGTCCTCGTTGTACGTGAGGTTCAAGGCTTTGGCGGTCTGGAGGAATTTTTGGAGGTTGGCGTCGTGGTCCTGCTGATCGTGGCCGCAGATGGTTACATTGTCGAGATACGGGAACGTGGCCCGCAACCCATGTTGATCAACCATTCGGTCCATCTCCCGTTGGAAGACCGAGAACCCGTTTGTGACGCTAAAAGGGACCCGTAGGAAATGGTATAATCGCCCGTCTACCTCGAAGGCTGTGTACTTGCGGTCACTTGGGCGGATGGGGAGCTGATGGTAGGCGGACTTGAGGTCCACGGTGGAGAAGACTTTATATTGGGCAATCCGGTTGACCATGTCGGATATGCGGGGGAGAGGGTACGCGTCTAGTTGTGTGTACCTGTTGATGGTCTGGCTATAGTCAATGACCATCCTTTGTCTCTCCCCTGTCTTCACTACTACCACCTGCGCTCTCCAGGGACTATTGCTGGCCTGGATTATGCCCTCCTTTAGTAGCCGCTGGACTTCGGACCGAATGAAGGTCCGGTCCTGGGCGCTGTACCATCTGCTCCTAGTGGCGACGGGTTTGCAATCCGGGGTGAGGTTCGCAAACAAGGACGGGGTTGCACCTTGAGGGTTGCGAGGCCGCAGATAGTGAGTGGGGGTATTGGGCCGCCGAATTTGAACGTAAGGCTCTGTAGATTGCATTGGAAATCTAATCCCAGAAAGGTGGGGGCACAGAGTTGGGGAAGGACGTTTAGTTTGTAGTTTTTGAACTCTCTCCCCTGCACCGTTAGGGTAACTATGCAGAATCCCAGGATCTGTACGGAGTGGGATTCTGCAGCTAGGGAAATCTTTTGTGCGCTGGGATAGGTGGTCAAGGATCAGCGTCTTACCGTGTCGGGGTGTATAAAGCTCTCCGTGCTCCCGGAGTCGACTAGGCATGGCGTCTCATGGCCGTTTATTAGCACCGTTGTCGTCGTCGTCTGGAGTGTCCGGGGCCGAGCTTGATCGAGCGTAATTGAAGCGAGACGTGGTTGTAGTAGTGGAGTGGGGTCCGTTGTTGCCGACCAAGATGGCGTCGGGGATGGACAAAATGGCCGCCCCCATACATCGCACGTGGCTGGGGGGTCACAAGATGGCGGCGGGGGTGGACAAAATGGCCGCCCCCATGCGTCGTACAGGTCTGGGGCGGTCCAAGATGGCGGCGCCCCTCCTCCCCTCGTGGTGGCTGGGACCCAAAATGGCGGCATCTGCGGGTCGCACATGGTGCGCTGGGGGGGCTGGGGAGCGCTAGGACCGCGAGCGCTAGGACCGCGAGCGCTAGGACCGCGAGCACTAGGACTGCGCGGAGCTCCCTCACCGGGGACAGCGGTGGTCGGGGCCCAAGTAGGTGGCGCCGGCGGGTCAGGCGTGGGGGTTAGGGGGGCGGTAGGGACGCGCAAAACTCCCTCCTCTCCGTGGAGAGTGTTGGCTGGGACCCAAAGCGGTAGCGCCGGCGGCGGGTCATACATGGGCTGCGGGGAGGGGGGTTGGGGAGCGTAAGCGGCGTGCAGGGCTCCCTGTTCTCCCGGGACCGCGGTGGTCTGGACCCAGAGCGGCTGCGCCTGCGGGTCGTACATGGCGTGCTGGGGGGGTTGGGGCGCGTAAACGGCTTGCAGGGCTCCCTGTTCTCCCGGGACAGCGGCGACCTCGCGGGACCGGCACACAACCGCATAATGGCCCTTTTTCTCGCAGCTTTTGCAGATAGCTGCGCGGGCCGGGCAGCGCTGTCGGGGGTGTTTCGCCTGGCCACAGAAATAACAGCGGGCGCCCCCCGGTGCAACTGGGCATTTGGACCGCGCAAGCCTGTGGGGTGTCCGGGGGGGGGGTAGGGGGTTTGCCGCGACGGGTACGTACGGGGCCCAATGGGCTGCAGCGCGGTCGGGGCCGTAGGCGCGGGTATTACGCGCGGCCACGTCTAGGGAGGCTGCTAGGGCCCGTGCCTCTGAGAGTCCTAGCGACTCTTTTTCTAGAAGTCTTTGGCGGATTTGGGAGGATTGCATACCTGCCACAAAAGCATCGCGCATTAACATGTCCGTGTGTTCGTTTGCGTTCACCGACGGGCAGCCGCAGGCTCGTCCCAAAATCAGCAGCGCGGCGTAGAATTCGTTCATCGACTCTCCGGGAGCTTGCCGTCTCGTCGCGAGCTGGTAGCGAGCGTAGATTTGGTTAACTGGGCGGACATCGAGACTTTTCAGTGCTGCGAACGCTGTCTGGAAATCCTCCGCGTCTTCGATGAGGGAGAAAATCTCCGTGCTCACCCTCGAGTGCAGGACCTGCAGTTTTTGGTCTTCTGTGACCCGGCCGGTGGTCGTTCTGAGGTAGGCCTCGAAGCAAGTCTGCCAGTGCTTGAAGGCTGCTGCCGCGTTCACTGCATGGGGGCTGATCCTCAGGCATTCCGGAATGATCCTGAGCTCCATTGTCCTTTTTAGGCACGCTTAATAAATTGTAGCGCACAAAGACTCCGTGAGACGAATAGAGTGAAGTCGATGAGGCTTTACGAAGCGTGTCTGTTCCCCCGCAGCTCGATAGTAAACTGGCCTGCGGGGGAAGACTCCGGCTTCTTATACTCCGCCTTCAGGGCGGAGCTAGAGGTCAACGGCCAACCAGGACCCGGGATCTGTCAGCCAATGACATTAGGGCTTCCAGTCCCACATGACCCCCAATACATACTACCACATGTATCACGGGGGTTCAGGACCTAACCACTAACATTACTACATTTATGGACCGCATACGGGACCACTTAGATGGTATGAACGACCCCGGCTCTTGGGGTAGCTGGGGATTCGGAGGGTGGAAAGACTGGTTGATAAACATGGCCATGTATTTAGCTGTGGCACTGGGCTGCATCTTTGTTGGCCTAGCCATCCTTAAATGCGTGATGGGCAAAATGCAGGTCGCGCTAGAACAAATAAACACCCCTTGAATCCCGGTGGTTAGGACCCATGAGGGTGCGGCGGACGGCGAGGGGCTGCAGCGGGAGTTGGAGTTGCAGCAAAGAATCTTCCTGGGTGGGGATGAGGGGGAACTCCAAGGACGGGGCACAATTCAGGGGGGCGGACCAATAGTTAGCATGAAATGATAAAAGGAGGGAATGAGGAATTGAACTAAAGAAAAGGGCATTAGACTGGGATGACCAGTTAGGATAGTGTAGGGGTATACCCTAATATAGGAAAACAGAAGATTAAGATGGTGCATTTATCAACATTAATTCAGGTTGCAGGGAATGGACAAAGGGGCTGGGCAAAGCATGACCGGGAGGGGGTTGAGTAACCATTAGGACCGGTTCTTTGTGCAAAGGATGCTGGGAGAAAGGGGCCCCAGGGCTGAGGAATGTATAGTGGGCCTATCAGGATCAGTATTTGTGAAGATCAGGTTATATGGCCTGGTCAAGGAATGTGTGAGAAAGACGTATGAGAATCTTGCATTCGTTACCATTACCTTATTTGGTCGGGTGTATGTGAAACTTGATGCTACATGAATGTATATGAGAACAAATGTTTTGTCTCTCTTTGTTCACTCACTCTGGAGAAGTCGGAGGCTGTGGTCTCTGGTATTTGTGAGGGGAGTGAGGCTTGCAAGCGGGTTGAAATAAAATAAAGGAATACCTATATATCCGACTCAGCCTTTGACTGAGACCAGACTGAGGGCAGAAAGAATTCAATTTCATCACCGACCCCGGGTCACTAAAAACCGCAAAGTCCCAACTCTTCAACCCCTGATGGGAAATTAATCGTATTGAACCTCTGCACACTCCACTGATAAATGTCCCTGCTGTAGATATGATTCAGGTTGTGTTATTTCCATTAAATGAGGATCAATGATTTGTCCATTTTTTTGATCCGTACTAAAGCAATGGCAATTTTCAGTCTGCTCCTTGCAAGGTGGACATACAAGCAATTTCTTTAGCAAGTCCTCAGCATCCTTCTGTGACTGTGCAGCATTATTAATATCTCTTCGGCTAGAATGATCCTGAAGGTCAGCGCATAATCCTTTTTTCTTCGGGCTTGGAAGAGGCGATTCCTTTGGCTTGTCTTCATTTGGGCTTGAACAGTCATCAGCGCTGTGCCCTTCATTGTAGCATGATAGACCGTCATGGTCGTCCTGCTGTGCAGTGGAGCGTGGTAGACTTTTATAGCCTTCTTGCTGTTTACTGAGCATGGCAGACTTGCATCGTCTGCCGCTAGTTGGTCAGCGGAGGTTGCTAGACCCTCATGGTCTTGTTCCTGCAAGGACTGCGCATCGGAGTCATGCGTTTCTGCAATTGTGGAGTCTGTCCACGAGCTTGCTGTGGAGTCTTGTGACACTGGAGTCACGTCTTGTTCCTGCAAGGACTGCGGTGTGGAGTCTTGCATGTCTTCTTTCGTAGAGTCGGGAACCCTGAGCGGGGCGTGGACCACGCTCTGTGTGGCAGCAGGCCGCTCTCTGGGGGCTAGTACCGCTTTCTGTCTCTTAATTTCAGGCTGCAGCATCACCCTGCACTGATGAGTTGGGACGTCATATCTGCTGGGTTGAAGATCCTCAAATCCGAAAAATGAATTCGCATCTGCGTCGGATTCAATGCGGGGGTCGCCAATGTGCAACACGAAAGGTTCGTCCGGGTCATAGTCGTCTAGGACCATGGAGCTGTCATTGGGCTCGCGAGGTCCAGAAAAAATGTAAAGATCGGTATCGAAGTATTCGAGGTCGGAATCATCGGTTTGTGCGTAGGTAACTGCTTGTTGCAGGGTTCTTCGGAGGTTAAATTCATTTCCTGGCTCAATTTGAGGCATTGTGCTGTCATTCCAGGTGAAGGAAGGTTGTTTTACAGCTTTAAAAGATTTTTTCTTTGATTTGGGACGTTTCCCCTTTAAATTGGATTTGGGACGTTTCCCCTTTAAATTGGTGCAGTCTGGGGCCTCTGACGTCATGACGCGCACGTAGGAAGCGATTGCGCATGTGCAGATGGCTGTTCCTTTACCGATGGCCGTTTTCTTGATTGCGCATGCACGGCGTCTCACGCATGCGCAAACGAACCTTCCGGTTCTGCGCACTTCTCACGCAACTGCGCTAGTGTAGTCCCTTTAGCAAGATGGCCGCCGACCTCGGCCCAAATCGCTCTCTGGTCCGGGATTTCGGCCTCGAGGTGAGTATTGCCGCTTCTCTTACCTTTCCTTGCCGATTGGAGTGTGTTTTCCTCACAGTATTTGGCGAATTTGTCCAGGACTGCCTGGAAGTCGTACCTGTTTTGCCCCTTGGAGAACTTGAATTTTTAAAAGGTTTCCTCTGCTTTTGCACCGGCGATGGTGAGGAGAAACTCTATTTTTTCATCATCGGCCAGGTCTTTAAGTTCGGCTGCCACCAGGTAGAGTTCAAATGTTTGCTGGAATCGCTGCCAGTTTTCGCGGAGATCGCCGTGGCACGCGGCTGCGGAATCGGAAGCCCGTACATCTTGCCTGGGTATTGCTGGTTGTCACTGTACGCTGAGGTATGGCTATCTGGATTTAAGCAGTTCACTACTGGTACCATGTTTTGTTATGTTTCCTTTGTAACATAAGCGGCTTCCTTGTGTTGCATTTGTCAAGGAAGGTCGAGACGTGTAAATAACTTCATTTATTTACATTATGTACACTTTTATAACTTGAGTTCGACACTACTGCTAATCCTATTGTAGCTACCTAAACTGACTAACCAGCTGCTGTCTTCCACGTGGTGGGTGTAATATTGAATCAACCCTGTGCCTCTCCTCACTGACTGTCTCCACTGGCCGAAGGGGCAGATCATGTGTGTGGTGTCCTTTATGTATGGGTTGGTGTAATGCCCCCCTGTGTTCGTGTCACCTCCTTGTGTATCGTGAATGTCCATTGGTCACCTCCCATGTAACTTATCTATTGGTTGAATGTGTGTGTGTGATGTTTCTGGTGCTCCCTCTAGTGTCTGTCTAGTTTACATGTATTTACAGTGATGCACATCACCACAGTCGGGAGCATGTTGGAAGTGCGTGTAGGGATTGGGGGGGTTTTCGCCTGTTTTTGTGAAGTGGGGGGTTTCTGTTCAATGTTGAGATTGTAAGGAGTTGTAGGGGTGAAAAGCTTATGTGGTGATAGATGTTCCCATCCATTCCTCCTGTTTTATGGGACTGTTTGTGTATAACATCTGTTTGTTTGCTTTTGGAGAAGGTTACCTGGAGTTCAGGAGAAGTCCTTGTTTGGGTGGGGGAGGGTAAGACCAGCAGGAAGCCTTCTTCTTTGAGCTGAGGAGTGGGGAGGAGAGGGAGGGGGAGGTCATTAGGATGTGCCTTTGGGCAGGGGCAGCCGTGCTAGCAGGTTATGCTGGTGAAAGGAAGTGAGGTGTTGGGTGGAGAAGGCCAAAAGGGTAGGCCAGGAGGAGGGGGGAAAGGGGAAGTGGGGGGTGATGAAGCTGAAGGAGAAAAGCGGGGGGCGGGGTTTCTGCGACGCGGCAGGGGGTGAGAGATGACATGGTCAAGCACAAAGCAAGGGGCCATCTGGGATGGGCTAGGTACAGAGTGGAATTAAAGGGGCAGGAGTTAAGTGGGGAAGATGATGGACGATAAAGGGGATTGGAGGAGCAAGCCTCCGGTAAAGTTGATAATGTGGAACGTCCGTTGACTGAATGGGCCGGTTAAAAGGTTGCAGTTGTTCGCGCACCACAGGAGCTTGAAAGCGGGGGTTGTCTTTTTGCAGGAGACACACCTCCGTGTGAAGGACCAGGTTAGGTTAAGGAAGGGGTGGGTCGGGCAGGTTTTTCACTCTGGGTTTGATTTGAAATCGAGGGGTGTGGCGATTTTAATGAGCAAAAAAATGGGTTTCGTGAGTGCGAAGGAGGTGAGGGATCCAGGTGGGAGATATGTGATTGTGAGTGGGGTATTGGAAGGGGCACCGTTAGTGTTGGTAAATGTGTATGCCCCAAATTGGGATGATGTGGGTTTTATGAGGGGATTGCTGGCAGCAATCCCAGATTTGGCCACGTACCAGTTGATCATGGGAAGAGATTTTAACTGTGTCCTGGAGCCGAGGGTGGATAGATTGAGCCCCAGGTCGATGGGTAGGGTACGATTGGCAAGGGAGCTGGGGGAGGTTTATGGAGAGGATGGGTATGGTGGATCCATGGCGCTTTCAGAACCCAGGGGGAAGGGAGTATTGTTTTTCACACGTCTATAAGGTGTATTCGAGGATTGATTATTTTGTAGTGAGTCGGGAGATTTTGGTTGGGGTGGAGGGGGCAGAGTATGCGGGGATAGTTATCTCAGACCATGCAACCCACTGGCTGGATATTCGGTTCAGTATGGGACGAGAGCAGAGGCCGAGGTGGAGGTTTGACTCGGGGTAGTTGGC
The DNA here is from genome assembly GCF_047496885.1 of Scyliorhinus torazame. Lineage (NCBI taxonomy): Eukaryota > Metazoa > Chordata > Chondrichthyes > Carcharhiniformes > Scyliorhinidae > Scyliorhinus > Scyliorhinus torazame. Next base: position 117,498,123 of record NC_092709.1, read on the forward strand.
GGATGGAGGTTTTTGTGATAAGGTGTGGTTGGCGATTAGGGATTATGTGGAGTTCAATCAGAATGGGGAGGTGGTGGCGGGCATTTTTGGGAAGCACTGAAGGCAGTGGTCTGGGGAGAAATTATCTCATTTACGGTTCGTGTGAATAAGGAAAGGAGGGCGGAACATGACCGTCTAGTGAGCGAGATAGTGGAGGTGGACAGGGAATATTCGAGGGTGGCCACCGTGGAGGGATTGGCGAGGAGGAAAAAGTTGCAGGGGCAATTTGACAGGCTGACACCGGGGAGGGCGGTAGGGCAACTGCGTAGGGCAAGAGGGGTGCAATACGAGTATGGGGAGAAGGCGAGCCGCATGCTGGCGCACCAGCTGCGGAGGCAGGCTGCATCCAGGGAAATATTGAAGATCCGGACTGGGGCTGGAGATGTGGTGTCAGAAGATAAATGAGGCATTTAGAGAGTATTACCAGGGACTTTATGAGGCAGACCCAGGAGGAGAGGAGGGGGACATGGGGTGGTTTCTGGACGAGCTGGAATTTCCCCAGGTGAAGGAAGCAAAGAGGCAGTCGTTGGAGGAGCCCCTGGGGCTGAGGGAGGTGCTGGATAGTATCAGGGGTATGAAGTCAGGGAAGACCCCTGGGCCGGATGGGTACCTGGCAGAATTTTATAAGGAATTTGCGACAGACCTGGCACCACATCTGTTGGGGGCGTTTAATGAAGCACTGGAGAAGGGGGGAGTTCCGGAGACGCAGGCAGTAATCGCACTAATCCCCCAAAAAGGGAAGGATCCGGTGGAATGTGGGTCATATAGACCCATATCACTATTGAACATGGGTGTGAAAGTATTGGCTAAGTTGTTGGCGGGGAGGATGGAGGATTGTGCCCCGGGGGTTGTTTCAGAAGATCAAACAGGCTTCGTTGCAGAAGATCAAACAGACATCCCACCCCAGGCAGAAGTGAGGAAGGCGCTGGACGAACTGTACACAGTTATAAACAACTACGAAACAGAACACCCGAAGGCCTTGTTCATCGTGGCCGGAGACTTCAACAAGGCCAACCTCAAGAGTGTACTGCCAAAGTTCCACCAGCATATCTCCTGTCCCACTAGGGGCGACAACACTCTTGACCACTGCAACTCAAAAATCAAGGGCGCCTACCGTTCCATCCCCCGACCGCACTTTGGGAAATCAGACCACAAGACGGTGCTCGTTCTCCCGGCATACAAGCAGAAACTCAAGCGGGAGAATCCAGCTAAGAAGGTTGTGCAGTGCTGGTCCGAGGAGACAGAAGAGCTCTTACGTGACTGCTTAGAGACAGTGGACTGGTCCATATTTAAGAACTCAGCGACCAACTTAAATGAATATTCCACCACCATCACAGACTTCATCAGCAAATGTGTGGACGACCGCGTGCCAAAGAAAGCGGTACGTGCGTTCCCCAACCAGAAACCATAGCTCAATCGCGAGATTGACTCCCTACTGAAGGACAGATCTGAGGCGTTCAAGTCAGATGAACCTGACCAAAACAAGAAATCCAGGTACGACCTCTGCAGATGCCAAGAGAGAATATCAAACCCAGCTAGAGTCACAGACAGACTCTCGGCGGTTGTGGCAAGGATTAAACAATGTAACGGCCTACAATGCGAAGCCGAGCAGTATCTCTGGCAGCAGCGCACCCCTCCCCGATGATCTCAATGCATTCTATGCTCGGTTCGAGCAGGTAACCAACAATCCGCTGTCGCGTGCCCAGCAGCCAATAACTCACCCATACCCACCATCACAGCTTCCGAAGTCAGATCGGCCTTCCTGAAAGTGAACCCTCGGAAGGCGACGGCCCCGGACGGGATCCCTCAGAGCCTGTGCGGACCAGCTGGCAGAGGTGTTTGCGGACATCTTTAACCTGTCTCTACTCCACTCCGAGGTCCCCACCTGCTTCAAGAGGACCACCATCATACCGGTGCCAAAGAAGAACCAGGCAGCGTGCCTCAATGACTACCGTCTGGTGGCCCTGACTTCAGTCGTAATGATGTGCTTCGAAAGGTTGATCATGAAGCGCATCACCTCCATACTCCCAGAACGCCTTGATCCACTGTAATTCGCATACCGTCGCAACCGGTCCACAGCAGACGCCATTTCCCTGGCCCTACAATCATCCCTAGAGCATCTCGACAACAAGGACTCCTACATCAGACTCTTATTTATTGACTACAACTCTGCCTTCAACACCATAATCCCAGCCAAGCTCATATCAAAGCTCCAAAACCTAGGCCTTGGCTCCTCCCTCTGCAACTGGATCCTCGATTTTCTGACCAACAGACCACAATCAGTAAGAATGAACAACAACACCTCCTCCACAAGAGTCCTCAATACCGGGATGTGCCCCTGCACTCTGGGGTTTGCCTTTGTTTGGGGGCCATCCAAAATGGCTGTTTTCGATACCCTTGTTCCTGTTGTCATCATGTGCAACCTGTTGCAACCAGCATTCTACCCTACCCATTCTTCTCCCCCCACTTACCCCCCATGGGCCCATCTATCGCTCCCTTACCCTTGCCCCTGTGGACATCTCCCCCACCTTCACCACCCTCAATTCTCCCCCCGCTCCTTCCCTCTGATCTAGCACTTCGTCCCCTGCTTCTGCCAGACACTCTCTCCCTGTCGGGATTTGTGCTGTGCCCCCCCCCCCCCATACCTCACCATACCAGCCTGCTCGCTGGGGTGGTAACACCACCCCAGGGAACAATTTCTCCATTCCCTGCCCATTGTGTTCCTCCCTCACTCTCTCCCTACTCTCCCGATCTAATACCTTTCTGTCCTCTCCTCCTCCTTACTGCAACTTCCATTTGTGCAAAAGCGAGGCAACTACATCCCACGCAATTGCCCAAGAACCATTTCAACATTGTGAAATCTTTAATTTGCCTAAGCTATATGCTCAAGTTTTCTTGAAGTTATCGGAGGCAACTGAGGGCAAGAAAACAGATATGGAGGCATCCAGGGTGAAGTGCTTACAGGTCTGTAGCGCACAAAGACTCCATGAGACGAATAGAGTGAAGTCGATGAGGCTTTATTAAGCGTGTCTGTTCCCCAGCAGCCCGATAGTAAACTGGCCTGCGGGGGAAGGCACCGGCTTCTTATACTTCGCCTTCAGGGCGGAGTATGAGGTCAACGGCCAACCAGGACCCGGGATCTGTCAGCCAATGACATTAGGGCTTCCAGTCCCACATGACCCCCAATACATACTACCACATTCACCCCTTGTCAAAAATGAACACGGCGGGGTGATGCTTCGTATGGTGGTAAGGGTTTGCAGGGCTGGTCCTGGGAGGATAGATGGTTACATGGTAGTACAGTATTGGACAGTATCGTCCTGTTACAACTATTTACAGAGGGTATAGGAAAAACAAAATGTTCATTGAACAGTCCATCTTTGTTTTACATCGACGCCACGAGTCGGTCGGGCGGTCTGGTCGTCCGTGTCGATCGCCTCGGCCCCGGCGGTGGTGGTGGTGCTTGTACCAGCGTTGTCGCCTCCGGGAGCCGCACGGTTTCAGCTGTCGGTGCAAAGGGGAGGGGGACTGATCCTCCTGGGAAGGGGGCGGTCGCGGGGTGCGGCGGTGGCAGGAAGGGGGGCGGTTGGGTTGATGGTGTCGGGGGGGTGTGCGTGGTGCCGGCGGGCGCCAGATCCCGCAGGGAGACCGTGTCCTGTCGGCCGTCGGGGATACTCCACGTAGGCGTACTGGGGGTTTGCGTGGAGGAGGTGAACCCTTTCGACCAACGGGTCCGCCTTATGTGCACGCACATGCTTTCGGAGCAGGATGGGTCCTGGGGCCGCCAGCCAGGTTGGCAGCGACATTCCAGAGGAGGACCTCCTAGGGAAGACAAGGAGACGCTCGTGCGGCGTTTGATTAGTGCTTGTACATAATAACGACCGGATGGAATGGAGAGCGTCCGGGAGGACCTCCTGCCACCGTGAAACTGGGAGATCCCTGGACCGTAGGGCCAGTAGGACGGCCTTCCAGACCGTGCCGTTCTCCCTTTCTACTTGCCCGTTCACCCGGGGGTTGTAGCTGGTCGTCCTGCTTGAGGCTATGCCCTTGCTGAGCAGGAACTGGCGCAGCTCGTCACTCATGAAAGAGGACCCCCTGTCGCTGTGGACGTATGCGGGGTAACCGAACAGCGTGAAGATGCTGTTCAGGGCTTTAATGACTGTGGCCGCGGTCATGTCGGAGCAGGGAATGGCAAAAGGGAAGCGGGAGTATTCGTCCACTACATTAAGGAAATATGCGTTGCGGTCGGTGGAGGGGAGGGGCCCTTTGAAATCGAGACTGAGGCGTTCAAAGGGGCGGGAAGCCTTAATCAGGTGCGCTCCATCTGGCCTGAAAAAATGCGGCTTGCATTCCGCGCAGATGTGGCTGTCCCTTGTGACTGTACGGACCTCTTCTAAAGAGTATGGGAGATTGCGGGACTTGATGAAGTGGTAAAACCGAGTGACCCCCGGGTGGCAGAGGTCCTCGTGGAGGGTTTGGAGGCGGTTAATTTGTGCGTTGGCACATGTGCCGCGGGATAGGGCATCGGACGGCTCGTTCAGCTTTCCGGGCCGGTACAAGATCTCATAGTTAAAGGTGGAGAGCTCGATCCTCCACCTTAAGATCTTGTCATTTTTAATCTTGCCCCGCTGTGCATTATCGAACATGAAGGCTACCGACCGTTGGTCAGTGAGGAGAGTGAATCTCCTGCCGGCCAGGTAATGCCTCCAATGTCGCACAGCTTCCACTATGGCTTGGGCTTCCTTTTCCACTGAGGAGTGGCGGATTTCTGAGGCGTGGAGGGTTCGGGAGAAAAAGGCCACGGGTCTGCCCGCTTGGTTAAGGGTAGCCGCTAGAGCTACGTCGGAGGCGTCGCTCTCGACCTGGAAGGGGAGGGACTCGTCGATGGCGCGCATCGTGGCCTTTGCGATGTCCGCTTTGATGCGGCTGAAGGCTTGGCAAGCCTCTGTCGACAGAGGGAAGGTCGTGGTCTGTATTAGGGGGCGGGCCTTGTCTGCGTACTGGGGGACCCACTGGGCGTCGTACGAAAAGAACCCCAGGCAGCGTTTCAGGGCTTTTGGGCAGTGCGGGAGGGGAAATTCCATGAGTGCGCGCATACGTTCGGGGTCGGGGCCTATTATCCCATTGCGCACTATGTAGCCCAGAATGGCTAGCCGATCGGTGCTAAAAACGCACTTGTCCTCGTTGTACGTGAGGTTCAAGGCTTTGGCGGTCTGGAGGAATTTTTGGAGGTTGGCGTCGTGGTCCTGCTGATCGTGGCCGCAGATGGTTACATTGTCGAGGTACGGGAACGTGGCCCGTAACCCATGTTGATCAACCATTCGGTCCATCTCCCGTTGGAAGACCGAGACCCCGTTTGTGACGCCAAAAGGGACCCGTAGGAAATGGTATGATCGCCCGTCTGCCTCGAAGGCTGTGTACTTGCGGTCACTTGGGCGGATGGGGAGCTGATGGTAGGCGGACTTGAGGTCCACGGTGGAGAAGACTTTATACTGGGCAATCCGATTGACCATGTCGGATATGCGGGGGAGAGGGTACGCGTCTAGTTGTGTGTACCTGTTGATGGTCTGGCTATAGTCAATGACCATCCTTTGTTTCTCCCCTGTCTTCACTACTACCACCTGCGCTCTCCAGGGACTATTGCTGGCCTGGATTATGCCCTCCTTTAGTAGCCGCTGGACTTCGGACCGAATGAAGGTCCGGTCCTGGGCGCTGTACCGTCTGCTCCTAGTGGCGACGGGTTTGCAATCCGGGGTAAGGTTCGCAAACAAGGACGGGGGTTGCACCTTGAGTTTAGCGAGGCCGCAGATAGTGAGTGGGGGTATGGGGCCGCCGAATTTAAACGTAAGGCTCTGTAGGTTACATTGGAAGTCTAAGCCCAGCAAGGTGGGGGCACAGAGTTGGGGAAGGACGTTAAGTTTGTAGTTTTTGAATTCCCTCCCCTGTACCGTTAGGGTGACTATGCAGAATCCCTGGATCTGTACGGAGTGGGATTCTGCAGCTAGGCAAATCTTTTGTGCGCTGGGGTAGGTAGTTAAGGAACAGCGTCTTACCGTGTCGGGGTGTATAAAACTTTCCGTGCTCCCGGAGTCGACAAGGCATGGCGTCTCGTGGCCGTTAATTAGGACCGTTGTCGTCGTCGTCTGGAGAGTCCGGGGCCGAGCCTGATCGAGCGTAACCGAAGCGAGCCGTGGTTGTAGTAGTGGGGTGTGGTCCGTTGTTGCCGTCCAAGATGGCGTCGGGGATGGACAAAATGGCTGCCCCCATACATCGTACGTGGCTGAGGGGTCACAAGATGGCGTCGGGGGTGGACAAAATGGCCGCCCCCATGCATCGTACAGGTCGGGGGCGGTCCAAGATGGCGGCACCCCTCCTCCCCTCGTGGTGGTCGGGACCCAAAATGGTGGCTTCTGCGGGTCGCACATGGTGTGCTGGGGGGTCTGGGGAGCGCTAGGACCGCGCGGAGTTCCTTCACTGCGAGCGCCAGGGCCGTGGGCGCTAGGACCGCGCGGAGCTCCCTCACTGCGAGCGCCAGGGCCGCGGGCGCTAGGACCGCGCGGAGCTCCCTCTCTGCGAGCGCCAGGGCCGCGGGCGCTAGGACCGCGCGGAGCTCCCTCTCTGCGAGCGCCAGGGCCGCGGGCGCTAGGACCGCGCGGAGCTCCCTCGCCGGGGTCAGCGGTGGTCGGGGCCCAGGTAAGTTGCACCGGCGGGTCAGGCGTGGGGCGCGGGACGGGGGTGAGGGCCCAGGTCGGCGGCGCCGGCGGGTCAGTCGTGGGGCCGCGAGCGCAAGGAGCGCGAGGAGCTCCCTCACCGGGGACAGCGGCGGTCGGGGCCCAGGTAAGTTGCGCCGGCGGGTCAGGCGCGGGGCGCGGGACGGGGGTGAGGGCCCAGGTCGGCGGCGCCGACGGGACAGGCGTGGGGCGCGGGACGGGGGTGAGGGCCCAGGTCGGCGGGTCAGGCGTGGGGCGCGGGACGGGGGTGAGGGCCCAGGTCGGCGGCGCCGGCAGGACAGGCGTGGGGCGGCGAGCGCTAGGACCGCGGAGCTCCCTCACCGGGGACAGCGGTGGTCGGGGCCCAAGTCGGCGGAGCCGGCGGGTCAGGCGTGGGGCGCGGGAGGGGGGTGAGGGTGGCGTTCGGGACGCGAAAGACCCCTTCCTCTCCGTGGAGAGTGTTGGCCGGCACCCAAATCGGGAGCGCCGGCGGCGGGTCGTACATGGACTGCGGGGAGGGGGGTTGGGGAGCGTAGGCGGCGTGCAGGGCTCCCAGTTCTCCCGGGGCCGCGGTGGTCGGGACCCAGAGCGGCTGCGCCTGCCGGTCGCACATGGCGTGCTGGGGGGGTTGGGAGGCATAGACTGCCTGTAGGGCTCCCTGTGGCCCCGGGATGGCGGCGACCTCGCGGGATCGGCACACCACCGCATAGTGGCCCTTTTTCCCGCAGCTTTTGCAGATGGCTGCGCGGGCCGGACAGCGTTGTCGGGGGTGGTTCGCCTGGCCGCAGAAATAACAGCGGGCGCCCCCGGTGCGACTCGGCGTTTGGGCCGCGCAAGCCTGTGGGGTGTCCGGGGGGGGGGGGGGGGGGGGGTTTGCCGCGACGGGTACGTACGGGGCCCAATGGCCTGCCGCGCGGTCGGGGCCATAGGCGCGGGTAGCGCGGCGTAGAACTCGTCCATCGATTCTTCGGGAGCTTGCCGTCTCGTCGCGAGCTGGTAGCGAGCGTAGATTTGGTTAACTGGGTGGACATAGAGACTTTTCAGTGCTGCGAACGCCGTCTGGAAATCGTCGGTGTCTTCAATGAGGGTGAAAATCTCCGTGCTCACCCTCGAGTGCAGGACCTGCAGTTTTTGTTCGTCTGAGACCCGGCCAGTTGTCGGTCTGAGGTAGGCCTCGAAGCAAGTCTGCCAGTGTTTGAAGGCTGCTGCCGAATTCACTGCGTGGGGGCTGATCCTCAGGCATTCTGGAATGATCCTGAGCTCCATAGTCCTTTTTAGGCACGCTTAATAAATTGTAGCGCACAAAGACTCCATGAGACGAATAGAGTGAAGTCGATGAGGCTGTATTAAGCGTGTCTGTTCCCCAGCAGCCCGATAGTAAACTGGCCTGCGGGGGAAGGCACCGGCTTCTTATACTTCGCCTTCAGGGCGGAGTATGAGGTCAACGGCCAACCAGGACCCGGGATCTGTCAGCCAATGACATTAGGGCTTCCAGTCCCACATGACCCCCAATACATACTACCACAAGGTCCAATTGGCAGAGTTCTTAATGCATTTGAACACTCTTCTCCACAGATGTCTTTCTCCACAGAAAAATGGATGGAATCTAATGAATGCGACGTCCCGAGGACCAGTAAAGACACGAGAATCTCATGCAATAAGAATACAATTTGACTTGTTCAGTCACTTTTCGCCAGTGGCCCTTCTCATGACTATGAATGTTTAATTACAACTCACAGAATATTCCAATTAAGATGGACTGCGCAGGCATGCTGATGTGGTAATAAAGCTTTCACAATTGTCATAGCAGGGAACTGAAATTTGAAACCGCTCAATTAAAGCATCAGAAAATAATTTGAACAGACATTATCATTCTAACAAAACAATTTTCCAGTCCACAATCTTACTCTTCTATTATGCCTTAAGTCACAATAGAAATAATGCTTCTACCTCATTGGTCAATGTATCTTAAAGATAGACACTTGGCATAAACTGTGATAGGAATACTGGTACAACATTATAATGATGGGTTTCATGTTTTGTTTCTCTGTTATAAAACTTGGCGAAGCCTGAAGAAAATTGGTAGTTGCTATGCCAACCACTGATGTCATTTAGTTTTAGCATGTTCCATCACTGGCTCTAAAAAAGCACAAAGGCGTTATTTAAATAGAATACCTCTGGGCAGGGAATTTGGTGCAGGCAATCAGACTCCAGGCCAGTGGCCACTGTATCCATCAATAATCCACACAGGTAATATTGCAAAAACTTTGTTGTTGGGTCAATTTTATATTCAGCATAAGCTCCCATTATTGACATTTTGCCCTCTTAACAATGACCTCCCCCCCCCCCCCCCCCTCCCCTCCTTACCCAATACATCTCCCCAGGTTTGTTATGCTTGTGTTGCTCGCCTCAATTTGTGGCCTCAAGCCTTGGGTTACCTTCTTCCCCATTGGACAGATGAAATTGCTTTCTTGTGTAAGTTCCCCCATAAAGAGTTGGAAATTAGCAGGTTTTTTTAAAGCAGGAAAATACTATTTGATGACAGTACGAGAATAAAGGTAGGTAGGGTGTAGACGGCTGGAGTCTGTGTGACAGAGACCACCTGATTTGCTTCTTCCCCGTTAAATCAATGGAAGAAAAATTAGCATCGTCAACTTGGCTTCCCAACTTTCCTCAATCTGCTCGGCTGATAAAGATCATCCTCCATTTTGTTTTTCAAGAATTATAGTATTAGCAAGAGAACACGTTGTGGCAAACTAAGGAAAATCATTTCTACGTATGCCTAAATTGATATGACAATAAAATTGAATGTATTGTTGTAAATCAACGTGAATCTCAGTTTTGTGATCGCATTCAAACCAAAGCTGACCGAGTATCATTAGATTATGTAATAATGATTTCAATCATTATACCTCGTAGACTTAAGTATTTTTCTGTCATCCATCAAGATCAGGCTTGGAGACATCTGCTGCTAAAATTATGCTTTTTGAAAATGAAATTTTCATTCTTATTATGTTCAAAGCTTCAGTTTTTATTGCTAGAATTATTTTGCATTTCAATAATTTGCTGTTTTCACTTGAAGTCAGCACTTATTTGTTATCATGTAAAATACTTCGACGAGATGCTCCGTCCCGCCGCGGCACATTTCTGCCTCACCCCGCCGGTCGGGTGCTCCGTTACGCCAGCCGGCCAATGAGGTTACCCATTGTGGGGTAGCCCAACGCCGTCAGGAAACCCCCGGGCTACAAGCAAAGTGGAGCATCCTGCCAGCGGAGAATCCCGCGCATGTCTCTTAATTCAGGTGTTGTTCTCTCTCAAACACTGCGGGCGGGATTCTCCTTTGTGCCGACAGTGCCCTCACGTCTGTAGGTTTCCCAGCGGCGTGGGGTGGCCACAATGGGAAACTCCGTTAGCATAACGGAAAATCCAGCTTCCGGCGAGGTCGCGCCACCCTGGAAAACATGGCTGTATTTATTATTGGCAGGATTCTCCAGTAATCCAGCCGCGTGCTTCTCAGTGGCGCATCGTTCGTTAATGGCGCGATTCTCTATTCCGGCTGCTTGTCAATGGGATTTCCCATCGTGGCCACCTCATGCCGCTGGGAAACTCACGGGCAGTTGTGTGCTGCGGTGGAAAAGGGGAATCACAACTGGAGGAGAATTCCGGCCATATTAAATTTGGTTACAAAACTCAAGCATTAAATGCTCTGTACTAATTGGGATATATTTGTTGATTGGGATATATTTTCATGAAAACCGATTTTCGTTTTACGAATAGAATGAATTCATCAAAGAGCCTAATAATTGATATTAATATTATTGATCATTTTACTTTAACAATCATTTGCAAAATAATTATTAACAGAACTGTTCATTTAAAGTGAAAAAAATAGTGGAGAAGACAACATCTTTAAAATCAGAATGTATTACCATGGTATCTAATTCCTTTGTAAACCGCAGCTTTGTCAGTTGACCTTTGCGGAGTGTGCTAATGAAGCTGCACAATCAAAATTCTGAACATCCTTGGAGCACACGCTCAGCTTTCAAAGCTGGCTGTTTGAGACTCAGTTATCACAAACTAAATGGTTAGTTTACAGAGCTGGTCAGTAGAATTTAATATGATTTAGTCAACAAGGCTTGATGATGGGCCCAAAATCCGAGAGCAACCCAACCTATTTCTGATACTGTGGTAGTCACCGCTGTTGTATTATATTGTATATACTGCACTGCATACGAGGGTATTACGGTAAGGCCCCTGTACTACAGGTACCGGAGTAGATCCCTGCCTGCTGGCTCCGCCCAGTAGGCGGAGTATAAATGTGTGTGCTCTCCGAACTGCAGCCATTTCAGCATCAGCTGTAGGAGGCCACACATCTCTGTGTAATAAAGCCTCGATTACTCTCTACTCTCGTCTCGTCGCAATTGACAGTGCATCAATTTATTACACGGAGATTTTACAAAGATGGATCTCCGCATCAAGCCGGATCGCCTGCAGCTGCATCCTCAAGCAGACAACGCCAAAAAGGACTTTGCACATTGGCTAGCTTGCTTTGAAGCATACACCGCAATTTAATAGACTACACTTAAGCTGAAAGGATGGATCTCCGAATCAAGCTGGAGTGTCTACAACTTAGCCCCCACGCGGAGAACTCATCGGTGATTTTTAAGCACTGGCTGGCATGCTTTAAAGGCTACCTCGAGACGGCTGGAGGCACCCCCTCAGGAGAACAGAAACTGCATCTCCTGCACTCAAGGGTAAGCCCTGGGATCTACACCCTCATCGAGGAGGCGGAGGACTTTGATGCTGTGATTGAACTGTTAAAAGGACATTATATCTGCCCTGTAAATCAGGTCTACGCACGTCACCTGCGTGCAACTAGACGGCAAAGCCCCGGGGAATCGTTGGAGGAGTTCTACCGTGCGCTACTGGTGCTGAGCAGAAACTGTGGCTGCCCGAAGGTTTCGGGGAGCGAGCACACGGAACTCCTAATCCGGGATGCCTTCGTAGCAGGTATGAGCTCCTCAGAGATCCACCAAAGACAAAGAAAAAGACACCCTGGGACTTAGAGAGGTACGGGCCCTGGCAGGGTCCATGGACGTTGCCTCCAGAAACGCGCAGTCCTATGCGCCCGACCGCGCGGTGGCCCGCTGGGCTGCGTGGCATCCCATAGCGGCAGCCCCACAGACCTTCCCAGTGTCCCCGCAGGCCTGCGCTGTAAGACGGTCCGCTAACTCCGTCTGCGGGCAGGCGAAGCACCCTCGCCAGCGCTGCCTGGCCCGCACCTCCACCTGCAAAGGGTGCGGCACGAAGGGCCATTTTGTGGGGGTCTGCCAGGCACGAGCTGTGGCCGCGGTCTCCAGCAACTCTGGACCGCCGCGGCAACCTTCCCTTCGGGCCCCAGGTAGCCAGCACTCACCGCCACCCCCCTACCCTAGGGCCATGTGCGACCCACAGGCGCAGCCATCTTGCCCCTCGGACACCACGTTGGACGGATGGGCGCTGCCATTTTATCCATCCCCGCTGCCATTTTGTCCATCCCCGACCACCATGTACGACCCATGGGAGGCGCCATCTTGGATGGGGCCCCAGGCCCCCAGCACGGCCGACTACACGCTGCCCGATCAAAACCCGCAACTACTTAATCTGGCCTCGGTGACCCTGGACCAAAATCGACCTCGGACACTCGCAACAGCAACGACAACGGTCTTCATCAACGGCCATGAGAGGTCCTGCCTGATCGACTCTGGGAGCACGGAAAGCCTTATACACCCTGACACGGTAAGGCGCGGTTCACTTGTTACCCACCCTGTAAACCAAAGAATCTCCCTGGCCTCCGGGTCACACTCGGTGGAGATAAAGGGGTTCTGCCTAGCAAACCTCACTGTCCAAGGCAGGAAATTCAACAAGTTTCGCCTTTATGTCCTGCCGCACCTCTGCGCACCTACCCTCCTGGGGCTGGACTTCCAATGTAACTTGCAAGGCCTGACCTTCAAATTCAGCGGCCCTATACCCGCCCTTACTGTCTGCAGCCTCGTCGCGAGGTCGACCCGCCTTCCCTGTTTGCGAACCTCACCCTGGTTTGCAAACCCGTCGCCATCAGGAGAAGACGGTACAGTGCCCAGGACCGGACCTTCATCAGGTCAGAGGTCCAAAGGCTACTGAGGGAAGGGGTCATTGAAGTGAGCAACAGTCCCTGGAGAGCTCAAGTAGTGGTGGTAAAGACCGGGGAGAAACATAGGATGGTCATTGACTACAGTCAGACCTTCAACAGGTTTACGCAGCTGGATGCGTTCCCTCTTCCCCACATATCCGACCTGGTAAACAGGATCGTGCAATACAAGGTCTTCTCCACGGTGGATCTCAAGTCTGCCTGCCATCAGCTACCCCTCCGTGCTAGTGACCGTAAATACACTGCCTTCGAAGCAGATGGGCGGCTCTATCAATTTTTAAGGGTTCCCTTTGGTGTCACTAATGGGGTCTCGGTCTTCCAACGCGAGATGGACCGAATGGTTGACCGGGACGTCTTACGCGCAATGTTCCCGTATCTGGATAACGTCACCATCTGCGGCCATGACCAGCAGGACCACGACACCAACCTCCGAAAATTTCTCCAGACCGCGAAAATCCTTAACTTAACGTATAATAAGGATAAATGCGTATTTAGCACCGACCGTCTAGCCATCCTTGGCTACGTAGTGCGAAATGGAGTTTTAGGCCCCGACCCTGAATGCCTGCGCCCCCTTATGGAGTTCCCCCTCCCTCACTGCCCCAAAGCCCTGAAGCGCTGCCTCGGGTTTTTCAGTTATTACGACCAGTGGGTCCCTAACTACGCAGACAAAGCCCAGCCCCTAATCCAGTCCACAACCTTCTCCCTGTCGACGGAGGCCCGCCAGGCCTTCAACCGCATCAAAACAGACATTGCAAAGGCCACGAATCGCGCCATCGACGAGTCCCTCCCCTTCCAGGTCGAGAGCGATGCGTCCGACGTAGCTCTGGTCGCCACCCTCAACTAAGCGGGCAGACCCATGGCCTTCTTCTCCCGGTACCTCCATGCTTCCAAAATTCGCCATTCCTCGGTCGAAAAAGAGGCACAAGCCATAGTAGAAGCTGTGCGACATTGGAGGCATTACCTGGCCGGCAGGAGATTTACTCTCCTCACTGACCAACGGTCAGTGACGTTCATGTTCGATAATGCACAGCGGGCCAAGATAAAAAATGACAAGATCTTGAGGTGGAGGATAGAACTGTCCACCTACAATTACGAGATCTTGTATCGTCCCGGGAAGCTAAACGAGCCTCCTGATGCCCTGTCCCGCTACACACGTGCCACCGCACAAGTGGACCGCCTCCGAGCCCTCCACGAGGACCTCTGCCACCCGGGGTCACTCGTTTTTTCCACTTCATTAAGACCCGCAACCAGCCCTACTTCATCAAGAAGGTCAGGACAGTCACCAGGGACTGCCAAATCTGCACGGAGTGCAAACCGCACTTCTACCGGCCAGAGAGGGTGCACCTGATAAAGGCTTCCCATCCCTTTGATCGCCTCAGCATGGACTTCAAAGGCCCCCTCCCCTCCACCGACCGCAACACGTATTTCCTGAACGTGATTGATGAGTACTCCCGTTTCCCATTCGCCATCCCCTGCCCAGACATGATCGCAAGCACCGTCATCAAGGACCTCCAGGGTATCTTTACACTGTTCGGGTTCCCCGTGTACATACACAGTGATAGGGGGTCCTCCTTTATGAGCGATGAACTGCATCAATTCCTGCTCAACAGGGGCATTGCCTCAAGCAGGGCAACCAGTTACAACCCCCGGGGAAATGGGCAGGCAGAGAGGGAGAATGGAACGGTCTAGAAGACCGTTCTACTGGCCCTACGATCCAGGAATCTCCCAGTCTCCTGCTGGCAAGAAGTCCTCCCGGAGGCCCTCCACGCCATCCGGTCTCTGCTCTGTACAACTACCAACCAGACACCTCATGAACGTTTCCTTGTCTTCCTCCAGGACCTCGCTCCCAACCTGGCTAGCAACACCCGGACCCATCCTGCTTCGGTAGCACGTGCGGGCGCACAAGTTGGACCCATTGGTCGAGAGCGTCCACCTGCTGCACGCTAACCCCCAGTACGCCTACGTGACGTTCCCTGACGGCCGGCAAGATACAGTCTCCCTCCGGGACCTGGCACCCGCCGGAACCCCACGCGCACCCAAACCATTACCCCCCCCCCCCCCCCCCCACAGCACCTTACAGGAGGGTCAGTCCTCCCGCCACTCCTGCCTAGGCCCACCCACCCACCGCCGCCCCCTACAGGCACCCCCCCCTCTTGTGTCAACCGTTTGCCCCACCAGCGGCGTCTAGGGGTGACGAAGCTGCCATGGAGGACGAAGCCACGCTCCCGGAGTCGCAGGCGCCCGGACCCCCACCAGAATCACCAGTGAGGTTCAGACGATCCAGGAGGACGATCAGGCCACCCGACCGACTGATTGCTTCACTGTAACTGTAACTGTAAATGAACACTGAATGTATATATCTTCCACGCTTGTAAATATTCTCGACAACCCTGTAAGGAGGTATCACGGTACCTCCATATCTGATCATACCATGTTAAATGCAATTGTAACCACTGGCCACCACCCCCACCGGACTCTTTTTTTAACAGGGGGTGAATGTGGTATTATCAGGTATTGCAGTACCCGAGAGGCTGAAGGCCATTGGTTAAACCTAGGAGTTTACCATTGGCTGTTTTGTATGTAGCTCCGCCCTGACAGGCGGGGTATAAGAACCGGGGCCGTCCCAGCAGCCCTCATTCTGTACCAAAGCTACTGGGGAACAGTTCTAGTCTATTAAAGCCTTCAGTTATGTTACGACCTCGTCTTTAATTGTAATTGATCGTGCATCAATCGGATCTGCGACAGACCCAATCCCAGAAGCACAGAACCTCCAGATTCTGTTCACGCGGCTGAGCTCTGATGTCCTTCCACTCATCCAGGACTGAAGGAGAACTACGCTCAGCAGACCAACAAGTTCTACTCCAGGCACCTCCTGTCCACACGGCACCAACTTCCCGGTGAGTCTGTGGAAGATTTCTGGCATGCCCTGCTCGCCCTGGTGAGAGACTGTGATTGCCAGGCCGTTTCGGCCGCTGAGCATTCTAACCTGCTAATGAGAGACGCATTCATTACGGGCATAGGGTCGGCCTACATCCGCCAGCGCCTCTTATGAGGGGCTACGCTTGACCTCGCGGCAACCAAGAAACTAGCGCTCTCGCTCACAGTCGCCTCAAGCAAAGTACAGGTGTATGCCCCCGACCACACGGCCCACCACTCCTGGGCATCGTGGACCCCGCCAGCGGCCACCCCACCATGGACTCCATCAGCGACCGCCCCCAGCCAACCCCACGCCTGCGCCGCGCGGCAGCCAACCAACCCTGGGGCACCCAAGTGCTACTTCTGCGGACAGACAAATCACCCCCGTCATCGCTGCCCGGCGCGGAGCGCGCTCTGCAAGGCCTGCGGCAAGAAGGGACATTTCGCTGCAGTGTACCAGGCCCGCTCAATCATCGCTATTGTCCCTGCACCCCCCGCGTGCGGCCAGTGGGTGCCGCCATCTTCCTCGCCTCAGACCATGTGCGGCCCTTGGGCACCGCCATATTGCTCCCCTCACAACATGTGCCGCCATCTTGCTTGTCTCGCAACCAATGGGCTGAGCCATCTTGATTGCCCCAGGACAAGTGCGGCCCGAGGGCGCCACCATCTTGCCTGCCTCAGGACCCCTGCCCATCGGGCACCTCATCGGGCCGCTCATCGCCTGCAACCGCCGACGACCAGCCGTGTCTCGCCTCCGTCACGATCGACCAGTCCCGACCGCACAACCTCGTGACCGCGTCGACAAAGGTGAAGGTCGACGGGCATGAGATAGCCTGCCTTCTGGACTCCGGGAGCACTGAGAGCTTCATCCACCCCGATACGGTAAGGCGCTGCTCCCTCGCGGTACACCCCATTAACCAAAGAATCTCCCTGGCCTCCGGATCCCACTCCATGGCGATCCGGGGGTACTGCATCGTCACCCTCACCATCCAGGGCGTAGAGTTCAGAGGCTTCCGGCTCTACGTTCTCCCCAACCTCTGCGCTGGCCTGCTACTCGGCCTGGACTTCCAGTGCAACCTCCAGAGCCTAACCCTGAAATTTGGCGGGCCCCTGCTACCCCTTACTGTCTGCGGCCTCATGACCCTTATGGTCAACCCGCCTTCTCTGTTTGCAAACCTCACCCCGGATTGCAAACCCGTTGCCACCAGGAGCAGACGGTACAGCGCCCAGGACAGGACCTTCATCAGGTCTGATGTCCAGTGGCTGCTGCGGGAAGGTATCATCGAGGCCAGCAACAGCTCCTGGAGAGCCCAAGTGGTAGTGGTGAAAACGGGGGAGAAAAACAGGATGGTCGTTGACTACAGTCTGATCATCAATCGGTACACGCAGCTCGACGCGTACCCCCTCCCACGCATATCTGATATGGTCAATCAGATTGCACAGTACCGGGTCTTCTCTCCAGTGGACCTGAAAGGCCCTCAAACGATAACTGGGGTTCTTTTCACACTACGCCCAGTGGGTCCCTAACTATGCGGACAAGGCCCGCCCACTCATCCACTCCACCGGTTTCCCAATGATGGCTGAGGCTCACCAGGCCTTCAATCGTATCAAGGCCGACATCGCCAAGGCCGTGATGCACGCGGTCGACGAGACACTCCCCTTCCAAGTCGAGAGTGATGCATCAGACGTCGCTCTGGCCGCCACCCTCAACCAGGCAGGCAGGCCCGTGACATTATTTTCCCGCACCCTCCATGCCTCCGGAATTCGGCACTCCTCCGTCGAAAAGGGGGCCCAAGCTATTGTTGAAGCTGTGCGACATTGGAGGCATTACCTGGCCGGCAGGAGATTCACTCTCCTCACTGACCAACGGTCGGTTGCCTTCATGTTTAACACACAGCGGGGTAAGATCAAAAATGATAAGATCTTGTGGTGGAGGATCTAGCTCTCCACCTTTAATTACGAGATTTTGTATCGCCCTGGTAAGCTCAACGAGCCCCCCGATGCCCTGTCCCGAGGTACATGTGCCAGCGCACAAGGGGACCGACTCCGGACCCTGCACGACGATCTCTGTCACCCAGGGGTCACCCGCTTTTATCACTTCATTGAGGCCCGCAATCTGCCCTACTCCATCGAGGAAGTCAATGCTGTCATCAGAGATTGCCAGGTCTGCGCGGAGTGTAAACCGCACTTCTACCGGCCAGACCGTGCGCGCCTGGTGAAGGCCTCCCGTCCCTTTGAACGCTTCAGATTGGACTTCAAAGGGCTCCTCCCCTCCACCGACCACAACACGTATTTTCTCAATGTGGTCGACGAATATTCCAGATTCCCCTTCGCCGTCCCATGCCCCGTCTGCCACTGTCATCAAAGCCCTCAACACCATCTTCGCTCTGTTCGGTTTCCCCGGCTACGTCCACAGCGACCGGGGATCCTCATTTATGAGCGATGAGCCTGGCCAGTACCTGCTCAACAGGGGCATTGCCTCGAGCAGGATGACCAGCTACTACCCCCGGGGAAATGGGCAGGTGGAGCGGGAGAACGGGACAGTCTGGAGGGCCGTCCAGCTGGCCCTACGGTCCAGAAATCACCCGGCCTCCTGCTGGCAGGAGGTCCTCCCCGACGCACTTCACTCCATTCGGTCGCTCCTGTGCACCGCGACTAACGAAACCCCCTATGAACGTCTCTTTGCCTTACCCAGGAGGCCCACCTCTGGGGTATCGCTCCCAACGTAGCTAGCAGCTCCAGGACCCGTTCTTCTCCGCAAGCACGTGTGGCTCCACAAGGCGGACCCGTTGGTTGAGAGAGTACCGCTACTCCATGCGAACACGCAGTACGCCTACGTAGCGTACCCCAACAGCTACCAATACACAGTCACCCTCAGGGACCTGGCACCAGCTGGGTCCCCACACCACCCCCCCCCTGCCCCAGCGCCACCCTCCCTTACCCCAGCGCACCCAACCACAGCCCCCGCTCCAGGACAATCCGTCCTCCCCTTGGTCCCACCCGGGGATCAAGAGGATGTCGACACGCTCCCGGAGTCACCGACGACCGAGCCGACGCCTGACTCGCCACCAGCACTGCGGCGCTCTCAACGACAGATCAAGCCGCCCAGCCGACTAAATTTTAATGACAACCTGTATGTAAATAGTTTTCACCACCCCCGCTGGACTCATTTTTAACAGGGGGTGAATGTGGTAGTTACCACAGTTGTATTATATTGTATATATTGCACTGCTTATGAAGGTATTATGGTAAGGCCCCTGTAGGTACGGGGGTAGATCCCTGCCTGCTGGCACCACCCTGTAGGCGGAGTATAAATGTGTGTGCTGTCCGAACTGCAGCCATTTCAACAGCAGCTGTAGGAGGTCACACATCTCTGTGTAATAAAGCCTCGATTACTCTCTACTCTCATCTCGACATAATTGATAGTGCATCAGATACCCCCTGAAAGCATTTTTGGCTGTCCAGCAATTACTTAGTTGCTGTCAGGGTTCTCATTCCTCTGAAGGACAACAGCCCGCCTGCCAGATCTGACAGCCAATCAGAAGACTGGCAAGGGCGACATGGTAGCACAATGGTTAGCTCGACTGCTTCACAGTGCCAGGGACCCGGGTTTGATTCCTGGCTTGGGTCACTATCTGTGCGGAGTCTGCACGTTCTCCCCGTATCTGCGTGGGTTTCCTCCGGGTGCTCCGGTTTCCGAATGACGTCCCGAATGACGTGCTTGTTAAGTGAATTGGACATTCTGAATTCTCCGTCAGTGTACCCGAACAGGCGCCGGACTGTGGCGACTAGGGGATTTTCACAGTAACTTCATTGAAGTGTTAATGTAAACCTACTTGTGACAATAAAGATTATTATTAAGTCAGCAGTCCTAGCAGTGCCACCAGGAACAGTGGCCACTATTGGGACTGCACCAATCAGAGAGGATGCCTGGGAAGCAGGGCCGGGATACTCCCCTACCCGGCAGGGCTGGGTTCCCGGCAGGATGGAGTGGCGGGAACCACTCCGCACCTTTAGGGGCCACGCCCTCACCGTGGTTTCCGCTCCACCGGCTGGAGTGGAAGGCCTTTAGCGCCACGCCAGTCGGGGCCGACAAGACTTTGTCAGCCGGCGGAAGTCCGCGCATGCGCGGGAGCGTCAGCGGCTGCTGACGTCATCCCCGCGCATGCGCAGCGGGGGGGGTCTCTTCCTTGTCGGCCATGGTGAAGGCTATGGTCGAGGCGGAGGGAAAAGAGTGCTTCCACATCACAGGCCCGCCCGCGGATCGGTGGGCCCCGATCGCGGGCCAGGCCACCGTGGGGGCACTGCCTTGGGCCAGATTGCCCCACGCCGCCCCCCCCCCCCAGGACCCCGGAGCCCCGCCCACACCGTCAGTCCCGCCGGTAAGGTAGGTGGTTTGATTCACGCCGGCGGGACTGGCATGACAGCAGTGGACTTCGGCCCATCGCGGGCTGGAGAATCGCCCGGGGGGGGGGGGGGGGGGGGGTGCCGGCTGACCGGCGCGATTCCCGCCCCCACCGAATATCCGGTGCCGGAGAATTTGGCGTCTGGTGGGTCAGGATTCACGCCAGCCCCCGCCGATTCCCCGACCCAGCGGGGGGTCAGAGAATCCCGCACCAGCTCTTCTTCCAAGCCAGTAAGCGGGGCCTGGGGAGGTAGGCTCTACTGAGGGGTGGGATGAGGTTGGTGAGGGCAGTGGTGGGGGTCACTGCGGAATGGCCACTTGCGACCGCGGGGTCTCTCTGATGACCACAGAGTGCTCGATTGTCCCCACTGAGCCTGTAGTGATGTAGCCAGGCTTTACCAGGCAGCTTCCGCATGTAGATGTGGTAAACTGCCAGCGGCAGCAGGAAGAGGACCTTCATGGTACATCTTCCCCTCTGCTGGTAACATGGGCGGCAACAAAGCAACAGACACTTCACACCAGCTTCTCCGATCCCAGCCTTCCGAGAGGATTAATAATGCACATGCTATAAAGCACCATATATGATCATTACTCAAGCCTGCGAGGTCAGGTCTCATGATGGGTGTTCCTGGTAAGGTGTGGCACTGCAGGCCAAGAAACCATGCTACACAGTCCAATAGCTTCCATTCATTTAAACAAATGCTTGGAAAATCAACGGGTGACTATTGTGCCAGCAATGTTTTATTCCGGACCCAAGCTAGGGAGGAAAGGACATTGGAGCCCATCTGTTCTGTTCTCCTGATGAGCAACAAGTGTTTAGGAAAAGACTCAAATTCTACCCTTTAACTCTTTTTGTCCCTCCACAGAGGCTCAGACCGAGGACAGCCCCCTTGGTTAAATGAGGACGCCCTGCAAGTCCCCCTCCACCCTATGTGTGATCTGCAGGAGGTCCTCATGCTTGCTGAATGAAAAAGGAGAAGTCTCAGCCAGATCAAATTAGAGATCACAGCAATGGACAGCAGCCCCAGGGCCATGCACAGGATGTGGTTACACTGCTGGAAAAGACTCGGTGACTTCTTATGATTTGCCAGGGTGAGTGTGCAAGCAGTTGTGGGTGGATCTATATGGAAGGGTATGAGGATGTTAGGCAGACAATTGAAAGTATGTTTTCTTCCACAGTGGACTCATTAAAATGTCCCTTTTTATTTGCAGAAGAGAAAAAATAACTTCCAAGAGAAGGCTGATGCAACATGGCTATTTGCACTCCTGTAGAGGAGGAAGTGATGGAGCTTGTCATCAAATCAGTGCAGTCATACCATGAGTGAGGCGATGTTGGAGGATGGGCCAGGGTGGTGAGATTCTAATGGAGCATAGTTCTCTCCTGCAAGGATAGCGCTGAAGGGGATGGATATAGCAGGGAGGACCAGAGATTGGAAGGCACTGGGGAAGGTGACAGGGAAGTGGCATTGATTGGTTTGGACTATGGAGACTTTCAGAATTCAGGGAGGAATGTGTCACGACGTAATTTCCTTTTGCACTTATGGCTCTGCATGCATTAATGTTTAATGTTTGTGATGTGTGAGTTTTGATTGACTGCATGTTCTTAAGAGAGTTTGTGCTCATGTGGGCCCCTCTGATTGGCCACATTTGGTACCTATACATCGATTCATGCCTCAGCAGCCCTGGAATAGAAGAGTGGGAGATGCCAAGTAAAAGTGAGGGTGGCCAAGGTGGTCTCCGAGATCAAACTGCAAATTGCTCGTTAAATTTTCACATTATTAACAAATGTTGTGACACTGTGGCATCCAAAGCATTCTGTGCACCAGCTTGTTTAGCTGGCTGGTGTGGCTCATCCTCGCCATCACACTCATCCTCAGGTTCATTGTCAGAGAATAGGCCTCGATCCATTCGATCCTCTCCTCTGCCAGGGATCCCCTCTCTGGAGTTCCAAGTTGTGCAAGGTATAGTATTCTATCACGATAAGTGAGACTTGGGCAATGGGATGTTGAGGAGTGCCGCCTGACTGATCTAACATCAGAATCTAATTTTCAGCAGGCACATAGTCCACTCAATGATCCTGGTGGAAGCATGCTCTCATTGGACCCCTTCTCTGACACAGTGTGCAGGTTACAGACTGGGTTTATGAAATATTTCTTCATAGAAATAAGGGTAGCCCTTGTCACCCAGAAGCATCCAAGGGTTCCAGTCCATAGAACATCCCAGGCATTGGGCATGTCTCAGTATGTAGGCATCATGACTGCTGGCAGGATAGCATGAGCACACCTGCATTATGCTTTGTCTATGGTCATGAACAAGCTGAACTTTGATGAAATGGTCCCTTTTTCTATTCATTCATGTATCTGGCTGTCCCTATGGTGTTGAATTGCCACATGTGTGAAATATATTACCGCTTGCATGTTTGGGAACGCTGCAATGTTAGCAATGTTCTGTCCGTGTGACCTTAAGGGTCATTGTCATCACTAAATGAAATGAACTTATCTACACACCTGAACATGGCATCTGTAAAAATCTCAATGCAGTGATGGCCAGCTGGCTACAAAATCCCACAAAGGTCTTCAGATGATGTCTGGAACGACCCTGAAGTGAAACAATACAGGGTCAATGTGATCTTTAGTCCAACAGGCACATGGTTTTCAACATAATTTGATGCAATCTCCCTAACCAGTATGTCACACAACGATTGTCTCCCTGGAGAGGTGCAGTCTTCTCAGGCACAGGTGACCTGCCATTTGGAGGTATGGCATCCATTGCTGATAGAATCTGTTGGCAGGATAGTGCCATCCCCTCTCTCTGCCTGCCTAACTGTAATTGTCCCCCTCCATAGGTCTTTGCCCCCCAGCAGGTTCCACAACTTCCTGGATCACAGGATGTACCTGTCCCTGACCAACTTCTCTCCTCCTCACTGGAGTAGGAACCTTCTCTGGAATGTACATAGTTCGCCCATGGCAACACTAATCTCAGGGTCCAATACTGGGGTGCTGAAAATTCACTTTACACCTATCTCTACGCACCCTTCCCTGATAATATCTCCCTGTGAAGGGTCAAACTATTATTTTTTTAAAAATAAATTTAGAGTACCCAATTCATTTTTCCAATTAAGGGGCAACTTTAGCGTGGCCAATCCACCCAGCCTGCACATCTTTGGGTTGTGGGGGTGAAACCCATGCACAACACGGGGAGAATGTGCAAACCCAACACGGACAGTGACTCAGAGTCGGGATCGAACATGGGACCTTGGCGTCGTGAGGCTGCAGTGCTAACCACTGCGCCAACGTGCTGCCCTGGCTCAAACTATTATGAAAGTAACTTTCAATACTAGAAAACTCTCCCACCTTCTCCAACAGACTCACTGGAGGAAGATTGTCCACAAATATCCCTATCCTCAATGATGGGGGTGCCCAGCATATCAGTGCAAAAGATAGGACTGAAACATTTCCAACAATCTCCACCCAGAAGTGCTGAGTGAATGATCCATCTCAGCCTCCTCCAGAGGTCCCCAGCATCACAGATGTCAGACTTCAATCAATTCATTCCATCTGATGTTAAAAAAAGGCTGAAGGAACTGGACACTGAAATGGCTGTCATGATATTCAAGTGAACATCACAGCACATACACACATACATAATGATAGACAGAGCAACGGACCAATTAACACACATAACACGACAGCCAATCACAGACAAGAGCATACACAGTACATAACCAGAAACATGACACTTCCTGGGCAGTCCATCAGGAGACGGCACAGGGCAAGGACCTCAAAGCCAGACACTCACACAGTCACCACATGCTGAGTACCAAGTTTGTTATATAAATAGTTTAAAGGAATAAAACTGCATTGTACCAATTGCAACCGTGTTGGTTCGTCTGTATCTCAGAGTACCCAACACTTCAATGGCTATTGACCCTGACAATATTCCAGCAATAGTCAGGAAGACTTGTGCTCCAGAACTCGCTGCGCCCCTCAGCAATAGTACTGACAACTTGTGCTCCAGAACTTGCCATGCCCTTAGCCAAGCTGTTGCAGTACAGCTACAACACTCGCATCTATCCAGCAATGTGGGTATGTCCTGTACACAAGAAACAGGAAAAATCCAACCTAGTTAATTACCACCCCATCAGTCTACCCTCAATCATTGGTTAATTGATGGAATGGGGTAATCAACAGTGCTATCAAGCGACACTTGCTTTGCAATAACCTGCTCACTGGTACTCTTTTGGGTTCCGACAAGGTCATTCAGCTCCTGACCTCATTACAGCCTTGGTTCAGACATGGATAAAGGAGCTGAACTCCAGAGGTGAGGTGAGAGTGACTGCCCTTGACAGCAAGGCAGCATTTGACTGGCATCAAGGAACCCTAGCAAAACTGGAATCAATGGTAATCAGGGGGAAAACACTTTGCTGGTTGGAATCATACCTGACACAAAGGAAAATGGTTGTGTTGATTGGAGTCTCAGCTCCAGGACATCACTGCAGGAGTTCCTCAGAGTAGTGTCCTAGGTTCAACCATCTTCAGCTGCTTCATCAATGATCTTCTTTCCATCATATGGTCAGAAGTGGGGACTGTTCATAAGTTGAATCTATGCAAACCTTACAATTGCCAACAGACAAGCATCCAGAGTAGGTGCATGAGAAGGACATCCATGATGATTTCCCTCGGATTATCACGTGATTTCTGGGCAGTAGCCCCCTAGCCGACTGGAGCAGGAAATAGAATGGAGATCCATTCTGCCAGATTCCACTCCACAGTAATTCAAGACAATCCAATTTGTCAACTGGAACTTGAGTTTGTTCCTGGGAATTTAATGCTATCTTTTAGAACATGGGCCGGGATTCTCTGATCCCGCGCCGGGTCAGAGAACCGCCGGGGGGGTGCGAGACTCGCGCCACGCCGCTCCGCCGCCAGGCCGCTGATTCTCCAGATTCTCCGCGCTCGACGGGCCGAGTGCCCGCCATGTTCAGCCGAGTCCCACCGGTGTGGATTACGTATGGTCCTACCCGGTGGGACCTCGGAGTTCTGGTTGCGGGGGCCGTCCTGCTGGGGGGCGGGGGGATCCGACTCCGGGGAGGGAGCCTCCATGGTGGCCAGGCCTGGCGATCGGGGCCTATGTTCCTCCGCGCCGGGCCCCTGTGGGGCACCGCCATGTTGCCCTGGGGCCGGCAACCGATGTGCATGCGCGGACCCGCGCCGGCCGTGGCGCGCCGGCTTTTGGCACCGGAGCAGCGGACAGCACTCTGGCGCTGTTCTAGCTCCCTAGGAAGGGGTGAATGTCTGTGCCTGGAGGCACGTTGACGCCGGCATCGCTCGCCCCGGTTTTGACGCCAGCGTCAACACTTGGTCGGGATTTCAGAATATCCCGGCCATGGTTTTTCAAACTCAAAGTTGGGGATCACGGGCAGGTGTCGGTGGGGTCGTGAAGCGATCGGTTCCGCCGTTTCCGTCGTGGTGGTCCCAATCGTGGGAGAAGCGCTGAACAGCCGCTATCGGCTGTTACATGGAGAATTGCAGCCATTGCTGCCTTTTTAATGGAGATAGACTGAGTGGAATCTTCCAGCTAGAAGTGGCAGCAGAGAGTAGGTCACGTGCCTTGTACTTAGAATGGACGTAAAGAACCGTCCAGGGATGTGCTTTTGGGGCCAAAGCACGGAGCAAACTTGTTTCGATTTTGTGGCTGCTGTCAAGCAAGGCAAGTGAGCTGTGAAGATCAATGTTTTTTTTAAGTAAGAGATGGTCAGAGACTCAAATTGGCAGTTTATGTATTGGAAATGATCTCACAACAGAAGCTGCTGGAGAGAGCTGCACAGGAGAGTCCAGGGCAGGACAGAGCAGTGGCAGTTTTAAGAGTTCCAGGGCCTCTGGTTAACAGCACTAAAAAACTAGAGATGATTTCATGAGGTATGATTTTGTCAATTGTGACAATCAAAATAAGGAGGCAAAGTCCATGTATGTTATATGAAGTACTGGTACATGAGAAAAGTTTCAAAATTTGAAATAGAAGTGTTGTGTGACAAATCACTTTTGAGGTTGAGACCACGGAGTCAGTTATTAACCTGGGACTGATCCAAATTAAAAGACTATGCTGCTGCAACGCCACATTAAAAACATGCCAAAAACACTCAAAGCTGCCGGCATTCTGATGTAGCATCTCCCAGGAGCATCCAGTCCTGGATAAAACGTGCATTTTGTTGCTATTGCTCTTTACGATGGCCTATATGTGTGAGGTTGGATTTTCTGTTTGCATAAAGATGAAGATGGCACAAAAGAACTGACAGAAATCTGCACCTGATATATGCAATACCCTCTGCTCCTTTGAACCAGATTCAAGCGAGATTGTGAGGACAAAGCAGGTTTCCCTTGTACATTAAAAGGTAAGCGAACATGGCGTGTGTTGCGAAGGTCAGTCGGCATGTGTCACAAAGGTCAGTCAACATGTATTGCAAAGGTCAGTCGGCATGTGTGACGAAGGCCGCTCGGCGTGTGATGCAAAGGTCAGTCAAACGCTAAAGTCGGTCAGCGAGTGTCACAAAGGTTGGTCGGCGTGTGTCACAAAGGTCGGTCGACGTATGTCGCGAAGGTCGGTTGGGTTTTGTCATGAAGGTCGGTCAGTGTGTGTCACAAAGGTCGGTCGGCGTGTGTCACAAAGGTCAGTCTGCGTATGTCACAAAGGTCGGTTGGGTTTTGTCGTGAAGGTCAGTCAGCGTATGTCGCAAAAGTTGGTTAGTCGGCATGTGTCACGAAGTTGGATCAGCGGACTTCCGGGTGCGGCAATGACCAGCTGAGTCGCACGTTTCGGCATCTCCCGTTGGAACGGACTTTTGGGCTCTTAATAGGAGCCCCAACGGCAATTTAAACGGCCAAAAACACTGTGCCAGAAGGGAATCCCCCCCGGACACGCATGGAAAAGGGAGAGGATAGCGGCCGGATTACGGAGGATCCTCTGGAGCAGCGGCAAGGAAGAGAAGCTCAAAGCAAGATGGCGTCGGAAGGTGGCCGTCTGTTATGGGGCCCGGATCAACAGGAGTTCCTGCGGCGCTGTGTTGAAGAGCTGAAGAAGGAGTTGAAGAAGGAAGTGTTGGCCCCGATATTACAGGCGATTGAAGGGCTAAAGGAGGAGCAGAGGACCCAAGAGCTGGAGCTTCGGGTCGTGAAGGCAAAGACTGCTGAAAACGAGGATGAAATACAGGGCCTGGTGGTGAAGGCAGAAACGCACGAGGCACAGCACAAAAGGTGTGTGGAGAGGTTGGAAGCACTGGAGAATAACTCGAGGAGGAAGAATTTAAGAATCCTGGGTCTTCCCGAAGGCGCAGAAGGGGCGGACGTCGGGACATATGTGAGCACGATGCTTCACTCGCTAATGGGATTGGAGGCCCCGACGGGCCCTTTGGAGGTGGAGGGAGCCTATCGAGTTCTGGCGTGAAGGCCAAAGGCTGGAGAAATACCTCGAGCTATAGTGGTGAGGTTTCTCCGCTACAATGACAGAGAGAAGGTCCTCAGATGGGCGAAGAAAACTCGGAGCTGTAGGTGGGAGAACGCGGTGATCCGCGTATACCAGGATTGGAGTGCGGAGGTGGCGAGAAGGAGGGCAAGTTTCAATCGGGCTAAGGCGGTGCTTCACAAAAAGAAGGTTCAATTTGGAATGTTGCAACCGGCGAGACTGTGGGTCACACACCAAGGGAAGCACCACTACTTTGAGACGGCAGAAGAGGCGTGGACATTCATTATGGACGAGAAGCTGGAATAGTCTGGCGAGAGAAAGAGCTTCTGGGACAAAGTGGTGGGGTGATTATGTGGGGCGAGGAAGGGGAAGGGGGGGGGGGGGGAGGATTTTTCAATTTGTTAATTCTGTGATCCTATAACTTTTCTCTCTTCCCCATGTTGGGGGGGGGGGGGGGGAGTATGAGGAACTGTGGGCGCCGGTGGGACGGAAAGGGGAAGGAGAAGGAAAATGCGCCATTAGGGGCGGGGCCGAGTGGGAAATGCGGGCTTTGTTCCCGCGCTACGGTAATTGTGGTGGGATCAGGGACGCAGGAAGGAGGGGGCCTCGCACAGTGGGGGCCGAGGACAAGGGGGGAAGCCGAGGTCAGCCAGAGTTCGCTGACTTCTGGCAGCAACATGGGGGGTGCAACTATGCTAGAGGGGGATCTAGCGGAGAGGGGGGGGGGGTTAACTGGGTTGCTGCTGCTAAGGAGATGTGGGAGCTGTTATGGGATGGGGTGGTCGAGGCGGGAGGGCACCGTCGGTGGGATATACGGGTACATGGGAACCGGGTGAGGAGCTGGGTTAAAAAAGGGGATGGCTAGTCGATAAGGGGGGGGGGTAAAGAGCCCCCCAACCCGGCTGATCACGTGGAACGTGAGAGGGCTGAACGGGCCGATTAAAAGGGCACGGGTACTCGCACCCCTAAAGAAATTAAAGGCAGATGTGGTTATGTTGCAGGAGACGCACTTGAAACTGATAGACCAGGTCAGACTAAGTAAAGGATGGGTGGAGCAGGTGTTTCATTCGGGTTTAGATGCGAAGAATAGGGGGGTGGCTATCTTAGTGGGGAAACGGGTACTGTTTGAGGCAAAGACCATAGTGGCGGATAGTGGGGGTAGATATGTGATGGTGAGTGGCAGATTGCAAGGGGAGGCGGTGGTTCTGGTGAACGTATACGCCCCGAACTGGGATGATGCAAATTTTATGAGGCGTATGTTGGGACGTATCCCGGACCTGGAGGTGGGAAAGTTGGTAATGGGGGGAGACTTCAATACGGTGCTTGATCCAGGGCTGGACCGGTCGAGGTCCAGGACCGGGAGAAGGCCGGCAGCGGCCAGGGTGCTCAAGGACTTCATGGAGCAGATGGGAGGAGTAGATCCCTGGAGATTTAGCAGGCCTAGGAGTAAGGAGTTCTCATTTTTCTCCCATGTTCACAAAGTATACTCACGGATAGACTTTTTTGTCTTGGGAAGGGCACTGATTCCGAAGGTGACAGGGACGGAGTATACGGCCATAGCCATTTTGGACCAGGCTCTACATTGGGCAGACCTGGAGGTAGGAGAGGAAAAAGAACAGCACCCACTCTGGAGAATGGACATGGGATTATTCGCAGATGAGGGGGTATGTTTAAGGGTGAGGGGGTGTATCGAAAGGTACTTGGAGCTTAATGACAATGGAGAGGTTCAGGTGGGAGTGGTCTGGGAGGCGTTGAAGGCGGTGATCAGAGGGGAACTGATATCCATAAGGGCACATAAAGGGAAGCAAGAGGGTAAAGAAAGGGAGCGATTGTTGAAAGAACTTCTGAGGGTGGACAGGCAATATGCAGAGGCACCGGAGGAGGGACTGTACAGGGAAAGACAAAGGTTACATGTGGAATTTGACCTGCTGACCACGGGTAAGGCAGAGGCACAGTGGAGGAGGGCACAGGGTGTACAGTAGGAGTATGGAGAGAAGGCGAGTCGGCTACTGGCCCACCAATTGAGGAAGAGGGGAGCAGCGAGGGAGATAGGTGGGGTGAGAGATGAGGAGGGAGAGATGGAACGGGGAGTGGAGAGAGTGAACGGGGTGTTCAAGGCATTCTATGAGAGGTTATATAAGGCTCAGCCCTCGGAAGGAAAGGAGGGAATGATGTGTTTCCTGGATCAGCTGGAATTCCTGAAGGTGGAGGAGCAGGAGAGAGTGGGACTGGGAGCACAGATTGAGATGGAGGAGGTGATAAAAGGGATTGGGAGCATGCAGGCGGGGAAGGCCCCGGGACCGGATGGATTCCCGGTGGAATTTTATAGGAAATATATGGACCTACTGGCACCGCTTTTGACGAGAACCTTTAATGAAGCCAGGGAAAGGGGGAAGTTGCCCCCGACTATGTCGGAGGCGACGATATCGCTCCTTTTGAAGAAGGAAAAAGACCCGCTGCAGTGTGGGTCCTACAGGCCCATTTCCCTTTTAAACGTAGATGCTAAGCTCCTGGCCAAGGTGATGGCGACGAGGATAGAGGACTGTGTCCCGGGGGTGGTCCACGAGGATCAAACTGGGTTCGTTAAGGGGAGACAGTTGAACACGAACATACGGAGGCTGCTAGGGGTGATGATGATGCCCTCACCAGAGGGGAAGGCGGATAGTGGTGGCGATGGACGCCGAGAAAGCATTCGACAGAGTGGGGTGGGACTATCTGTGGGAAGTGCTGAGGAGATTTGGTTTTGGAGAAGGGTTTATTGGATGGGTACAGCTGCTGTATAGGGCCCTGGTGGTGAGTGTGGTCACGAACAGGCAGAGGTCTGACTACTTCAGTCTTTATAGAGGGACGAGGCAGGGGTGTCCCCTGTTTCCGCTACTGTTTGCATTGGCGATTGAGCCCCTGGCCATAGCACTGAGGGGCTCCAGGAAGTGGAGGGGAGTACTCAGGGGAGGAGAAGAACACCGGGTATCATTGTATGCAGATGATTTATTGCTGTATGTTGCGGACCCAGTGGAGGGGATGCCTGAGATAATGCAGACACTCAGGGAGTTTGGGGAATTCTCGGGGTACAAATTGAATATGGGGAAGAGTGAGTTGTTTGTGGTGCATCCGGGGGAGCAGAGCAGGGGAATAGATGATTTACCGCTGAGGAAGGTAACAAGAGATTTCCGGTATTTAGGGATTCAGATAGCCAGGAGCTGGGGAACCTTACATAGGCTTAATTTAACAAGATTGGTGGAACAGATGGAGGAGGATTTTAAGAGATGGGACATGGTGCCCCTGTCACTGGTGGATAGGGTGCAGGCGGTCAAAATGGTAGAGATTCCTTTTTGTGTTTCAGTGCCTTCCGGTGATGGTCACAAAGGCTTTTTTTAAGAAAATCGAGAAAAGTGTCATGAGTTTTGTGTGGGCTGGGAAGACCCCGAGAGTGAGGAGGGGGTTCTTGCAGCATAGCAGGGATAGGGGGGGACTAGCACTACCGAGCATAAGTGAATACTACTGGGCCGCTCATATCTCAATGGTGTGTAAGTGGATAGGAGAAGGGGAGGGAGCGGCGTGGAAGAGATTGGTGATGGCGTCCTGCAAAGGAACCAGCCTACAAGCACTGGTGACGGCGCCGTTGCCGTTCTCCCCGAAGAAATACACCACAAGTCCAGTGGTGGTGGCAACACTGAAAATTTGGGGGCAGTGGAGACGGCATAGGGGAAGGACGGGAGCCTTGGTGCAGTCCCCGTTAAGAAATAATCATAGGTTTGTCCCGGGGAGAATAGATGGGGGATTTGGAACATGGCAGAGAGCTGGGATTGTGCAACTGAGGGATCTGTTCTTGGACGGGACGTTTGCGAGTCTGGGAGCGCTGACGGAAAAATATGGGTTGCCCCAAGGGAGTGCATTTCGGTACATGCAACTGAGGGCTTTTGCGAGGCAACAGGTGAGGGAATTCCCGCAGCTCCCGACGCAGGAGATTCAAGATAGAGTGATCTCAGGGACATGGGTGGGGGATGGTAGGGTGTCGGATATATACAGGGAAATGAGGGACGAGGGGGAGATCATGGTGGATGAGCTGAAGGGAAAATGGGAAGAAGAGCTGGGGGAAGAGATTGAGGAGGGGCTGTGGGCTGATGCCCTACGTAGGGTAAACTCGTCGTCCTCGTGCGCCAGGCTAAGCCTGATACAATTCAAGGTTTTACACAGGGCGCATATGACCGGAGCAAGGCTCAGTAAATTTTTCGGGGTAGAGGATAGGTGTGGGAGATGCTCGAGAAGCCCAGCAAACCACACTCACATGTTTTGGTCATGCCCGGCACTGCAGGGGTTCTGGGTGGGCATGGCAAAGGTGCTTTCGAAGGTGGTGGGGGTCCGGGTCGAGCCAGGCTGGGGGTTGGCTATATTTGGGGTTGCAGAAGAGCCGGGAGTGCAGGAGGCGAGAGAGGCTGATGTTTTGGCCTTTGCGTCCCTAGTAGCCCGGTGAAGGATATTGCTTATGTGGAAGGAAGCCAAACCCCCGGGCGTGGATACCTGGATAAATGACATGGCAGGGTTTATAAAACTAGAACGGATAAAGTTTGCACTAAGGGGTTTGGCTCAAGGGTTCACCAGGCGGTGGCAACTGTTCATTGACTACCTCGCAGACCGATAAAGGAAATGGGAAGGTGACAGCAGCAACCCGGGGAGGGGGGGGGGGGGGGGGGGGGGAGGGCTCGGGTGGGTCCTCAGGGGTGGTTTTTGCATAGATATTTGTATTAGGCTATGTATATTGGATTGTTTGATTTTATTTCTGGAAAGTTATTATTTGTGATAGGGCAGTTGCCATTTAGTTTATATATTATTTATTTACTTGTAAAAACGGTCACTGTTATTTATATTGTTTTATTGTTGTAAAAAGGGAAAACCTTTGTATTGTTTTGTTTGGCCGAAAAATCTGAATAAAATATATTTTTTTAAAAAGAAGATGGATCAGCGTGTGACATGAAGGATGGCCAGCGTGGGTCACCAAGGTCGACTAGTGTGGGACGAAAAATGGGTCCTGGGAGAAAATGTTTGAAAAACATTGCTTTAGAATCACACCTGAAAACATCTGTGATCCGAAACTTGAGCTACAACCCATTCAGACACAAGGACCACACCATTGAAATCCTAAATTTGTGCTGAAGGACAGCTGCACTTCTAATGATTGATAAGGAGCCAATTGACAATTAAAATGCCTCCCATCACTCATTGAAGAGGCTGCATAGCATTTTGCTGGATCTCAAGTTGATTAACAACCTTTCCCAACTGAGCTAGTGTGAGCAAATTATTGTTCAGGATTGTGAGCACAGCTTAACGCCATGCTCAGGTTTTAATCTTCACTTCCTGCATTCAATTGGCTACACTGTGTTTGAGAAGGACTTTTGAGATGCATTGCAATCAAGAGAATTTACAGCAATCTTTGTTAATACTTCCCCAGCGCAACATCCACACTTATCCTTGAAATTCTTTCAGGACTTAGAGAGTGCTATTTACATAAAAGGGCAGATTATAGGTGTCATAAGAACTAGGAGCAGGAGTAGGCCATCTGGCCCCTTGAGCCTGCTCCACCATTCAATGAGATCATGGCTGATCTTTTGTGGACTCAGCTCCACTTTCTGGCCCGAACACCATAACCTTTAATCCCTTTTTTCTTCAAATATCTATCTATCTTTATCTTAAAAACATATAATGAAGGAGCCGCAACTGCTTCACTGGGCAAGGAATTCCATAGATTCACAACCCTTTGGGTGAAGAAGTTCCTCCTAAGCAGTCCTAAATCTACTTCTCCTTATTTTGAGGCTGTGCCCCCTAGTTCTGCTTTCACCCGCCAGTGGAAACAACCTGCCCGCATCTATCCTATCCCTTCATAATTTTATATGTTTCTATAAGATCCCCCCCGCATCCTTCTAAATTCCAATGAGTACAGTCCCAGTCTACTCAAACTCTCCTCGTAA
This sequence comes from Scyliorhinus torazame, assembly GCF_047496885.1. Classification (NCBI taxonomy): domain Eukaryota; kingdom Metazoa; phylum Chordata; class Chondrichthyes; order Carcharhiniformes; family Scyliorhinidae; genus Scyliorhinus; species Scyliorhinus torazame. Next base: position 117,531,786 of record NC_092709.1, read on the forward strand.
TCCAACTCTCTCAACTCTGGGATTAACCGAGTGAATCTCCTCTGCACACCCTCCAGCACCAGTACGTCCTTTCTCAGGTCAGGAGACCAAAACTGAACACAATACTCCAGGTGTGGCCTCACTAATACCTTATACAATTGCAGCATAACCTCCTAGTCTTAAGCTCCATACCTCTAGCAAAACTCCATTTGCCTTCTTAATCACCTTATGCACCTGTAAACCAACTTTTTGCGACTCATGCACACCCAGGTCTCTCTACACAGCAGCATGTTTTAATATTTTATCATTTAAATAATAATCCCTTTTGCTGTTATTCCTACCAAAATGGATAACCTCACATTTGTCAACATTGTATTCCATCTGCCAGAGCCGAGCCCATTCACTTTACCTATCCAAATCCCTCTGCAGACTTCCGGTATTCTCTGCACTTTTTGCTTTACCACTCATCTTAGTGTCGTCTGCAAACTTGGACACATTGCACTTGGTCCCCAACTCCAAATCATCTATGTAAATTGTGAACAATTGTGGGCCCAACACTGATCCCTGAGGGACATCACTAGCTACTGATTGCCAACCAGAGAAAGACCCATTAATCCCCACTCTTTGCTTTCTATTAATTAACCAATCCTCTATCCATGCTACTACTTTACACTTAATGCCATGCATCTTTATCTTATGCAGCAACCTTTTGTGTGGCACCTTGTCAAAAGTTTCTGGAAATCCAGATATACCACATTCATTGGCTCCCCGTTATCTACCACACTGTTAATGTCCTCAAAAAATTCCACTATATTAGTGAGGCACAACCTGCCCTTTATGAACCCATGCTGCGTCTGCCCAATGGGACAATTTCCACCCAGATGCCTCACTATTTCTTCCTTGATGATAGATTCCAGCATCTTCCCTACTACCGAAGTTAAGCTCACTGGCCTATAATTACCCGCTTTCTGCCTACCTCCTTTTTTAAACAGTGGTGTCACGTTTGCTAATTTCCAATCCGCCGGGACCACCCCAGAGCCTAGTGAATTTTGGTAAATTATCACTAGTGCATTTGCAATTTCCCTAGCCATCTCTTTTAGCACTCTGGGATGCATTCCATCAGGGCCAGGAGACTTGTCTACCTTTAGCCCCATTCACTTGCCCATCACTACCTCCTGAGTGATAACAGTCATCTCAAGGTCCTCACCTGTCATAGCCTCATTTCCATCAGTCACTGGCATGTTATTTGTGTCTTGAAATGAATGTCACTTATTGTCACAAGTAGGCTTCAATGAAGTTACTGTGAAAAGCCCCTAGTCACCACATTCCAGCACCTGTTCGGGGAGGCTGTTACGGGAATTGAACCATGCTGCTGGCTTGCCTTGGTCTGCTTTCAAAGCCAGCGATTTAGCCCTGTGCTAAACAGCCCCTGTCACAGTATTCCACTGTGAAAACCGACCCAAAAAACCTGTTCAGTTCCTCAGCCATTTCCTCATCTCCCATTCTTAAATCTCCCTTCTCATTCTCTAAAGGACCAATGTTTACCTTAGCCACTCTTTTTAGTTTTATACATTTGTAGAAACTTTTAGTATCTGTTTTTATATTCTGAGCAAGTTTACTCTCATAATCTATCTTACTCTTCTTTATAGCTTTTTTAGTAGCTTTCTGTTGCCCCCTAAAGATTTCCCAGTCCTCTAGTCTCCCACTAATCTTTGCCACTTAGAATGCTTTTTACTTCAATTTGATACTCTCCCTTATTTCCTTAGATATTCACGGTCGATTTTCCCTCTTTCTACCGTCCTTCCTCTTTGTTGGTATAAACCAGGTGAAAGGAAATGTTTAGTCAAAGATAACTTGCAAGGAGCCCCCCTTGTTCTGCATGGAGAGGAAATTAGTTGCAGCAGCAACAAAGGGCAAGAAGGAAAAGAGGGCTTTCAGCAAAAGGACCTAGCCACCTAGCATCTTCAGAGAGGATGACTGCTATAGCCATAGTATTATTCATAACAAGCTTGGAAATAACTATTCTTTGAATATATATCTGGAGATGTCACATTAATTGTCACAGTGCAGCCCTGTGCCGAATAACAAAATATCAGTCCACCATCCATCAACCTTATAGAGATCAGCAAGAAATAGTCTTGGGCCTGAATGTTTCGGATGGTGGGGTCTCGCTTCCCGCCATCCAAAGAGGCAGTGGGGAGTACATACCCGAAGCATCCGACTACCCAACAGCCATTTTATGCTCGACTGATAATGAAATGACTGAAGGCGGGACTTCCACCACTCCCTCAGGTGATAATTCTGTCTTAGACAGCTGCTGGCCAATCTGATGGAGAGACCGAGAGGGGGAGTGGGTCGAGGCCCAGAGGTCACTGGACCTTAAGTGGGGAGATCCACTCGAACTCAGAAGAGGACTTCTGATGGAAGCGTCCCACCTCCCTCCCGTCTGAGATCTAAGTCTGCTGACTTTGGACTTCCCACATACAAGGTCAATCCACCCACCAGCCTAGGAATTGGAGCAAGGGTGGGCTTCCTTCCAAGAACTTGCCCGCTCCAGCATAAAATCATTGCATGATCAGGGCAGGTGGGAAACCAGAGAGAATCCCGTTCCTTCAATTTCATGCTTCCTCTTCCTAAAAATCCACCGGCGAGGAAGCACGGAATTCAGGCACTGATGAAGCTCCAGCAGTTTGAGTCTAAAGTGTGATTATTTCTAACTAACATGAACCAGAAGACAGTGAACATTTCAAGCAATTTCAACACTGCACGAGATTAAAGATCAAATTTGAAAAATACTAGTGAATCATGCAAAAACAAAATGGACTCCACAGCACTAAAATCACAGCTCCCGCCCATAATGAATTAGGAGGCTGATAATGTTGTGGATACATCTGAGAAGTTCAAACAAAAGTGTGGACTGACATTCAAGAGCTTTCTAAAATGCATTAGTGAAGAGGAAAGAGTCAGGAGGAAAAGGATTAAATTGTTCAATAGCTAGAGTGAAAATGACAGCAAAATCCCAGACAAAATTTTGAAATATTTAGCACACACCTCCAGCCAAAATCAAATAACTAGATACATTTATATGAATTTCAAGACCCGAGGCAGGAATCAGGTGAGCCTGTTGAAAATTTATCAACAAGATAATGTAAATTTAAGGAGACAGACAAAACACTGCTAGATCAGCTCATTTGGATCGTCAAACAACGTGAAGCACAAAAAGAATTGATTGGAATTAATTGCTGATTTCTAAAACATTCAGGATCCTCGGATTTGCTTTTTTTTTTTGCAACACTGTAAACCTCTTCTATTTATCTAATACGATCCTTAACCTCCTGAGTAAGCCATTGATATGTGTCCCTCTTGCTGCGTTTTTGTTCTTCAATGGAATGTATTTTTTGAACATTTTCAACTGTTTCTTTAAATGTTTTCCACTGTTCATTTACCTCCATACTTTTTAGCCTATTTACCCAATTAACCTTAGCCAGTTCTCCCTCACACCTATTCAATTGGTTTTGTTTAAGTTTAAGATTTTTGTTTACAAGTGAAATACATCATTTCAAATGTAACATGGATTCAATAGTATTATGATCACTATTTTTAGGGGCAGCATGGTGGCGCGGTGGTTAGCACTGTTGCCTCACGGCACCGAAGACCCGGGTTTGATCCCGGCCCCGGGTCACTTTCCGTGTGGAGTTTCTGCGTGGGTCTCACCCCCACAACCTAAAGATGTGCAGGGTAGGTGGATTGGCCATACTAAATTGCCCTTTAATTGGAAAAGAAATGAATTGGGTACTTAAATTTTAAAAGAATTCTGATCAATATTTTGCAGCGAATCTTTTGCTATGACATTACTAATTAACCCTACTTTATTACACAATACTAGAACAAAGATATTTTTATCCTGAGTCGGTTCCATTACGTACTGTGCAAAGCAATTGTCACAAAAACATTCTACAAGCACATCTTCTTGACCATTCTTGTCAATTTGATTGCCCCAGTCTCTATGAAGATTAATGTCCTCTACAAATATTACATTTCTTTTGCTACAGGCTTCAATAATTTCTTGTGTAATGATCTACCCGATGTTATAAGTACTGTTAGGAGACTGAAAAACTACTCCCATCAATATTTTCTGACTCTTGCTATTCCTAATTTTCACCCATACTGATTCTGTTTCACGATCTTCAGAAGCAAAATCCTTTCTCACTGATATCCTAATGTTATCCTTTATTATAAGGGCTACCTAACTTATTTTGCCAAGCATGTCGATTAGCATGGGCCCCCTTGGAGGTCATCGGGAGCAGACATCGCCCACCCTAAGTCCAATTTTATTCATCTGTTGGTTCCTGTAGCATTGAAACCAATGGCGCTACAGAGCAGAATTTGGGAGGCAAGCCTTTTTCAGAGACTTTCTTAATTAAAATATTTTAAACACTATTTTAAAAGGATTTGTTATGCAGCACTAAGACATATATTGCTGTGGAGTGAACTACATAAATACACATACAGTTATTCATTACATCACTGTAACTGTTTGTAAAGCACAATTGTTCCAATCTAATTCGGATTTATTCGGTAGTTTCTTTTCAAACTTGAAGTAACAGTGAAAATAATGAAATTATGTGGCAAAATTATTGGCCCGTAACTTCCTGCTAGCGGCGGGAAGCCACAGACTGCTGATTGTAAAAGTGAAATCTGTAGATTTTCCTGCACTCCAGTGATGCGACCCACCTTCCATTCTCATCGGCGCCCTGTGGCTTTCAGCGCCCTGGTCTACACTGGCACCAGTGCGGCTCAGGACAAGATCAGCCCTGCGCCCTTATTACGCGGCCAGCTTGGGAAAGCCCATTAAGGGCTTGCATTTAAGCAGTAGATTGAGATAGAAAACAATAGGCAACTATTTCAATAAGTACTTTAAAGGAATTTAGACTTTAAAAAAAAGTTTCTTTGCTCTTTCTTTTAAACAGACATTACGATTATTGTTGATTCTTTTAAAGTAATTTTTATTTTTTCATGATTAAAGGTGATTATTTATAAGTGAACATAGGTTTGGTTATTTGTTTTAAATCTGTGAAACTATTTAAACTGCCTTGTATTATCATATAATTTTGCATGTGGCACGCTTAAAAATGCTTGTATGTTTTAATTTAGATTATGGTCATAAGATTCTGGCCCCTCGAGCCTGCTCCACCATTCAATGAGATCATGGCTGACCTTTTGTGGACTCAGGGGAAAACAGCAGCAGCCAGAGCAGTGGCACCACGGCTGGCTCTGATGTTCAGAAGGGAGGGTCAAAGCGCAGAAGAGTAATAGTTATAGGGGACTCTATAGTCAGGGGAACAGATAGGCGCTTCTGTGGACGTGAAAGAGACTCCAGGATGGTATGTTGCCTCCCTGGTGCCAGGGTCCAGGATGTCTCCGAACGGGTAGAGGGAATCCTGAAGGGGGAGGGCAAACAGGTAGAGGTCGTTGTACATATTGGTACTAACGACATAGGCAGGAAGGGGCATGAGGTCCTGCAGCAGGAGTTCAGGGAGCTAGGCAGAAAGTTAAAAGACAGGACCTCGAGGGTTGTAATCTCGGGATTACTCCCTGTGCCACGTGCCAGTGAGGCTAGAAATAGGAAGATAGAGCAGACAAACACGTGGCTAAACAGCTGGTGTAGGAGGGAGGGTTTCTGTTATCTGGACCACTGGGAGCTCTTCCGGGGCAGGTGTGACCTGTATAAGATGGACGGGTTGCATCTAAACCGGAGAGGCATAAATATCCTGGCCGCGAGATTTGCTAGTGTCACACGGGAGGGTTTAAACTAGTATGGCAGGGGGGTGGGCACGGGAGCAATAGGTCAGAAGGTGAGAGCGTTGAGGGAGAACTAGGGAATAGGGACAGTGTGGCTCTGAGGCAGAGCAGACGGGGAGAAGTTGCTGAACACAGCGGGTCTGGTGGCCTGAAGTGCATATGTTTTAATGCAAGGAGCATTACGGGTAAGGCAGATGAACTTAGAGCTTGGATTACTACTTGGAACTATGATGTTGTTGCCATTACAGAGACCTGGTTGAGGGAAGGGCAGGATTGGCAGCTAAACGTTCCAGGATTTAGATGTTTCAGGCGGGATAGAGGGGGATGTAAAAGGGGAGGCGGAGTTGCGCTACTTGTTCAGGAGAGTATCACAGCTATACAGCGAGAGGACACCTCAGAGGGCAGTGAGGCTATATGGGTAGAGATCAGGAATAAGAAGGGTGCAGTCACAATGTTGGGGGTATACTACAGGCCTCCCAACAGCCAGCGGGAGATAGAGGAGCAGATAGGTAGACAGATTTTGGAAAAGAGTAAAAACAACAGGGTTGTGGTGATGGGAGACTTCAACTTCCCCAATATTGACTGGGACTCACTTAGTGCCAGGGGCTTAGACGGGGCAGAGTTTGTAAGGAGCATCCAGGAGGGCTTCTTAAAACAATATGTAAACAGTCCAACTAGGGAAGAGGCGGTACTGGACCTGGTATTGGGGAATGAGCCCGGCCAGGTGGTAGATGTTTCAGTAGGGGAGCATTTCGGTAACAGTGACCACAATTCAGTAAGTTTTAAAGTACTGGTGGACAAGGATAAGAGTGGTCCGAGGATGAATGTGCTAAATGGGGGGAAGGCTAATTATAACAATATTAGGCGGGAACTGAAGAACATAGATTGGGGGCGGATGTTTGAGGGCAAATCAACATCTGACATGTGGGAGGCTTTCAAGTGTCAGTTGATAGGAATACAGGACAGGCATGTTCCTGTGAGGAAGAAAGATAAATACGGCAATTTTCAGGAACCTTGGATGACGAATGATATTGTAGGCCTCGTCAAAAAGAAAAAAGAGGCATTTGTCAGGGCTAAAAGGCTGGGAACAGACGAAGCCTGTGTGGCATATAAGGAAAGTAGGAAGGAACTTAAGCAGGGAGTCAGGAGGGCTAGAAGGGGTCATGAAAAGTCATTGGCAAATAGGGTTAAGGAAAATCCCAAGGCTTTTTACACTTACATAAAAAGCAAGAGGGTAGCCAGGGAAAGGGTTGGCCCACTGAAGGATAGGCAAGGGAATCTATGTGTGGAGCCAGAGGAAATGGGCGAGGTACTAAATGAATACTTTGCATCAGTATTCACCAAAGAGAAGGAATTGGTAGATGTTGAGTCTGGAGAAGGGGGTGTAGATAGCCTGGGTCACATTGTGATCCAAAAAGACGAGGTGTTGGGTGTCTTAAAAAATATTAAGGTAGATAAGTCCCCAGGGCCGGATGGGATCTACCCCAGAATACTGAAGGAGGCTGGAGAGGAAATTGCTGAGGCCTTGACAGAAATCTTTGGATCCTCGCTGTCTTCAGGGGATGTCCCGGAGGACTGGAGAATAGCCAATGTTGTTCCTCTGTTTAAGAAGGGTGGCAGGGATAATCCCGGGAACTACAGGCCGGTGAGCCTTACTTCAGTGGTAGGGAAATTACTGGAGAGAATTCTTCGAGACAGGATCTACTCCCATTTGGAAGCAAATGGACGTATTAGTGAGAGGCAGCACGGTTTTGTGAAGGGGAGGTCGTGTCTCACTAACTTGATAGAGTTTTTCGAGGAGGTCACTAAGATGATTGATGCAGGTAGGGCAGTAGATGTTGTCTATATGGACTTCAGTAAGGCCTTTGACAAGGTCCCTCATGGTAGACTAGTACAAAAGGTGAAGTCACACGGGATCAGGGGTGAACTGGCAAGGTGGATACAGAACTGGCTAGGCCATAGAAGGCAGAGGGTAGCAATGGAGGGATGCTTTTCTAATTGGAGGGCTGTGACCAGTGGTGTTCCACAGGGATCAGTGCTGGGACCTTTGCTCTTTGTAGTATATATAAATGATTTGGAGGAAAATGTAACTGGTCTGATTAGTAAGTTTGCAGACGACACAAAGGTTGGTGGAATTGCGGATAGCGATGAGGACTGTCTGAGGATACAGCAGGATTTAGATTGTCTGGAGACTTGGGCGGAGAGATGGCAGATGGAGTTTAACCTGGACAAATGTGAGGTAATGCATTTTGGAAGGGCTAATGCAGGTAGGGAATATACAGTGAATGGTAGAACCCTCAAGAGTATTGAAAGTCAAAGAGATCTAGGAGTACAGGTCCACAGATCACTGAAAGGGGCTACACAGGTGGAGAAGGTAGTCAAGAAGGCATACGGCATGCTTGCCTTCATTGGCCGGGGCATTGAGTATAAGAATTGGCAAGTCATGTTGCAGCTGTATAGAACCTTAGTTAGGCCACACTTGGAGTATAGTGTTCAATTCTGGTCGCCACACTACCAGAAGGATGTGGAGGCTTTAGAGAGGGTGCAGAAGAGATTTACCAGAATGTTGCCTGGTATGGAGGGCATAAGCTATGAGGAGCGATTGAATAAACTCGGTTTGTTCTCACTGGAACGAAGGAGGTTGAGGGGCGACCTGATAGAGGTATACAAAATTATGAGGGGCATAGACAGAGTGGATAGTCAGAGGCTTTTCCCCAGGGTAGAGGGGTCAATTACTAAGGGGCATAGGTTTAAGGTGAGAGGGGCAAAGTTTAGAGTAGATGTACGAGGCAAGTTTTTTACGCAGAGGGTAGTGGGTGCCTGGAACTCACTACCGGAGGAGGTAGTGGAGGCAGGGACGATAGGGACATTTAAGGGGCATCTTGACAAATATATGAATAGGATGGGAATAGAAGGATACGGACCCAGGAAGTGTAGAAGATTGTAGTTTAGTCGGGCAGTATGGTCGGCACGGGCTTGGAGGGCCGAAGGGCCTGTTCCTGTGCTGTACATTTCTTTGTTCTTTGTTCTTTGTTCTTTGACTCCCTGGGCTTTTCCCCAGGGTAGAGGGGTCAATTACTAGGGGGCATAGGTTTAAGGTGAGAGGGGCAAGGTTTAGAGTAGATGTACGAGGCAAGTTTTTTACGCAGAGGGTAGTGGGTGCCTGGAACTCACTACCGGAGGAGGTAGTGGAAGCAGGGACGATAGGGACATTTAAGGGGCATCTTGACAAATATATGAATAGGATGGGAATAGAAGGATACGGACCCAGGAAGTGTAGAAGATTGTAGTTTAGTCGGGCAGTATGGTCGGCACGGGCTTGGAGGGCCGAAGGGCCTGTTCCTGTGCTGTACATTTCTTTGTTCTTTTGTTGTTCTTTGGACTCAGCTCCACTTTCCGGCCCAAACACCATAACCCTTAATCCCTTTATTCTTCAAAAAACTATCTATCTTTATCTTAAAAACATTTAATGAAGGAGCCTCAACTGCTTCACTGGGCAAGGAATGCCATAGATTCACAACCCTTTGGGTGAAGAAGTTCCTCCTAAACTCAGTCCTAAATCTACTTCCCCTTATTTTGAGGCTATGCTCCCTAGTTCTGCTTTCACCCGCCAGTGGAAACAACCTGCCCGCATCTATCCTATCTATTCCCTTCATAATCTTATATGTTTCTATAAGATCCCCCCTCATCCTTCTAAATTCCAACGAGTACAGTCCCAGTCCCAGGCTATGAAGCAACAGTGCTAACCACTGTGCTACCGTGCCGCCAAAATATGTTTCTATGTTGTTTACTTCAATTATTTTATTCATTTGTAATTATCTCAATTAAATGTTGTATTCTGATATTTCAGTAAGACATTTATAGAAGCTTGTAATGTTTAATGTAAAACATTTATTCACAAAAATAATTTTACAAATACAAAACTTTGAAATCAGTTAACATTTAACTTAATGTTTAACTTTATCAGCTGAACAATGACATAAAACTACCTCAACGTTTTCAAATTTCTTGCAATAAAATATATCTTCTCATCTAAACACAAGGGTCATGTCTATTTGTAAAGGGGAGGGAGGGAAGGGGGTAGGAGGGAAGATGACGGGAATGGGAGGGTTTTGACAATTGAAATTGACAAGCTCAACGTCGGAAAGCAGCAGCTGTTGAAGCGCAGTGTCACGCATCTCCTCCGACATTGTTTTGGTATGTGCTTTAGCAGTACACTCTTAAGGGTGGGTGAGTGATTCGCTGCAATACCTGTCATACAGTTAGTACGCATGAGCTCACAGGAAACTTGCAATTATCAACCAAGCATTGAACTTTGTTAAAGCACTTGAAGTAATCACTGAGGCTTCGAAGGAGGAATATTACATCAGGGAGACTTGTAAACAACTCAGCTAAAATACATTGCAAAATCTAAATGTACTTTAGCTCTGAATCAACTGGGAGGACAGGCTTGCTAACGTCAGTGTCCACGAAGGAGTCAATAGCACAGTATCGAGGCTGTGATCATCCGAAATTAACTCTGCTGGGCCACCCATATCCTTAGGATGGTCAGAGTTCTGACTGCCAAAGCAAATCTTCTTCACCCAGCTCAAGGAAGGATCCCAAACAAGAGAAGGACAAAGGACGCTCTTCAAAGATACCTTGAAGGCTTATCTCAAGAAATGGAACATAGACGTCAATGCCTGGGAGACTTTGCTAAGAAGATACCGACTTGGAGGAACCTCCTGATTGAAGAGTCATAATTCTTCAAGGCCGCCTGATGGCAAGAGGAGGCTCAGAAGAGGAGCCCAAGAAAGGAATACCTGCAACTTAGCATCCAAGGACCAATGCCACCTTTTGGAAATTCCTGCCAAGTGAGTGATTGAGGGTCGGTCTCATCAGCCACGCAAGGACCCACAGAACCCATGTCCAGTAACACTGAGTATATTAATCATAGATCATAGAACATACAGTGCAGAAGGAGGCCATGCGGCCCATCGACTCTGCACCGACCCACTTAAGCCCTCACTTCCACCCTATCCCCGTAACCCAATAACCCCCCTCACCTTTTTTGGTCACTAAGGGCAATTTATCATGGCCAATCCGCCTAACCTGCACGTCTTTGGACTGTGGGAGGAAACCGGAGCACCCGGAGGAAACCCACGCAGACACGGGGAGAACGTGCAAATTCCGCACAGACAGTGACCCAGCCGGGAATCGAACCTGGGAACCTGGCGCTGTGAAGCCACAGTGCTATCCACTTGTGCTACCGTGCTGCCCTCAAAGGTGGCCAATCATACCTGTTAGCGAGTGATCACCGCATCCTATCAATTATAATTCCTTTAATGGAATTAACAGCCTCGTGACAAACCAAATTTTTAAAAAAAATCTTCCTTTCTTTTTATTTGCATTTTAAACATGTTTATAAATGCTAAGCACTAATAATATAAAACTTTAACCTACCTAAAAAATATCTCCTGCCTCTGCTTGACTGAAAAATTTCCAAATAAATAAAAAGGTATAAAAACTCACCAAAAATCCAGGTAAGAAGCCCACGTTAGTGCTACAGCTGGATTTTTCATTCAGCAGCACAGAGCTTCAAGCTGCCAGAACACAAAACGACCGCGAGTTTGAACGCCACATGCTTTTAGCATGCATGCCTGAACGCCCGCGCTTCCAGGCCGTCACGTCGTGCATGTGTGGAGCACCAGGGACTTAGTGTCGGGAATCTTCCAGGAAGTTACGGGCCATCATTAATTTAACTATTTATCAATCTATAAAAAAGACATTAAACTATTCTGTGATTTTAAAATGCTGTAATCCTGAATTATATTCAATCTGAAGAAACATCTGGCTGGTGAGCATTGGTGACAAAAAAATTATTTTTAACATAGCTTGGTCTAACTTTCTGCATGCCCACTAATTGAAAATGCCATTTTTCTGGCACAGAAAATGATCTGCATCATCAAAAAGAATCAGTAGCAAGTTCCATGTTGAGCAAAACTCCCCAGAGGTCTAACCTGAATAAAAGAAGTGGTAATTATGCTGCAATTATTTACTGCTAATTTGGAATTTAATTTGTGAAAAAGATTACAAAGATAATGAACATTAGCTTGGCTACCGCACCATCTTTTTAAATGTGCACTGCAAATTCTTCTTGGCAATGTTGCAATTATACAATTCGAGTAAATTGATCTTGAATGGCATTGTCCTCCCATCACTATTCAAGACTGATCACTATGCTCTTACTGAATAAAACATGACAAAAGGGTTTTATCCTCATTCTTAAATGTTGTTATTTAAATTAAAATAGTCTCAAACAGTACTTAATCAACAGGCACTAAACTACATAAATACACCAATTATATCAGAATAATAGGTTATTTGCAAGAAGAAGAATAAAACTCTTGAACCTCAAGTTTCCTTAATGAACAAACAGATTGAGGTTTATTGATCTTACTACTTTTAATAGTGTTTCTGTGTGGTTGGAATCAACATCAATAATTTCATTGCTCATTGCATTGATTTTAACTTCTTGTCAGTGTCAGCCATAACTCAGTAGATTGCAACATGAGCTCTGAGTTAGGAGGTTGTGGATCCAGGGCCTTGAATGGATTCAGGATTTACTGCAAAGGTAGACTGTAACTTGAGCACAGAGTATGTTGGGAGTTTGGCGAGTGAGGGAGTTTGGTGAATAGAAGGAGGCTGCAGCCTCAAATAATACTTACAGTAGAAGGAAGTCATTCAGCCCATCTAATCTGCATCAAACCTCCAAAAGAACACCCTACCTAGACCCACCCCTCCAACCTATCCCTGTAACCCCACATAACCTGCATATCTTTGGATACTAAGAGGCAATTTAGCAAGGCCAATCCACCTAACTTGCACATCTTTGGACTGTGGGAGGAAACCAGAGTATCCGGAAGAAACCCTTGCAGACATGGGAAGAACATACAAGCTCCACACAGACAGTTACCCAAGGCCAGAATTGAACTTGGGTCCCTGGTGCTGTGAGGCAGCAGTGCTAACCACTGTGACACCATGCTGCCTAAATGAATTCCTTTCTTTTTCAGCCTTCAGTTGTGGGTGTGTTTTCTGCCTCTCTCCAGCTAGGGAAGTATAACTTAACTTGTAAGTCAATTGTTCAGTGAGTATCCACAGTAAAGCATTGTGTGTAAATAGCTGCATGACACAAAAATTCCAGTTTTAAATAACCCTTAACTATCTACATGAGTGATGTGGAGATGCCGACGTTGGACTGGGGTGAGCACAGTAAGAAGTCTTACAACACTAGGTTAAAGTCCAACAAGTTTGTTTTGAATCACTAGCTTTCGGAGCACTGCTCCTTCTACAGCTCCGCATCAACACCATTATCCGAACAAGACTAATAACCAAACTCCGTAATCTTGGATTTGACCCCTCCCTGTGCAGCTGGATCCTCGACTTCCTCACCAACAGACCGCAATCTGTCAGGATAGGCAACAGCACCTCCTCCACAATAGTCTTCAACACCAGAGCCCCGCAAGGATGTGTACTCAGTCCTCGACTGTACTCCCTACACACACGACTGTGTGACAAGATTTAACTCCAACTCAATCTATAAGTTTGTGGATGATACGACTGTGGTGGGTCGTATCTCAAACAACAACGAATCAAACTACCGAAGGGAGATAAATCACTTGGCTGCATGGTGTACCGAAAACAACCTCTCTCTAAACGTTGGAAAGACCAAGGAACTGATCATCAACTTCAGGAAGTGCAGCATGACACACACTCCCGTCTGCATCAATGGCTCCGAAGTGGAGATGGTCAATAGCTTTAGGCTCCTGGGGGTCACCATCACCAACAGTGTGTCCTGTTGATGCAACAGTCAAGAAAGTTCAACAACATGGACTCGCCAACACTAAGGACATTCAAATGGTCATTGGATAGACATATAGATAATAAGGGAATAGTGTAGGTGGGCTTTAGAGTGGTTTCACAGGTCGGCGCAACATCGAGGGCCGAAGGGCCTGTACTGCGCTGTAATGTTCTATGTTCTATGTTCTAACATCTCTACTTCCTAGAGAAGCTAAAGAAATTTGGCATGTCTGCATCGACTCTCACAAACTTCTACAGATATGTGATAGAGAGCATCCTATCCGGCTGCATCACAGCCTGGTATGGCAACTGCTCGGCCCAAGATCGCAAGAAACTGCAGAGTGTGGCGAACTCAGCCCAACGCATCACACAAGTTTGCCACCCTCACATTAATTCTGCATACGCCTCTCGCTGCCTCAGGAAGACAGGCAGCATTATTAGAGACCCCTCCAACCCAGGCATTGCCTTCTTCCAGACCCTGCCATCAGGCAGAAGGTACAGAAGTCTGAAGACTCGCACATTTAGACATAGGAACAGCTTCTTCCCCACAGCTACAAGAATCCTCAACGACTGCCCCGTGGACTGATCTGTTCCCTGTTAGAACACTATTCGGATGCCACCTTCAAAAGGTGGGGGCAGGATGGAAGGACACTGACAGTCAGGGACCTATACACGGACGGCAGGATCGCAACACTGGACGAACCGACAGAGAAATTCCAGCTAGCCAGGGGGAACTAGCTAAGGTATCTACAGCGCAAAAACGTCCTACAAAAGGAGACAAGGACGAACACACAACCGCCACGACAGACATTACTGGAAGAACTACTGGACACAAGCATATTAGATAAAGGAAACTGTCTTGACATGTATGAATGACTGAGAGAAAGGGCCGACACCGTACTGGATGCAACAAGAAAGAAATGGGAGGAGGACTTGGGGATTGAGCTAGGGTGGGGACTCTGGAGCGAAGCAGTGCATAGGGTCAACTCCAACCTCCACGTGCGCAAGGCTCAGCCTGATGCAGCTAAAAGTGGTACGTAGACCCCACTTAACAAGAACCTGTATGAGTAGGTTCTTCCCGGAGGGGGAGGATAGATGTGAACGGTGCCAAGGAGGACCGGCCAACCACGGCCACATGTTCTGGTCTTGCCCCAGACTTGCTGGGTACTGGACAGCCTTCTTCGAGGCAATGCCCAAAGTGGTGTGGATGAGGATGGAGCCATGCCCGAAAGTGGCGGCCTTCGGGGTATCAGACCAGCCAGATCTATTCCTGGGGAGGAGGGCAGACGCCCTTGCCTTTGCCTCCCTGATCGCCCGCCGTAGAATCCTGTTCAGCTGGCGGTCAGCAGCACCACCCAAAGCTGCAGACTGGCTGTCCGACCTCTCAGAATCTCTCCAAATGGAGAAAATTAAATTCGCCATCCGAGGGTCAGACGATGGCTTCCAGAGAATGTGGGAGCCATTCACGCAATTCTTCCAGGACCTGCTTGTGGCCAACGGACAAGCGGAAGAATAGCCAGGTCGCCAAGAATCAGGGGAAAGTAGCCTAAGTATGAGAGGGAGAGGTAGACCGGGAGAGGGGGTACAGCTAAACCTAAGAGGAAAGAAAGGCGAACCACAGGAGGGAGGGAGGGCCCCCCCCCCCCCCAAAAGTCGCCTACTTATGTGTTGTAAATAATTTTGCCAGGTGTACAGAGTTTCTGCTCTTGAGCTGGTGCACAACACCCTACCAGTTACTCTATTTTATTTGTTATTGTGTTATTTTATTATTTATTATTTTATTTTCTTTGGTATGTTTGGATGTGTCCTTCTCTTCTATATATGTATATATTTATATATATATGTTTCTTATCCTGTGTACATAACGGTAAATATACTTTGTTCAAAAACCCAATAAAAAACATTTATTAAAAAAAAGAACACGATTCACGACGGCTGATGCTGCTCTTGCTCATGTATTTGCTTTGTTTGCTTTGTTGGTCCCTTGTTCCACACTGTAACCAATCACTGTTTGTCGATGTACCATTTGTCAATATTCTCTGTTGATTATTCTTGTGTCTACTATGTACGTACTGTGTATGTTCCTCGGCCGCAGAAAAATACTTTTCACTGTACTTTGGTACATAAGAACATAAAAACATAAGAACTGGGAGCAGGAGTAGGCCATCTGGCCCCTCGAGCCTGCTCCACCATTCAATGAGATCGTGGAAGATCTTTATTGGACTCAGCTCCACTTTCCGGCCCTTAATCCCTTTATTCTTCAAAAAACTATCTATCTTTATCTTAAAAACATTTAATGAAGGAGCCTCTACTGCTTCACTGGGCAAGGAATTCCATAGATTCACAACCCTTTGGGTGAAGAAGTTCCTCCTAAACTCAGTCCTAAATCTACTTCCCCTTATTTTGAGGCTATGCCCCCTAGTTCTGCTTTCACCCGCCAGTGGAAACAACCTGCCCGCATCTATCTTATCTATTCCCTTCATAATTTTATATGTTTCTATAAGATCCCCCCTCATCCTTCTAAATTCCAACGAGTACAGTCCCAGTCTACTCAACCTCTCCTCGTAATCCAACCCCTTCAGCTCTGGGTACATGTGACAATAAATCAAATCAAATCAAATCAAGAGGTGGGTTCCAGAAACATATATATAGACAAAGTCAATGATGCAAGACGATACTTTGAATGCGAGTCTTTGCAGGTAATTAAGTCTTTACAGCTGGAGCAACTGGAGAGAGGGATAATCACAGGCTAAAGAGGTGTGAATACTCTCAAGCCAGGACAGTTGGTAGGATTTCGCAAGCCCAGGCCAGATGGTGAGGGGTGAATGTAATGCGACATGAATCCAAGGTCCCGGTTGAGGCCATACTCATGTGTGCGGAACCTGGCTATAAATTTCTGCTCGGCGATTCTGTGTTGTTGCGCGTCCTGAAGGCCATGTTGGAGAACGCTTAGCCGAAGATTAGAGACTGAATGTCCTTGGCTGCTGAAGTGTTTCCCGACTGGAAGGGAACATTCCTGCTTGGCGATTGTCGTGCAATGTCCGTTCATCATTGTCGCAGCGCCTGCATGGTCTCGCCAAAGTACCACGCTTCGGGACATCCTTTCCTGCAGCGTATGAGGTACACAACGTTGGCCGAGTCGCAAGAGAATGTACCACGTAGCTGCTGGGTGGTGTTCTCATGTGTCATGGTGGTACCCATGTCGATGGTCTGGCATGTCTTGCACAGATTACCATGGCAGGGTTGTATGGTGTTGTGGTCACTGTTCTGAAGGCTGGGTAGTTTGCTGCAAACAATGGTCTGTTTGAGGTTGCGCGGTTGTTTGAAGGCAAGTAGTGAGGGTGTGGGATAACGTTGGCAAGATGTTTGCCTTCATCGCTGACATGTTGAAGGCTGCAAAGAACATGTCGTAGTTTCTCCGCTCCAGGGACGATCACCTCAGCACTTCGCTTTACCGCAAGCCCACGGATAACCTCACGATGCTCCACTTCTCTAGCTTAAGACCATAAGACATAGGAGTGGAAGTAAGGCCATTCAGCCCATCGAGTCCACTCCACCATTCAATCATGGCTGATTTCAACTCCATTTACCCGCTCTCTCTCCATAGCCCTTAATTCCTTGAGAAATCAAGAATTTATCAACTTCTGTCTGAAAGACACTCAACGTCCCGGCCTCCACCGCCCTCTGTGGCAATGAATTCCACATACCCACCACTCTCTGGCTGAAGAAATTTCTCCTCATCTCTGTTCTAAAGTGACTCCCTTTTATTCTAAGGGCTGTGCCCCCGGGTCCTACTCTCCCCTGCTAATGGAAACAACTTCCCTACATCCACCCTATCTAAGCCATTCATTATCTTGTAAGTTTCTATTAGATCTCCCCTCAACCTCCTAAACGCCAATGAATATAATCCCAGGATCCTCAGACGTTCATCGTATGTTAGGCCTACCATTCCTGGGATCATCCGTGTGAATCTCCGCTGGACCCGCTCCAGTGCCAGTATGCCCTTCCTGAGGTGTGGAGCCCAAAATTGCTCACAGTATTCTAAATGGGGCCTAACTAATGCTTTATAAAGCTTCAGAAGTACATCCCTGCTTTTATATTCCAAGCCTCTTGAGATGAATGACAACATTGCATTTGCTTTCTTAATTACAGACTCAACCTGCAAGTTTACCTTAAGAGAATCCTGGACTAGGACTCCCAAGTCCCTTTGCACTTCAGCATTATGAATTTTGTCACCGTTTAGAAAATAGTCCACGCCTCTATTCTTTTTTCCAAAGTGCAAGACCTCGCACTTGCCCATGTTGAATTTCATCAGCCATTTCTTGGAGCAATCTCCTAAACTGTCTAAATCTTTCTGAAGCCTCCCCACCTCCTCCATACTACCTGCCCCTCCACCTATCTTCCTATCATCGGCAAACTTAGCCAGAATGCCCTCAGTCCTGTTATCTAGATCGTTAATACAACAGCTGTGGTCCCAACGCTGAACCCTGCGGGACGCCACTCGTCACCGGTTGCCATTCCGAAAAAGAACCTTTTCTCCCAACTCTCTGCCTTCTGCCTGACAGCCAATCGTCAATCCATGATAGTACCTTGCCTCGAATACCATGGGCCCTTACTTTACTCAGCAGTCTCCCGTGAGGCACCTTACCAAAGGCCTTTTGGAAGTCAAGATAGATAACATCCATTGGCTCTCCTTGGTCTAACCTATTTGTTATCTCTTCAAAGAACTCTAACAGGTTTGTCAGGCACGACCTCCCCTTACTAAATCCATGCTGA
This sequence comes from Scyliorhinus torazame, assembly GCF_047496885.1. Taxonomy (NCBI): domain Eukaryota; kingdom Metazoa; phylum Chordata; class Chondrichthyes; order Carcharhiniformes; family Scyliorhinidae; genus Scyliorhinus; species Scyliorhinus torazame. Next base: position 117,550,182 of record NC_092709.1, read on the forward strand.
CTTGTCCTAATCCGACCCTGCACTTCCAAGAATTTAGAAATCTCATCCTTAACAATGGATTCTAGAATCTTGCCAACAACCGAGGTTAGGCTAATTGGCCTATAATTTTCCATCTTTTTCCTTGTTCCCTTCTTGAACAGGGGGGTTACAACAGCGATTTTCCAATCCTCTGGTACTTTCCCTGACTCCAGTGACTGTTGAAACATCATCACCAACGCCTCCACTATTTCTTCAGCTATCTCCTTTAGAACTCCTAGGATGTAGCCCATCTGGGCCCGGAGATTTGTCAATTTTTAGACCTCTTAGTTTCTCTAGCACTTTCTCTTTTGTGATGGAGATTCCACCCTAAACACATTAAAGAAGCCATCCCCTATGGACAAGCCCTCCGTAAACACAGGATTTGCTCAGAAGAGAAGGTGCGTAACAGATATCTACAGACGCTGAAAGATGCCCTCGTAGGAACGGGATATAGCGCTCGACTCATCGATCGACTGTTCCAATGCGCCACAGCAAAAAAACGCACCAACATCCTCAGAAGACAAACAGTACCCTTCGTTATCCAGTACTTCCGTGGAGTGGAGAAACTACAACATCTTCTTTGTAGCCTTCAACACATCATCAATGAAGATGAACATCTTGCCAAGGCCATCCTCACCCCCCCCCCCCCCCCCACTACTTGCCTTCAAACAACTGCGCAACCTCAAACAGACCAATGTTTGCAACAATCTACCCAGCCGGCAGAACAGCGACCATGCCACCACACAACCCTGCCATGGCAATCTCTGCAAGACTTGCCAGACCATCAACATTCACTTAACCTATCCAAATCCCTCTCCAGACTTCCGGTATCGTCTGAGGTATTAAGATTCAAAACAGAGGTAAAAAAGCCAACATAAGTGTACCTGAATGCTCGTAGTATTCGGAATAAGGTAAATGAGTTGATGGCGCAAATCATCGTGAATGACTATGATTTAGTGGCCATTACTGAAACATGGTTAAAGGATGGTCACGACTGGGAGTTAAATATCCAAGGGTATCAAACTATTCGGAAGGACAGAGTGGATGGTAAAGGAGTTTGTGTAGCTCTGTTATTTAAGGATGACATCCGGGCAATAGTAAGGGATGACATTGGTGCTATGGAGGATAAGGTTGAATCAATTTAGGTGGAAATCAGGAATAGAAAGGTGAAAAAGTCACTGATAGGAGTAGTCTACAGGCCACCAAATAGTAACATTATGGCGGGGCAGGCAATAAACAAAGAAATAACTGATGCATGTAGAAATGGTACAGCAGTTATCATAGGGGATTTTAATCTACATGTCGATTGGTTTAACCAGGGCAGTCAAGGCAGCCTTGAGGAGGAGATTATAGAATGCATATGCAATAGTTTCAAAGAACAAAGAACAAAGAAATGTACAGCACAGGAACAGGCCCTTCGGCCCTCCAAGCCCGTGCCGACCATACTGCCAGACTAAACTACAATCTTCTACACTTCCTGGGTCCGTATCCTTCTATTCCCATCCTATTCATATATTTGTCAAGATGCCCCTTAAATGTCCCTATCGTCCCTGCTTCCACTACCTCCTCCGGTAGCGAGTTCCAGGTACCCACTACCCTCTGCGTAAAAAACGTGCCTCGTACATCGACTCTTAACCTTGCCCCTCTCACCTTAAACCGATGCCCCCTAGTAATTGACCCCTCTACCCTGGGGAAAAGCCTCTGACTATCCACTCTGTCTATGCCCCTCATAATTTTGTATACCTCTATCAGGTCGCCCCTCAACCTCCTTCGTTCCAGTGAGAACAAACCGAGTTTATTCAACCGCTCCTCATAGCTTATGCCCTCCATACCAGGCAACATTCTGGTAAATCTCTTCTGCACCCTCTCTAAAGCCTCCACATCCTTCTGGTAGTGTGGCGACCAGAATTGAACACTATACTCCAAGTGTGGCCTAACTAAGGTTCTATACAGCTGCAACATGACTTGCCAATTCTTATACTCAATGCCCCGGCCAATGAAGGCCAGCATGCCGTATGCCTTCTTGAGTACCTTCTCCACCTGTGTTGCCCCTTTCAATGACCTGTGGACCTGTACTCCTAGATCTCTTTGACTTTCAATACTCTTGAGGGTTCTACCATTCACTGTATATTCCCTACCTGCATTAGACCTTCCAAAATGCATTACCTCACATTTGTCCGGATTAAACTCCATCTGCCATCTCTCCGCCCAAGTCTCCAGACAATCTAAATCCTGCTGTATCCTCAGACAGTCCTCATTGCTATCCGCAATTCCACCAACCTTTGTGTCGTCTGCAAACTTACTAATCAGACCAGTTACATTTTCCTCCAAATCATTTATATATACTACAAAGAGCAAAGGTCCCAGCACTGATCCCTGTGGAACACCACTGGTCACAGCCCTCCAATTAGAAAAGCATCCCTCCATTGCTACCCTCTGCCTTCTATGGCCTAGCCAGTTCTGTATCCACCTTGCCAGTTCACCCCTGATCCCGTGTGACTTCACCTTTTGTACTAGTCTACCATGAGGGACCTTGTCAAAGGCCTTACTGAAGTCCATATAGACAACATCTACTGCCCTACCTGCATCAATCATCTTAGTGACCTCCTCGAAAAACTCTATCAAGTTAGTGAGACACGACCTCCCCTTCACAAAACCGTGCTGCCTCTCACTAATACGTCCATTTACTTCCAAATGGGAGTAGATCCTGTCTCGAAGAATTCTCTCCAGTAATTTCCCTACCACTGACGTAAGGCTCACCGGCCTGTAGTTCCCGGGATTATCCTTGCTACCCTTCTTAAACAGAGGAACAACATTGGCTATTCTCCAGTCCTCCGGGACATCCCCTGAAGACAGCGAGGATCCAAAGATTTCTGTCAAGGCCTCAGCAATTTCCTCTCCAGCCTCCTTCAGTATTCTGGGGTAGATCCCATCAGGCCCTGGGGACTTATCTACCTTAATATTTTTTAAGACACCCAACACCTCGTCTTTTTGGATCACAATGTGACCCAGGCTATCTACACCCCCTTCTCCAGACTCAACATCTACCAATTCCTTCTCTTTGGTGAATACTGATGCAAAGTATTCATTTAGTACCTCGCCCATTTCCTCTGGCTCCACACATAGATTCCCTTGCCTATCCTTCAGTGGGCCAACCCTTTCCCTGGCTACCCTCTTGCTTTTTATGTACGTGTAAAAAGCCTTGGGATTTTCCTTAACCCTATTTGCCAATGACTTTTCATGACCCCTTCTAGCCCTCCTGACTCCTTGCTTCAGTTCCTTCCTACTTTCCTTATATGCCACACAGGCTTCGTCTGTTCCCAGCCTTTTAGCCCTGACAAATGCCTCCTTTTTCTTTTTGACGAGGCCTACAATATCACTCGTCATCCAAGGTTCTCGAAAATTGCCGTATTTATCTTTCTTCCTCACAGGAACATGCCGGTCCTGTATTCCTTTCAACTGACACTTGAAAGCCTCCCACATGTCAGATGTTGATTTGCCCTCAAACATCCGCCCCCAATCTATGTTCTTCAGTTCCCGCCTAATATTGTTATAATTAGCCTTCCCCCCATTTAGCACATTCATCCTCGGACCACTCTTATCCTTGTCCACCAGTACTTTAAAACTTACTGAATTGTGGTCACTGTTACCGAAATGCTCCCCTACTGAAACATCTACCACCTGGCCGGGCTCATTCCCCAATACCAGGTCCAGTACCGCCCCTTCCCTAGTTGGACTGTTTACATATTGTTTTAAGAAGCCCTCCTGGATGCTCCTTACAAACTCCGCCCCGTCTAAGCCCCTGGCACTAAGTGAGTCCCAGTCAATATTGGGGAAGTTGAAGTCTCCCATCACCACAACCCTGTTGTTTTTACTCTTTTCCAAAATCTGTCTACCTATCTGCTCCTCTATCTCCCGCTGGCTGTTGGGAGGCCTGTAGTATACCCCCAACATTGTGACTGCACCCTTCTTATCCCTGATCTCTACCCATATAGCCTCACTGCCCTCTGAGGTGTCCTCTCGCAGTATAGCTGTGATATTCTCCCGAACAAGTAGCGCAACTCCACCTCCCCTTTTACATCCCCCTCTATCCCGCCTGAAACATCTAAATCCTGGAACGTTTAGCTGCCAATCCTGCCCTTCCCTCAACCAGGTCTCTGTAATGGCAACAACATCATAGTTCCAAGTAGTAATCCAAGCTCTAAGTTCATCTGCCTTACCCGTAATGCTCCTTGCATTAAAACATATGCACTTCAGGCCACCAGACCCGCTGTGTTCAGCAACTTCTCCCCGTCTGCTCTGCCTCAGAGCCACACTGTCCCTATTCCCTAGTTCTCCCTCAATGCTCTCACCTTCTGACCTATTGCTCCTGTGCCCACCCCCCTGCCATACTAGTTTAAACCCTCCCGTGTGACACTAGCAAACCTCGCGGCCAGGATATTTATGCCTCTCCGGTTTAGATGCAACCCGTCCTTCTTATACAGGTCACACCTGCCCCGGAAGAGCTCCCAGTGGTCCAGATAATGGAAACCCTCACTCCTACACCAGCTGTTTAGCCACGTGTTTATCTGCTCTATCTTCCTATTTCTAGCCTCACTGGCACGTGGCACAGGGAGTAATCCCGAGACTACAACCCTCGAGGTCCTGTCTTTTAACTTTCTGCCTAGCTCCCTGAACTCCTGCTGCAGGACCTCATGCCCCTTCCTGCCTATGTCGTTAGTACCAATATGTACAACGACCTCTGCCTGTTTGCCCTCCCCCTTCAGGATTCCCTCTACCCGTTCGGAGACATCCTGGACCCTGGCACCAGGGAGGCAACATACCATCCTGGAGTCTCTTTCACGTCCACAGAAGCGCCTATCTGTGCCCCTGACTATAGAGTCCCCTATTACTATTACTCTTCTGCGCTTTGACCCTCCCTTCTGAACATCAGAGCCAGCCGTGGTGCCACTGCTCTGGCTGCTGCTGTTTTCCCCTGATAGGCTATCCCCCCCGACAGTATCCAAAGGGGTATATCTGTTCGAGAGGGGGACAACCACAGGGGATTCCTGCACTGACTGCCTGCCCTTTCTGGTGGTCACCCATTTCTCTGCCTGCACCTTGGGTGTGACCACATTTACATAACTGCGATCTATGATGCTTTCCGCCACCTGCATGCTCCTAAGTGCATCCAATTGCTGCTCCAACCGAACCATGCGGTCTGTGAGGAGCTCCAGTTGGGTGCACTTTCTGCAGATGAAGCCATCCAGGACGCTGGAAGCCTCCCGGACCTGCCACATCTCACAGTCAGAGCACAGCACCCCTCGAACTGACATTGCGTCAATTAATTAAAATTTGTCTTTTTTTTTAAAATACTTTTTTTAAATTTCAAAGTTACTGTCAACTATCTGTTTCCTAGCACTAGATTTCTAATAGAAATGCGATAGCTAACTATAATACTCTCCGATCTCTGGCTTAGATATCCTTTAAATTATAATTAAGTTATTATGTTTAATTAGTTCCCAAATACTCAAATTTTTTTTAAATTTAGGTTAGAATCCCAACCAGCCACTCTGGCCACAGCTTTTCTGTGATGTCACTTTAGTTTCCCCCCGACACACACAATTTGAAAAAAGGTATAAAAGTAAAAATAACTTACTTACCTTCTTACCATCTGAGTGTCTGAGATGTTCTCAGGTTCTCTCGCTGACAGAGACTGCTCCTCCACCTCCGATCCTTGACCTGCACAATGCTAATAATATAATAAGGCACTTGCCTTACACCAATGGGTCTTATTATTAGGTTAGAGGAGGAGGGCGGGTGGGAGACACTACACGTGTAGTGTCTCGGGTTTCCTCTCCACCAGAATTTATTAGTTGGGGGGGGGGGGGACTTCCCAGAGGTCCGCGGGTCGAACGTCCGGTTCCCGCCTTATATAAAAACAAATAAAACAGAAAAGAAGAACAGACACGGGACCAGGCAAGGCTTTTAAATACACTACTCACCTCCAAGAAGGCCCCTGCGCACCGCTGCCGCCGAAATCCGAAGGGCTGCTCCTGTAAAGGTAAGGCTTTTTAAAGTAAGTACTCACCTCCCAGAAGGCCCCTGCGCACCGCTGCCGCCGAAATCCAAAGGGCTGCTCCTGTAAAGGTAAGGCTTTTTAAAGTAAGTACTCACCTCCCAGAAGGCCCCTGCGCACCGCTGCCGCCGAAATCCGAAGGGCTGCTCCTGTAAAGGTAAGGCTTTTTAAAGTAAGTACTCACCTCCCAGAAGGCCCCTGCGCACCGCTGCCGCCGAAATCCGAAGGGCTGCTCCTGTAAAGGTAAGGCTTTTTAAAGTAAGTACTCACCTCCCAGAAGGCCCCTGCGCACCGCTGCCGCCGAAATCCGAAGGGCTGCTCCTGTAAAGGTAAGGCTTTTTAAAGTAAGTACTCACCTCCCAGAAGGCCCCTGCGCACCGCTGCCGCTGAAATCCAAAGGGCTGCTCCTGTAAAGGTAAGGCTTTTAAATACACTACTCACCTCCAAGAAGGCCCCTGCGCACCGCTGCCGCCAAAATCCAAAGGGCTGCTCCTGTAAAGGTAAGGCTTTTAAATACACTACTCACCTCCAAGAAGGCCCCTGCGCACCGCTGCCGCCGAAATCCGAAGGCAGTATAGAATAGTATGTAATGGAACCTACGAGGGAACAAATGGTCCTAGATCTGGTCCTGTGTAATGAGACAGGATTGATTAATGATCTCATAGTTAGGGATCCTCTCGGAAGGAGCGATCACAATATGGTGGAATTTAAAATACAGATGGAGGGTGAGAAGGTAAAATCAAACACTAGTGTTTTGTGCTTAAACAAAGGAGATTACAATGGGATGAGAGAAGAACTAGCTAAGGTAGATTGGGAGCAAAGACGTTAAGGTGAAACAGTTGAGGAACAGTGGAGAACCTTCCAAGTGATTTTTCACAGTGCTCAGCATAGGTTTATACCAACAAAAAGGAAGGACGGTAGAAAGAGGGAAAATCGACCATGGATATCTAAGGAAATAAGGGAGAGTATCAAGAAACAAAGAAATGTACAGCACAGGAACAGGCCCTTCGGCCCTCCAAGCCCGTGCCGACCATGCTGCCCGACTAAACTACAATCTTCTACAATTCCTGGGTCCGTATCCCTCTATTCCCATCCTATTCATGTATTTGTCAAGATGCCCCTTAAATGTCACTATCGTCCCTGCTTCCACCACCTCCTCCGGTAGCGAGTTCCAGGCACCCACTACCCTCTGCGTAAAAAACGTGCCTCGTACATCTACTCTAAACCTTGCCCCTCTCACCTTAAACCTATGCCCCCGAGTAATTGACCCCTCCACCCTGGGGAAAAGCCTCTGACAATCCACTCTGTCTATGCCCCTCATAATTTTGTAGACCTCTATCAGGTCGCCCCTCAACCTCCTTCGTTCCAGTGAGAACAAACCGAGTTTATTCAAACGCTCCTCATAGCTAATGCCCTCCATACCAGGCAACATTCTGGTAAATCTCTTCTGCACCCTCTCTAAAGCCTCCACATCCTTCTGGTAGTGTGGCGACCAGGATTGAACACTATACTCCAAGTGTGGCCTAACCAAGGTTCTATACAGCTGCAACATGACTTGCCAATTCTTATACTCAATGCCCCGGCCAATGAAGGCAAGCATGTCGTATGCCTTCTTGACTACCTTCTCCACCTGTGTTGCCCCTTTCAATGACCTGTGGACCTGTACTCCTAGATCTCTTTGACTTTCAATACTCTTGAGGGTTCTACCATTCACTGTATATTCCCTACCTGCATTAGACCTTCCAAAATGCATTACCTCACATTTGTCCGGATTAAACTCCATCTGCCATCTCTCCGCCCAAGTCTCCAAACAATCTAAATCCTGCTGTATCCTCTGACAGTCCTCATCGCTATCCGCAATTCCACCAACCTTTGTGTCGTCTGCAAACTTACTAATCAGACCAGTTACATTTTCCTCCAAATAATTTATATATACTACGAACAGCAAAGGTCCCAGCACTGATCCCTGTGGAACACCACTGGTCACAGCCCTCCAATTAGAAAAGCATCCTTCCATTGCTACTCTCTGCCTTCTATGACCTAGCCAGTTCTGTATCCACCTTGCCAGCTCACCCCTGATCCCGTGTGACTTCACCTTTTGTACTAGTCTACCATGAGGGACCTTGTCAAAGGCCTTACTGAAGTCCATATAGACAACATCCACTGCCCTACCTGCATCAATCATCTTAGTGACCTCCTCGAAAAACTCTATCAAGTTAGTGAGACACGACCTCCCCTTCACAAAACCATGCTGCCTCTCACTAATACGTCCATTTACTTCCAAATGGGAGTAGATCCTGTCTCGAAGAATTCTCTCCAGTAATTTCCCTACCACTGACGTAAGGCTCACCGGCCTGTAGTTCCCGGGATTATCCTTGCTACCCTTCTTAAACAGAGGAACAACATTGGCTATTCTCCAGTCCTCCGGGACATCCCCTGAAGACAGCGAGGATCCAAAGATTTCTGTCAAGGCCTCAGCAATTTCCTCTCCAGCCTCCTTCAGTATTCTGGGGTAGATCCCATCAGGCCCTGGGGACTTATCTACCTTAATATTTTTTAAGACACCCAACACCTCGTCTTTTTGGATCACAATGTGACCCAGGCTATCTACACCCCCTTCTCCAGACTCAACATCTACCAATTCCTTCTCTTTGGTGAATACTGATGCAAAGTATTCATTTAGTACCTCGCCCATTTCCTCTGGCTCCACACATAGATTCCCTTGCCTATCCTTCAGTGGGCCAACCCTTTCCCTGGCTACCCTCTTGCTTTTTATGTACGTGTAAAAAGCCTTGGGATTTTCCTTAACCCTATTTGCCAATGACTTTTCATGACCCCTTCTAGCCCTCCTGACTCCTTGCTTCAGTTCCTTCCTACTTTCCTTATATGCCACACAGGCTTCGTCTGTTCCCAGCCTTTTAGCCCTGACAAATGCCTCCTTTTTCTTTTTGACGAGGCCTACAATATCACTCGTCATCCAAGGTTCTCGAAAATTGCCGTATTTATCTTTCTTCCTCACAGGAACATGCCGGTCCTGTATTCCTTTCAACTGACACTTGAAAGCCTCCCACATGTCAGATGTTGATTTGCCCTCAAACATCCGCCCCCAATCTATGTTCTTCAGTTCCCGCCTAATATTGTTATAATTAGCCTTCCCCCCATTTAGCACATTCATCCTCGGACCACTCTTATCCTTGTCCACCAGTACTTTAAAACTTACTGAATTGTGGTCACTGTTACCGAAATGCTCCCCTACTGAAACATCTACCACCTGGCCGGGCTCATTCCCCAATACCAGGTCCAGTACCGCCCCTTCCCTAGTTGGACTGTTTACATATTGTTTTAAGAAGCCCTCCTGGATGCTCCTTACAAACTCCGCCCCGTCTAAGCCCCTGGCACTAAGTGAGTCCCAGTCAATATTGGGGAAGTTGAAGTCTCCCATCACCACAACCCTGTTGTTTTTACTCTTTTCCAAAATCTGTCTACCTATCTGCTCCTCTATCTCCCGCTGGCTGTTGGGAGGCCTGTAGTATACCCCCAACATTGTGACTGCACCCTTCTTATCCCTGATCTCTACCCATATAGCCTCACTGCCCTCTGAGGTGTCCTCTCGCAGTATAGCTGTGATATTCTCCCGAACAAGTAGCGCAACTCCACCTCCCCTTTTACATCCCCCTCTATCCCGCCTGAAACATCTAAATCCTGGAACGTTTAGCTGCCAATCCTGCCCTTCCCTCAACCAGGTCTCTGTAATGGCAACAACATCATAGTTCCAAGTAGTAATCCAAGCTCTAAGTTCATCTGCCTTACCCGTAATGCTCCTTGCATTAAAACATATGCACTTCAGGCCACCAGACCCGCTGTGTTCAGCAACTTCTCCCCGTCTGCTCTGCCTCAGAGCCACACTGTCCCTATTCCCTAGTTCTCCCTCAATGCTCTCACCTTCTGACCTATTGCTCCTGTGCCCACCCCCCTGCCATACTAGTTTAAACCCTCCCGTGTGACACTAGCAAACCTCGCGGCCAGGATATTTATGCCTCTCCGGTTTAGATGCAACCCGTCCTTCTTATACAGGTCACACCTGCCCCGGAAGAGCTCCCAGTGGTCCAGATAATGGAAACCCTCACTCCTACACCAGCTGTTTAGCCACGTGTTTATCTGCTCTATCTTCCTATTTCTAGCCTCACTGGCACGTGGCACAGGGAGTAATCCCGAGACTACAACCCTCGAGGTCCTGTCTTTTAACTTTCTGCCTAGCTCCCTGAACTCCTGCTGCAGGACCTCATGCCCCTTCCTGCCTATGTCGTTAGTACCAATATGTACAACGACCTCTGCCTGTTTGCCCTCCCCCTTCAGGATTCCCTCTACCCGTTCGGAGACATCCTGGACCCTGGCACCAGGGAGGCAACATACCATCCTGGAGTCTCTTTCACGTCCACAGAAGCGCCTATCTGTGCCCCTGACTATAGAGTCCCCTATTACTATTACTCTTCTGCGCTTTGACCCTCCCTTCTGAACATCAGAGCCAGCCGTGGTGCCACTGCTCTGGCTGCTGCTGTTTTCCCCTGATAGGCTATCCCCCCCGACAGTATCCAAAGGGGTATATCTGTTCGAGAGGGGGACAACCACAGGGGATTCCTGCACTGACTGCCTGCCCTTTCTGGTGGTCACCCATTTCTCTGCCTGCACCTTGGGTGTGACCACATTTACATAACTGCGATCTATGATGCTTTCCGCCACCTGCATGCTCCTAAGTGCATCCAATTGCTGCTCCAACCGAACCATGCGGTCTGTGAGGAGCTCCAGTTGGGTGCACTTTCTGCAGATGAAGCCATCCGGGACGCTGGAAGCCTCCCGGACCTGCCACATCTCACAGTCAGAGCACAGCACCCCTCGAACTGACATTGCGTCAATTAATTAAAATTTGTCTTTTTTTTTTTTTAAATACTTTTTTTAAATTTCAAAGTTACTGTCAACTATCTGTTTCCTAGCACTAGATTTCTAATAGAAATGCGATAGCTAACTATAATACTCTCCGATCTCTGGCTTAGATATCCTTTAAATTATAATTAAGTTATTATGTTTAATTAGTTCCCAAATACTCAAATTTTTTTTAAATTTAGGTTAGAATCCCAACCAGCCACTCTGGCCACAGCTTTTCTGTGATGTCACTTTAGTTTCCCCCCGACACACACAATTTGAAAAAAGGTATAAAAGTAAAAATAACTTACTTACCTTCTTACCTTCTGAGTGTCTGAGATGTTCTCAGGTTCTCTCGCTGACAGAGACTGCTCCTCCACCTCCGATCCTTGACCTGCACAATGCTAATAATATAATAAGGCACTTGCCTTACACCAATGGGTCTTATTATTAGGTTAGAGGAGGAGGGCGGGTGGGAGACACTACACGTGTAGTGTCTCGGGTTTCCTCTCCACCAGAATTTATTAGTTGGGGGGGGGGGGGGGACTTCCCAGAGGTCCGCGGGTCGAACGTCCGGTTCCCGCCTTATATAAAAACAAATAAAACAGAAAAGAAGAACAGACACGGGACCAGGCAAGGCTTTTAAATACACTACTCACCTCCAAGAAGGCCCCTGCGCACCGCTGCCGCCGAAATCCGAAGGGCTGCTCCTGTAAAGGTAAGGCTTTTTAAAGTAAGTACTCACCTCCAAGAAGGCCCCTGCGCACCGCTGCAGCCGAAATCCGAAGGGCTGCTCCTGTAAAGGTAAGGCTTTTTAAAGTAAGTACTCACCTCCCAGAAGGCCCCTGCGCACCGCTGCCGCCGAAATCCAAAGGGCTGCTCCTGTAAAGGTAAGGCTTTTAAATACACTACTCACCTCCAAGAAGGCCCCTGCGCACCGCTGCCGCCGAAATCCGAAGGGCTGCTCCTGTAAAGGTAAGGCTTTTTAAAGTAAGTACTCACCTCCCAGAAGGCCCCTGCGCACCGCTGCCGCCGAAATCCGAAGGGCTGCTCCTGTAAAGGTAAGGCTTTTTAAAGTAAGTACTCACCTCCCAGAAGGCCCCTGCGCACCGCTGCCGCCGAAATCCGAAGGGCTGCTCCTGTAAAGGTAAGGCTTTTTAAAGTAAGTACTCACCTCCCAGAAGGCCCCTGCGCACCGCTGCCGCCGAAATCCAAAGGGCTGCTCCTGTAAAGGTAAGGCTTTTAAATACACTACTCACCTCCAAGAAGGCCCCTGCGCACCGCTGCCGCCGAAATCCAAAGGGCTGCTCCTGTAAAGGTAAGGCTTTTAAATACACTACTCACCTCCAAGAAGGCCCCTGCGCACCGCTGCCGCCGAAATCCGAAGGCAGAATAGAATAGTATGTAATGGAACCTACGAGGGAACAAATGGTCCTAGATCTGGTCCTGTGTAATGAGACAGGATTGATTAATGATCTCATAGTTAGGGATCCTCTCGGAAGGAGCGATCACAATATGGTGGAATTTAAAATACAGATGGAGGGTGAGAAGGTAAAATCAAACACTAGTGTTTTGTGCTTAAACAAAGGAGATTACAATGGGATGAGAGAAGAACTAGCTAAGGTAGATTGGGAGCAAAGACGTTAAGGTGAAACAGTTGAGGAACAGTGGAGAACCTTCCAAGTGATTTTTCACAGTGCTCAGCATAGGTTTATACCAACAAAAAGGAAGGACGGTAGAAAGAGGGAAAATCGACCATGGATATCTAAGGAAATAAGGGAGAGTATCAAGAAACAAAGAAATGTACAGCACAGGAACAGGCCCTTCGGCCCTCCAAGCCCGTGCCGACCATGCTGCCCGACTAAACTACAATCTTCTACAATTCCTGGGTCCGTATCCCTCTATTCCCATCCTATTCATGTATTTGTCAAGATGCCCCTTAAATGTCACTATCGTCCCTGCTTCCACCACCTCCTCCGGTAGCGAGTTCCAGGCACCCACTACCCTCTGCGTAAAAAACGTGCCTCGTACATCTACTCTAAACCTTGCCCCTCTCACCTTAAACCTATGCCCCCGAGTAATTGACCCCTCCACCCTGGGGAAAAGCCTCTGACTATCCACTCTGTCTATGCCCCTCATAATTTTGTAGACCTCTATCAGGTCGCCCCTCAACCTCCTTCGTTCCAGTGAGAACAAACCGAGTTTATTCAACCGCTCCTCATAGCTAATGCCCTCCATACCAGGCAACATTCTGGTAAATCTCTTCTGCACCCTCTCTAAAGCCTCCACATCCTTCTGGTAGTGTGGCGACCAGGATTGAACACTATACTCCAAGTGTGGCCTAACCAAGGTTCTATACAGCTGCAACATGACTTGCCAATTCTTATACTCAATGCCCCGGCCAATGAAGGCAAGCATGTCGTATGCCTTCTTGACTACCTTCTCCACCTGTGTTGCCCCTTTCAATGACCTGTGGACCTGTACTCCTAGATCTCTTTGACTTTCAATACTCTTGAGGGTTCTACCATTCACTGTATATTCCCTACCTGCATTAGACCTTCCAAAATGCATTACCTCACATTTGTCCGGATTAAACTCCATCTGCCATCTCTCCGCCCAAGTCTCCAAACAATCTAAATCCTGCTGTATCCTCTGACAGTCCTCATCGCTATCCGCAATTCCACCAACCTTTGTGTCGTCTGCAAACTTACTAATCAGACCAGTTACATTTTCCTCCAAATAATTTATATATACTACGAACAGCAAAGGTCCCAGCACTGATCCCTGTGGAACACCACTGGTCACAGCCCTCCAATTAGAAAAGCATCCTTCCATTGCTACTCTCTGCCTTCTATGACCTAGCCAGTTCTGTATCCACCTTGCCAGCTCACCCCTGATCCCGTGTGACTTCACCTTTTGTACTAGTCTACCATGAGGGACCTTGTCAAAGGCCTTACTGAAGTCCATATAGACAACATCCACTGCCCTACCTGCATCAATCATCTTAGTGACCGCCTCGAAAAACTCTATCAAGTTAGTGAGACACGACCTCCCCTTCACAAAACCATGCTGCCTCTCACTAATACGTCCATTTGCTTCCAAATGGGAGTAGATCCTGTCTCGAAGAATTCTCTCCAGTAATTTCCCTACCACTGAAGTAAGGCTCACCAGCCTGTAGTTCCCTGGATTATCCTTGCTAACCTTCTTAAACAGAGGAACAACATTGGCTATTCTCCAGTCCTCCGGGACATTCCCTGAAGACAGTGAGGATCCAAAGATTTCTGGCAAGGCCTCAGCAATTGCCTCTCCAGCCTCCTTCAGTATTCTGGGGTAGATCCCATCAGGCCCTGGGGACTTATCTACCTTAATATTTTTAAAGACACCCAACACCTCGTCTTTTTGGATCTCAATGTGACCCAGGCTATCTACACACCCTTCTCCAGACTCAACATCTACCAATTTCTTCTCTTTGGTGAGTACTGATGCAAAGTATTCATTTAATACCGCGCCCATTTCCTCTGGCTCCACACATAGATTCCCTTGCCTATCCTTCAGTGGGCCAACCCTTTCCCTGGCTACCCTCTTGCTTTTTATGTACGTGTAAAAAGCCTTGGGATTTTCCTTAACCCTATTTGCCAATGACTTTTCGTGACCCCTTCTAGCCCTCCTGACTCCTTGCTTAAGTTCCTTCCTACTTTCCTTATATTCCACGCAGGCTTCGTCTGTTCCCAGCCTTTTAGCCCTGACAAATGCCTCCTTTTTATTTTTGACGAGGCCTACAATATCTCTCGTTATCCAAGGTTCCCGAAAATTGCCGTATTTATCCTTCTTCCTCACAGGAACATGCCGGTCCTGAATTCCTTTCAACTGACACTGACACCCAATCTATGTTCTTCAGTTCCCGCCTAATATTGTTATAATTAGCTTCCCCCAATTTAGCACATTCATCCTAGGACCACTCTTATCCTTGTCCACCAGTACTTTAAAACTTATTGAATTGTGGTCACTGTTACCAAAATGCTCCCCTACTGAAACATCTACCACCTGGCCGGGCTCATTCCCCAATACCAGGTCCAGTACCGCCCCTTCCCTAGTTGGACTGTCTACATATTGTTTTAAGAAGCCCTCCTGGATGCTCCTGACAAACTCCGCCCCGTCTAAGTCCCTGGCACTAAGTGAGTCCCAGTCAATATTGGGGAAGTTCAAGTCTCCCATCATCACAACCCTGTTGTTTTTACTCTTTTCCAAAATCTGTCTACCTATCTGCTCCTCTATCTCCCGCTGGCTGTTGGGAGGCCTGTAGTAAACCCCCAACATTGTGACTGCACCCTTCTTATTCCTGATCTCTACCCATATAGCCTCACTGCCCTCTGAGGTGTCCTCCCGCAGTACAGCTATGATATTCTCCCTAACCAGTAGCGCAACTCCGCCACCCCTTTTACATCCCCCTCTATCCCGCCTGAAACATCTAAATTCTGGAACCTTTAGCTGCCAATCCTGCCCTTCCCTCAACCAGGTCTCTGTAATGGCAACAAAATCAGAGTTCCAAGTACTAATCCAAGCTCTAATTTCATCTGCCTTACCCGTAATACTTCTTGCATTAAAACATATGCACTTCAGGCCACCAGACCCGCTGTGTTCAGCAACTTCTCCCTGTCTGTTCTGCCTCAGAGCCCCACTGTCCCTATTCCCTAGTTCTCCCTCAATGCTCTCACCTTCTGACCTATTGCTCCTGTGCCCACCCCCCTGCCATACTAGTTTAAACCCTCCCGTGTGACACTAGCAAACCTCGCGGCCAGGATATTTATGCCTCTCCGGTTTAGATGCAACCCGTCCTTCTTATACAGGTCACACCTGCCCCCGAAGAGCTCCCAGTGATCCAGATAACGGAAACCCTCACTCCTACACCAGCTGTTTAGCCACGTGTTTAGCTGCTCTATCTTCCTATTTCTAGCCTCACTGGTACGTGGCACAAGGAGTAATCCCGAGATGACAACCCTCGAGGTCCTGTCTTTTAACTTTCTGCCTAGCTCCCTGAACTCCTGCTGCAGGACCTCATGCCCCTTCCTGCCTATGTCGTTAGTACCAATATGTACAACAACCTCTGCCTGTTTGCCCTCCCCCTTCAGGATGCCCTCTACCCGTTCGGAGACATCCTGGACCCTGGCACCAGGGAGGCAACATACCATCCTGGAGTCTCTTTCACGTCCACAGAAGCGCCTATCTGTGCCCCTGACTATAGAGTCCCCTATTACTATTACTCTTCTGCGCTTTGACCCTCCCTTCTGAACATCAGGGTTTCCTCTCCACCAGAATTTATTGGTTGGGGGGGGGGGCGGGGGGGGGGGGGGGGGGGGGGCGTCCCAGAGGTCCGTGGGTCAAAAAAAATAAAACAGAAAAGATAAGTGTTTTTTTAAAAGGATAAACTTACCTCCCAGAAATCACTTGCGCACCGCTCCCGCTGAAATCGACCGGCCTGTTCCTGTGAAGGTAAGTGTTTTCTTAAAAGGATAAACTTACCTCCCAGAAATCACTTGCGCACCGCTCCCGCTGAAATCGACTGGCCTGCTCCTGTGAAGGTAAGTGTATTTAAAGGATAAACTCACCTCCCAGAAATCACTTGCGCACCGCTCCCGCTGAAATCGACTGGCCTGTTCCTGTGAAGTTAACTGTTTTCATAAAAGGATAAACTTACCTCCCAGAAATCACTTGCGCACTGCTCCCGCTGAAATCGACTGGCCTGCTCCTGTGAAGGTAAGTGTATTTAAAGGATAAACTCACCTCCCAGAAATCACTTGCGCACTGCTCCCGCTGAAATCGACTGGCCTGTTCCTGTGAAGGTAAGTGTTTTCTTAAAAGGATAAACTTACCTCCCAGAAATCACTTGCGCACCGCTCCCGCTGAAATCGACTGGCCTGCTCCTGTGAAGGTAAGTGTCTTCTTAAAAGGATAAACTTACCTCCCAGAAATCACTTGCGCACCGCTCCCGCTGAAATCAAATTGATGGAAAAAGCATACAAAGTGGCAAATATTAGTGGGACACTAGAGGACTTGGAAATCTTCAGGGCGCAACAGAAAGCTACTAAAAAAGCTATAAAGAAGAGTAAAATAGATTATGAGAGTAAACTTGCTCAGTATATAAAAATAGATAGTAAAAGTTTCTACAAATTTATAAAACAAAAAAGAATGGCTAAGGTAAATATTGATCCTTTAGAGGATGAGAAGGGAGATTTAATAATGGGATATGAGGAAATGGCTGAGGAACTGAACAGATTTTTTGGGTCGGTCTTCACAGTGGAAGATACAAATAACATGCCAGTGACTGATAGAAATGAGGCTATGACAGGTGAGGACCTTGAGATGATTGTTATCACTCAGGAGGTAGACTAATGGGGCAAGCTAATGGGGCTAATGGTAGACAAGTCTCCTGGCCCTGATGGAATGCATCCCAGAGTGCTAAAATAGATGGCTAGGGAAATTGCAAATGCACTAATGATCATTTACCAAAATTCACTAGACTCTGGGATGGTTCCGGTGGATTGGAAATTAGTAAACATGACACCACTGTTTAAAAAAGGAGGTAGGCAGAAAGTGGGTAATTATAGGCCAGTGGGCTTAACTTCGGTAGTAGGAAAGATGCTGGAATCTATCATCAAGGAAGAAATAGCGAGGCATCTGGATGGAAATTGTCCCATTGGCCAGATGCAGCATGGGTTCATAAAGGGCAGGTCATGCCTAACTAATTTAGTGGAATTTTTTGAGGACATTACCAGTGCGGTAGATAACCGGGAGCCAATGGATGTGGTATATCTGGATTTCCAGAAAGCCTTTGACAAGGTGCCACACAAAAGGTTGCTGCATAAGATAAAGATGCATGGCATTAAGGGTAAAGTAGTAGCATGGATAGAGGATTGGTTAATTAATAGAAAGCAAAGAGTGGGGATTAATGGGTGTTTCTCTGGTTGGCAATCAGTAGCTAGTGGTGTCCCTCAGGGATCAGTGTTGGGCCCACAATTGTTCACAATTTACATAGATGATTTGGAGTTGGGGACCAAGGGCAATGTGTCCAAGTTTGCAGACGACACTAAGATGAGCGGTAAAGCAAAAAGTGCAGAGGATACTGGAAGTCTGCAGAGGGATTTGGATAGGGTAAGTGAATGGGCTAGACTCTGGCAGATGGAATACAATGTTGACAAATGTGAGGTTATCCATTTTGGTAGGAATAATAGCAAAAGGGATCATTATTTAAATGATAAAATATTAAAACATGCCACTGTGCAGAGAGACCTGGGTGTGCTAGTGCATGAGTCGCAAAAAGTTGGTTTACAGGTGGAACAGATGATTAAGAAGACAAATGGAATTTTGTCCTTCATTGTTAGAGAGATGGAGTTTAAGACTAGGGAGGTTGTCCTGCAATTGCATAAGGTGTTAGTGAGGCCACACCTGGAGTATTGTGAGGCCACACCTGCAGTTTTGGTCTCCTTACCTGAGAAAAGACGTACTGGCACTGGAGTGTGTGCCGAGGAGATTCACTAGGTTAATCCCAGAGCGCAAGGGGTTGGATTACGAGGCGAGGTTAAGTCGACTGGGACTGTACTCGTTGAAATTTGGAAGGATGCGGGGGGGATCTGATAGAAACATATAAAATTATGAAGGGAATAGATACGATAGATGCGGGCAGGTTGTTTCCACTGGTGGGTGAAAGCAGAACTAGGGGGCATAGCCTCAAAATAATGGGAAGTAGATTTAGGACTGAGTTTAGGAGGAACTTCTTCACCCAAAGGGTTGTGAATCTATGAAATCCCTTGCCCAGTGAAGCAGTTGAGGCTCCTTCATTAAATGTTTTTAAGATAAAGATAGGCAGTTTTTTGAAGAACGTGTTCTGGCTGGAAAGTGGAGCTGAGTCCAAAAAAGATCAGCCATGATCTCATTGAATGGCAGAGCAGGCTCGAGAGGCCAGATGGCCTACTCCTGCTCCTAGTTCTTATGTGAAATATCCTTCTTTTGTTCATAATTTTGTGCACCTCAATAAGGTCACCTCTTAATCTTTTCTGCTGCAAAGAGAACAAGCCCAATTTCTCTAATCTTTCCTTGTATCTAAAATTCCCCATTCCTGGTATCATTCTCGTAAATCTCCTCCGCACTATCTCTAGGGCTTTAACATCCTTCCTTAAATAAGTTGCCCAGCACTGTCTGTGTCACCTCGTCAAGGAACTCAATTAAGTTTGTCAGACATGACCTGCCCTTGATAAAGCCATGTTGACTGTCCAGTAGTAACTCATTTTTCTCTCAGTGTTTTCTCTAAGTGGCCTCCATCAGTTTTCCCACTATTGATGTCAAGCTGACAGGTCTGTAGTTTCCTGGGTTATTCTTTGCCCCTTTCTACAGCCTTTCTTTGCCCCTTTCTACAGTGGACTACAGCCAGACCATCAACAGATACACGCAGCTCGATGCGTACCCCCTCCCACGCATATCTTACATGGTTAACCAGATTGCACAGTACCGGGTCTTCTCAACGGTGCACCTGAAATCCGCTTACCACCACCTCCCCATCCGTAAATCGGACCGGCCATACACCGCCTTCGAGGCAGACGGCCATCTATATCACTTCCTTAGGGTCCCCTTCGGCGTCACCAATGGGGTTTTGGTCTTCCAAAGATAGATGGACCGAATGTTCGACCGGTACGGCTTGCGGGCCACGTTTCCGTACCTAGACAATGTGACCATCTGCGGCCATGATCAGCAAGACCATGACGCCAACCTCGCTAAATTTCTCCGCACCACCGCTCTCCTCAACCTCACGTATAACAAGGAGAAATGTGTGTTCTGCACAAACTGCTTAGCCATCCTCGGCTACGTGGTCCAGAACAGAGTTCTGGGGCCCGATCCCGACCGCATGCGTCCCCTCATTGAGCTCCCCCTCCCCCTTCCCCACTGCCCCAAGGCCCTCAAACGCTGCCTGGGATTCTTCTCATATTACGCGCAGTGGGTCCGAAACTATGCAGACAAGGCCCGCCCACGCATACTGTCCACTCATTTCCCTCTGACGGCCGAGGCCCAACAGGCTTTCGCCCGGATCAGAGCTGGTATTGCCAAAGCTGGAATGCACGCTGTAGACTAAACACTTCCTTTCAAGTAGAAAGCGACGCATCGGACGTCGCCCTTGCCGCCACCCTCAACCAGGCAGGTAGGCCCGTGGCATTCTTTTTCCGCACTCTCCCTACCTCTGAAATTCGGCACTCATCCGTTGAAAAGGAGGCCCAGGCTATCGTTGAGGCTATGCAACATTGGAGGCATTACCTGGCCAGCAGGAGATTCACTCTCCTCACTGACCAACGGTCGGTAGCCTTCATGTTCAACAACACACAGTGGGGCAAGATCAAAAATGATAAAATCTTGCGGTGGAGAATCGAGCTCTCCACCTTTAATTACGAGGTTAAGTATCGCCCTGGCATACTCAACGAGCCCCCAGACACCCTATCCAGAGGTACTAGTGCCAGCGCACAAGTAGACCGACACCGGACCCTGCACGACAGCCTTTGTCACCCAGGGGTCACTCGGTTGTACCATTTCATTAAGGCACAAAATTTGCCCTACTCCATCGAGGAAGTAAGGACAATCACCAGGGACTGCCAGGTCTGTGCGGAGTGCAAACCGCACTGCTACTGGCCGGACCGCGCGCATCTGGTGAAGGCCTCCCTCATCTTTGAACGCCTCAGTGTGAATTTCAAAGGCCCCCTCCCCTCCTCCGACCGGCACACATATTTCCTCAGTGTGATCGATGAATACTCACGGTTTCCCTTCGCCATCCCATGCCCCGACATGACGTCTGCCCCCGTCATTAAAGTCCTTAATTCTATCTTCACTCTGTTCGGCTTCCCTGCCTACATCCAAAGTGACAGGGGATCCTCATTCATGAGTGATGAGCTGCGTCAGTTCCTGCTCAGCAGGGGTATCGCCTCCAGCAGAACGACGAGCTACAACCCCCGGGGAAACAGACAGATAGAAAGGGAGAATGGGACGGTATGGAGGGCGGTCCAGGAATCCCCTGGCCTCCCGCTGGCAAGAGGTCCTCCCTGATGCACTACATTCCATTCACTCATTACTCTGCACTGCTACTAACAGTACATCGCATGAACGTCTTTTGCCTTCCCCAGAAAGTCCACATCCGGGGTATCGCTCCCAACTTGGCTTACAGCTCCGGGAACTGTGCTTCTCTGTAAACATGTGCAGCTCCACAAGGCGGATCCGTTGGTGGAAAAGGTGCACCTGCTCCACGCAAACCCACAGTACGCCTATGTGGCGTTCCCCGACGGCCGCCAGGATACCGTCTCCCGCAGGGACCTGGCACCAGCAGGTTCCACCCCCACACCACCCCCGTCGCCCCCGGCGCCACCCTCCCCTCCCCCGCCGCCCCCATCACGCCCCCCCAGGACCGTCTGTCCTCCCCCTTCCCACCCCCTTTGATGAAGAGGATTTTGACACGCTCCCGGAGTACAACTTCGACCATGACAGCGCCAACATCGCCGTCACCACTTCGTCGATCTCAAAGAACCATCAAAGCACCGGACCGGTTGAACCTCTGACCGGCCCGCCGGATGACCAGTGACATTTTTTTTTACTGCTCTGTAAATATTAAAAATTGCTAATTGTATATAGTTATCCACCACCCCCACCGGACTCAATTTTAACAGGGGGCGAATGTTGTAAACCACTGTGTTTTGATATTAGGGATTGTATGGTAGAACCTGCACGACAGGTTCACCTGGGCCCCTGCATGCTAGCTCCGCCAAGGAGGCGGGTTATAAATATGCGTGGCCTCCAGCTCGCAGCCATTTCGCCAGCTGCTGTGGAGGGCCACACATCCAATACTAATAAAGCCTCAGTTTGGATTCAACTTCGTCTCCAGTCAAATTGATCGTGCCTCAAGGGCAGAATCACACATGAGGTAGTCCGTCCCCCTCACATTCCTCCGCCCCCCCCCCCGCCCCGCCAACAGCTCCCAAATATAACGACACTGATCAGAAGATGACTTTGCTGACTCGGGCATGTTTGCAGGATGGTTCCAAACCCAATGATTTTCTGTAGCACAGAAGAGGACCATTTGTTTCATTATGCAGGTGCTGGCCTTTTCAAACTGCTATCAAATGATGCTACTCTTTCCCATAATGCTTTGTATTTTATGTTTCAAGCCTATATACAATTCACTTTTGTAAATCACTAATGAATCTGCTTCTCCACCCTCTCAAGCAGCTCATTTCAGATCACAATGAGAGGTAGTTGCAGTCAGAAGGCTAGTAGGTGCCTAAAATTCTACTTCAAGGCTGCTTGCAAGCTGTGACCTGAAGGCCCTAAACATTCGATTTTCTCAGCTGGAACACACAAGTGAGAGGAAAATGGTTGCATCATCTGTGGATGTGCGCACCACCATGACCATCAATGGCTACAGTGCCTTGGTAACTGACATCAACACCAAAAACAACAACCCACAATAATACCCGATAACCACTTTACATCTGGCACTTATGGCAGAACCTGCTTCTCACCGATGGGTCACTTCAGTCATCAGGAATCTTTTATTATATTTCTGTATCATCTTTTATTACACTTCTTTATGTGTTTTGATATATTACCGAGTGTAATATGTGTTACTCAAACCTTGGTTACTGATGAGGTCTTCTGAATCTCGATGAAGAAAACTCGAACACGTCCAGTAGTAACAAAAGGTTTATTGAGTAACTATAACAATAATTGTGTGAGTTCTTTACTTTAACATTGATACTAGTGATAAGGTTAACAAGAACAAGGGGCAGCACGGTAGCCTTGTGGATAGCACAATTGCTTCACAGCTCCAGGGTCCCAGGTTCGATTCTGGCTTGGGTCACTGTCTGTGCGGAGTCTGCACATCCTCCCCGTGTGTGCGTGGGTTTCCTCCGGGTGCTCCAGTTTCCTCCCACAGTCCAAAGATGTGCGGGTTAGGTGGATTGGCCATGATAAATTGCCCTTAGTGTCCAAAATTGCCCTTAGTGTTGGGTGGGGTTGCTGGGTTGTGGGGATGGGGTGGAGGTGTTGACCTTGGGTAGGGTGCTCTTTCCAAGAGCCGGTGCAGACTCGATGGGCTGAATGGCCTCCTTCTGCACTGCAAAATCTATGATAATCTAACCACAGGAACTATGCGTAACTACACTAACCATCTGAGCTAATCTGATACTCCTGTCCTGGTCACAGTACATCCAAAAGAGAGGGAGAGAGGCACAATGCAGTTGCTTTTATACCCCTGTTGGTCCGGCCCTCTAGTGATCATGTGGTGCTACTGATTACACATTAACCCCTTATGTACATGCACATACAGAGATTACTACAAGGAAAAGTATAAAGCTACCCATCCTCAAAGATTTAATTTGCTGCATGCCCATCATCTTATGTAGAAGTAGGGATGCAAAAATGAATGACATGAATACAAAACTTTCTTTTTACTATTAAAGTGCATTAAAGATATCGAAGCCAGCCTGTAGAGATTAGGACATTGCATTCCACAATGGGACCAAAGCTAAAAATCCATACCAGTTCCCCTTTGGAAGCATAACAAGGCCGTCAACAGTGTTCACCTCAGTCTCTCCACAAACCCTGTCCCTATATGGCTTAGTATTTAAAAAAATCTGCTTTGAGAATTCAGGTAGAATCTGCAGCTCAAGTTGATTTCCAATTTGAACCCTTGTTGACAAGGGCTGCCTGCATTTTTACAGCCAATGCCATCCATGGCTCCAGCTTTAATCTCTCTCCTTACCCTTTGCCCACAATCCTAAAAATGCTATTGGCAGTAACGTATTTGAGATGGGGGTGAAGAAGGATCATAGTACAATCAGCCCTAAGTACTGGATTTTTCTCCCGAGGCTTGGGGCACCATTTACTGGCCGCATTACGCATGAAAAGCAGTTCGGCGCAGCGCAGTGTAACGCAGCCGGTAGATGTCGGGAGTGGCGTGGTAGGCAGGTAGGTTCGATGTGGACTGCACTCGATGCAGAGAAGCTAGAAACTGACGTCTAACACTAGAGAAGATCCAACACTGTTTTATTCAACGATAGAACTGATATACATATTCAGCTGTGGGCCGACACTATACTGAACTGACTGGAGACCTTGATCAGACTTACTAGCTACCGCACGGTGTTTGCACTTGCTAGCTCGTGGACTCTGACTGTCTCAGTGGCTGGTTCCCGAGGGATGGGAAACCTAGTGCCCTCTGGCTTTATAGTGGTAGTGTCCTGCCTGGTGATTGGCTGCACAGTGTTGTGTGCTTACTGGTCATTCTGTGTGTCAATCACTGCCTGTCTGCATCTCATTATAAACATGAGTGGATATTATGACATCTCTCCTTTTTTTTTTAGATAAATAAATACTAAGGTGTGCGTGCTTATATATATATATATATATATATGCCTGACTATATACAAAAGGTGTCGAAATGAACGTATATACATAGGAAGGTGTCGACAATGCAGATACATGGCAAACAAAACAATATTTACAGAGGTTAAATCGATGAAGTCACAAAATGTACAAAAGTTCAGTCTACAGATTCAGTTTTTGTGGTTGGCGGCAAATTCTTGTTGATCGCCGCAAGGGTGGATCAGGAGCCGCCTGCACGTGGATAGGCAGGATCGCTGCCATCACGCTGGTTGCATGGGCTGGCAGGATTGCTGGTAGATCGGTGGCCTCGTGGCAGGGTACGTCCGGAGGAAGCATCGTAGGCGGCGGGGCATTTTGGTCAGGTAGCGGGCATGGAACTCTTCGCAGTGCCCGTCTGTTGCGCCGTAGCAGGGAGCCATCAGCCATGTGGACAAGGAACGATCTTGGGGCCACTTGTTTGATCACAACAGCTGTGGCTGACCAGCCGCCCTCAGGCAACTGGACACGAACATGATCAGTTGGGGCCAACTCGGGTAGATCCATGGCATGAGCATCGTATGTGGCCTTCTGTTGGGCACTTGACTGCTGCATTTTCTGTAAGACTGTGAGGTGGTCAAGGTCTGGAACATGGATGGCTGGAACCGTGGTCCTCAGAGTGCGATTCATGAGCATCTGCGCTGGAGACAACCCAGTGGACAGTGGGGTTGTCCTGTATGCCAGCATCGCCAGGTTGAAGTAGGAGCCTGAGTCTGCATCTTTGCACAGCGACCGCTTTACAATATGGACCCCTTTCTCGGCCTTCCCGTTTGACTACGGGTAGTAGGGACTGGAGGCTACGTGACGGAAGTTGTAGGACTGTGCAAAATCAGACCATTCCTGGCTGTAAAAGCAAGGACCGTTGTTGCTCATTTACATGAGCGGAATCCCATGCCTGGCGAATGTTTCTTTGCAGGCTTTGATTACCGCCTTCGACGTGAGGTCGGACAGTTTCACCACTTCTGGTAGCCACGTTCTACGTAGCCACGCCCCTTGGCGTGGAAAAGGTGTACACCTACTTTGGACCACGGAGCGGTCACGATCACGTGGCATTTCCTTGGTTGAAACTTCTGGCAGGTAGGGCAGTTGAGGACTGTGTCGGCAATGTCCTGGCTGATGCCCAGCCAATAGACCGCCTCCCGAGCTCTGCGTCGGCATTTCTCGACCCCAAGGTGACCCTCATGGAGTTGGCCCAGCACCATAGCCCACATGCTCTGAGGAATTACGATCCTCTCGAGTTTCAGAAGGATTCCCTCCACCACCGTCAGGTCGTCTTTTAAGTTATAGAACTGGGGACATTGTCCCTTCTACCAGCCATTGGTAAGGTGCTGCATCACACGCTGCAGCAGAGGATCCTTGGCCGTCTCCTCACGAATTTGGACGACCCGTTCGTCTGAGGCCGGAAGGTTGGTGGCACAACTGCACTTGCGTTTCTATGTGGCAGATTAAGTCACTTTGTTCATACGGTGTGGTAATGGACCTGGATGGGGCATCTGCAACGATCAGCTCTTTGCCTGGCGTGTAGACAAGTTCAAAGTCATAGCGGCGTAGCTTAAGAAGAATTCGCTGTAACCGAGGTGTCATGTCATTTAAATCCTTCTGGATTATATGGACTAGAGGCTTGTGGCCCGTCTCTACCGTGAATTTTGGCAGGCCGTAAACGTAGTCGTGAAACTTGTCTATCCCTGTCAGGAGGCCCAGACACTCCTTCTCAATCTGAGCGTACCATTGCTCAGTGGGCGTCATGGCCCTGGAGGCATACTCACTGGAGCCCGGGACGAGGAGTCATCTTGCTGAAGGAGCACCACCCCAATGCCGTCCTGGTTTGCATCAGGCAATATCTTGGTTTCCTTGCTTGGGTCAAACAACGCTAGAACTGGGGATGTGGTGAGCTTTGCTTTCAGCTCACGCCATTACGCTTCATGTGTTGGCAGCCACTGGAATTCCGTCGACTTCTTGACGAGATGGCGGAAGGCCGTGGTGTGGGATGCCATATTGGGAATGAATTTCCCGAGGAGGTTGACCATCCCAAGGAAGCAGAGGACCGCCTTCTTGTCCTCCAGTGTCTTCATGGCGTTGATCACCGAGACCTTGTCGGCATCTGGCTGCACGCCCTGCTGCGAGATGTGGTCACCCAGGAACTTAATATCCGATTGACCAAATGAGCACTTGGCCCTGTTGAGCTGGAGAACATGTCCATGAATTCTCTGGAATACCTTCTTGAGGCGAGCGATGTGTTCCTGGGGCGTTGAGGACCAGATAATTAAGTCGTCAACGTATACTCGCACCCCCTCGATGCCCTCCATCATCTGCTCCATGATGCGGTGAAATACTTCGGAGGCAGATATGATCCCAAAAGGCATCCTGTTGTAGCAGTAGTGACCGAATGGGGTGCTGAACATGCACAGCTTGCGACTGGACTCATCCAGCTGTACTTGCCAAAAACCCTTGGAGGCCTCCAGCTTAGTAAAGAATTTGGCATGAGCCATCTCACTGGTCAACTCTTCACGTTTTGGTATCGGGTAATGCTCCCGCATGATGTTGCGGTTTAGATCCTTCGGGTTAATGCAAATGCAAAGCTCCCTTGACGGCTTCTTTAAGCAGACCCGTCTGTTGGTTCTGTGACCTTCGATATGATGCCCTGGTCGTGGAGGTCCTGTAATTGCTTCTTCAGACGATCCTTGAAGGGTGCCGGCACCCGGCGTGGTGCATGAATTACAGGGGTGACGTTCGGCTTGAGCAGGATTTTATACCGGTATGGGAGCTTGCCCATTTCATCAAGTACGCTGTGGTACTGCGTGATAATGCCTTCTATGTCGGTTTGCAAGTTTCCATCAGGCGAGGCCATCGCCGGTGATGATGACATTGTGTGGACTCGCTGAACCAGGTTCAGGAGCTTGGAGGCTCGAGCACCGAGCAGGGACGCCCTGTCAGGCCGGACAATTTCAAACCACAGTGTTGTCTTGATCACCTTGTTGGATACCCCTAGTTGACAGGAGCCACTGGCAGCTATGGCATTGCCATTGTAGTCAAGGAGCTGGTAGGCCGGTGGAAGAATGATTGGTCTGGCGCGGATTGTGTCGGGGTCGGATTTTGAGATGAGGTTCGCTGATGCGCCGGTGTCCAGTTTAAATCAGATGCGAACCTTGTTAACTGTGAGGACAGCACACCACTCGTCGTCGGGATCCACACTGAGGATCGAGAGGCGTTTCGCCGTTGTGGTGGAAGGCAGCACATGTGTAGTTATGATGCCCACCCAGTATGGGGACTTGAGGCACTCAGCATCAGGGTCTGTTGGGCTGTTGGGATCGGAATCCGGCATGCCTTGTTGTATTGAGCGGACACTTCTGCGCCACAGCTGGGATCGCTGGCTGCTGAGCGGTGGAGCAGATCTGCAAAGGGCTGCGTAGTGCCCAAGCTTGCCACACTGTAGACACCGGCGTCCTTTTGCCGGACATTGCCGCTTTAAATGGGCGGAGTCACAATTTGGATATGTCATGACGCCGGCGTCAGCGCGTTCCGTGCGCCATTGCGCATGCGCAGTGCGGTTGGTCGACGTACGCACCTGCGCAGTCGGGTTGTCGGGCTCATCGTCCACTCGGCCGTGGCGTGCATGCGCAGGGACCCGGGAAAAGTACGTGAAAAGTCCACTCTCCTCGATGCTCAGGCCCTGCATTGGTGCAATGGCCTGCACCCGTTCCGCCTCGTTGGAGGCCAGCTTTGCAGTTTCTGCCGCCCTGATGTGGGAGTAACGATTCTTAGCATGCTCATGGACAACACACGTCTTGATAGCGACAGAGAGGGTCAACTGTTTGACTTTCAGGAGCTGCTGCCGAAGGGAGTCAGAGTGGACCCCGAAAACGATCTGATCCCAGATCATGGAATCAGCCGTCGAGTCATAGTTACATGACTGCGCTAGGATGCGGAGATGAGTCACGAAGGACTGAAAAGGTTCATCCTTACCCTGAAGCCTCTGCTGGAAAACGTACCGTTCAAAGTTCTCATTCACCTCAATGTCGCAGTGGCTGTCAAACTTCAGAAGGACTGTTTTGAATTTTGTTTTGTCTTCGCCGTCAGCGAACGTAAGGGAGGTTTAGATGTGGATGTCGTGGTCCCCCACGGTGGAGAGAAATAGTGCGATCTTCCTGGCATCCGATGCTGCTTCGAGGTCAGAGGCCTTAATGTACAAGAGGAACTTATGCTGAAGATTTTCCAATTGGCGCTGAGGTTGCCGGAGATGCAGAGCTGCGGAGGAGGCTGGATGTTTTCCATTTCACCGGATGGCTGCCTGCTGGTCAATGCTGATTCACTCGAGGTAGGTCCATCAAGATCAGTATCACTCTGGTACCATGATGTGTTAGACAGATAGATTTGATGTGGACTGCACTCGATGCAGGGAAGCTAGAAACAGACGTTAACACTGGAGAAGATCCAACGCTGTTTTATTCAACGATAGAACTGATATACATATTCAGCTGTGGGTCGACACTATACTGAACTGACTGGAGACCTTCTAGTAGCCTGACCAGAATTACTAGCTATCGCATGGTGTTTGCACTTGCTAGCTCATGGACTCTGACTGTCTCAGTGGCTGGGCCCTGAGAGAGCGGGAAACCGAGTGCCCTCTGGCTTTATAGTGGTGGTGTCCTGTCTGGTGATTGGCTGCACTGTGTTGTGTGCTTACTGGTCATCCTGTGTGTCAATCACTGCCTGTCTGCATCTCATTATATACATGAGTGGATATTATGACAGGGAGTTCCCTCTTCTGGATCTTCCAGCTCGCCACATCTCGTGAGATCTAACGTCCATTGTAGGCAGATCACTTTTTGGCAAATCTGCATATTAGAGTCAGGCAGCTAGTCTCACTCTAAGATGCATTCCCACGAATTACCACGGTGAAGGGCCTAAGCCCTCACCTTGGAGATCTTGGGTGAGTGCACAGAGAACCTGTTTAGAGATTATAAAGAGCGAGGATTCAAATTTAAAAACAGGTCCTCAAGGGTCATAATCTCCGGATTACTGCCCGAGCCATGTGCAAATTGGCATAGGGAGGCAAGAATAAGGGAAGTTAACACGTGGCTGAAAGAGTGGTGTGGGAATGAGGGGTTCCTTTTCATGGGACACTGCCATCAGTTTTGGGATAGGGGGGACCTATACCGTTGGGATGGTCTCCACCTGAACCGAGCTGGGACCAGTGTTCTGGTGAAAAGAGTAAATAGGGTGGTCAATAGGACTTTAAACTAAAGACTGGGAGGGAAGGGAAAGTCAGGGAACCAAGAGGTTAAGTAATCAGCGGGGAGCGTAGCTGCTTAGGAATACAAAAAAACACGAACAGACAAAACTCAAGAGTGGTTACGATTGTCCCCATCCCATAAAATATGACACAGTGTATTGAAAGGCTCAGTAAACCAAGGTCCACCACACTAAGAAAACAAAAAGGGACGGTCAATAGAGAATTAAAGGTGCTATATTTAAATGCGCGCGGTGTATGGAACAAGGTAGATGAGCTTGTGGCCCAGATTGTGACTGGCAGGTATGATGTGGTAGGCATCACAGAGACATGGTTGCAGGGGGTTCAGGACTGGCATTTAAACATCCAGGGATTCACAACCTATCGAAAAGACAGAGAGAAGGGCAGAGGGGGCGGGGTTGCCTTGTTAATTAGGAATGAAATTAAATCAATAGCACTAAACAACATAGGGTCAGATGATGTGGAGTCTGTGTGGGTAGAGTTGAGGAACCACAAAGGCAAAAAAAACATAATGGGAGTTATGTACAGTGGTCAGGATCAGGGGCACAAAATGCACCACGAAATAGAAAGTGCATGTCAGAAAGGCAAGGTCACAGTGATCATGGGGGACTTTAATATGCAGGTGGACTGGGTAAATAATACTGCCAGTGGACCCAAGGAAAGGGAATTCATTGAATGTTTACAGGAGGGCTTTTTGGAACAGCTTGTAATGGAGCCCACAAGGGAACAGGCCATTCTGGACTTAGTGTTATATAATGAGCCAGACTTGATTAAAGATCTTAAAGTAAGGGAGCACTTAGGAGGCAGTGATCATAATATGGTCGAATTCAATCTCCAATTTGAAAGAAAGAAGGTAGAATCAGATGTAAAGGTGTTACAGTTAAATAAAGGTAACTACAGGGGCATGAGGGAGGAACGGACGAAAATCGACTGGGAGCAGAGCCTAGTGGGAAAGACAGTAGAACAGCAATGGCAGGAGTTTCTGGGAGTAATTGAGGACACAGTACAGAGGTTCATCCCAAAGAAAAGAAAGGTTATCAGAGGGGGGATTAGGCAGCCTTGGCTGACAAAGGAAGTTAGGGAATGCATCAAAGCAAAAGAGAAAGCCTATAATGTGGCAAAGAGTAGTGGGAAGTCAGAAGATTGGGAAGGCTACAAAAACAAACAGAGGATAACAAAGAGAGAGATAAGGAAAGAGAGGATCAAATTTGAAGGTAGGCTAGCCAGTAACATTAGGAATGATAGTAAAAGTTTCTTTAAATACATTAAAAACAAACGGGAGGCAAAAGTTGACATTGGGCCGCTCCAAAATGACTTTGGTAATTTTGTGATGGGAGACAAGGAAATAGCTGAGGAACTGAATAAGTACTTTGCGTTAGCCTTCACAGTAGAAGACATGAGTAATATCCCAACAATTCCGGAGAGTCAGGGGGCAGAGTTGAATATGGTAGCCAACACAAAGGAGAAAGTGCTGGAGAAACTAAGAGGTCTAAAAATTGATAAATCTCCAGGCCCAGATGGGCTACATCCTAGAGTTCTAAAGGAGATAGCTGAAGAAATAGTGGAGGCGTTAGTTATGATCTTTCAAAAGTCACTGGAGTCAGGGAAAGTCCCAGAGGATTGGAAAATCGCTGTTGTAACCCCCCTGTTCAAGAAGGGAACAAGGAAAAAGATGGAAAATTATAGGCCAATTAGCCTAACCTCGGTTGTTGGCAAGATTCTAGAATCCATTGTTAAGGATGAGATTTCTAAATTCTTGGAAGTACAGGGTCGGATTAGGACAAGTCAGCATGGATTTAGTAAGGGGAGGTCGTGCCTGACAAACCTGTTAGAGTTCTTGGAAGAGATAACAAATAGGTTAGACCAAGGAGAGTCAATGGATGTTATCTATCTTGACTTCCAAAAGGCCTTTGATAAGGTGCCTCACAGGAGACTGCTGAGTAAAATAAGGGCCCATGGTATTCGAGGCAAGGTAGTAACATGGATTGATGATTGGCTGTCAGGCAGAAGGCAGAGAGTTGGGATAAAAGGTTCTTTTTCGGAATGGCAACCGGTGACGAGTGGTGTCCCGCAGGGTTCAGTGTTGGGGCCACAGCTGTTCTCTTTATATATTAACGATCTAGATGATGGGACTGAGGGCATTCTGGCTAGGTTTGCCAATGATACAAAGATAGGTGGAGGGGCAGGTAGTGTGGAGGAGGTGGGGAGGCTGCAGAAAGATTTAGACAGTTTAGGAGAGTGGTCTAAGAAATGGCTGATGAAATTCAACGCGGGCAAGTGCGAGGTCTTGCACTTTGGAAAAAAGAATAGAGGCGTGGACTATTTTTTAAACGGTGACAAAATTCATAATGCTGAAGTGCAAAGGGACTTGGGAGTCCTAGTCCAGGATTCTCTTAAGGTAAACCTGCAGGTTGAGTCCGTAATTAAGAAAGCAAATGCAATGTTGTCATTCATCTCAAGAGGCTTGGAATATAAAAGCAGGGATGTACTTCTGAAACTTTATAAAGCATTAGTTAGGCCCCATTTAGAATATTGTGAGCAAATTTGGGCCCCACACCTCAGGAAGGACATACTGGCACTGGAGCGGGTCCAGCGGAGATTCACACGGATGATCCCAGGAATGGTAAGCCTAACATACGATGAACGTCTGAGGATCCTGGGATTATATTCATTGGAGTTTAGGAGGTTGAGGGGAGATCTAATAGAAACTTACAAGATAATGAATGGCTTAGATAGGGTGGATGTAGGGAAGTTGTTCCCATTAGCAGGGGAGACTAGGACCCGGGGGCACAGCCTTAGAATAAAAGGGAGTCACTTTAGAACAGAGATGAGGAGAAGTTTTTTCAGCCAGAGAGTGGTGGGTCTGTGGAATTCATTGCCACAGAGGGCGGTTGAGGCCGGGACGTTGAGTGCTTTAAGACAGAAGTTGATAAATTCTTGATTTCTCGAGGAATTAAGGGCTATGGAGAGAGAGAGGGTGAATGGAGTTGAAATCAGCCATGATTGAATGGTGGAGTGGACTCGATGGGCCGAATGGCCTTACTTCCGCTCCTATGTCTTATGGTCTTATGGTCTCCATAAAACAGCACTCATGGGGTGGTGTCCCCTGGGGAATTGGAAGCACCCAAGTGCTTGCCATCTGGGCTGGGTGGCACCCTGGCACTGCTGGTTCCACCTGGGCCCCTTGGCAGTGCCACCCTGGCATTGTCACCTGGGTGCCAGGCTGGCACTGCCAAGGTGCCCAGGTGCTGCTGCCAGCTGGTAGGGGCACTGCTAATGTGCTAAACTGGGATTTTTCCTATTTCACATCGGCTGGGGGGGTACCCATTGTGGAGGGGGCCTGAAGACCCCCTTACAATGAGCTCCGGGGGTCGTGTCCCGGGGGGGGGGGGGTCGAGAGATTGGGATGCCATTTAAAAATGGTGTCCCTATCTCCTGCACTTCGGAGTTCCGGAGAGCGGAGCTCCTCAGTGCAGAAAATGAGACAAAGTGCGGCCTCGCCGAGGCGTTCCCTGCAGAGGCCCCGTATCTATACGAAAGGTGTTGCATGGTGTTTCTCGGCGTTCCGAATAGCGGGAAACATCCGGCTAAACGCACACTCTATGGGACTCTGGTCCTATTCCGATAGATCGCGCCCTTGGTCTCTGTTTAGCGATGGATGCAGAGCAGTGGCAACAGATTAAATATTCCATCATGGATCAAAGATGTTATCCATGTTTTGAAGGCATCCTATTAAGAAAGATACTCAGTTACAACTTGCTGCCTTCATCCATATTCTTGGATGACAATACATGTAGACCGTTTACAAAATGTTAGTACAGAGTTAAAAACAAAAAAGAAGCAGGTTTGACACACGCTGAATGCACTGGTTCAACTTCAGCATAATTTGCTTTGTTAATGATAGGCTTGTTAAGCAGTAGTGAATGGAGAATATGCTGATTTATTCAGCCCTTGTAACAAATGACTATGGTTGGCTGTCTCTGCTGGGCCAGCTGAACAAAAAGCTTTTAAGATTCAGGAATTGCATCTCTTACCAAGTGTAATTGATCACAGTACAATTGATTGTACTTTCTTTCCTGGCCATTTCAAAGTTAATCCCAGCTAATTTAATAACACCAGAATCATTTCTTTCCAATATATCCAAAAATAGGAGCAAAGGTCTGAGCTATTGTAAAAGCAGAAGTAATATCCAAAATTGCCTTTTAAATTAAATTTATTTGTCTATTAAACCTAGCCAAGAGTGGGACATTGTTCCCATTATAATGATGTGAGGAATGTGAACCATAAAGTTGTTCATGATATTTTGAATTTTCTGAGTTCATTATCAAAGCATCAATCTTATTGATGTACTCTTTTCACAGATTCAATAAAAACAAGTCTTTTTCAATTCTGTTGATAAATAGAAGACTTGGCTCTCTCTTAACTCTAAAATCTTAGTTGTAGATGTGTCGTTGATGACTGAGGATTTTGATCTGGTCTGTTAATAACAAAACTATAACAGCTGTGATGGGTGAATCTTCCTCCTGCACACTGCAATTCGGAGCAAACATTGTACAGTTTTCCAGTCTGGTTCTTGATAGCTTTAGCCTGTCAACAGATTATTTTTCAAATGATTTTATATCTCCTAATGGCAGAATCCTGGCATTAATATCACACTGAAATGTATCTGAGTGCTATTTTCAGCACACTCGTTAGTGCACCCGCATCAAATTCCTGGGTATATTATTTGAACAAACTTACCTATTTCTTATAATAATAATCTTAATTGGCACATGTAGGCTCACACCAACACTGCAATGAAGTTACTGTGAAAAGCCCCTAGTCGCCACACTCAGGCACCTGTTCGGGTACACTGAGGGAGAATTCAGAATGTCCAAATTACCTAACAGCACGGGTGAAATTCTCCCGAAACGGCGCGATGTCCGCCGACTGGCGCCCAAAACGGCGCCAATCAGACGGGCATCACGCCGCCCCAAAGGTGAGGAATGCTCTGCATCTTTGGGGGCCAAGCCCCAACATTGAGGGGCTAGGCCGACGCCGGAGGAATTTGAAGAAACAGCCTTTGTTGCCCCGCCAGCTGGCGCGGAAATGACATGTCGGGGCGGCGCATGCGTGGGAGCGTCAGCGGCCGCTGAAAGTTTCCCGCGCATGTGCAGTGGAGGGAGTCTCTTCCGCCTCCGCCATGGTGGAGACCGTGACGGAGGCGGAAGGGAAAGAGTGCCCCCACGGCACAGGCCTGCCCGCGGATTGGTGGGCCCCGATCACGAGCCAGGCCACCGTGGGGGCACCCCCCGGGGTCAGATCGCCCCGCGACCCCCCAGGACCCCGGAGCCCGCCCACGCCGCCTTGTCCCGCCGGTAAATAGATACTTTAATTTACGCCGGCGGGACAGGCAATTTAGCGGCGGGACATCGGCCCATCCGGGTCGGAGAATCGAGCGGGGGGCCCGCCAACCGGCGCGGCCCGATTCCCGCCCCCACCGAATATCCGGTGCCAGAGACTTCGGCAACCGGCGGAGGCGGGATTCACGGCAGCCCCCGGCGATTCTCCAACCCGGCGGGGGGGTCGGAGAATGACGCCCCATGTCTTTTTGGACTTGTGGGAGGAAACCGGGGCACCCGAAGGAAACCCACACAGACACGGAGAGAACGTGCAGACTCCGCACAGTGTCCCAAGCCGGGAATCGAACCTGGGACCCTGGCGCTGTGAAGGAACAGTGCTATCCACCGTGCCTCCCATTTAAACAATGAGGTCTACAATTGCCACACCATTTTCAGTGTCTCTTCAGTATAATACAAAAGATAACATTCCTCATCAGCAAAATGGGGCACAAGTTGATTTTTGACCTAAATTTTTGACCCAGAATTCTCTTTTGAGATTTTCCTGCAGAGTCACCTGATTTAAATATTTTATGATGAAGGCCTATGGTTCTTGGTTCCAAGCTTCCATTGGAAAGGTTAGTTGCATTTAAGGAGGACAGTGTATATGAAACATTACCCCACCTCAAACAATATACGAACAACGCCGATTATAGGACGACCTGAGATGTATATAACACGGGTTTGCAAAGAAGCAACAAGGCAGTTTTACCACAGACTACATCGGAACCTGCAGCTCATGGTCATTGCTTTTCTAACTGTGCTGTGAAAGTGATGATCACACTCAACATCTATGGCATGTGCAATATGCATTTTCAGCATACATGTAAAATCACTGCAATATCAGCCATGAAGCTCTTCACAGAGCAGAGACAGGGCCATCCAATTTCAGAGCTGCTGAATTCCGAACATCTCCCTGCTTCGATAGGGGCTTGGCAGTTTTCTCTAGAGGGTATTTGTATCATGCGGTGACCTTCATGACTTTGCCTGTTGTTCTCGGTGGTTTAAAAGCACCATTAAATGGAGGAAAATGTCACAATGACCTGAAATCAGAGAATCCTTAGTGAGAACAATATCACACTGCACTTCATCATTGAAAAAAAAGCCCATTGAAATATGGAAAATGATGGAACAAAAAGAAGGTCATTAGGTCATCATGCCTGTTCCAGCTAAAGAAGAGCGAGCCAGCCGAACCCTACTTTCCAACCCTTGGTCTGTAGCCCTGTAGAATTGAGCATTTCAAGTGAATATCCAATATTAAATTATGATGAGGTTTTATATTTCAGACACCCTGGGCGCGATTCTCCACTCCCGCGCCAGTTGGGAGAATCGCCTGGGTCGCCAAAATTTCTGGCCTGCGATCGGTGCCCACCGATCGTCGGGCCGTCCTCTCTGAAGGAGGACCTCCTTTCTTCCGCAGCCCAACAAGATCCGTCTGACATCTTCTTGCGGGGCGGACTCGGAGAGGATGGTGTCGGCCAACCTGCACATGCGCGGGTGACGCCAGTTATGCAGCACCGGCCGCGTCATGTATGCGGCGCTGCCTTTCCGTGCCGACAAGGCCTGGCACGTGTAAACGACACGGTCCCGCTCCTAGCCCATTATCGGGCCCTGAATCGGTCGGGATAGGGGCCATTTCGCGCCGTCGTGAACCTCGACGGCGTTCACCACGGCGTGGGCACTTTGGCACGGGAGTGGAGAATCCCGTCCCCTTTCAGGCAGTGAATTCCTAACTCTCTCTCTGTGTCTCCCTCCCACCCACCCCCCCCCACCCCCCACCCCCACCCCTCCGCCATCTCTGGGTGAAAACATTTCTCAGCTCTTGTTCTTCCACCAATTATTTTAAATCAGTTCCAATTCTCTTCCCACACTTTGAAAAATGTCCTCTCGTTACTGAGCACTCTGTTAAGGGTTTGCAAAGAAGCAACAAGGCAGTTTTACCCTCCCCACTTTACACAGGTCCTTCAAAATTTATATACCTCAATTCAATCGTCCCTCAGTTCCCTCTATTTCAAGAATACAATCTCAATTTAGCTAATCTTTTCCATTGCTGGTAACATCCTTGTAAATCTTCTCTATATCTTTGCGATCACGTCCTTCCTGTAATGTAGTGACCAGAACTGTGTGAAAACGCTAGCTGTTTCTTCTCTTCCATTGACACCAGTATCTCTTTGAAATAAAATGATTCTCTTTATCCATTGCCCATCCTGCATTATGACAATGCATCATTATTCTTCTCCCCCACATGACTGTGCTCAAAAACATTACCATTACCATTAACACCCCTGTGTTACACAAACCATCATTAATTACAAAACGTTCAGAAGCATCCATACACATTCTATCTTATTACAATGACATCCACAGCAAACATTAAGTAATCTACACTTTCTTCACCTGCACTTCTGAGTGCATTTCTTCCACCTATTCTAGCTCTTCTAGATACAGACTGACACCCTCAACTATGGGAGGTGTTTGGCATGCCCATGATCTACAAGTGTTCTTGCAATTGAGGTAGCTCTCCTCTTAAATAGAGTCAGTTCTGGGCGTGACTAGCGAGGTCGTTCCCATTGCTATAAGCATCGGGAACAGCCCAATATCTAATGGCACTTTGTTTTTCCTCAGTGCCCTGACGGGGAACACCACGGCTGCACTCAGCCCTCTGAACTAAGTTGTGCAATTGAAAATATCAAAATAGGTTTTTCCCTGATCGTTGGAATTTCATCGAGAACACCTCCAAACTGGTGAACCATCCCTCTATCAGCAGATCTCTAAAGTACTCTAGCTCTTTCCTTGGCCCATTGCAGGTCCTTCTCCTTATCTCGAAAGCTATGAAACTGAATGGTCAACGCACAAGGTCGCTCATTCGGTCGAGGCTTCTTCCTGAGCATCCAATGGGACTTGTCAAGTAGTAGGAGGGAGGAGAGACCACTATCACCAACTATCTTCTAGAATATCCATGCTAAATACTCGGTGAGGCTTTCCACTCCCTCCGGCAATCCCACTACTCGGAGGTTTTGCCTCCTCAACCAATTTTCCCGGTCGTCGACCTTTGCCTTCAACCTTTTATTTTCATCGGCCACCATTGACACCTCAGCCTTCAGAGAAGCAAGCGGCTTATCATGTCTCATGAACACTTTTCAGGACCTCCTCCAACAGCTCCTCAACACTTTTCAGGATCTTGCCATGTTCTTTCATTGTCCCAATAGCTTTATCCAGCTCCACCCAAACTGGGCCCAGCGCTTCCACAATTGTCTTAATATTCTGTCAGAGATCAGCTTCCATTGCCTCTCGAAGTGTAAGTTGAATTGTTTATTGAATTCCTTGGCCAACGTGTCCGAGGGTGTGTCTAATGTGATTGGGACTGCCGATGATTGCTGCTGTACCAATGCCATCTTAACTACTGGGGCGTTCCATGAGGCTCCTGAATCCGTCAAAGGAAAATATGCTCCAGGCTTCCTGAATTCTTTCCCTTTTTTGGGGGCATGGATTTAATGCGGGGGAGCTTATTAAACCAATTTGCAACGTTTCCTGGTGAAAATCATCTGAAGAGAATGCCAATAAAGACTGGGTTCCGGCTCGAGATACCGGAAGTGTGACCTCCCTCTTCCATATTGCACTGGAAGTCTATTGATACTTTAAAGCATCCGGATGATTGACACATTTAATGGGCTGTATTGAAAGGACATTTTTTTCAACATAATGAAAAGTAATGTCTGAATTCTTGTTTTTCTAAAAGCTTTTTTTATACAGCCTAATATCACCATTGAGTTCATTGTTTTGATACATTATATCGTATCAATGGACATGGAAGTGCCATAGCTTTGTACAGGGGGCATGAAGGTGCATGGTGGGTGGGTGTGGACACAGCTTGCCTTGGGGGCATGAGAGGTGGTGAGTGGGTTGAGGGACATGGCTTGATACAAGGGACATGTAGGTGACGAGGACCCAGAAGCAGTCAGTCAGCAGTACCTAGAAGAGCAAGCAAAAAGAGGACCCAGAGGTAGTCATCACCACCTTGAGGAGCTGCTGAAAAGTGGGCCCAGAGGCTGACATTTCACAATAATAACGGACCACAACCCAGCAAGTAATATCATTGTTGCTGATCTAGTCATCCAGAGACACAGGGTAATGATCTGGGGACGCGGGTTCGAATCCCACCAAGGCAGGGTGGAATTTAAACTCATTAAAAAATATCTGGAATTAAAAGTCTAATGATGACCATGAAACTATTGTTGATTGGCGTAAAAACCCATCTGGTTCATTAATATCCTTCAGGGAAGGAAATCTGGCATAGTTACCTTGTCTGGCCTACATGTGATTCCAGACTCCAGACCTACAGCAATATGGTTGACTCTTAAATGCCCTCTTAAATGGCATAGCAACCGCTACAAAAATATGAAAAAGGAATGAAACTGGGCGGATCACCCAGAATCGACCCAGGCACCAGAAACGAGAATGGCAAACCCAGGCCTGTCGACCCTACAAAGTCCTCCTTACTAACATCTGGGGATTATTGTTCGTATACCACACCACACGACATTACATGACTTGGGTAGCTCTACTGGAACTGCTCTTGGGCCGACACCTCTGCACCCGTTTAGGGTTGTTATTTCTGACATCGGAACAAAGGTGCAATTTACCCAAGATCAGCAGGTGCGTACCCCTGACCATGTCATCCGACCTGACATTTTGCCCCGGGAGACAAGGTGTTCTCTGAAATTTCGCCCTTGGTGTCCATTGGCTATCCAACACTGGTCCAGCGCCCTATCGGGTTCACTAGGGCCCAGCTGTTACACCGGCATTTAGATCATCTACAGAAGCGCCGACCGCCTTTGTGTCCACAACCAGTGGCAGGTCCCGTTCTTGAGGATCCAGGGCCAGGGATCCGCGACCGGTGATGCCGTTGTCCGCCTGGGCATCCCGATGGCAGTGAACTCTTTAGATTCTTGGGGCATCCGCGGGGAAGCGGGAGGAAAAAGCTCGTTCTACCACTGTCCTGCCATGGCGCTCCAATCGTAACAGGCTCTCCAGCATGGTACACTCAGCTGGCTGCGTCACCGCCCCGATCTTCAGAGGTTCCTCCGGCACTAAAACGGATTTGGCAGCACTCTTCTCCCTCAATCCCTCCTCCGCCCCCTTGACAATGACTCATGGAGGGTTTTTTGGATTTTGCTGAGAAGGGATATCATTGTGAAAGTCAATATTTTCACTTCTGTGAGAGAAAAATTCAACACACTCATTAAGACAGAATAACAAGCTTTATTTTCGAAAACAACTGCTTGCAGTAATGGCTGAAACTTGAAGTCAGAGGGCAGTCAACAAAACTGCTCAATCTGTCACAAGTTCCGTGCTTTTCGTGGAGAATTAGCTCAAAATTTTCCATTAACTTTATCAAGATTATGTGACAACAGTATGGTCAGGGGTTTAATGGGAAATACAAATGGAAGCATAGACCAGACCATGTTTGGTCATATCACTCATACCATTATTTAGTCCTCGGAGGGAACATTGAAAGGTCTCGTTCTACCACTGTCCTGCCATGGCGCTACAAGGTGGTTTAGCTCAGTGGGGTAGACAGCTGGTTTGTAAAGCAGACCAAGGCCAGCAGCGCAGGTTCAATTCCCATACCGGCTCACCCGAACAGGCGCCGGAATGTGGTGACTAGGGGCTTTTCACAGTAACTTCATACTTGTGACAATAAAAGATTATAGGGCAGCACGGTAGCATTGTGGATAGCACAATTGCTTCACAGCTCCAGGGTCCCAGGTTCGATTCCGGCTTGGGTCACTGTCTGTGCGGAGTCTGCACATCCTCCCCGTGTGTGCGTGGGTTTCCTCCGGGTGCTCCGGTTTCCTCCCACAGTCCAAAGATGTGCAGGTTAGGTGGATTGGCCATGCTAAATTGCCCTTAGTGTCCAAAATTTCCCTTAGTGTTGGGTGGGTTTACTGGGTTATGGGGATAGGGTGGAGATGTTGACCTTGGGTAAGGTGCTCTTTCCAAGAGCCGGTGCAGACTCGATGGGCCGAATGGCCTCCTTCTGCACTGTAAATTCTATGATAGGTCAGAATAGATTTGTTTCTTCCTGAACCTATCTTTGTTTTAAATTCCTATGGCCCTGGGTTATGACAAGTTAGTTTTATCAGGAGCTGCCAAGTTTTTGGAATGGCTCGACCTTCGCTGATCTTTTCAGACTTCAAGTTATGCAGAGTTGGCCTATGGCCATACAGCTCTGAAAATGGTTAGGGCAGCATTCTTTACCTGGGCCTGAGGAGCTGGAATGAGCAGTTTCAGTCTATCTGGTATTGTATCAAACCTTTTGACCAGACTTCCCATTGACCAGTTTTCCTATCATGCCATTACTTAATTCGTAACATATCACATTCCCTCCTTTTGTCATATCATGACAACTAGTTAAATAGGTATATCCATGACTCGTTTGAAAATGCATTTACACAAGCAACCAAACAATCCTATCCCTAGTAGAATTAGGAGTAGTAGAATGAAGGCCTTAAAGATCTAATCAAATAATCCGTGACCCAACCATCCTAGCCAACCCGGCGGGTTATAGTCATGCAATTCACTGCCAATCTCTTGAATTTGAGCAGCTTGTCTCTTAATATGGTCAGCCAGGTTAGTGATATTTTCAGAGCCATCTGGAATATAAGTACTGCACTCCTGACCTATGATAGCTCACGTTCCTCCCTGCGAGGCTAACAGATAATCCAAAGCCAGTCGATTTTGTAATGCCACGGTCCGGACAGCTACTAGCTCAGCTGAGACCTCAGCCAGTGCCTGTCCAGTTTCCCTGACTTCTGCTGCCGTTACGTTCGCCAGTTGTTCCAATGCTGTGGCCATGTGGATCAGTTTGTCGGATGCCTTGCCCGTTCCGTACAAGGGAAAGGCCGTCATAAAGAACTGTTCCGTTTTAGAAAGAGTCCTTTTTGCTCGCGAGGGGGAGTGCTTCAGGGTGGGTAGGTGACGCATTTGAGGTACAACATATCCCAAAAAGCAGGATCCTGTCCAATCAATGAGGAGCCATGGATATGCTTTAGTGCCGCATATGAAATAGGTTCCATTATAGGCCGTAAAATCATCAACTGATGTCATCCAGGGGATTGGGAATGTCTGTCCCCAAGAAATGTTAGAGGTTATATTCCACACCTTGCACCATCACAGTTAAACATGCCCTTATTGGATATGCCTGGTACCGGTCCTTGCCAGCCAACTGTAACTTTCCCCATTAACTTTCCTTTCCCTGATTTATTAAAACACATGGAACCTTGAACATTATACGAGTGGACAGTGAGGGAGGGTGGAGTCAAGGCATGATTATCGGTAGGTTGATACGAAGCTGAAAATTTAGTCATGTCATAGCCAGCAGATCTCCATATTTCCATATCCGCCCTATCTTCCCTGCTCCCTGTTTGATTTTGTCTTTAAATCCATTCAACTGTCTCAGCGATACGAAAGGGGAGGGATTGCAGAGGTATTCCTTCCCTCGAATGGATGGGGATGTGGGTACAAACCCAACACTTGCTTACGTTCAATTTTTCGGCATAACGATATGACATATATAAATAGGTATTGGAAGGCAGGTCTCGTTTATGTAGTTTTTTTTACTACCGAGTGGCCATTAAGGCTAAATAGTCCAGAGAGTCCAAAAATTATAATGAAGATCTTCATCCTGTGTTCTCGTCTGGGTTGGAGACTATCTTCTTGCAATCGGATAGATGTATCCAACTTGAACGTCGTTCAAGTTTGACGGAAGTTGGTGTGGTCAGCAGTACGAGAAAGGGTCCGCTCCAACATTGTCCTAGTTTCTTTCTGTCCCAGTTTTTCACCAACATGTGGTCTCCGGGTTTGATCACTGGATATCGAGGGACGGCTGTCCCTGCCATTACTGGGAGATGTGCCTGTTTTACCTGTGAGTGGAGAAACTTCAAAGAAAGTGGTAATTGCTTCAAATAGTTCTGCATTTGTTCCCCCATCACGTGGAGGTCTACTCCCTCTAGGGGTTTTTCATGGGCATCCCAGGGAGTCCTCATTGGCCGACCATAGACTATCTCTGCAGCTGACAGTCCGGTCCGCGAATGGGGAATCACTTGCATGTGAAACAGTGCCAAGGGTAATACTTTTAGCCAATTTAACCCAGTTTCTTCAGTTAATTTAGATAATTTTTCTTTTAAAGTCCCGTTGGCTCTTTCCACAATTCCTGCTGCCTGCGGGTGATACGCGCAGTGCAGTTGCTGTTTAATTACGAGTGCTTCGCACAATTCAGTATTGATCCGAGCTACAAAATGTGGTCCGTTGTCTGAGCTCACCATTTTGGGTACCCCAAAACGAGGGATGACTTCCGTTAACAACAACTTCACCACTGTATGTGCCGTACAATTAGTGGTGGGGAAGGCTTCAATCCATTTACTAAACACATCGATTATTACTAAACAATATTTATAGCACTGTGCTTTTGGCAATTCGATAAAATCAAGCTGTATACAGGCAAAAGGGCCATCTGGCAAGGGAGTGGTTCCTGGAGGGAATTTAATGCCTTTACCCTTATTA
The DNA here is from genome assembly GCF_047496885.1 of Scyliorhinus torazame. Lineage (NCBI taxonomy): Eukaryota > Metazoa > Chordata > Chondrichthyes > Carcharhiniformes > Scyliorhinidae > Scyliorhinus > Scyliorhinus torazame. The sequence goes on from NC_092709.1 coordinate 117,593,818, forward strand.
TGTTTCATGCAAATAACGCATCGATCGAGCCGCGTTTGCGCTGCTGTATTCAAATCTGGGTGCCACCAAGATTTCAGGAGTAGCTGTACCATTCCCTCCTTGCCAAGATGGGTACAAGAATGCAAATAATCAATAAGTACCGGCAATAAAGAATTCGAAATACAAACTTGACCAATGGGAGTAAGCCAGAGGTCTCGTGTCAAGGAGTGTGAACACCCCATTGACTTCCATAGTGTGCGCTCGGAATCAGAGGCGTCCCTCTGTAAATTTTGAACTTCAGTTATGTCTGGCATGTCCTTCATTCCTAATGCAGGTACCTGGTTCAGAGCCTGATTAGCCCCACTGGGAACAATCAGAGAGGCTGATATATCCGCAGCCTTAGCAGCCGAATCAGCACGGGCATTTCCTAATTGAACAGGAGTGTCCCCCTTTGTGTGCGCAGCACATTTAATAATTGCCAATTGATGGGGAAGTTGAATAGCATCGAGGAGATTTTTAATCCAAAGAGCATTTTGAATGGGAGCTCCCACAGAGGTGAGAAAGCCTCCCTGTTGCCAGAGGTGACCGAAATCTTGGGTGACGCCAAAGGCATACTTAGAATCAGTGTAAACATTAGTACTTTTATCTGTGGCCAAAATACATGCTTGAGTAAGGGCGAATAGCTCGGATTTTTGTGCGGAGACAGGGGCCTCGAAGGCTGCTGCTTCCTGCACGTGAGTGTCGGTTACCACGGCATATCCCGACTGTGGGATGCCAGTGAGAGAAATGGAGGAACTGCCATCAACATAAAAAATTAGATCTGGATTATCAATAGGCCGGTCCGTTAAATCCGGGCGAGGCGCGGTAAGGAAGTGATTCCGAAGCAAACAATCGTGCGCCGGTCCTGCAAGGCTATCGGGGGCTGTTCGAGGAACACAGCAGGATTTAAGGTAGAACAGTAATGAAAAGAGAGGTAGGGGTTTTGCAATAGTGAAACCTCATAGCGTCAGATGCTGGGTTCGCTGAGACGTTAGAAGAGCCACAATAGAGTGTGAGGTATGCACTTGTACTGGCTGGTGAAGGGGCAGATTAGAGGCTGCCTGTGCTAACAAATGGACAGCTGTAAGAATTTGGGTGCAGGGAGGTAGACCGCAAGCTACAGGATCCAATTTGGTAGAATAGTAGGCGACTGGGCGACGCCGGTCACCGTGTTCTTGTGTTAGAACACCAGTGGCACATTCATCAAGAACATTAACGTACAACTGAAAGGGTCTGTCATACATAGGTCGTCCTAGCGCTGGGGCGGTAGCCAGGGCGTTTTTGAGAGTAACAAAAGATTGTTTTGCTGAATCAGGAAGTTCAAACTTAAGAGGAGCATTTTGAGAGGAGTACAGAGTTAAATCTTTAGTATGGACAGTGACATTCGGAATCCATTGTCTGCAAAAGTTCACCAATCCTAAAAAGGCTCGCACCTGCTTGGGCGAGGTAGGAAATGGGGTCTGCAGTATAGGAGTAATGCGTTCCTGAGTAAGGGAGCGATCCGTAGCACTTATTAGGACACCCATAAATTTGACCTGCCGTTGGCCTTTATGAACTTTAGTGGGCGGGATCACATATCCCCATGAATGGAGATGGATGAGCAGGTAAATGGTGTCACGCTGGTTAGCGTTGAAGTCAGGGCTGGCAAGGAGTAAGTCATCAACATATTGGATTATCATCATAGAATTTACAGTGCAGAAGGAGGCCATTCGGCCCATCGAGTCTGCACCGGCTCTTGGAAAGAGCACCCTACCCAACACCTCCACTCTATCCCCATAACCCAGTAACCCCATCCAACACGAAGGGCAATTTGGGACACTAAGGGCAATTTATCATGGCCAGTCCACCTAACCTGCACATCTTTGGACTGTGGGAGGAAACCGGAGCACCCGGAGGAAACCCACGCACACACGGGGAGGATGTGCAGACTCCGCACAGACAGTGATCCAAGCCGGAATTGAACCTGGGACCCTGGAGCTGTGAAGCAATTGTGCTATCCACAATGCTACCGTGCTGCCCGAATGGTGGAGCCATCAGGAGTTGATAATGTCGCTAACTGGGAGTGCAATGCTTGTGAGAAAAGGGTTGGAGACTGAATGAAGCCCTGTGGGAGCCTAGTCCAAGTGTATTATTTGCCCTTAAATGTAAAGGCAAAAAAATACTGTGATTCAGGGGCGAGGGGTATCGCAAAAAAGGCATGTTGTAAATCAACAAGGGTGAAAACAGTCGCTTCCGGTGGGACATTACTAAGGATTGTCGCCGGGTTTGGGACAATAGGATGTAAGGTTTCCACTATCTGATTAATACGTCGGAGGTCTTGGACCAAACGCCATTCGGCTGGTCTTCATATCTTAGGAACTGGAAGAATCGGGGTGTTACAGGGCGATTAGCATGGTACCACAATTCCCTGTTGAAGGAACGATTGAATCATGACCGACACTCCTTCTTCAGCCTCGGGGCACAAAGGTACTGTGAAATCGAGGGCAAGGGCATGTTAGGTTTAACTTTAATAACAACGGGAGAGACATTAGTGAGACCAACTTCGTGTTTGGAGGCCGTCCATAAATCTGCGGGTAGTTCAGAAGTCGTTGATTGGACTTAACGATGGTGGTGCAGTGTGTCAATGGGGACAAATGGGCGTTGAAAATATTCTAAAGTGCCTGCGGGTAGGATTTGACTTCCATTAAAGAAAGGGTCAGCTTGTCCTCGCAATGCAGCTGCCAGAAATCCCAAGCACTTGGCACTGTAGCCTTCATTCACAGAAAGGGTCACGTGGGGTGACACAAGTCCGGACTGACGCCAGAGGCCAACAAAGGAAACGGATTGTAGAGAACCGAGGGCGTCTTGGTAAATGCTCTCCAAATCAGGCGAGCATCCTGTATGATCGGAGCAAAGAGTGACATGTGGATCGGGAATATGTCCCCTCATGCTAGACATCACCATCCGAGGAAAAAGGCTCTCACTGTCCACCCTATCCAATCCTCTGATCATCTTGTATGCTACAATTAAGTCACCTCTTAACCTTCTTCTCTCTAACGAAAACAGCCTCAAGTCCCTCAGCCTTTCCTCATAAGATCTTCCCTCCATACTAGGCAACATTCTGGTAAATCTCCTCTGCACCCTTTCCAATGCTTCCACATCCTTCCTATAATGCGGCGACCAGAATTGCATGCAATACTCCAAATGCGGCCGCACCAGAGTTTTGTACAGCTGCAACATGACCTCATGGCTCCGAAACTCAATCCCTCTACCAATAAAAGCTAACACACCGTACGCCTTCTTAACAACCCTCTCAACCTGGGTGGCAACTTTCAGGGATCTATGTACATGGACACCGAGATCTTGCTGCTCATCCACACTGCCAAGAATCTTACCATTAGCCCAGTACTCTGTCTTCCTGTTATTCCTTCCAAAATGAATCACCTCACACTTTTCTGCATTAAACTCCATTTGCCACCTCTCAGCCCAACACTGCAGCTTATCTGTGTCCCTCTGTAACTTGTAACATCCTTCTACACTGTCCACAACTCCACCGACTTTAGTGTCATCTACAAATTTACTCACCCATCCTTCTATGCCCTCCTCCAGGTCATTTATAAAAATGACAAAAAGCAGTGGTCCCAAAACAGATGCTTCTGGTACACCACTAGTAACTGGACTCCAGTCTGAACATTTCCCATCAACCACCGCCCTTTGTCTTCTTCCAGCTAGCCAATTTCTGATCCAAACTGCGAAATCACCCTGAATCCCATGCCTCCGTATTTTCTGCAATAGCCTACTGTGGGGATACTTATCAAATGCTTTACTGAAATCCATATACACCACATCAACTGCTTTACCCTCATCCACCTGTTTGGTCACCTTCTCAAAGAACTCAATAAGGTTTGTGAGGCATGACCTACCGTTCACAAAACCGTGTTGACTATCTCTAATCAAATTATTCCTTTCCAGATGATTATACATCCTATCTCTTATAAACCTTTCCAAGATTTTGCCCACAACAGAAGTAAGGCTCACTGGTCTATACTTACCGGGGTTGTCTCTACTCCCCTTCTTGAACAAGGGGACAACATTTGCTATCCTCCAGTCTTCTGGTACTATTCCAAAGGCTCAGCAATCTCCTCCCTAGCTTCCCAGAGAATCCTGGGATAAATCCCATCCGGCCCAGGGGACTTATCTATTTTCACAATTTCCAGAATTGCTAACACCTCCTCCTTATGAACCTCAAGCCTTCTACTCGAGTAGCCTGAATCTCAGTACTCTCCTCGACAACAATGTCTTTTTCCTGTGTGAATACTGACGAAAAATATTCATTCAGCACCTCTCCTATCTCCTCGGACTCCAAGCACAACTTCCCACTACTGTCCTTGACTGGCCCTACTCTTACCCTAGTCATTCTTTTATTCCTGACATATCTAAAGAAAGCTTTAGGGTTATCCTTGATCTTACCTGCCAAAGACTTCTCATATCCTCTCCTGGCTCTTCTTAGCTGTCTCTTTAGGTCCTTCCTAGTTTACTCGTAACTCTTGAGCGCCCTAACTGAACCTTCATGTCTCATCTTTACATAAGCCTCCTTCTTCCTCTTGACAAGTGTTTCAACTGCTTTAGTAAACCATGGTTCCCTCACTCGACCACTTCCTCCCTGCCTGACAGGTACATACTTATCAAGGACACGCAGTAGCTGTTCCTTGAACAAGCTCTACATTTCCATTGTGCCCATCCCCTGCAGTTTTCCTCTCCATCCGATGCATCCTAAGTCTTGCCTCATCGCATCGTAATTGCTTTTCCCCCAGGTCTAACTCTTGCCCTGCGGTATATACCTATCCCTTTCCATCACTAAAGTAAACGTAATCGAATTGTGGTCACTATCACCAAAGTGCTCACCTACCTCCAAATCTAACACCTGTCCTGGTTCATTACCCAGTACCAAATCCAATATGGCCTTGCCTCTCGTTGGCCTATCTACATACTGTGTCAGGAAACCATCCTGCACACACTGGACATAAACAGACCCATCTAAAGTACTCGAACTATAGCGTTTCCAGTCAATATTTGGAAAGTTAAAGTCCCCCATAACAACTACCCAGTTGCTTTCGCTCCTATCTAGAATCATCTTTGCAATCCTTTCCTCTACATCTCTGGAACTTTTCGGAGGCCTATAGAAAACCCCTAACAGGGTGACCTCTCCTTTCCTGTTTCTAACCTCAGCCCATACTATCTCAGTAGACGAGTCCTCATTAAACGTCCTTTCTGCCACCGTAATACTGTCCTTGATTAACAATGCAGCTTACTGAAATATCTAAACACCGGCACCTGCAACAACCATTCCTGCAACTTTGAAACCTTACTCATGACCTCACTACTCTCAACCTTTAGTTTCCCAAGCCCCTGCTGAACTAGTTTAAACCCTCTCGAAGAGCATTAGCAAATTTCCCCCCCAGGATATTGGTACCCCTCTGGTCCAGGTGTAGACCATCCCGTTTGTAGAGGTCCCACCGACCCCAGAATGAGCCCCAATTATCCAGAAATCTGAAACCCTCCCTCCTGCACCATCCCTGTAGCCACGTGTTTAACTCCTTTCTCTCCCTATTCCTCGTCTCGCTATCACGTGGCACGGGTAACAACCCAGAGATAATAACTCTGTTTGTCCTAGATCTAAGTTTCCACCCTAGCTCCCTGAATTCCTGCCTTACATCCCTATCCCTTTTCCTACCTCTGTCGTTGGTATCTATGTGGACCACGACTTGGGGCTGCTCCCCCTCCCCCTTAAGGATCACGAAAACACGATCCGAGACATCATACACACTGGCACCTGGGAGGCAACACACCAACCGCGAGTCTCTCTCGTTCCCACAGAATCTCCTATCTATTCCCCTAACTATGGAGTCTCCAATGACTAATGCTCTACTCCTCTGCCCCCTTCCCTTCTGAGCAACAGGGACAGACTCTGTGCCAGAGACCTGTACCCCATGGCTTACCCCTGGTAAGTCCCCCCCCCCCACCCAACAGTATCCAAAGCGGTATACTTGTCACTAAGGGGAATGACCACAGGGGATCCCTGTACTGACTGCTGCCTCCCAGCCCCTCTCACCGTCACCCATCTACCTTTATTCTTCGGAGTAACTACATCCCTGAAGCTTCTATTCATGAACACCTCTGCCTCCCGAATGATCCGAAGTTCATCCAGCTCCAACTCCAGTTCCCTAACGCGGTTTCTGAGGAGCTGGAGATGGGTGCACTTCCCACAGATGAAATCAGCAGGGACACTACGGCGTCCCTCACCTCAAACATTCTGCAGGAGGAACATTGCACTACCTTCCCTGCCATCCCCCCTAGATAAAAAAAGAAAAAGAAAGAAAGAGCTTACCTGTTATTCACTCCCCTTCTCCGCATGTGACACAGCAAGATAGGGGGAGTCTGCAGAAGATGTCATTGTGTTTAGTTGTGTTTGGTGATTGTTCCAGTTGTTAGTATTAGTGTCTCACCCACATTTGATAATACAATAATAAATTTGACTCGTCTAGAACGAGATGTTCTTTGGTGCACTAACTCAATCATTGCCCATCACTATAATATAATATGATACCAGGTGTGGTGATGTACAAACTGAAGAGCTGAAGTATGAACAATTGAAAGACACTGGGCAGGATTCTCCATTAGCTGATACCAAAATTGGGAAATGCGATTGGACGGAGAATAGCTTCCGACACCAAAATCGCAGCAGGCGTCGATTTGACGCCAAATCACGATTCCCAGTCACTTTCAAAATGGCATTGATGCGTTCCACTCCACACATACAGGGGCACTGTTTGCATATCATTAACGGGCCCGTCCCAGTACTCTCCAAGGCCTCCGGGATTCTCCACCTCCGATTCACTTGTGCTTTTAAAAATCGTGAAGCCAGCGTGGCAGTTGCTGAGGAAGAGAGAGGGGGTGCGGAAGGTGGCCAACATCGCCATAGTTTACTGACAGTTGTGCTGCTGGATGAGGGGGCACCTGCCAGGGCCGGGGGGTGGGTTGGGGTGGGGGGGATAGTAGTGGGGGGTAGCCAGGAGGTTCATCGAGTCTGCACCGGCTCATGGAAAGAGCACCCTACCCAAGGTCCGCACCTCCACCCTATCCCCATAACCCAGTAACCCCACCCAACACTAAGGGCAATTTTGGACACTGAGGGTAATTTATCATGGCCAATCCACCTAACCTGCACATCTTTGGACTGTGGGAGGAAACTGGAGCACCCGGAGGAAACCCACGCACACACGGGGAGGATGTGCAGACTCCGCACAGTCAGTGATCCAAGCCGCAATCAAACCTGGGACCGTGGAGCTGTGAAGCAATTTGTGCTATCCACAAAGCTACCGTGCTGCCCCTAAATAGGAGAAAACAGATGTGTGTTAAAAAATGAAATAACGATCTCAGATGGATCCGAAAGACCTCAATGCAAACATAAAAAGGGAACGCTATCCGATACCTAAACAAGAGGGATCACAAGTGAGATGCCAGATGCCACATGTTTCAGCAAACTCGATGCTTCGCAGGGATTCTGGCAACTTTTTACACGTACATAAAAAGCAAGAGGGTAGCCAGGGAAAGGGTTGGCCCACTGAAGGATAGGCAAGGGAATCTATGTGTGGAGCCAGAGGAAATGGGCGAGGTACTAAATGAATACTTTGCATCAGTATTCACCAAAGAGAAGAAATTGGTAGATGTTGAGTCTGGAGAAGGGTGTGTAGATAGCCTGGGTCACATTGAGATCCGAAAAGACGAGGTGTTGGGTGTCTTATAAAATATTAAGGTAGATAAGTCCCCAGGGCCTGATGGGATCTACCCCAGAATACTGAAGGAGGCTGGAGAGGAAATTGCTGAGGCCTTGACAGAAATCTTTGGATCCTCACTGTCTTCAGGGGATGTCCCGGAGGACTGGAGAATAGCCAATGTTGTTCCTCTGTTTCAGAAGGGTAGCAAGGATAATCCAGGGAACTACAGGCCGGTGAGCCTTACTTCAGTGGTAGGGAAATTACTGGAGAGAATTCTTCGAGACAGGATCTACTCCCATTTGGAAGCAAATGGACGTATTAGTGAGAGGCAGCATGGTTTTGTGAAGGGGAGGTCGTGTCTCACTAACTTGATAGAGTTTTTCGAGGAGGTCACTAAGATGATTGATGCAGGTAGGGCAGTGGATGTTGTCTATATGGACTTCAGTAAGGCCTTAGACAAGGTCCCTCATGGTAGACTAGTACAAAAGGTGAAGTCACATGGGATCAGGGGTGAGCTGGCAAGTTGGATACAGAACTGGCTAGGTCATAGAAGGCAGTGAGTAGCAATGGAAGGATGATTTTCTAATTGGAGGGCTGTGACCAGTGGTGTTCCACAGGGATCAGTGCTGGGACCTTTGCTCTTTGTAGTATATATAAATGATTTGGAGGAAAATGTAACTGGTCTGATTAGTAAGTTTGCAGACGACACAAAGGTTGGTGGAATTGCGGATAGCGATGAGGACTGTCAGAGGATACAGCAGGATTTAGATTGTTTGGAGACTTGGGCGGAGAGATGGCAGATGGAGTTTAATCCGGACAAATGTGAGGTAATGCATTTTGGAAGGTCTAATGCAGGTAGGGAATATACAGTGAATGGTAGAACCCTCAAGAGTATTGAAAGTCAAAGAGATCTAGGAGTACAGGTCCACAGGTCATTGAAAGGGGCAACACAGGTGGAGAAGGTAGTCAAGAAGGCATACGGCATGCTTGCCTTCATTGGCCGGGGCATTGAGTATAAGAATTGGCAAGTCATGTTGCAGCTGTATAGACCCTTAGTTAGGCCACACTTGGAGTATAGTGTTCAATTCTGGTCGCCACACTACCAGAAGGATGTGGAGGCTTTAGAGAGGGTGCAGAAGAGATTTACCAGAATGTTGCCTGGTATGGAGGGCATTAGCTATGAGGAGCGGTTGAATAAACTCGGTTTGTTCTCACTGGAACGAAGGAGGTTGAGGGGAGACCTGATAGAGGTCTACAAAATTATGAGGGGCATAGACAGAGTGGATAGTCAGAGGCTTTTCCCCAGGGTAGAGTGGTCAATTACTAGGGGGCATAGGTTTAAGTGAGAGGGGCAAGGTTTTGAGTAGATGTACGAGGTAAGTTTTTTACGCAGAGGGTAGTGGGTGCCTGGAACTCGCTACCGGAGGAGGTAGTGGAAGCAGGGACGATAGTGACATTTAAGGGGCATCTTGACAAATACATGAATAGGATGGGAATAGAGGGACACGGACCCAGGAAGTGTAGAAGATTGTAGTTTAGTCGGGCAGCATGGTCGGCACGGGCTTGGAGGGCCGAAGGGCCTGTTCCTGTGCTGTACATTTCTTTGTTCTTTGTTCTTGTTCTAACTCAAGTTAGATGAAACAGGAAAATGGTAGTGATTGGAAGCCAGTAGCATATACGGATCAAATACAGACTCTGAGTGTTGCTATGCTCAAATTAAAAAGGAATGTCTAGGATTAGTCAACGGATTAGAAAAATTCCACACTTATGTGTATGGCCTACCTACTTTCCTTGGAGAAACAGATCGCAGACCATTTAGAGCCATAGTCAAGAAAAACCTTAGTGAGATGTCACTTCGCATCCAAAGAATGTTGATGAACCTTCAGAGGTATGACTTTGACTTGAAACTTCAGTGGTATGACTGGGCAACACATTGTAGTAGCCAATGTGCTATCCAGAGCGACAGCCGCACTGTGTGTCAGTTTCACGGGAGAGGATGTGCAAGTGTATGTGGATATGATCACAGAGACACTACCAGTGAAAGATGCAAAGCCAAAACTGATTGTTGCAGAAACGGAAAAGGATGAAGTTCTGCAAATGGGGATACATAATCTCAACAATGGATGGCCGAAAGGTTCATGCTCCAAAAGTAGTTTAATATATGATTAGAGCTAAGTGCAGCAAATGGTTTGTTTCTAAGACAACAGAGAATCGTTATTCCACAGTTTCTGCGCAACAAAATACTGCGAAAGATTCATGAGGGTCACCTTGGGATCGAGAAATGCAAGAGAAGAGTGCAAGATAGTGTATATTGGCCAGGAATAAATAAAGATATACTGATAATGGTGGAAAAGTGTACCACTTGGCAGTGATACCAATGCCGACAAGCAAAGGAACCGATGGAGATGGGCGAAATTGTGTCAGTTCCTTGGCAAAAGGTGGGGATAGACTTATTCTACCTTGAAAGTAAAGAATATTTGCTAATAGTATTTGCTACTACTATTCAAACTATCCTGAAGTGGCACAGTTGTCAAGCTCGTCAACCAATTCTGTTATTATGCACACAAAAGCAGTATTTGCACGTCATGCATTCCTCAGGTCATCATGAGTGACAATGGTTTGTGTTTCCATTGTATGAATGGAAGGCATTTGCACAGCATTATTACTTCAGACTTGTAACATCGAGTCCATTGTATCCCCAGTCTAATGGAAAGGCAGAACAAGGTGTGCAGATAGTTAAACAACTATGGAAAAAAATCCATAGACTGTCAAGGTGACCGATATCTAGCATTGCTCAGCTATCGAGCATCACCTTTAAGTAGTGGTTTGTTGCCACCAGAACTGCTAATGAGTCAAAAGTTAAGAGCAACTCTGCTATGCCATAGCAAACAGCAACTAAATCACAAGATGCGGAATCAGCTGCAATCCCAAAAGAAGATGCAGACGAGTTACTATGTCAAGTCAACCAGGGCTCTGAAACCTTTAAATTTAATGATTTAGTGATGTGGAGGATCCTGATGGCTGGTCAAAATCATAGAATCATAGAATCCCTACAGTGCAGAAGGAGGCCATTCAGCCCATCGAGTCTGCACCGATCCATGTCCCACCCTATCCCTGCAACCCCATAACCTAACCTTCACATCCCTGGAAACTAAGGGGCAATTTACCATTGCCAATCAACTTACTGAATACATCTTTGGACAGTGGAAGGAAACCCGAGCACCCGGAGGAAACCCACACAGACACGGGGTAAACGTGCAAACTCCACATAGACAGTCATCCAAGGCTGATATTGAACCCGGGTACCTGGCGTTGTGAGGCAGCAGTGCTAACCACTGTGCTACCATGCCGCCACAGTATTACAGAAAATAGGTCCGAGATTTTACACTGTAATCACAGGACAAGGACAGGTACTGCGGAGAAACAGAAGAGCACTCCTGAAAGTTAAACAACCTGTTACTCAACTGCAAGATGTCGATGAAAACTTGTATCCTTCAAAACCAACACAACCAGAGGAAGAATCAAATATCATTGTACAGTCTGAGGTTCCGAACAGTGATGTGGTCATACCAGTTGCACGTACAGAAATGCAAGACTGTCAAACAGATTCATCAGATCTACTGAATCTAAGATCAACAAGGCATAGAAAGAAACCTGAAAGACTGAATCTGTAATTGGATAATATTTCATTTGATTTCCTACACTTCCTTAAAGAGCGTGAAGGGAGCCAAGAGTTTACAGAGAGTGCAGGTGACTGGGAGCAGAGTCGGAGGGCGGAGTTCCAGCTGGTTCACAGGGCAGCTACATTCTGTAAGGTAAAAGTTGTTTGTTTTTGGGAGTTTTTAATTTTTAATTTTTAAAATTTTATTTTTTGTTTTTGTTTAGTTTTTTGGGGGCAGCAAGCAGAATCACCAATTTTAGAGGGTTCACTTGGGAGAGCAGCAACAGTATATATATATATTTTTAAAGGGCGTAACGGGTGTTTAATCTTTTCTTTTTTTCTCCCCCCCTTTAAATCTCTTTGTGAATTCAAATCAGAGGGGATGGAGGCTAGGGCAGTTGCATGCTCCTCCTGTAGGATGTGGTTGGTGAGGGATACCACCGGTGTCCCCGCTGACTACACGTGTGGCAAGTGCACCCAACTCCAGCTCCTCAGAGACCGCGTTATGGAACTGGAGCTGGAGCTGGATGGACTTCAGATCATCCGGGTGGTAGGGAGGGTGATAGAAAAGGGTTACAGGGAGGTAGCCACACCCAAGGTATAGGACAAGAGTAGCTGGGTTACAGTCAGGGGAAGGGAAATGACTAGGCAGACAGTGCAGGGATCCCTTGTGGCCATTCCCCTTCAAAACAAGTATACCGTTCTGGATGCTGTTGGGGGGGATGACCTACCTGGGGAAGGCCCTAGCGGCCAGGTCTCTGGCACTGAGACTGGCTCTGTGGCTCAGAAGGGAAGGGGGAGAATAGAAAAGCAATAGTGATAGGAGACTCAATGGTTAGGGGAATGGATAGGAGATTCTGTAATTGCGAACGAGACTGCCAGAAGATATTTTGCCTCCCGGGTGCCAGGGCCAGGGATGTCTCAGATTGAGTCTACAGGATTCTTAAGGGGGAGGGGGAGCAACCAGAAGTCGTGGTGCACATAGGCACCAACGACATAGCTAAGAAAAGGTATGAGGATCTAAAAAGTGATTTTAGGGAGTTAGGTTGGAAGCTAAAGAGCAGGCCAAGCAGAGTAGTGATCTCAGGATTGCTACCGATGCCAAGTGCAAGTGAGGAAAGGAACAGAGAGCGAGTGCAGCTGAACACGTGGCTACAGGGCTGGTGCAGGAGGGAGGGTATCAGATATTTGGATCATTGGGATATCTTCTGGGGAAGGTGGGACCTGTACATAAAGGATGGATTGCACCTAAACTGGAGGGGCACCAATATACGGGTGGGAGGTTTGCTAGAGCTCTTCGGGAAGGTTTAAACTAGTTTGGCAGGGGGATGGAAATCAGACCTACGGATCAGCGCATAGGGTTGCTGTTGAACAGGCAGAAATAGTATGCAGCAAGTCTATGAGTAAGGATAGACAGTTGATAGGACAAAGTTGCACTCAGTGGAATGGGTTAAAGTGTGTCTGTTTCAATGCAAGGAGTGTCAGGTATAAGGGAGATGAACTTAGAGCATGGATCAGTACTTGGAACTATGATATTGTGGCCATTTCGGAGACATGGATTTCACAGGGCCAGGAATGGTTGTTAGATGTTCCGGGGTTTAGATTTTTTCAGAAGAATAGGGAGGGAGGTGAAAGAGGAGGGGAAGTGGCACTACTAATTAGGGAGTGGATCACAGCTGCAGAAAAGGAGGTAGTTGAGGAGGGATTGTCTACTGAGTCAGTATGGGTGGAAGTCAGAAACAAGAAAGGAGCAGTCACTTTATTGGGAGTTTTCAATAGAGCCCCCAATAGCAGCAGAGAGATAGAGGAACAGATTGGGCGGCAGGTAGGTATTGGAAAAGTGCAGAAGTAACAGGGTTGTTGTCATGGGTGACTTCAACTTCCCTAATATTGACTGGAACATCCTCAGTGCAAATGGTTTGGATGGAGCAGATTTTGTCAGGTGTGTGCATGAAGGATACCTGACTCAATATGTAGATAGGCCGACTAGGAGGGAGGCCATATTGGACTTGGTGCTCGGCAACGAACCAGGCCAGGTGTCAGATGTCTCGGTGGGAGAGTATTTTGGTGACAGTGACCACAACTCCTTGACCTTTACCATAGTCATGGAGAGGGATAGGAACAGACTGTATGGGAAGGTATTTAATTGGGGGAGGGGAAATTATACTGCTATTAGACAGGAGCTGAGGAGCATAAAGTGGGAACAATTGTTCTGGGGAAATGCACAACAGTAATGCGGGGTTTGTTGAAGCAGCACCTGCTGCGAGTGCTGGATAGGTTTGTCCCACTGAGACGAGGAAGGAATGGTAAGACAAAGGAGCCTTGGATGACAAGAGAAGTGGAGCTTCTAGTCAAGAGGAAGAAGGAAGCTTACGTAAGGTTGAGAAAGCAAGGCTCTGACTCGGCCCCAGAGGGTTACAAGGTAGCCAGGAAGGAACTCAGAAATGGATTGAGGAGGGCTAGAAGGGGGCATGAAAAAGTCCTGGTGGGAAAGATTAGGGAAAACCCCAAGGCGTTCTACACTTATGTGAGAAATAAGAGGATGATCAGAGTGAAAGTAGGGCCGATCAGGGATGGTGGAGGGAACTTGTGCCTGGAGTCTGAGGAGATAGGGGAGGCCCTAAATGAATATTGTGCTTCAGTATTCACTAGAGAGAGGGACCTTGTTGCCCATGAGAACAATGTGAACCAGGTTAATAGGCTCAAACAGGTTGATATTAAGGAGGATGTGCTGGAAATTTTGAAAAGCATCAGGATAGATAAGTCCCCTGGGCCTGACAAGATATACCCACGGTTACTACGGGAAGTGAGGGAGGAGATTGCTGTGCCATTGGCGATGATCTTTGCGTCCTCACTCTCCACTGGAGTAGTACCGGATGATTGGAGGGAGGCGAATGTTGTTCCCCTGTTCAAGAAAGGGAATAGGGAATTCCCCGGGAATTAGAGACCCATCAGTCTTACGTCTATGGTGAGCATAATATTGGAAAGGATTCTGAGAGATAGAATTTATGATTATTTAGAAAAACATAGTTTGATTAAAGATAGTCAGCATGGCTTTGTGAGGGGCAGGTCATGCCTCACAAGCCTCATTGAATTCTTTGACGATGTGACGGGACACATTGATGAAGGTCGGGCAGTGGATGTGGTGTGTGTGGATTTCAGTAAGGCATTTGTTGAGGTTCCCCATGGTAGGCTCATTCAGAAAGCTAGGGGGCATGGGATACAGGGGAATTTGGCTGTCTGGATACAGAATTGGCTGGCCGAAAGAAGACAGCGAGTGGTAGTGGATGGAAAGTATTCTGACTGGAGGTCGGTGACCACTGGTGTCCCGCAAGGATCTGTTCTGGGACCTCTGCTCTTTGTGGTTTTTATAAATGACTTGGATGAGGAAGTGGAAGGGTGGGTTAGTAAGTTTGCCGATGACACGATGGTTGGAGGCGTTGTAGATAGTGTTGAAGGTTGTTGCTGGTTACAACAGGACATTGACAGGATGCAGAGCTGAGAAGTTCATCCTTGATAAATGTGATTCATTTTGGAAAGTCGAATTTGAATGCTGAATACAGGGTTAAAGGCAGGATTCTTGGAAGTGTGGAGGAACAGAGGGATCTTGGGGTCCACGTACATAGATCCCTCAAAGTTGCCACCCAGGTTGATAGGGTTGTTAAGAAGGCGTATGGTGTGTTGGCTTTCATTAACAGGGGGATTGAGTTTAAGAGCCGTGAGGTTTTGCTGCAGCTTTATAAAACCCTAGTTAGACCACACTTGGAATATTGTGTCCAGTTCTGGTTGCCTCATTATAGGAAGGATGTGGATGCTTTGGAGAGGGTCCAGAGGAGATTTACCAGGATGCTGCCTGGACTGGAGGGCATGTCTTATGAACAAAGAACAAAGAACAAAGAACAAAGAAATGTACAGCACAGGAACAGGCCCTTCGGCCCTCCAAGCCCGTGCCGACCATACTGCCCGACTAAACTACAATCTTCTACACTTCCTGGGTCCGTATCCTTCTATTCCCATCCTATTCATATATTTGTCAAGATGCCCCTTAAATGTCCCTATCGTCCCTGCCTCCACTACCTCCTCCGGTAGTGAGTTCCAGGCACCCACTACCCTCTGCGTAAAAAACTTGCCTCGTACATCTACTCTAAACTTTGCCCCTCTCACCTTAAACCTATGCCCCCTAGTAATTGACCCCTCTACCCTGGGGAAAAGCCTCTGACTATCCACTCTGTCTATGCCCCTCATAATTTTGTATACCTCTATCAGGTCGCCCCTCAACCTCCTTCGTTCCAGTGAGAACAAACCGAGTTTATTCAATCGCTCCTCATAGCTTATGCCCTCCATACCAGGCAACATTCTGGTAAATCTCTTCTGCACCCTCTCTAAAGCCTCCACATCCTTCTGGTAGTGTGGCGACCAGAATTGAACACTATACTCCAAGTGTGGCCTAACTAAGGTTCTATACAGCTGCAACATGACTTGCCAATTCTTATACTCAATGCCCCGGCCAATGAAGGCAAGCATGCCGTATGCCTTCTTGACTACCTTCTCCACCTGTGTAGCCCCTTTCAGTGATCTGTGGACCTGTACTCCTAGATCTCTTTGACTTTCAATACTCTTGAGGGTTCTACCATTCACTGTATATTCCCTACCTGCATTAGCCCTTCCAAAATGCATTACCTCACATTTGTCCAGGTTAAACTCCATCTGCCATCTCTCCGCCCAAGTCTCCAGACAATCTAAATCCTGCTGTATCCTCAGACAGTCCTCATCGCTATCCGCAATTCCACCAACCTTTGTGTCGTCTGCAAACTTACTAATCAGACCAGTTACATTTTCCTCCAAATCATTTATATATACTACAAAGAGCAAAGGTCCCAGCACTGATCCCTGTGGAACACCACTGGTCACAGCCCTCCAATTAGAAAAGCATCCCTCCATTGCTACCCTCTGCCTTCTATGGCCTAGCCAGTTCTGTATCCACCTTGCCAGTTCACCCCTGATCCCGTGTGACTTCACCTTTTGTACTAGTCTACCATGAGGGACCTTGTCAAAGGCCTTACTGAAGTCCATATAGACAACATCTACTGCCCTACCTGCATCAATCATCTTAGTGACCTCCTCGAAAAACTCGATCAAGTTAGTGAGACACGACCTCCCCTTCACAAAACCGTGCTGCCTCTCACTAATACGTCCATTTGCTTCCAAATGGGAGTAGATCCTGTCTCGAAGAATTCTCTCCAGTAATTTCCCTACCACTGAAGTAAGGCTCACCGGCCTGTAGTTCCCGGGATTATCCCTGCCACCCTTCTTAAACAGAGGAACAACATTGGCTATTCTCCAGTCCTCCGGGACATCCCCTGAAGACAGCGAGGATCCAAAGATTTCTGTCAAGGCCTCAGCAATTTCCTCTCCAGCCTCCTTCAGTATTCTGGGGTAGATCCCATCCGGCCCTGGGGACTTATCTACCTTAATATTTTTTAAGACACCCAACACCTCGTCTTTTTGGATCACAATGTGACCCAGGCTATCTACACCCCCTTCTCCAGACTCAACATCTACCAATTCCTTCTCTTTGGTGAATACTGATGCAAAGTATTCATTTAGTACCTCGCCCATTTCCTCTGGCTCCACACATAGATTCCCTTGCCTATCCTTCAGTGGGCCAACCCTTTCCCTGGCTACCCTCTTGCTTTTTATGTAAGTGTAAAAAGCCTTGGGATTTTCCTTAACCCTATTTGCCAATGACTTTTCATGACCCCTTCTAGCCCTCCTGAAGAAAGGTTGAGGGAGCTAGAGCTTTTCTCACTGGAGCGACGAAGGCAGAGAGGTGACTTGATAGAGGTGTACAAGGTGATGAGAGGTATGGATGGAGTGGATAGCCAGAGACGTTTCCCCAGGGTGGAAATGGCTGCCACGAGGGAACATAATTTTAAGGTGAATGGAGGAAGGTATAGGGGAGATGTCAGCGGTAGGTTCTTTACACAGAGAGTAGTGGGTGTTCAGGACCCGCGACAACGCAGAATCGCCGAGCAGAAACTTATAGCCAAGTTCCGCACACATGAGTGCGGCCTCAACCGGGACCTGGGATTCATGTCGCATTACATTCATCCCCCACCATCTGGCCTGCGAAATCCTACCAACTGTCCTGGCTTGGTACAATTCACACCTCTTTAACCTGGGGTTACCCCATTTCTGGATCTGTAAAGATTTAATCACCTGCTAATGCTCGCATTCTTAGCATTGTTTGGCATCTTTGAATTTGTCTATATATGTGTTTCTGGAACAGACCTCTTCATTCACCTGAGGAAGGAGCAGCGCTCCGAAAGCTAGTGACATCGAAACAAACCTGTTGGACTTTAACCTGGTGTTGTAAGACTTCGTACTAAGCATAGTAAACAGAGAGGTTTCAACACTTGCTCTGAGTGGTTTTACTTTCTTTATTTTTTGATGCAATCATGCATATTCTCTAACCAAGAATGCAGTATTGGAAATCCCCAAGTGGCAGATAGTCAAAGTGGCTGCACTGCCTTACAAGATAGAAACTATGCAACTTTTGAAATTTCTTTAAATTATGATAATGAAATCACAGGGTCACCACGACCACCTGAGGGTGATATACCATAACCAAGTTAAAAATTCAGGACAACAAAGCCTAAGTAAATAGATCTTCTATATTTTAGCTGCAATATTATGTAGATTGTATACTTTTTAAATCTAAAATTTAGCCGTTTAACCAATTTAAACCAATTCCCAGTTCCAGGTGATTGCATCCATGTGGTTGGGAATCAAAAACAATTCATCTTTTTATTCTTAACCTGATATAATTGCTCTTGTGGCAACCGAAAATACCAGCATAAATTGATGCTACAGTAAGATTTACACTGACTAACAGATGTACATCCAGCCTGTTTTATTCACTGCTTGTTTGTACCAATGTATGGCCACCAGCTGTGATATTGTGGAATCAATTTATTCTTTAAAGGTGTAGGAATTATTCAAACAAAATGTGCATGGAATTTCTACACAGCATATTGCATATTATTTTCCAACAAAGCTACAGCAGTGATATTGTAAAAAAATTATGCAATTTATTTGGAATTTTAAGCAGAACCTGAGTGGCTTCAGCTTCCCTCAGCTCTACAAACATTATTTTTTAACCTGGTACTTTACGAGCACAGGAACAAAATATAATTTGACATTTGGGACCCTACTGTGTGTTATGTGAGATAACTGGTCGAAAACAGGTTAAAGTTAAAGGCTGTAGCCCAATTTTATTCACGCTTTTATTAGCAAGTACCGTGGGCCTGCACAACATTTCAATTTTGAATGTGTGCTTAGAATAGCCATGTGTTAAGACACTTTTCAGCAGGCACTGCAGGAGCTGAATGTCATTAGGGACTGAATAGATGTGCTGGATTTATTGCTTTTTCAATTCATTTAGTCATTATGAAGTTATTGTTTGTATTTCCCACCAAGCAGAACGTATAGCAATCCCAAAGCACAGCAGTTGACAAGGAGAGTGACTTTCAAACAGGTTGATCCTGTCTGGAAATACAAAGTGGAAGGCATTATCAACAGAAACCTGGCTAGAGAGGTATAATTAAGGGATTGGGTGGTTATCACCTCCATACTTCATAATTATGTGAACACTGGATAGAGGAAATAAGTTGGACTGGATAGTTTTCCTCATTCACATTTTTGAGTACAAGAATTAGCAAGTCATGCTGCAGCTGTATGGAACCTTAGTTAGGGCACACTTGGAATATTGTGTACAATTATGGCTGCTACACTACCAGAAGATGTGGAGGCTTTGGAGAGAGTACAGAAGAGGTTTACGGACGTTGCCTGGTCTCGAGGGTATTAGTTATGAGGAGAGGTTAGATAAACTTGAATTGGAATTGTTTTCACTGGAATGACGGAGGTCGAGGGTGATAGAAATTTACAAAATTATGAGGGGAGTGAACAGAGTGGACAGTCAGATGCTTTTTCCCAGAGTGGAAAAGTCAATTACTAGGGGACATAGGTTTAAAGATAGGAATAATATGATTAGGGATAGTCAGCATGGCTTTGTGAAGGGTAGGTCATGCTTCACAAACCTTATCGAGTTCTTTGAGAAGGTGACTGAACAGGTAGACGAGGGTAGAGCAGTTGATGTGGTGTATATGGATTTCAGTAAAGCGTTTGATAAGGTTCCCCACGGTAGGCTATTGCAGAAAATAGGGAGGCTGGGGATTGAGGGTGATTTAGAGATGTGGATCAGAAATTGGCTAGCTGAAAGAAGACAGAGGGTGGTGGTTGATGGGAAATGTTCAGAATGGAGTTCAGTTACAAGTGGCATACCACAAGGATCTGTTCTGGGGCCGTTGCTGTTTGTCATTTTTATCAATGACCTCGAGGAAGGCGCAGAAGGGTGGGTGAGTAAATTTGCAGACGATACTAAAGTCGGTGGTGTTGTCGACAGTGTGGAAGGATGTAGCAGGTTACAGAGGGATATAGATAAGCTGCAGAGCTGGGCTGAGAGGTGGCAAATGGAGTTTAGTGTAGAGAAGTGTGAGGTGATTCACTTTGGAAGGAATAACAGGAATGCGGAATATTTGGCTAATGGTAAAGTTCTTGGAAGTGTGGATGAGCAGAGGGATCCAGGTGTCCATGTACATAGATCCCTGAAAGTTGCCACCCAGGTTGATAGGGTTGTGAAGAAGGCCTATGGAGTGTTGGCCTTTATTGGTAGAGGGATTGAGTTCCGGAGTCATGAGGTCATGTTGCAGCTGTACAAAACTCTGGTACGGCTGCATTTGGAGTATTGCGTACAGTTCTGGTCACCGCATTATAGGAAGGACGTGGAAGCTTTGGAGCGGGTGCAGAGGAGATTTACCAGGATGTTGCCTGGTATGGAGGGAAAATCTTATGAGGAAAAGCTGATGGACTTGAGGTTGTTTTCGTTAGAGAGAAGAAGGTTAAAAGGAGACTTAATAGAGGCAGACAAAATGATCAGAGGGTTAGATAGGGTGGCCAGTGAGAGCCTTCTCCCGCGGATGGAAATGGCTAGCACGAGGGGACATAGCCTTAAACTGAGGGGTAATAGATATAGGACAGAGGTCAGAGGTAGGTTCTTTACGCAAAGAGTGGTGAGGCCGTGGAATGCCCTACCTACAACAGTAGTGAACTCGCCAACATTGAGGGCATTTAAAAGTTTATTGGATAAGCATATGGATGATAATGGCATAGTGTAGGTTAGATGGCTTTTGTTTTTTGACGTCCCATGTCGGTGCAACATTGTGGGCCGAAGGGCCTGTACTGCGCTGTATCGTTCTGTGTTCTATGTTCTAAAGTGCAAGGGGAAAGTTTAGAGGAGATGTGTGACGCCAAGACTTTTACATCGGTGCTGGTGAGTGCCTGGAACATGCAGCTGGGGGAGGCAGTGGAAGGAGGTACGATAAAGATGTATAAGATGCATCCTGACAAATACATGAATAGGATAGGAATAGAGCGATACGGACCCTGAAAGTGCAGAAAGTTTTAGTTTAGACAGGCATCATGAATATGAAACACTTTATTGCAACTATTTTGCATGTATTTATTTTTTTAACTTTGGCATTAAACAAGTTCAATATGTATTAATACACTACAATTCTAATTTACAACATCGACAATTGTTAATGGATTTATACATTTACAAGAATTTTGCAGATTTCCTGTCATTAAAAATCACTGTTGATAGTATAAAAGACACTTGACTCTCAGTGAACTGAATATAAGTGTTGTGGAGTAGATCATTTCACAAAATAATCTCAGGAGACCCATGTACAGAACAATTGTTTATTAACCAATGTGTCGGGAGAGCACAATCTCAGAGAAGGATTTCTGGAGCTGACTCTGCCCAGTTGAGAAGTCAAACATTTATACATTGTAGGTCACATAAGCAAGGCATTATTTACATTTGAACATTATCTGGTTCAGACTTTTACATTAAACAAGTTGCAGGTGTTCACAAGGCAGAGCAAGTATTTTTCTCCTTTATTCTTCTGTGGTCCTCTCTAATCTCTTCCCTCATGGCTAATTGGCTTGGCACTATCAGCTGCGTCTGCGACTTTAAGTCATAGAAAATAAGTTGCAGACTTTAAAAAACAAATTACTGAAAAGCAATTTATTGCAATATTGCAGGTGTCTGTGTTCTTTGCCACATCAGCATGTTGCTGGGTGATGTCTTCAAAAAAAAATTTTAGAGTATCCAATTCTTTTTTTCCCCAATTAAGGGGCAATTTAGCATGGCCAATCCATCTACCCTGCACATCTTTTTTGGGGTGTGGGGGTGAGACCCACACAGACAGGGGGAGAGTGTGCAGACTCCACACGGACAGTGACCTGGGCCCGGGATTGAACCCAGGTCCTCAGCACTGTGAGGCAGCAGTGCTAACCACTGCACCACCAAACTGTCCACTGGGTGATGTCTTTATCCTGTGTGTGGAATTTTCCTTAACATCGCGAAAACACTATAAGCTCAAAACATTTCCCTGAGGTCCTTTAATAGACTATAAATATTGTCTTCCGTAATCATTGTAATGAAACCATATTCATTAGTTCCCCTCTTACAGCCCCCCCCCCCCCCCCCCCCGCCCAGCTTTTGGCCCTTGATCTAACCCAAGATAGTCAATTTACTGATGTCAATTGTTTCCTTTACTCCCCACCACCATCATTATTGGCCAGGTATCCAGCTTAGGTTCGTAAAGGTATGTGCTCAAATCATCTGTATTATATGATCCCTTACCTTATTACTCAATTACCAAATCTAATTCCCCATCACCACCTCGTGTGCCTTTCTAGTCTGGCAGATGAGGCAAACTAGGCACATTCAATATAATTTGGATTATGACCAGGACATGGGAGTTAATGCAAATCCATGGGTGTAATTTTATGTTTGAGCCCCAATTCTACACATCCTCCCACAATTTAGAGGAATCTATTTATTCAGTTTCATTTAATAATAATCTTTGTTAGTGTCGCAAGTAGGCTTACATTAATACTGCAATCAAGTTATTGTGAAAATCCCCTAGTCGCCACACTCCAACGCCTGTTCGGGTACACAGAGGGAGAATTCTGAATGTCCAAATTACCGAACAAGCACGTCTTTCAGGACTTGTGGGAGTAAACCAGAGCACCCGGAGGAAACCCACGCAGACACGGGGAGAACATGCAGACTCCGCACTGACAGTGACCAAAGCTGGGAATCAAACCTGGTGCTGTGAAGCAACAGTGCTAACCAGTGTGCTACCATGCCGCCCATTCGTTAAGGCTTTGTTTGTTGTTGCAGTGTATAGTATATCCTGTACACCCACTGAGTCTGCATCCGAACCCTGGTCAGATGCTTTGGCAATGGTGGGATTGTATAAGGAAAAAAGTGATTCAAGCATTGTCAGGTTATCCTTTATGTTATCCATGACTTGAATATCAACTGTTTCTCTCTTATATAATTCAACCAATTCCACTTTCTCTATTCTTGCTGGCATCTATGGGTATAAACATACCAAGTGATTAAACAAGGGGCATCCCGGTTGTTCTGTACTGGAGTTCTCGCTGCCCTGTGGTAATACATTCTCCCATCACCATGTATGCAATATGAGTTGCTTCTTTTGCAGCCCATATTGGTTCCATTGTACAATTGGCTGTGGCATTAAACCCACACCTTGCTTCTTCAGTGTCATATATTGGATGTGCACATACTACAGAAGTGGCTTCTATCCTAACACCTCTAATGTTGTACTAACCATATTATCTTAAATTACTACAGCACCTGATGGAATGTTATGGTATCTGATATAATGACTTCCTCTAATTGCCCAAATATTCTCCCATCCACTCTACAGAGTGTTAATGTGGTTATAATGGGTATCACTAAACCAACAGCCACTAACATATTGCTATTCATTATATATTCAATGTTAGTCCTATATACATGTGATAAAACTCTGAGCCAGCATCCAGTTAACCTATGGTTGGTATTTTGTGAGAGGTTAGATCATAGAATCATAGAATTTACAGTGCAGAAGGAGGCTATTCAGCCCATAGAGTCTGCACTGGCCCTTGGAAAGAGCATTCTACCTAAGCCCACACCGCCACCCTATCCCCACACCTCCACCCTATCCTCGTAACCCCACCTAACCTTTTTTGGACACTCAGGGCAATTTAGCACAGCCAATCCACCTAATCTTTGGACTGTGGGAAGAAAACGGAGCACCCAAAGGAAACCCATAAAGACACGGGGAGGATGTGCAGAGTCCACACAGACAGTGACCCAAGCCGGGAATCGAACCTGGGACTCTGGAGCTGTGAAGCAACTGTGCTAACCACATGATAGATGTTCATTTGTGACCCACAGTGAAGCTATTCCCTCACTAATCTGTCTCAAATTTCCTCTTGCTTGTTCAAGCGCCAATGATCCATAGATGCGACAGTCATCGTTCCTACTTGCATCATCCAAAATATCCTTCCCTATCTCAATTAATTTATTGATAGTGAATGTGTGAATTTCTAATAGTGGCCAAGTACTGAATTGTCTGTGTCATGTCTTGGTCTATACCCAGTTGGGTTTTACTGAATCCCTTGCTCCTTACCCAGAATCCTTTTAAGTTGTAAACTTAAAAGTTCGGACCTTCTAGTAGACGGTTGCTAGATCAATAGAATTAACCATTGATGTCCTGGTATTGAATGCTGTTCTGCCATTAGACTGGGCTATTTCGGTCACCAACTGATCCATCAAGGCCCAATATAGTTCCCGAGTATGTTTCACAGATCACTGGGGCAGGGCTATGTCTGTAATGTTTAGAACTATGGGAATCAGCTCATGGTGTACATTGTCATACAAAATCTTATTCTCATTAATTAATATGACACCATTCTCAGGTCCTGGACTCATGCTTCGGCACTGTAAATTCTATGATAAATTCTATGATCTATGATCAAGGTGGATCAGTTGGCACAAGTGACGATGAGGCCTTGACTGCATTGCAAGGTCACTTGTTCTTCTATTGTCACATTCAGGATTTATGTTGTACATTGCATTCTGCACGGTCTGCGGTGTACCAGAGTCCTGATGTTGATGTCGGGCAAGTGGGCACGCTCCCATTCCTGTGACTATGATCATCAGTCCCACGAGAATTGATACAGATGTAAACATTCTATAAACTTAAGCAAATGATCTCCCCAGTTAGTGGACGGCCAGCATAATTCCCGGGATGGCAGGACTGATGGCTTGTACTCAATGGAGTTTAGAAGAATGAGAGGAGATCTCATAGAAACATAAAATCCTGATGGGACTGGATAGGCTAGATGTGGGAAGAATGTTCCCGATGATGGGGATGTCAAGAATAAGGGGCAACGGTCTAAGAATGAGGGGCAAGCCATTCAGGACTGAGATGAGGAAGAACATCTTCTCTCAGAGTGTTGTGAACTTGTGGAATTCTCTACCGCAGAAAGCTGTTGGGGAGAGTTCATTGGATATATCCAAGAGGGAGCTAGACTTGGCCTTTTCGGCTAAAGAGATCAAGGAATATGGAGAAAAATTGGGAGTGGGATGCTGAATTTGCATGAGCAGCCATGATCATATTGGGCAATATTTCCCACAATCCGGAACACCGCAAGGAGTAAGCATTGCGCAGGTCAAGGAGACACAGCCTGAGTGAGAGAGATACAGACCGAGTGAGAATTTGGTAATTTGGTGCAGTGAGGTAACCAGGAAAGGTAAGTGGTTAATCTAATCTTGCTGTTTTTCAGTTAAAAGTGCAGTGTAGATTAGTGTCCGATTGGCTGAAGCTGCCCCCACCCTAATTGCTGAGAGGCAGTTATCTGGCAATCACCTGAGGCCTGTTAAGGGGCACAAAGGTACACATTGTTTTCTTCTCTTTGAAGTTTTAGTGTGAGTCATCCTAAAGTCTGTATAAAAGACAGACAGAAAGCGCACTTAGTAAGCATTGCGCAGGTCCTGGAGACACAGTCTGAGTGAGTGAGACACAGACAGAGTGAGAATTTGGTAATTTGGTGCAGTGAGGTAATTCGGTGAAGAGTGGGAGAAGGTGCTTCTTCCCTACTGTTTTGTTCTCTCTCTTTCTTCGGGCCTAATTTCGGGAGCCGTTCGGAGGAGGAGGAGCAGTCTCTGTGAGTATAAAAACCTAACGGTAACTTCCTGTTTTCCAGTTTTTTTCCCAAAAGTGACGTCAGAGGGAAGCTGTGATCTGAGTGGTTGATAGCAAATCTGCCCAAAATTAAAAAAAAAAACACAGCTAAAATCATAAACTTAAATTAAACTAATTAATTAATTAGTGATGGCTGGTCAGGTGATGTGCTTGAGCTGCTTGATGTGGGAGCTGGCAGATCCCATTGCGAGCTGCAGCGACCACATCTGCAGTAAGTGTTGGCTGCTTGAAGAGCTCCGGCTCAGAGTTGATGAGCTGGAGTCTGAGCTTCAAACACTGAGGCACATCCAGGAGGGGGAGACTTACCTGGACACTGTGTTTCAGGAGGCAGTCACACCTGTCAGAGTAAGTAGTTTAAATCCTGCCAGTGGCCAGGGACAGCAGGGTGTGACTGCAAGTCAGGCAGGTAAAGGGAACCAGCAGTCAGGAATTCAGGAGCCACAGCCCTTGACTCTGTCCAACAGGTATGAGGCACTTGCTCCCTGTGTGGATGGCGAACAGGGCTGCAGGAAGGATGAGTCAGCGGACCAAGGCACCATGGTTCAGCAGGCCATTCAAGGGGAGGGAGTAAATAGGCAAGTTGTAGTTGTAGGGGATTCTATTATCAGGGGGATAGATAGTATCCTTTGTGAGCAGGATAAAGAGTCCCGCATGGTATGTTGCCTGCCCGGTGCTAGGGTGCGGGACATCTCTGACCGGCTTGAAAGGATACTGGAGAGGGAGTGGGAGGATCCAGTTGTTGTGGTCCATGTCGGTACCAACAACATAGGCAAGTCTAGGAAAGAGGACCTATTTAGAGATTATAAAGAGCTAGGATTCAAATTAAAAAACAGGTCCTCAAGGGTCATAATCTCCGGATTACTGCCCGAGCCACGTGCAAATTGGCATAGGGAGGCAAGAATAAGGGAAGTTAACACGCGGCTGAAAGAGTGGTGTGGGAAAGAGGGGTTCCTTTTCATAGATCATAGAATTTACAGTGCAGAAGGAGGACATTCGGCCCATCGAGTCTGCACCGGCTCTTGGAAAGAGCACCCTACCCAAGGTCCACACCTCCACCGATCCCCATAACCCAGTAACCCCACCCAACACTAAGGCCAATTTTGGACATTAAGGGCAATTTATCATGGCCAATCCACCTAACCCGCACATCTTTGGACTGTGGGAGGAAACCGGAGCACCCGGAGGAAACCCACGCACACACGGGGAGGATGTGCAGACTCCGCACAGACAGTGGGATACTGGCATCAGTTTTGGGACAGGGGGGACCTATACCGTTGGGATGGTCTCCACCTGAACCGAGCTGGGACCAGTGTTCTGGCGAAACAAATAAATAGGGTGGTCAATAGGACTTTAAACTAAAGATTGGGGGGGAAGGGAAAGTCAGGGACCAAGAGGTGAAGTAATCAATGGGAAGCGTAGCTGCTTAGGAATACAAAAAAGCGCAAAAAGACAAAACTCAGGAGAGGTTACGATAGTCCCCATCCCACAAAATATGACTCAGTGTATGGAAAGACTGAGTAAACCAAGGTCCACCACACTAAGAAAACAAAAAGGGACGGTCAATAGAGAATTAAAGGTGCTATATTTAAATGCGCGCAGTGTACGGAACAAGGTAGATGAGCTTGTGGCCCAGATTGTGACTGGCAGGTATGATGTGGTAGGTATCACAGAGACATGGTTGCAGGGGGTTCAGGACTGGCATTTAAACATCCAGGGATTCACAACCTATCGAAAAGACAGAGAGGTGGGCAGAGGGGGCGGGGTTGCCTTGTTAATTAGGAATGAAATTAAATCAATAGCACTAAATGACATAGGGTAAGATGATGTGGAGTCTGTGTGGGTAGAGTTGAGGAACCACAAAGGCAAAAAAACCATAATGGGAGTTATGTACAGGCCTCCGAACAGTGGTCAGGACCGGGGGCACAAAATGCACCACGAAATAGAAAGTGCATGTCAGAAAGGCAAGGTCACAGTGTTCATGGGGGACTTCAATATGCAGGTGGACTGGGTAAATAATGCTGCCAGTGGACCCAAGGAAAGGGAATTCATTGAATGTTTACAGGAGGGCTTTTTGGAACAGCTTGTGATGGAGCCCACAAGGGAACAGGCCATTCTGGACTTAGTGTTATATAATGAGCCAGACTTGATTAAAGATCTTAAAGTAAGGGAGCACTTAGGAGGCAGTGATCATAATATGGTAGAATTCAATCTCCAATTTGAAAGAAAGAAGGTAGAATCAGATGTAAAGGTGTTACAGTTAAATAAAGGTAACTACAGGGGCATGAGGGAGGAACGGACGAAAATCGACTGGGAGCAGAGCCTAGTGGGAAAGACAGTAGAACAGCAATGGCAGGAGTTTCTGGGAGTAATTGAGGACACAGTACAGAGGTTCATCCCAAAGAAAAGAAAGGTTATCAGTGGGGGGATTAGGCAGCCATGGCTGACAAAGGAAGATAGGGAATGCATCAAAGCAAAAGAGAAAGCCTATAATGTGGCAAAGAGTAGTGGGAAGTCAGAAGATTGGGAAGGCTACAAAAACAAACAGAGGATAACAAAGAGAGAGATAAGGAAAGAGAGGATCAAATTTGAAGGTAGGCTCGCCAGTAACATTAGTAAAAGTTCCTTTAAATACATTAAAAACAAATGGGAGGCAAAAGTTGACATTGGGCCGCTCCAAAATGACGCTGGTAATTTTGTGATGGGAGACAAGGAAATAGCTGAGGAACTAAATAAGTACTTTGCGTCAGTCTTCACAGTAGAAGACATGAGTAATATCCCAACAATTCCGGAGAGTCAGGGTGCAGAGTTGAATATGGTAGCCATCACAAAGGAGAAAGTGCTAGAGAAACTAAGAGGTCTAAAAATTGATAAATCTCCGGGCCCAGATGGACTACATCCTAGGAGATAGCTGAAGAAATAGTGGAGGCGTTAGTTATGATCTTTCAAAAGTCACTGGAGTCAGGGAGAGTCCCAGAGGATTGGAAAATCGCTGTTGTAACCCCCCTGTTCAAGAAGGGAACAAGGAAAAAGATGGGAAATTATAGGCCAATTAGCCTAACCTCGGTTGTTGGCAAGATTCTAGAATCCATTGTTAAGGATGAGATTTCTAAATTCTTGGAAGTGCAGGGTCAGATTAGGACAAGTTAGCATGGATTTAGTAAGGGGAGGTCGTGCCTGACAAACCTGTTAGAGTTCTTGGAAGAGATAACAAATAGGTTAGACCAAGGAGAGCCAATGGATGTTATCTATCTTGACTTCCAAAAGGCCTTTGATAAGGTGCCTCACGGGAGACTGCTGAGTAAAATAAGGGCCCATGGTATTCGAGGCAAGGTACTAACATGGATTGACGATTGGCTGTCAGGCAGAAGGCAGAGAGTTGGGATAAAAGGTTCTTTTTCGGAATGGCAACTGGTGACGAGTGGTGTCTCGCAGGGTTCAGTGTTGGGGCCACAGCTGTTCTCTTTATATATTAACGATCTCGATGACGGGACTGGGGGCATTCTGGCTACGTTTGCCGATGATACAAAGATAGGTGGAGGGGCAGGTAGTATGGAGGAGGTGGGGAGGCTGCAGAAAGATTTAGACAGATTAGGAGAGTGGTCCAAGAAATGGCTGATGAAATTCAACGTGGGCAAGTGCGAGGTCTTGCACTTTGGAAAAAAGAATAGAGGCATGGACTATTTTCTAAACGGTGACAAAATTCATAATGCTAAAGTGCAAAGGGACTTGGGAGTCCTAGTCCAGGATTCTCTAAAGGTAAACTTGCAGGTTGAGTCCGTAATTAAGAAAGCAAATGCAATGTTGTCATTTATCTCAAGAGGCTTGGAATATAAAAGCAGAAATGTACTTCTGAAGCTTGAGAAGCATTAGTTAGGCCCCATTTAGAATACTGTGAGCAATTTTGGGCCCCACACCTCAGGAAGGACATACTGGCACTGGAGCGGGTCCAGCGGAGATTCACACGGATGATCCCAGGAATGGTAGGCCATACGATGAACGTCTGAGGATCCTGGGATTATATTCATTGGAGTTTAGGAGGTTGAGGGGAGATCTAATAGAAACTTAGAAGATAATGAATGGCTTAGATAGGGTGGATGTAGGGAAGTTGTTTCCATTAGCAGGGGAGACTAGGACCCGGGGGCACAGCCTTAGAATAAAAGGGAGTCACTTTAGAACAGAGATGAGGAGAAATTTCTTCAGCCAGAGAGTGGTGGGTCTGTGGAATTCATTGCCACAGAGGGCGGTGGAGGCCGGGACGTTGAGTGTCTTTAAGACAGAAGTTGATAAATTCTTGATTTCTCGAGGAATTAAGGGCTATGGAGAGAGAGCGGGTAAATGGAGTTGAAATCAGCCATGATTGAATGGTGGAGTGGACTCGATGGGCCGAATGGCCTTACTTCCGCTCCTATGTCTTATGGTCTTAAGGCATGGCCCTGCAATTGGGAATGCCGTAACGCATGGCCCCGTGACCCTCCCGACACACTCTGCGACCCACCCATGGGTTGCGACCCTGGGTTTGAAAATGACTGAGTTTCATAGAATTTACAGTGCAAAAGGAGGCCATTCGGCCCATCGAGTTTGCACTGGCTCTTGGAAAGAGCACCCTACCCAAGCCCACACCTCCACCCTATCTCCATAACCCAATAACCCCACCTAACATTAAGGGCAATTTTGGACACTAAAGGCACTTTAGCATGGCCAATCCACCTAACCTACGCATCTTTGGACTGTGGGAAGAAACCGGAGCACCTGGAGGAAACCCACGCACACACGGGGAGAACGTGCAGATTCCACACAGACAGTGACCCAAGCCGGGAATTGAATCTGGGACCCTGGAGCTGTGAAGCAATTGATGTGTTGGGTGTTCTGGATCACAAACAGGTCACCAACACTGGAAGTGGTGCAACTCTATTTTATTATAAGGTTAACTATATTAACATACTTGAACTGTGGGTAAATGCAATACCAGCTTTAACTGTTGACACTTGCCTAGTCCTAACCAGGTGATGCACTCAGCACATGGTGAATGTCTGTGTTGCAGGCTGTGAGCTCTGTGCTCCGAGCTGGCTGCTACTAGAATGAGAGGGAACTCTCCTGTCCCCTGACTTTATAGTGCATGTGCTCTCACTGGTGATTGGCTGCGGTGTTGTGTATGCTGATTGGTCCCACTGCATGTCCATCAGTGTGTGTGTGTGTCTGCACCATGATTATCATAGAATTTACAGTGCAGAAGGAGGCCATTCGGCCCATCGAGTCTGCACCGGCTCTTGGAAAGAGCACCCTACCCAAGGTCAACACCTCCACCCTATCCCCATAACCCAGTAACCCCACCCAACACTAAGGGCAATTTTGGACACTAAGGGCAATTTATCATGGCCAATTCACCTAACCCGCACATCTTTGGACTGTGGGAGGAAACCGGAGCACCTGGAGGAAACCCACGCACACACGGGGAGGATGTGCAGACTCCGCACAGACAGTGACCCAAGCCGGAATCGAACCTGGGACCCTGGAGCTGTGAAGCAATTCTGCTATCCACAAGGCTACCGTGCTGCCCGTAAATACTGGTGTATATTATGACAGTGATTGCGCTAACCACTATGCTACCGTGCTGCCCATGTTAGATGACATACTAACTGTTTCAAGTGAACAAGAACACTTGGAGAATTTAGAAGCTACTCTGAAGCCTTTACAGAACCAAAACCTACGAGTTAAAAAGAAATAGTGTCACCTTTTCAAGGCATCTGTAAATTACCTGGGTCAGATCATTGATAAAGATGATTTGCACAAGGAGCTGAAGAAGATGTTACATTGTATATGTTGTGTTGCCCTATTATGTATTTTCTTTTATTCCCTTTTCTTCTCATGTACTTAATGATCTGTTGAGCTGCTCGCAGAAAAATACTTTTCTCTGTACCTCGGTACACGTGACAATAAACAAATCCAAATCCAATCCAATCCAATCCAAGATGTCAGCAATTTTAGTAGCCCCACATCTGCAAACTGTGACACAATGATAATAGTTTTTAGGATTTGTCAAACATAGCAACACGATTGAAGCCTTTACACAACTTTCTATGTTCCAAACAGGCATGGCACTGGTAAATAGAATGTGAAAAAGCATACAATGAGGTAAAAGATGCCTGCCAGAAATCAGGCACATAATGTCTTCAGGAGATGAATGACAGGTAGCATTAGCTTCAGGAACTCTTGCTATTGCTGAAATAAATTACGCTCAGCTAGAAAAATTGGCTTTCAGCATAATTTTTGTGGTAAGAAGGTACCACCACTAACTTTATGGACGTCATTTTACTCTTTTGACGGATCATTGATCCTTGATGACAATCTTTGGACTGTATATGATATATATAATGACTCTATTATAGAGTCATATGAGCCAAATGCGGGTGAGTGGGACTAGCTTAGTGATAGAAACTGGTCGGCATGGACAAGCTGGGCCAAAGGGCCTGTTTCCATGCGGTAACCATCTGTGTATAAAGGTATACCTTCTTTTGCAGCTAGTAGGTTACAAAGATGGTCTTTGATCTTGTCGGCACACACGTAAGATGTCCAACATCGTAAGTCAGAGCAGCAATAAAAAAGCTAATGCTTTGTCAAGATTGCCATTACAAATCAAGTAAGAATCTGAACGACATTTCTGCATTTCCCGCTTGTGG
This sequence comes from Scyliorhinus torazame, assembly GCF_047496885.1. NCBI lineage: Eukaryota > Metazoa > Chordata > Chondrichthyes > Carcharhiniformes > Scyliorhinidae > Scyliorhinus > Scyliorhinus torazame. The sequence goes on from NC_092709.1 coordinate 117,626,123, forward strand.
ATAATGTACCTGTGATTTCTTCTCATGTTCAGAGATACACAAGAACTGATCCAGTGATGGGCAAGCTGTTGGATCTGGTCCAAAATGGAATGATGTCAGATGGTCATCGGAAAAATGCAGACCTTACATCACATGAAGACTTGAGTTGACAGTTCTGAATGGAGTTTTATTATGGAAACTACGAGTGATTATTCCTCCCTGCCTGTGTAGTTGAGTCCTTGACCAACTACATGAGGGATATCCTGGTGTGGTGAGGATGAAGGACTTGTCAGGCATTTACTTTTGGTGACCAGGATTCTATGCTCAAATCAAAAAGAAAGTTGGGCAATGCAAATCTTGTGCAAAATTAGGGGACACTCCATCATTACAACCCTACATCCATGGGAATGGCCGACACAGGCATGGCAGAGAATACACACTGACTGTGCTGGTACATTGGCAAGAATAGTGAGCAAATCCTTCATATCTTACCTGAAAACCGCATGCTCAACAACACAGAGTTCACCAGTAATGCTGCTGTTCAAAAGGAAACTGCATGCACAGTTTGAGTTGATAATTTCACCTGATACTTCAGAGATTGTCAACTGACAACAACACGCACAGATTGCTAGGAGGGAGCAAAACTCTAAAAAGTGAGCATTCAGTCAAGGAGCATGCTAGCTAGAAGCTACACCTCCAACTAGAAATGGGTACCTGCTGTGATCACAGAAAAGATCGTACAGATGGATGATTAAAGAGTTTGACAACATCATACTGATCAGCGATATGCTGCATGAAGTGAATTCGCTGAAACTTCTCAAGAGGTTCTACCCTTGGATAATCAAGGCAGTGATACTGTGGATCAGAGGCGAGTTCAGATTCTGTTTCTGAGGATTTTTCAATGCCCGTAATGATAGACACGAGAGTAACTTTCCAGGAATTACCACCTACCGTAGGAAAAATGGACACTTACAAGTTCTTGAGTAGCCAAGTTCCAGAATGCCGAATTGAACCCAAAAGGAACAAACGTCCACCGATGGATACAGGTAATGCATTGTTGAACTGTTGTATAAATATTAAGTCACTGTCATTGCACTAATTAATTAAAGATGAGGGATGTTATGTATCATAGAATTAACCCCTGCTGGTGAAGCATTGCAAAGAACAATACAGCACAGGAACAGGCCCTTCGGCCCTCCAAGCCTGTACCGGTCATGATATCACACTTGGCCAAAACCCTCAGCACTTCCTGGTTCCGTTTCTCTCTGTAACCATCCTATCAATATATTTGTTGAGATGCCTTTTGAATGCCGCTAATGTATCTGCTTCTACAACCTCTCCTGGTAACACGTTCCAGGTACTCACCACCTTCTGTGTAAAAAACCTGCCTCGCACATCTCCTCTAAACTTTGCCCCACAGACTTTAAACCTTTGCCCCCTGATGACTGCCCCTCCACCCTGGGAAAGAGAGAAACTCTATCCATGCGCCTCATAATCTTGTAGACCTCTGTCAGGTCACCCCTCAACCTCCGTCGTTCTAATGAAAAGAATTCGCGTCTATTCAGCCTCTCCACTTGGTGAACACTTTCCAGACCAGGCAACATCCTGGTAAACCTCCTGTGCACCCTCTCCAAAGCCTCCACATCCTTCTGGTAGTGTGGCGACCAGGATTATGCGCAATATTCCAAGTACGGCCTTATCAATTGATTAATAAGGGGATCAGGGGTTATGGGGAGAAGGCAAGAGAATGGGGATGAGAAAAATATCAACCATGATTGAATGGCAGAGCAGACTCGATGGGCCGAGTGGCCTAATTATGCTCCTATGTCTTATGGTCTTATGGTCTTATACCAAGGTTCTATGCAACTGTAGCATGAATTACCAGTTTTTATACTCTATGCCCCATCCAATGGAGGCAAGCATTCCATATGCTTTCTTGACTACCTTGTCCACTTGTGTTGCCACTTTCAAAGATCTGTGGATCTCTCTGACTTTCTATATTCTGAAGAATTACCTGATGTGTAGTGACGTCAGCCGATTGTTTGCATGGGCTTTGCAGTTCTCCATCTTAGATTGTGTGAGCAACGCTTCTTTCTAAAACCACTCATGGTGTTTGAAAGTATCCAGAGTGTGGGCACCTTTGTACCCTTTCTCTTTGCGGCTAACAAAGAAATATAACAGCAAACTTCCAAGGTATTGGTGAAAAAGCAAATGAGACACTCTCAGGGGGGAGTGAAGACTGAGACACTTTCTATAATTCAAAGATTTCTTGACACTCCCACTGTCTGAGGAAGAGATATTAAAATGAAAAATGTTGGAAAGTGAAACAATGGGACATATATACCCACCCAAACCTCCCTCGAAATATACAATGGCTGCAATATTTCAGGCCAGGATACAGCCACTGGAGAGCCAGTGACACAGGGAGTGTCATGAAAATTCTCAAAAGAGGAAACAGGCTCAAACTCTATGCTCTGCCGCTCCTTATTTTGGAACAAATGTTTTAACTGATTCGGAAGACAGCTTTTCAAGAAATCTGCCAGCGAACCGAGATCGTATGACAATTGCGATGTCTTCCACATCTGACCGAATCCAGGAAACTAGCTAATCCAGATCAGCTGCCATGTTTAACAATCTAAGCCTCAAGGAAAAACAAAGGACACATAACCGTATATTTTACAAAACCTCTTATACTGGATTCTAACTTCCCTAATTTCAGACACCTATATGTGTGAGAGGTTGCATTTTTATTATTTTTATTGGGTTTAGTAATTAAGAAATGTGATCTTTCCTCAATTTAAGAAAACTTTGTTTGGTTGGCTCCTTATTGCTCACGAATTAAATAGCTCAATACATTTGAATTCGGAAAATGCATACCATTGTGAAAACAAGAGGGGGATTCTCCGACCTTCCGTCGGGTCGGAGAATCGCCGGGGGGGGGGGGGGGGGGGGGCGGTGTGAATCCCGCTCCCGCCGGCCGCCGAATTCTCCGGCACCGAAAGTTTGGCGGGGGCGGGAATTGTGCCGCGCCGGTCGGCGGGCCCCCCCCACCAGCGATTCTCCGGCCCGCAATGGGCCGAAGTCCCGCCAGCATGAATCAAACCACCTACCTTACTGGCGGGACTGGCAGCGCGGGGGGATCCGGGGTCCTGGGGGGGGCGCGGAGCGATCTGGCCCCGGGGGTTGCCCCCACGGTGGCCTGGCCCGTGATCTAGGCCCACCGATCCGCGGGCGGGCCTGTGCCGTGGGGGCACTCTTTCCATTCCGCCTCGGCCACAGCCTCCGCGATGGCAAATGCGAAAGTGCCACCCCCCCTGCACATGCCCGGGGATGGTGTCAGCTGCCGCTGCCGCTCCTGAGCATGCGTGGGCTTCCGCCGACCGGCAAGGTCCCTTCGGCCCCGACTGGCGTGGTGCCAAAGGCCTTTCCCGCCGGCTGGCGGTGCGCCAACCACTCTGGCGCGGGGCTAGCCCCTCAAGGTGAGGGCTTGGCCCCTAAAGATGCGGAGAAATCAGCACCTTTGGGGCGGCCCAACGCCGGAGTGGTTCACACCACTCCATCCCGCCGGGACCCCTCGCCCCACCGGGTAGGGGAGAATCCCATCCCAAATGTAAGTCTTTGTTGGAACCAACCAAGAAGGCTGAATGGAGTGGAGCCAGTTCAACCCTTCTCACTTGGTCATAACAAAATATATATACATTACATACATTCTTTTATCAGCAACATTCAAGGTCCAGATTACCAAATGATTATACAGCCATGCACTGCTGCAACAATATACGAGGGTCTGTGCATTAGTTAGGTTTATGAGATACATCAGTTGATTTCCTGAGTGCTTCCCTGTTGCTTCTCTTGTAAGGATACTCCTTACCTGTCCCTTGTTTATTCCTTTTAATTTCTGTTATTTTTTTGTTGTTTCAATTTTTGTACATGATCAATGTATGTGCGTATGCCTTTCAGATGGACTTCACCTTTAATAATAATAATCGCTCATTGTCACAAGTACGCTTCAATGAAGTTGCTGTGACAAGCCCCTAGTCGCCATATTCCGGCGCCTGTTCGGGGAGACTGGTACGGGAATTGAACCCGCGCTGCTGGCCTTGGTCTGCATTACAAGCCAGCTGTTTAGCCCACTGTGCTAAACCAGCCCCTAATGCAAGTGGCTGATAAACTGAGGGTTGACCTATGGCCCTAAGACAAAGCAGCAGGTGATGTTATAGTCTGAAATCAGTGATGATGCATCTTGATGGATTTAGCTGGCAGCCAATGAGCTGCCTCAAATTGCCAGGCCTTTGCTTTTAAAAAATGTTTCCAATTAAGGGGGAATTTTAGCGTGGCCAATTCACCTACCGTCCACATCTTTTGGGTTATGGGCATGAGACCCACGCAGACATGGGGCCGGGAATGTACCCAGGTCCTCAGCGCATGAGGCAGCAGTGCGAACCACTGTGCTGCCAGGCATTTGCTGATACTCAATGCTGGCCATTCTGGAATGTTCTGCAGAGCCAGGAGGATTCATCTTGCTTTCAGTTTTAAATATCCAGCAGCAGAGCAACACCTCTGCTGGAGCTCTCTCCAGGGGAGGCAATCGCATACTGGTTTTGTCATTGGGCTGGCAATCCAGAGACCCATGGTAATCTTCTGTGGACTGGGTTCAAATCCGGCTACAGCAGATGGTGAGATTTGAATTTGATAAAAGTAAAATGTGGAATTAAAAATCTAATGATGACCATGGAACCATTGTCAATTGTTGTAGAAACCTGGGGCGGCATTGTGGCACAGTGGCACTTCTGCCTCACAGCCCCAGGGACCCAGGTTCGAATCCGACCTCGGGTGACTGTGTGGAGTTTGCACATTCTCCCCGTGTTCGGTTCGCCCCAGGTTAGGTGAATTGACCATGCCAAATTGCCCCTAGGGTGGGGTTGCCGGATTGGCCTTTCGAAGGGTCGGTGTTGGCATGGATGGGCCAAATAGCCTTCTTCGGCACTGTAGGGATTCTATGAAAATGAATCTAACCAGCGTTTCATCTCTATCCAGCCTGGATGGAACTCTTTGGGTTTCTTTCCCTGAAATGTTAACACACCTCTCTGAAATCTCGGGAAGCAGCTTCTCTGATACTCTGTTTTTCCTCAGTAAGGCTAGGGGTCATTCTGTTGTTACTGGAAACCAGTTAAGTTTAAAACACAGATTGGAGCTTGTGAGAGTCTTAAGAATCAAACTGCCCTGCGGCTGTCCCTTTGAGTGAAATCTCAGGGTAATAAAAATTGAAGTGCCTCCCCAGAGGGAATCTGACTGTCTGGGAGTACTGCTCCTGCCTGAGAATGTCCACCAGTGACTTCAATTACTCTGCATCCTGGGAGGACAACCTGCTGAAACGACTTTGACAATCAGGAATAATGATACTCATCTCTCTCTTTTCATCTTAATCACTCTTCTTTTTACCCCTCCTCCTCCCTCTGTGTATCTTTGGGTAGAGGGTGAGATGGTAAAAGGGGGTAGTAAATTATTTGCCGTTATTTCTTTATAATTATTGCATGTTTCAACTCTCTTTCTGCAATAAATAAACAGCTGTTGAGTTTAATTTACAAATCTGGTACCTGTAAGACACTGGAGCAGTCAAGGGCCAAAGATCTCTGAAATCTTACATAAATTATTGGTTAATTCACTTGTGTTGGGACTCCGGGGCCTGTGGGGTTGGAATTGACCACACACTTGCCCAGGATGTTGTAGGTTTTTTTGAAGCAATTTGATTAATTCAACTGATTTGCTGACCCAAAGCCTGTTTAGCTTCTTGAACTGGGTTCCCCTGTTTTGCCATTGAGTTGTGGAATCAGGCTTGTGGGTAAGGGAAAGCAGGAAGAGCAAGGTCTCACATTGTGAGGAGTGGACCATCTCTTTAACCTCTTTGGGAGCGACCAGCAGCTGAGATGGACACTGGAGGCAATCCCAGGTGCACATTTGAGCCTGAAAATGAGTCTGGCAGTGAGTTCCAAACAAAGTCGGTAAAATGCCTGGGGTGGAGGGTTAATGAGAAAAAACAGGAGCCGTATGGCAGCTGAATTTCGTTAACAACCTGATTGCTTCGTGCAGATGGCCTGGCTAAAAATACCACATAGTTAGCATGGACTATTTAGAAGTACTGGAGGCTCATCACAGCAGAATAGATGCACAGAAGTAGTCACAACAATAAAGATTGAGTTTACTGGAAGTATTGTTATGTTTTGGTAATGGCAGTAGAATTCAGAAAAGTAGTGTAAATTCAGATGAGTATTTATTGTGAATACAATCCCTCGGAACCCAAGAGGATGCTTTCTCTGAAATGTAACTGTTTTGCAGTTATCTCATGAAGGGATTGGCTCGTTATTTAGCTGAAAGGCAATTATCTTGAAATGAAAATCACAGTTAAACAGCCTCTGAAGGAATGCTTGGCTTAGTTATTCAGGGACAGGAATTCCGTCATGTCTGACGTATACCCAGGACGCTTATGTTCCTTCGGTGAATTTGGGAAGATTTCATCCACGTATGAAGAAATATAAATAGATGCTAATTGAAGTCTGTCACATCACTTGAACTAATTATAATAATGCCGGAGATGAATAAAAGAAGAAAAGGGATTATTTGTCTGAAGGGAATATCTTCCTAAAATAAAGTAATTACAGCATGAAGGAAACTAGGTCAGGAAAACCATAATGTAGAGACACAATTAATGACCAGGGACAAGGTATTGGGAATGTAAATATTGTGAGGGCAACCTAGACTCCACATTAGCAGTGCACAGGATCGCCCACACGGTGCATAATCCGAGAGAAGCAATGAATGCATATGTTCTGATTTTCAACCCCCATCACCAACAGATTAACATGAAAATGCCGCGGGGCCATGGGTCCTCAGGAACCTAATTTTAAGACATTTGCATGTCACTAGCGAGCACTCACTCTGGAAATCCTTCCCCCACCCCCCCGCCGCATTGAATATTCAGCCAACGTGAAGTCAGCTCCATTTACAGTAGCTACTCTGGAGGGGATATCGGAGGTGAGCGCTCAGGCAGACATTACCCACCAGGGTGTAAATTACAAAGGCGGCATTGGAAAGGACATGGGGCACCCAAGTTCCTGAGGTAGGGTTTTATGAAAGGCCAGTGTTTTTCAAAATTTGGGACCCATTTTTATCAACCGGCCAATCTTCGGGACACATGCAGACTGACCCTCGCAGCCCACGCCGGCCAACCTTTGTGACCCACGCTGGCCGACCTTCGCGGCCCACCATTCTCAAGGCCAGTCTTCAAGGGCAGAGTGGTGGACTCAGGAAAGGGAGATTCCCCTGCCTCATGAGGCCTGAGGACCCTCTCACTGGGGGAAGGATGACTGCAGTGTGATTAGAAACCCACACTCAGGCAGCACTGTGAGGACAAAGGGACAAACTGCCTGGAAGTTCAAATCCACTAGTTATGGAGGTTTGACTGTCAGGGTGGATAGCTGTGGCAGATGGATGGATCATTTACCTGAGGTAATGAGGTGTCCTCTAAGGATGAGCCTAACACACAAATCGGTGTGCCTCCCCCGCCACAAGCTCCACATCCCATGATCGGGATTGCCGCGATGCATTCAATTCCGGCCTTGGGTGACTGTCTATGTGGAGTTTACACATTCTCCCCTGTCTGCATGTGTTTCCTCCGGGCGTTCCGGTTTCCTCCCACAATCCAAAGATGTGCAGGTTAGGTGCAATGACCACTATAAATTTCCCCTTAGTGTTCAAAAGATGTGTGGATTTAGGTTAAGGAGTTATTGGGATAGGGTGGGGCCGTGGGCTTGGGTGGAGTGTTCTTTCAGAAGGTTGGTGCAGATTCGATAGACCAAATGGCCTCCTTCTGCACTGTAGGGATTCTATGGTTCCATGACACTCTCAACATGCACCCATGACCCACCAGGGTCACTACCCTGGGTTGAAAATAACTGCTGTAGAATACACATTAATTGCGACCTCAGTTCGAATATGCCATCCTGCGTAGCCAGATAACTGGATTTTCAGAAATTCCTCAAAATGCTTTATCATTTCAATTTTTGCCTTTTATATTTTCCTCAGTTACTCAATTTTTTTCAATATCCCAAAATAGGTTCAGATAAAATTTTAAAAATTCTATTTCCGAGTCACAATTTATCAATTGAATTCTATTCATTTGAAGATCTCAGCCTTTGGTTTAAATTGGATCATTTTGCCGGGGGCTGTAACTCCTGTGAACTGAATTTGAATTGTGTGTTCTGAGCACATTCAGTTTACTTAATGTTTGGGGACTTATCATTGTGCTCCAGTATTTCACTTACACGTCTGTTGTTCTGTTCTATTAGCTTAATTTCCCAAAGAAATATTATTTGAATGTTGAGGACAAGTAATTATCCAATTCTATTTTGTTAAGAGTTAGAAAAGGTAATTGTGAATTCAATGTGTCTGGGACTCTGATTGCTAATAACATTAAGGATTGAAAGAAACAGAAAAACAGAGATAGAACAAGAGAATGTTAGATGGGAGAGGTCATTTTCAATCACAAAATACATAAAATGCTGGAAATAGTCAGCAGGTCAGCCCTCCAAAGATGGCACCCTACCTATGTGGAGCCTGTATTGAGCTGGGTCAATCAGACCCCACCCCGCCAGCGGGACGGCAGAACCCATGCCCCGTGATTCTCTGTGCACCGATGAAATGAAACTGGAGAAAAAAATCTACTGTGCAGCTGGAGGGTTACCAGCTGGTTTTCTCGCCAACCAGAAGTCCGAGTGCAAAATTCCACCCTTTAATAATGGGCTGGATTCTCCATTTGGGAAACTATTCTCTCCCTCCGGAGCTGAATTGAACTAGATTTACAATCCCCTTGCAGTCATAATTTATGCGTGGTGTGGAATAGGAGGGATTCCCAGGGAATCCCGCTATTGGGCTGCCATCTTGAGTGGCCGGCACTTCCCCGCATCACGACGACGACCCCCCCCCCCCCCCCAGACCCCCCCCCCCCCCACCTCACCCACACCGCAAATCGGCCCCGACTGTCCCCGATACCACACAGCACACCACCACCCATGGATTGCTTGGATGCCCACCTCCTATCCCCAAGTACGTGGATGACCTGGCCCCTCCCATGGGACCTTTGTAATAGTGGACCCCCATGGGCCCCTGTAATAGGGGACCCTCCAAGCTCCCGCTATAATGGAGAGACCCCCCCACACGGACCCCTGAAAGAAGGGGACACCCCCAGGGATCCCTGTAATGGGGGACCCCCATTGCAACCCCATTCCTAAAGGAACCCCCTCTACAGACCAATCCCCTACACACAGGCCACACCCCCACACAGATCCCTTCCCCCCCCAGAAAAGGCTCACTGTCTGGAAGATAGAGAGGAGTGCAGACAGGGGCTGTGGGAAGCATTATAGCTGTAATACTTACCTTTCAGCTCCATGTGTCCATTCCTCAAAGGAGAGCAGTTGTGCCTGCGTCTGGTTCCCACAGGTTCACTGAACGGGACTAGCCATATTAATACTGTGGCTACCAAGACCGGTCAAAGGGTAGGAATCCTAGAGCGAGTAACTCACCTCCTGATCCTCCCAAAGCTACAAGGCACAAGTCACGAGTGTGATGGGGTACTTTCCACTTGCCTGGATGAGTGCAGCTCCAACAACACTCAACAAGCTCGATACCATCCAGGACAAAGCAGCCCGCTTGACTGCTTCCCCTACCACAAACATTCAAAGCCTCCACCACCGACGAACAGCGGCAGCCATGTATTCCATCTACTAGATGCACTGCAGTAACTTACCAAGGTTCCTTAGACAGCACCTTCAAACCCATGACCACTTCTATCAAGAAGGACAAGAGCAGCAGATACGTGGGAATCTCACCACCGGGAGGCTTCCCTCCATGTCAATCACCACGCTGACTTGGAAAAATATCGCCGTTCCTTCACTGTCGCTGGGGCAACATCCTGGAACTCCCTCCCGAACAGCACAGTGGGTGTATCTACACCTCAAGGACTGCAGCGGTTCAAGAAGACGGCTCACCACCACCTTCTGAAGGGCAATTACGGGTGGGCAATAAATGCTGGCCCAGCCAACAACACCCCAGTCCCATAAACAAATTTCAAAAAACTATCTACAATCCATTCATGGCTACCGAGTAGTGGTTTGTGACTGACAGCTCGTAAAAACCATCAGCAGCTTTGATCCATTATGGCCTAAGTGTGAGCCCCCAATGTTTGTAACATTGACCACATCAAAGAGAGGTAAGTGATGGCAGCACGACGGCACAGTGATTAGCACTGCTGCCTCACAGCACCGAGATCCCAGTTTCGATCCCGGCTCTGGGTCACTGCCGCGTGGAGTTTGCACATTCTCCCCGTTCTTGCTTGGGTTTTGCCACCACAACCCAAAAAACGATGTGCAGGATAGGTGGATTGGTCACACTAAATTGCCCCTTAATTGGAAAAAATGAATTGCGTACTCTAAATTTATTAAAAAAACAGAGAGAGTTAAGTGCAGTTAAAATGCATGTGATTAGAATGCATTTAGTGCAACTTACATATCTTTGATGTGGTCAATGTTCACAATGTAAAGCTATTTTGACAAGTACAGCACCAGTAAGTTGTGTTTTTTTTCCAAATGTGGAAGTGAGTGAATGAGAGTCGGTGATGTACAGGAGTCAGTAGTCAGAGAAGGGGCAGCAAGCAAATGGGTGACTTGATTACTGTACCTAAATAAATCACTTTGTCCTGTAAAATCTGGGCCTTCTTGGGGTTCATTTTACAGCCAATTTGTTGTAGGAGTCCTAATAGTTCAGCGAGAAGCGAAATGTGCTCTCCCTTTGTGTCCGTCTGTCGTAGCAGATCATCTACATATTGGACCAGACAATCGGGTCGGGAAAATTTTGCCAATCCATCTTCCAGCTGTCGGTGGAAAATGGAGGGGGAATTGTGGAAGACTTGTGGAAGGCACGTCCACGTATATTGCTGTCCCTGGAATGTGGAAGCAAATATATATTGGCACGCTTTATCCAATGGAATGGACCAAAGCTGTTGCTAATGTCCAAAACTGATTTTTTTTTTTGACTGTAGTCCCTGTTTGAGCATGGTCTCAGGACTCGTGGCTACGCTGGAGGCTGCTACAGGGGTTACTTTGTTCAGTTCCCGGTAATCAATGGTCAGTCGCCATGATCCATCGGGTTTCCTGACGGGCCAAATTGGTGCATTATTTGTGGAGGCTACTGATTGGAGTTTGCCTTGATAAAGCAAACTCTGTATCACTTTTGAGATTTCTCCCTCTGCTTCTTGGGGAAAACCGTACTGCTTTTGGGGTCTGGGGTCGGGACCTGTAATGTTCACCAAGCCAGCGATCTTGCCACAGTCATGCTTCTGCTGTGCAAATGCTGCTTTGTGTCGCTGCAGGACTTCCCTAACTTGTTTGTCCTGACGAATGGCTCGAGGGTCGAACCAGAAGTCTCCTACTGCGCTGATCCTATTTTCATACTCTCCAACTGTGAGCATGGCGGGGGCTCGTGCTGCCTTTGCCATTCTCCACGCACATTTATTCACTGGATCGAATGAGAGGTTGTGGGAGCTCATAAAGTCAATTCCTAAAATGTGTTCGGCTGTCTGGGGTAGATTGACCAGAACTACGGGGTGTTTTGTTTTAATGTTCCCTATCCGGATTGCTACAGGGGCTGTGACGTGTCCCTGCTGTAAATGCCCTGTAAAACCGCTGACTGTAATGGTGTCTGTCGTGGGCCACGTGTCTTGCTGAAACATCGTGGAGGAATTGAGCGTGGTGCGGGACCTTCCTGTGTCCCAAAGGAATTCTATGGGGTGTCCCCGGACTGTGCCTGCCACTACCGGTCTACCGGATTTGTCCCAAAGGGTGTCGCAGACCCAAGTTGGGGAGCCTGGACAGTGTCAGTCAGTGCCGTGCATGTCTGTGGTATCCACACGGATACCCTGTGGATTGGCTTTGCCCTATTCTTATTTAGGCCTGTCTGTTGGTTTCTCTGCTGCTTCTGGGGCGCATTGCATTCGCGTGCATAGTGTCCTAATTGGCCGCAATTATAACACTCTTGGGATTTTGGTTTGCTGTGGGCTGTTCCTCCCCTCATTTACCCATGCGGGGTTCTGGTGCGTCCTAACTGGATGCATGTCTGCCTGTTCTTCCTCGGCTTTAACAAACGCTGTTTTGCCTTGGATGGACTGTTCCCAAGTGCGGGACAATCTCTTTAAAACCCATTTTTCATTGTGGGTCTCGTCTGAGGGGTCGTAATTTGCGCAAGCTCTCTGTCCTGCCTCTGTTGCATGAGAGACTAGGATGCGGGTCCATTTGGCCATATTATCTGGGGACAAATGGGCGCGGGCTAATTCTCCAAACACTGCAGTAAAATGTATCCACAAGCATCCAGCAAACGCTGTGGGGTGCTCTGTCTTCTTTTGCCAACACTTATTTAGGCCTTCTACAGGGTCTCCTTTGTTATAGCTGATCGCATCTAGGATCGCTGTATGCATTTCTTGGAGTGTGCCTCCTCCTACATTTTGTGGGTCAGGAAGGGCTGCCACGACTGAAGGGTTGAAGGACTGAAGCTCAAAACTGTGAGCTTCACTTGTTCCTTTTCATCCAGGCCATACATGATTGCCTGTTGTTTTACTCTTGCAAAGAACTGGTGGGGGTCTGATGTGGGTAGGAACGGTGTAATCTTATCGCACGCATCCCATAATTGGGTGACGGTTAATGGGTTTCCTTCTGCTGTGGCCCTGCGCTGTGTGGTTACAGGGTTCATAGGGGTGTGTTCTGCCTGTGCAGTCGGGGGTTGGGGTGCTTTTCTCTTTTGTGGCTTTTCCTGTGTACATGTGCCATGTACATGTGCCATGTACATATCTGTGGGCAGTTATCCTGCCAGTCGGGGCCATTTTCCTGGTCTAACTGGGGTCCAAACGTGCTCTGGAACCCATTCTGAACAGAAAGCAGCGATTGCAGTTCTGCAATTTGCTTCCGCACTTTGCGTGATCTACCGAGCTCTGCCTTTGTTCCGTCGTGGAAGTGTGGAGTGCTCGTAGGGCTGCTTTTAAGTCGTTATACTGTTTCTGCAACTGCTCGACCTGTTGTTCGGTTTCCTGTCTTACCAACATCGCGCGTTGCGTGTCTTGGTAGGCCTTGCCATATTGGGACTGAAAGCTGCTCGAATGGGCGAGACAAAATTGGTGTGCCTGCTTGGCATCAGCCACCTCCTTGTCCCTCGCCGCTAACTGCTCTCTCAGTTCCCTGTTCTCTCTCTCATATCCACCCACATCTCCTTCGCTATTCTTGTCTCTCTCCTCAATCTCTCCATGGAGCGTTCTAACAACCTCCTCTGTGCCTCGCAATTGTGCCAAGCAGGACACGATTGACATCGGCTTGCGAGCTTTCCTTAAGTTCTTCCTATGGATCTCTGTCAGGTTCTCCCACCAAGTATGCCCTATACTTCCGGGACCTGTTTCATCGTTCGCGCAGAATTCACTCCAAAGGGGCCATCCTTTCCCTTTGAGATGTTTTCTGATCTCCTCTTCCCATAAGGGACAATGTCCTATTCTACTGGTCGCTGCGACCTCGAATTCTTGGGGGTTCATAAGGCATTCCATTGCCTTCATTGCCATTTTTCTCGCTATCTCTGGGGTCTACTGAATTTGGAACAGGGGGTGATAAAGTGGTGATGTAAACACGGGTACGGCTTACGCTAATTTCCGGCCTACACTACTCCCAACAGTTTTACGCAACACAATCTTTCAGGTTTACCTTATATCCCTCTTAGTACGCATGCAAATAACACACTTCCGAATCTTGGAAGTTTGATCAGTATTGTTCTTACACTGTTTCCAATTGGATTCTAATTCAAATTTGGGTTCTCTCGGAGTGACTAGGCCACCTCTAGGTCGAGTCCCGTCAGATGTCGCCAGTAAATGTTGCTCTGTTTCTCTGGTTCTAAATATGGCGGTCAATGTGGTCGCCTTCCTTAATCCTAATTATGTTTGCTTTAGAGTCGCCAGGTATCTCTTGATACCGTCAAAAGGTTCAAACCCGAATACTGATCAAAGAGCCAATACACCAATTAGTTAGTTCAAAGTCAATACTATTTATTTACACACACAGTAATATCTATACATGCACAAAGTACGACAAACTAAACTATCTCTAACGTTAACGCCTATACTTAGCTTCGCTAAGTCAGAGGAACAATGGCCGTTGTTCGGATCTGAGGCTGCTGGGTTCGAAGTGGTACAGGAGAACAGCTGAGTTCGTCCGTCTGGTAGCGAGCGTTGACCTTGGACTTACTTGCTTCTGCTGCAGCTGGTGGAAGGGTCTCTCCACTTTGAGAGCCAATTCCAAGAGAGCGATTCTCTCCCGGGGGCTTCTTCTTGTACCCTAAGGGGCTTTGCGCGCTTTTGGGCGGGCCTTGAACTTGGCCCCCATTAATTGGGCCGTATCTTGATCACTCGTATTGATCTTGACCAGTAAAGGGGTGGGTGCCCTGATGGCTGGGCGGGTCCTATGTGGTCGTTGGCCTTGCTTTGTTTACGCTTTTGGTTTGGGGAACTGGCGCCGCGAGGTCTGGAGCTAGATCGGTTGCTTGAGTGTCTTTCCTTTGTTCCCGGACATGGGCCATCAATATGTTAATTGCCCTACAGTCTCAGTCCCGTCTGGGAGTTGTTTCTTCAATATGCAGACAGGCTCTGTGCCTGCTTGCTTTCTTAACATTGTCCATAGGCATTTGATAAGGTTCCCCATGGTAGGCTTATGCAGAAAGTAAGGAGGCATGGGATATTTGGGATAGTGGGAAATTTGGCCAGTTGGATAACGAACTGGCTAACCGATAGAAGTCAGAGAGTGGTGGTGGATGGTAAATATTCAGCCTGGATCCCAGTTACCAGTGGCGTACCGCAGGGATCAGTTCTGGGTCCTCTGCTGTTTGTGATTTTCACTAATGACTTGGATGAGGGAGTTGAAGGGTGGGTCAGTAAATTTGCAGACGATACAAAGATTGGTGGAGTTGTGGATAGTGAGGAGGGCTGTTGTCGGCTGCAAAGAGACATAGATAGGATGCAGAGCTGGGCTGAGAAGTGGCAGATGGAGTTTAACCCTGAAAAGTGTGAGGTTGTCCATTTTGGAAGGACAAATATGAATGCGGAATACAGGGTTAACGGTAGAGTTCTTGGCAATGTGGAGGAGCAGAGAGATCTTGGGGTCTATATTCATACATCTTTGAAAGTTGCCACTCAAGTGGATAGAGCTGTGAAGAAGGCCTATGGTGTGCTCGCGTTCATTAACAGAGGGATTGAATTTAAGAGCCGTGAGGTGATGATGCAGCTGTACAAAACTTTGGTAAGGCCACATTTGGAGTACTGTGTACAGTTCTGGTCGCCTCATTTTAGGAAGGATGTGGAAGCTTTGGAAAAGGTGCAAAGGAGATTTACCAGGATGTTGCCTGGAATGGAGAGTAGGTCTTACGAGGAAAGGTTGAGGGTGCTAGGCCTTTTCTCATTAGAACGGAGAAGGATGAGGGGCGACTTGATAGAGGTTTATAAGATGATCAGGGCAATAGATAGAGTAGACAGTCAGAGACTTTTTCCCCGGTTGGAACAAACCATTACAAGGGGACATAAATTTAAGGTGAAAGGTGGAAGATATAGGAGGGATATC
The DNA here is from genome assembly GCF_047496885.1 of Scyliorhinus torazame. Taxonomy (NCBI): domain Eukaryota; kingdom Metazoa; phylum Chordata; class Chondrichthyes; order Carcharhiniformes; family Scyliorhinidae; genus Scyliorhinus; species Scyliorhinus torazame. The sequence goes on from NC_092709.1 coordinate 117,641,791, forward strand.
AGAGGTAGGTTCTTTACCCAGAGAGTAGTGGGCGCATGGAATGCACTGCCTGTGGAAGTAGTTGAGTCGGAAACATTAGGGACCTTCAAGCAGCTATTGGATAGGTACATGGATTACGGTAAAATGATATAGTGTAGATTTATTTGTTCTTAAGGGCAGCACGGTAGCATTGTGGATAGCACAATGCTTCACAGCTCCAGGGTCCCAGGTTCGATTCCGGCTTGGGTCACTGTCTGTGCGGAGTCTGCACGTCATCCCCGTGTCTGCGTGGGTTTCCTCCGGGTGCTCCGGTTTCCTCCCACAGTCCAAAGATGTGCAGGTTAGGTGAATTGGCCAATGATAAATTGCCCTTAATGTCCAAAATTGCCCTTGGTGTTGGGTGGAGGTGTTGAGTTTGGGTAGGGTACTCTTTCCAGGAGCCAGTGCAGACTCAAAGGGCCGAATGGCCTCCTTCTGCACTGTAAATTCAATGATAATCTATGATTAATCTAGGACAAAGGTTCGGCACAACATCGTGGGCCGAAGGGCCTGTTCTGTGCTGTATTTTCTATGTTCTATGTTCCCTACAGTCTTTGCGATCATCTATTTTTTATTCTAGAAGTGGCCACCAGATGGCTACACCGTGTGGAGTTTGCACATTCTCCCCGTGCTTGCTTGGGTATTGCCCCCTCAACCCAAAAAAGATGTGCAGGATAGGTGGATTGGCCACACTAAATTGCCCCTTAATTGGAAAAAATGAATTGGGTACTCTAAATTTATAAAAAACAGAGAGAGGTAAGTGCAGTTAAAACACATATGATTAGAATGCACTTCGTGCAAATTACATATCTTTGATGTGGTCAATGTTCACAATGCAAAGCTATTTTGACAAGTACAGCACCAATAAGTTGTGTTTTTTTTCCATATGTGGAAAATAGACCCTCTTTTTACCGTCCTTCCTTTTTGTTGGTATAAACCTTTGATGGGCACTGTGAAAAATCACTTGGAAGGTTCTCCACTGTTCCTCAACTGTTTCACCATAAAGTCTTTGCTCCCAGTCTACCTTAGCTAGTTCTTCTCTCATCCCATTGTAATCTCCTTTGTTTAAGCACAAAACACTCGTGCTTGATTTTACCTTCTCACCCTCCATCTGTATTTTAAATTCCACCATATTGTGATCGCTCCTTCCAAGAGGATCCCTAACTATGAGATCCTGAATCAATCCTGTCTCATTACACAGGACCAGATCTAGGACCGCTTGTTCCCTCGTAGGTTCCATTACATACTGTTCGAGGAAACTATCGCGGATACATTCTATAAACTCCTCCTCAAGGCTGCCTTGACCGACCTGGTTAAACCAATCAACATGTAGATTAAAATCCCCCATGATAACTGCTGTACCATTTCTACATGCATCTGTTATTTCTTTGTTTATTGCCTGCCCCACCATAATGTTACTATTTGGTGGCCTATAGATTACTCCTATCAGTGACTTTTTCGCCATACTATTCCTGATTTCCACCCAAATGGATTCAACCTTATCCTCCATAGCACCGATGTCATCCCTTACTGTTGCCCGGATGTCATCCTTAAATAACAGAGCTACACCACCTCCCTTACCATCCACTCTGTCCTTCCGAAAAGTTTGATACCCTCGGATATTTAACTCCCAGTCGTGACCATCCTTTAACCATGTTTCAGTCATGGCCACTAAATCATAGTCATTCACGATGATTTGCGCCATCAACTCATTTACCTTATTCCGAATACTACGAGCATTCAGGTGAAGTACACTTATGTTGGCTTTTTTACCTCTGTTCTTAATCTTAACTCCTCGATCAGTAACCTCTCCTAAGTTATATTTCCTCTTAACCTTTCTCCTAATTTTCCTTGTCGTCGAACCCATATCTTCCTGTAACAACCTGCTGCGTCGCTTACCATTAATGTTTTCACTTCCCGTTTTATTTCTTTTAGTATTCCTGGTCCTATTCACTGAGCTCCCCTCAGTCACTGTACCTTGTACTGTCACCCTTTTTGATTTTTGACTATGGCTTCTCTGCCTTACACTTTCCCCCTTACTGCCTTTTATTTCTGTCCCTGTTTTACTACCTTCCAACTTCCTGCATTGGTTCCCACCCCCCTGCCACATTAGTTTAAACTCTCCCCAACAGCTCTAGCAAACACCCTAGGACATCGGTTCCAGTCCTGCCCAGGTGCAGACCGTCCGGTTTGTACTGGTCCCACCTCCCCCAGAATCGGTTCCAATGTCCCAGGAATTTGAATCCCTCCCTCTTGCACCATCTCTCGAGCCACGTATTCATCCTCTCTATCCTGACATTCCTACTCTGACTAGCTCGTGGCACTGGTAGCAATCCTGAGATTACTACCTTTGAGGTCCTACTTTTTAGTTTAACTCCTAGCTCCCTAAATTCAGCTTGTAGGACCTCGTTCCATTTTTTACCTATATCGTTGGTGCCTATGTGCACCACGACAGCTGGCTGTTCACCCTCCCCCCCCAGAATGTCCTGCAGCCGCTCCGAGACATCCTTGACCCTTGCACCAGGGAGGCAACATACCATCCTGGAGTCTCGATTGCGTCCGCAGAACCGCCTGTCTATTCCCCTTACAATTGAGTCCCCTATCACTATAGCCCTGCCATTCTTCTTCCTGCCCAGCTGCGCAGCAGAGCCAGCCACGGTGCCATGAACCTGGCTGCTGCTGCCTTCCCCTGGTGAGCCATCTCCCTCAACAGTATCCAAAGCGGTATATCTGTTTTGCAGGGAGATGACCGCAGAGGACACCTGCACTGCCTTCCTACTCTTGCTCTGTCTTTTGGTCACCCATTTACTATCTCCCTCAGTACCTTTCACCTGCGGTGTGACCAACTCGCTAAACGTGCTATCTACAACGTCCTCAGCATCGCGGACGCTCCAAAGTGAGTCCATCCGCAGCTCCAGAGCCGTCAAGCGGTCTAACAGGAGCTGCAACTGGACACACTTCATGCACGTGAAGGAGCCAGGGACAGTGGACGTGTCCCTGAGCTCCCACATCGCACACGAGGAGCATGACACGGGTCTGAGATCTCCTGCCATGTCTTAAACCTTTGGTTAACTTCAACAATTTCAATTTCCAAAGAAAAAAATAAAATAAATAAATAAACAATGAAGAAAAAAATAAATAAATATACCAATGAAAAGAAACAGAAAAACAGAAATACTACTTACCAGTCACAAAAAGCACTTCCTCCCCACCCAGCTTCGAATTCCCACCTCGATTCAAATTCCCAAACTCACTCTTTGCTGTGTCTCACTCTGGCTGTCTTCTCTGTCTCACTGGGAGAACTCACTGGGAGTGAGTTTACAAGTGGCTCTTTTTAAACTGTCCTGAATTGACTCCCCTCCCCCACCTGCTTTTAGATCAAAGTAGATCCCCTCTCATTCTTCTAAACTCCAGTGAGTACAAGTCCAGTCGATCCAATCTTTCTTCAGATGTCAGTCCTGCCATCCCGGGAATTAGTCTCCCTCAGTACCTTTCACCTGCGGTGTGACCAACTCGCTAAACGTGCTATCCACGACGTCCTCAGCTATTTTGACAAGTACAGCACCAGTAAGTTGTGTTTTTTTTCCATATGTGGAAGTGAGTGAATGAGAGTCGGTGATGTACAGGAGTCAGTAGTCAGAGAAGGGGCAGCAAGCAAATGGGTGATTTGCTTCCAGCGGGCACAAAACAACATAATTGGTGTGAGGAAATGCACAGGCACTGGCGAATGGTGTGGGGCTGGCGTCCTGTTTAAGTTTGGTGCCACAAAATACAGTGAATACAAAAGTACTTCAGTAAACAAGTCAGGTTGATGACCTTTCATCAGGCATATTAACCATGTGTTTTTCCACAGTTGATACCCTTGAGCATTTCCAGCTGTTTCTTTTCTTTATTTCAGATTTCCAGCATTTTCAGTGTTTTGCTTTTATGTTGTGGGGTCATTTTCAATGTCAGCAGAAACATTAACTCTGTATCAGATCTATTGCTCTTCAGATACCCTTACTCTCGAGGGACTAAGACCTAACACATATTTTTGTTATATATAGTGGGACAATGAACTTTGCAAATAGGCTGAAGCTATGCCTGACTGTGAACCTGAGAAAAATAAGCTTTTTGGTAGTTTACAAGAATCTTACACCTCATATTCTCTGAAGATACCCTAATCCTGTGCAATGCAGAGATCAAATCCAAAGGGAACTATACAAAGACTATCTACATTTTATCAGCCAGGCTTGGACAACTGGAGCCTATTTGTCTGCTAGGACAAAGGTACCTCAGGTACCTCGGGAATCTGCACATTAAAGTAAGGCTTACTTTCTAAATCTAATATGTCGATATGCTAAGAAGTGACAGATTCACATTGCAATGTCACGCGAGATTGCATTTAATCTCGCAACGCGTTGCAAGTTGGGTAGATCCCAGGTGCGGAGTCTCTCAGCTTTCAACGACAATGCTGCACCGCGATGAGCTGTGATTCTGGTGCAGAGTGGTCATAGGGTCGCACCCATTATGTAAACGTATTTATACTTGGGTCAGTAGCACAGAAACCTAAAGGTTCTGCTTTGATGCTTGCAACTGGAGGAAATCCAGGACTGTCCCTTTCACACATGCCCTAGTGTTCATCCCCCATCTTTGTGAGGATAAACTAAATCACGAGCACATGAGAACAGTTATCAGTTGTGAGTCTGATCAATTAAAAAAGTTCACTTTCATTGGAAAGAATATAAATTTCCCGTTGAATAGAGCAATATGCCCTTTGCAGCAGGCTGACTAATGTTACAAAGGTTGCCTGCTGCTCCCTAGAATGATCAAGCTGTTATTAATTCAAGGCAGTGGTGACATTGCCTGGTATTGGCAATGTCATTTTCTTAGTGGCAGCGGACTGTGGATCCCAAGTTTTGCTGGTGAAGGGGCTGGGAGGAGATGGGCAAAGGTTTGGCGTGTAGCCTCTGAGGCACTAGCTGTTGGTAAATTCCAAGTGAAATGTTCTTGATCTGTATGCTCTAGACATGGATATTAGCCCATAGGGAGGAAACACCATCTGTGAATCTTGACTCTAAAACCCTCCATATAGCTACTTCCACTGCCTTATCCTCCTCTTCTCAGCATAAGAAAAGTCTTCATTTTGATCCACAATATGTAGACTCTTGTCTCCAGTATGAGACTGTATTTGAGCAGAGCGGAGTAAAAATAACAGCATTAGTCTTGAACAAATCTCCAAAGTACGAGGAAAACAAATCTCCAATGTACGAGGAAAACTAATTACCAAGCGAAGTAAAACCTTTCTATTCAGAAATAATCAATTAGTTATTCTGTAACTGTGTCGTTATTACGTAACTTAGAAATCTTGTGGAATGGTATTACATTTTTTTTAAAAAGGGAGGGAGAGAGAAAACGGGGAATTATAGACCGGTTAGTGTGGCATCGGTGGTGGGGAAAATTCTGGGGTCAATTACAAAGGGTGAAATAACTGAGCATTTGGAAAGTGGGAACAGGATCAGTCCAAGTCAGCATGGATTCACTAAAGGGAAATCATGTTTGACAAATCTTCTGGAATTTGTATGACCAGTAGAGTGGACAAGGGTGAACCAGTGGATGTTGTGTATCTGGACTTTCAAAAGACTTTTGACACGGTCTCACACAAGAGATTAGTGAACCAAATTAAAGCTCATGGTATTGGGGGTAATGTATTGACGTGGATAGAGAACTAGTTGGGAGACAGGAAGCACAGAGAGGGAATAAACGGGTCCTTTTCAGAGTGGCAGGCAGTGACGAGTGGGGTACCACAGTGCTGGGACTCCAGCTGTTCACAATATACATTAATGATTTGGACGAAGGAATTGCATGCAATATCCCAAATGTACAGATGACACTAAGCTGAGTGGCAGTGTGTGCTGTGAGGGGGATGCAAAGAGGCTGCAGGGTGACTTGGACAGGCTGGTTGAGTGGGCAAATCCTTGGCAAATGCAATATAATGTGGGTAGATGTGAGGTTATCCACTTTGGTGGCAAAAACAGGAAGGCATATTATTATCTGAATGGTGGCAGTTTAGGAAAAGGGGAAGTGCAACGAGACCTGAGTGATATGGTGGAACAGTCACTGAAGATTGGCATGCAGGTACAGCAGGCGTTGAGGAAAGTAATAGCATGCTGGCCTTCATAGTGAGAGGATTTGAGTATAGGAGTATGTCTTGCTGCAGTTATACAGGGTGTTGTGAGGCCACACCTTGACTATTGTGTACAGTTTTGGGCTCCTATTTTGAGGAAGAGCATTCTTGCTATTGAGGGTGTCCAGCGAAGGTTCACCAGACTAATTCCCGGGATGGCAGGACTGACATCTGAAGAAAGATTGGATCGACTGGACTTGTACTCACTGGAGTTTAGAAGAATGAGAGGGGATCTACTTTGATCTAAAAGCAGGTGGGGGAGGGGAGTCAATTCAGGACAGTTTAAAAAGAGCCACTTGTAAACTCACTCCCAGTGAGTTCTCCCAGTGAGACAGAGAAGACAGCCAGAGTGAGACACAGCAAAGAGTGAGTTTGGGAATTTGAATCGAGGTGGGAATTCGAAGCTGGGTGGGGAGGAAGTGCTTTTTTGACTGGTAAGTAGTATTTCTGTTTTTCTGTTTCTTTTCATTGGTATATTTATTTATTTTTTTCTTCATTGTTTATTTATTTATTTAATTTTGTTCAGGGGAAATTGAAATTGTTGAAGTTAACCAAAGGTTTAAGACATGGCAGGAGATCTCAGACCCGTGTCATGCTCCTCGTGTGCGATGTGGGAGCTCAGGGACACGTCCACTGTCCCTGGCTCCTTCACGTGCATGAAGTGTGTCCAGTTGCAGCTCCTGTTAGACCGCTTGACGGCTCTGGAGCTGCGGATGGACTCACTTTGGAGCGTCCGCGATGCTGAGGACGTTGTGGATAGCACGTTTAGCGAGTTGGTCACACCGCAGGTGAAAGGTACTGAGGGAGATAGTAAATGGGTGACCAAAAGACAGAGCAAGAGTAGGAAGGCAGTGCAGGTGTCCTCTGCGGTCATCTCCCTGCAAAACAGATATACCGCTTTGGATACTGTTGAGGGAGATGGCTCACCAGGGGAAGGCAGCAGCAGCCAGGTTCATGACACCGTGGCTGGCTCTGCTGCGCAGCTGGGCAGGAAGAAGAATGGCAGGGCTATAGTGATAGGGGACTCAATTGTAAGGGGAATAGACAGGCGGTTCTGCGGACGCAATCGAGACTCCAGGATGGTATGTTGCCTCCCTGGTGCAAGGGTCAAGGATGTCTCGGAGCGGCTGCAGGACATTCTGGGGGGGGAGGGTGAACAGCCAGCTGTCGTGGTGCACATAGGCACCAACGATATAGGTAAAAAATGGAACGAGGTCCTACAAGCTGAATTTAGGGAGCTAGGAGTTAAACTAAAAAGTAGGACCTCAAAGGTAGTAATCTCAGGATTGCTACCAGTGCCACGAGCTAGTCAGAGTAGGAATGTCAGGATAGAGAGGATGAATACGTGGCTCGAGAGATGGTGCAAGAGGGAGGGATTCAAATTCCTGGGACATTGGAACCGATTCTGGGGGAGGTGGGACCAGTACAAACCGGACGGTCTGCACCTGGGCAGGACTGGAACCGATGTCCTAGGGTGTTTGCTAGAGCTGTTGGGGAGAGTTTAAACTAATGTGGCAGGGGGATGGGAACCAATGCAGGAAGTTGGAAGGTAGTAAAACAGGGACAGAAATAAAAGGCAGTAAGGGGGAAAGTGTAAGGCAGAGAAGCCATAGTCAAAAATCAAAAAGGGTGACAGTACAAGGTACAGTGACTGAGGGGAGCTCAGTGAATAGGACCAGGAATACTAAAAGAAATAAAACGGGAAGTGAAAACATTAATGGTAAGCGACGCAGCAGGTTGTTACAGGAAGATATGGGTTCGACGACAAGGAAAATTAGGAGAAAGGTTAAGAGGAAATATAACTTAGGAGAGGTTACTGATCGAGGAGTTAAGATTAAGAACAGAGGTAAAAAAGCCAACATAAGTGTACTTCACCTGAATGCTCGTAGTATTCGGAATAAGGTAAATGAGTTGATGGCGCAAATCATCGTGAATGACTATGATTTAGTGGCCATGACTGAAACATGGTTAAAGGATGGTCACGACTGGGAGTTAAATATCCGAGGGTATCAAACTTTTCGGAAGGACAGAGTGGATGGTAAGGGAGGTGGTGTAGTTCTGTTATTTAAGGATGACATCCGGGCAACAGTAAGGGATGACATCGGTGCTATGGAGGATAAGGTTGAATCCATTTGGGTGGAAATCAGGAATAGTAAGGCGAAAAAGTCACTGATAGGAGTAATCTATAGGCCACCAAATAGTAACATTATGGTGGGGCAGGCAATAAACAAAGAAATAACAGATGCATGTAGAAATGGTACAGCAGTTATCATGGGGGATTTTAATCTACATGTTGATTGGTTTAACCAGGTCGGTCAAGGCAGCCTTGAGGAGGAGTTTATAGAATGTATCCGCGATAGTTTCCTCGAACAGTATGTAATGGAACCTACGAGGGAACAAGCGGTCCTAGATCTGGTCCTGTGTAATGAGACAGGATTGATTCAGGATCTCATAGTTAGGGATCCTCTTGGAAGGAGAGATCACAATATGGTGGAATTTAAAATACAGATGGAGGGTGAGAAGGTAAAATCAAGCATGAGTGTTTTGTGCTTAAACAAAGGAGATTACAATGGGATGAGAGAAGAACTAGCTAAGGTAGACTGGGAGCAAAGACTTTATGGTGAAACAGTTGAGGAACAGTGGAGAACCTTCCAAGTGATTTTTCACAGTGCCCAGCAAAGGTTTATACCAACAAAAAGGAAGGACGGTAAAAAGAGGGAAAATCGACCGTGGATATCTAAGGAAATAAGGGAGAGTATCAAATTGAAGGAAAAAACATATAAAGTAGCAAAGATTAGTGGGAGACTAGAGGACTGGGAAATCTTTAGGGGGCAACAGAAAGCTACTAAAAAAGCTATAAAGAAGAGTAAGATAGATTATGAGAGTAAACTTGCTCAGAATATAAAAACAGATAGTAAAAGTTTCTACAAATACATAAAACAAAAAAGAGTGGCTAAGGTAAATATTGGTCCTTTAGAGGATGAGAAGGGAGATTTAATAATGGGAGATGAGGAAATGGCTGAGGAACTGAACAGGTTTTTTGGGTCGGTCTTCACAGTGGAAGACACAAATAAAATGCCAGTGACTGATGGAAATGAGGCTATGACAGGTGAGGACCTTGAGAGGATTGATATCACCAAGGAGGTAGTGATGGGCAAGCTAATGGGGCTAAAGGTAGACAAGTCTCCTGGCCCTGATGGAATGCATCCCAGAGTGCTAAAAGCGATGGCTAGGGAAATTGCAAATGCACTCGTGATAATTTACCAAAATTCACTAGACTCTGGGGTGGTCCCAGCGGATTGGAAATTAGCAAACGTGACACCACTGTTTAAAAAAGGAGGTAGGCAGAAAGTGGGTAATTATAGGCCAGTGAGCTTAACTTCGGTAGTAGGGAAGATGCTGGAATCTGTCATCAAGGATGAAATAGCGAGGCATCTGGATGGAAATTGTCCCATTGGGCAGACGCAGCATGGGTTCATAAAGGGCAGGTCGTGCCTAACTAATTTAGTGGAATTTTTTGAGGACATTAACAGTGCGGTAGATAACAGGGAGCCAATGGATGTGGTATATCTGGATTTCCAGAAAGCCTTTGACAAGGTGCCACACAAAAGGTTGTTGCATAAGATAAAGATGCATGGCATTAAGGGGAAAGTAGTAGCATGGATCGAGGATTGGTTAATTAATAGAAAGCAAAGAGTGGGGATTAATGGGTGTTTCTCTGGTTGGCAATCAGTAGCTAGTGGTGTCCCTCAGGGATCAGTGTTGGGCCCACAACTGTTCACAATTTACATCAATGATTTGGAGTTGGGGACCAAGGGCAATGTGTCCAAGTTTGCAGACGACACTAAGATAAGTGGTAAAGCAAAAAGTGCAGAGGATACTGGAAGTCTGCAGAGGGATTTGGATAGGCTAAGTGAATGGGCTAGGGTCTGGCAGATGGAATACAATGTTGACAAATGTGAGGTAGGAATAACATTTTGGTAGGAATAACAGCAAAAGGGATTATTATTTAAATGATAAAATATTAAAACATGCTGCTGTGCAGAGAGACCTGGGTGTGCTAGTGCATGAGTCGCAGAAAGTTGGTTTTCAGGTGCAACAGGTGATTAAGAAGGCAAATGGAATTTTGTCCTTCATTGCTAGAGGGATGGAGTTTAAGACTAGGGAGGTTATGCTGCAATTGTATAAGGTGTTAGTGAGGCCACACCTGGAGTATTGTGTTCAGTTTTGGTCTCCTTACTTGAGAAAGGACAAACTGGCACTGGAGGGTGTGCAGAGGAGATTCCCTAGGTTAATCCCAGAGCTGAAGGGGTTGGATTACGAGGAGAGGTTGAGTAGACTGGGACTGTACTCGTTGGAATTTAGAAGGATGAGGGGGGATCTTATAGAAACATATAAGATTATGAAGGGAATAGATAGGATAGATGCGGGCAGGTTGTTTCCACTGGCGGGTAAAAGCAGAACTAGGGGGCATAGCCTCAAAATAAGGGGAAGTAGATTTAGGACTGAGTTTAGGAGGAACTTCTTCACCCAAAGGGTTGTGAATCTATGGAATTCCTTGCCCAGTGAAGCAGTAGAGGCTCCTTCATTACATGTGTTTAAGATAAAGATAGATAGTTTTTTGAAGAATAAAGGGATTAAGGGTTATGGTGTTCGGGCCAGAAAGTGGAGCTGAGTCCACAAAAGATCAGCCATGATCTCATTGAATGGTGGAGCAGGCTCGAGGGGCCAGATGGCCTACTCCTGCTCCTAGTTCTTATGTTCTTATGTTCTTATCTCATAGAAACATATAAAATCCTAATGGGACAGGAGAGGCTAGATGTGGGAAGAATGTTCCCGAGGTTGGGGACATCCAGAACTAGGGGTCACAGCCTAAGAATAACGGGTAAGCCATTCAGGACTGAGAACTTCTTCTCTCGGAGAGTTGTGAACTGGTGGAATCCACGACCACAGAAAGCTTTTGGGGCCAGTTTGTTGAATATATCCAAGAGGGAGCTGGTCGTAGCCCTTGCGGCTAGAGGGATCAAGGGGTATGGAGATAAAGTGGGAGTGGGATACTGAATTTGCATGATCAGCCATGATCATATTGAATGGTGGAGCAGGCTCGAAGGGCAGAATGGCCTACTCCTGCACCTATTTTTTATGTTTCTATGTTTCTACATCTTGTCATGTAGAGTAACTTTTTCATTGAGCTCCAAGCTGGAAATTAAACTGGCTACCTTCTTGTTGATATCTTAGGGCTCCACTGTAGTCCTCATGAAACACATTCATAATCAGATTATTTGACAAAGGGTCATCTGGACTCAAAACGTTAGCTCTTTTCTCTCCCTACAGATGCTGCCAGTCCTGCTGAGATTTTCCAGCATTTTCTCTTTGGTTTCAGATTCCAGCATCAGCAGTAATTTGCTTTTATTCATAATCAGATTGTTTTTCACGTGAATATCATTGCGAAGCTGTCTTTTGTTAATTCAAGATTTTGTGCCTTCTTGGGAAATTTTAATATAAATAAAATTAATCTAATATTTGCACAAGCAAATATACATTTTCAAACAGTGGTCTCCATGATCGTCAATATTAATGAATCTGTTGACTGAACAATTGCTCTAGATAAATTCATCAGAGTCTATGTTCATAATTTAATTAGTTCTCGTTACATTGCGGCAGGCAATAAAGATAAAATGATCAGTTTAAGCTGATATGGAAAAAGGACAATGAGCTTCAAAATTTAATTTGCTCAATAATACTGTGAATCATTCTATTAAGTGATTTTTATTAATCTTGTTCGATCTTTCAGTGAAAAAGTTTATGTCATTATTTTGTTCTAATTATAGTGTTTCTGGTGGACATTTCTGATCTACAATTCATATTTGCACAATGTGGAAGTTTGCCCTTTATCATAATTTAATATAGTTGCAGCACATAATTAAGAACTATCCAAATAAAAGCATATACTTTGCTGGCAGACTCAACTTCCCATTCCAAATCTGCTCATAACAGTGATATGCTGTGCTATTCGAATTGAATTGAGTTCCAAAAAATATATTGAAAAAGCATAAAAATCTTGGGGTGAATTCTCCATCTGATGCGTGTTTCCCGGTGAGACGGAGAATCAGGCATCCGGCAGAAATCCGTAATGGCGCAGGGCGCTGATCTGTGTCCAATGCTCTGACCCACCGCTGGCGGCAGGACCGGGATTCACACCCGCGTGCCAGTGGGAGGATGTAAATGAATGCCATTGGGTCTTAAACACCCATTTGCATCCACTTAGCCGGCACGGCACCCTATTTTCCTGTCCTCCGTGATTCTCCAGTCCTCTGGGCCGGAAATCACGTGGGTTGGGATTACTACAGGTATCACCAAACATGAACCTGGGGCGAAATTCTCCCGAAACGGCGCGATATCCGCCGACTGGTGCCCAAAACGGCGCCAATCAGACGGGCATCGCGCCGCCCCAAAGGTGCGGAATGCTCCGCATCTTTGGGGGCCGAGCCCCAACATTGAGGGGCTAGGCCGACGCCTGAGGAATTTCCGCCCCGCCAGCTGGCGGAAACGGCCTTTGTTGCCCCGCCAGCTGGTGCGGAAATGACATCCCCGGGCGGCGCATGCGAGGGAGCGTCAGCGGCCGCTGACAGTTTCCCACGCATGCGCAGTGGAGGGAGCCTCTTCCGCCTCCACCATGGTGGAGACCGTGGCGGAGGCGGAAGGGAAAGAGTGCCCCCACGGCACAGGCCCGCCCACGGATCGGTGGGCCCTGATCGCGGGCCAGGCCACCGTGGGGGCACCCCCCGGGGCCAGATCGCCCCGCGCACGACCCCGGAGCCCGCCCACGCCGCCTTGTCCCGCCGTTCAAAAGGTGGTTTAATCCACGCCGGCGGGACAGGCAATTTATCGCGGGACTTTGGCCCATCCGGGCCGGAGAATCGAGCGGGGGGGCCCGCCAACCGGCGCGGCCCGATTCTCGCCCCCGCCGAATATCCGGTACCGGAGACTTCGGCAACCGGCGGGGGCGGGATTCACGGCAGCCCCCGGCGATTCTCCAACACGGCGGGGGGTCGGAGAATGACGCCCCTGATGTGGTGGATCTCGCGGAGGGCTAAGGGGCAACTCCTTAAGGGAGATCCCCCCAAATCCATCCAGGGACCACCTTACCCCCCACAATGCATGACCTGCTTCCCTCCCCTACCAGACCGCCTCCATGCGCCCCCCACCAGAGAGACCTACTAATGTGGGAGACCCCCCCCGCAAGAGGCCCCCAAAATAGGGAGACCCTCCCAGGTACCCTTAAATAAAGGAACATCCCCACAGGGACTCCCTAACTAGAGAGACCCCCAGAGAAAAAGACCACTGTCTGGAAGCTAGAGAGCAGTCCAAACAGGGGCAGTGATAGAAATTACAGCTGTAACACATACGTGGAAGCATGCGTGTCCATTCCTGCAACAAGAACAGCTGTGACCTGTGTTTAAACCCCTCAGATGCTGTAGCTGTAAGCCATTCATTCATTTCTAGTAGCGGGCTGTGATTGACAGCTTCCGCTGCAGCCTTGGTTCATTCATCTCCCTTCATGGATAAGTGACTCTCAGTGCTGAAACTCCAATGTTTACAAACAGCAACCACATGAAAGCGAGGTAGGTGCCTTCCAATCACGTGCTTGAGTGATTGGAATGCATTGACGTTTCCGTGATGGGTATAGTGCTGCTCCCTGGTTTGGAAGGGTCGTAATATTCAACAATTGTCATATCCAATCACGATCCGCACTAGTGGATTTGTGTTTGGAGAGTGGTTGCGCACAGCGACCCTCGTGGAGGTTGGATGTGTCATTGTTGATGGATAAGGGGGCGTGTGAGAGGATAGTCACTGCTATTGCGATATACATGGAGTTTAATAAGAATGAGGGTGTCTCACCTTTCACATTCAAGGAGACGTTAAAGGCGCTGATATGTAGAAACTACAGATTTATCCCGACAGGAATGGACTCTTCGTACAAGGTCTATAAATGGAAGGGGGTAGAGAGGTTCAGTGATTTATTTGTGAAAGGTAGGTTTGCGAGTCTGGAGAAGCTGGTGGAAAGGTTTCATCTTCCGGGGGGAATGGGTTCAGGTATTTACAGGTGAGGGACTTTGTTCGGAAGGAGCTTCCTACGTTTCGTCGGTTACAGCCCTCTCTATGATAAGACCATAAGACGACAAGACATAGGAGCAGAATTAGGCCATTCGGCCTATTGAGTCTGTTCCGCCATTCAATCATGGTTGATATGTTTTTCATCCCCATTCTCCTGCCTTCTCCCCATAACCCCTGATCTCCCTATTAATCAAGAACCTATCTGTCTCTGTCTTAAACACAGTGATTTGGCCTCCACAGCCTTCTGCGACAAAGAGTTCCACAGAATCACCACCATCTGGCTGAAGAAGTTCCTCCTCATCTCAGTTTTAAAGGATTGTCCCTTCAGTCTGAGGCTGTTGCCTTGGGTTCTAGTTTTTCCTTCTAGTGGAAACATTTTCTGCATGTCCACTCTATCCAGGCCTCTGAGTATCATGTAGGTTTCAATAAGATCCCCCATCATCCATCTAAACTCCAATGTGTACAGACCTTGATTCCTCAATCGCTCCTCATATGACAAGCTCTTTATTCCAGGGATCATTCTTGTGAACCTCCTCTGGGCCCTTTCCGAGACCAGGACATCCTTCCGTAGATACAGGGCCCAAAACTGCTCACAATATTCCAAATGGGGTCTGACCAGAGCCTTATACTGCCTCAGAAATACATCTCTGCTCTGGTAATCTATTCATCTCGACATGAGTGCTAACATTGCATTTGTCTTCCAAACTGCTGACTGAATCTGCACGTTAACCTGAAGAGAATCTTAAACTAGGACTCCTAAGTCCCTTTGTACTTCTGATTTCCTAAGCCGTTTCCCATTTAGAAAATAGTCTATGCCTCTATTCTTCCTACCAAAGTGCAGAACCTCACACTTTTCTATATTGTATTCCATCTGCCACTTCATTGCCCACTCTCCTAGCCTGTCCAAGTCCTTTTGCAGTCCCCTGCTTCCTCAATACTTCCTGTCCCTCTGCATATCTTTGTATCATCTGCAAACTTGTCAACAGCGTCCTTAGTTCCTTGTTCCAGGTCATTAATGTGCATTGTGAAAAGTTGTGGTCCCACCCAATACTGACCCCTGAGGCACACAACGAATCACCAGCTGCCATTCTGAAAAATACCCCTTTATCCCTATCTCTGCCTTCTGCCAGTCAGCCAATCTTCTATTCCTGCCAGTATCTTACTCTTAACACCATGGGCTCTTAACTTATTTCACAGCCTCCTAGACGGCACCTTTCAAAGGACTTATGGAAATCGAAATAAATCACATCCACTGGTTCTCCTTTGTCTAACTTCCTTGTTACCGCCTCAAAAAACTTTAACAGGTTTATCAGGCATGACCTCTTGACGAAGCTACGCTGACTCAGTCTTATTCTATCATGCACTTCCCAATGCTCCCCAATTTCATCTTTAAGAATGGACTTTAAAATCTTCCTAACCGTCTATAATATCCCATCTTCTGCCTCCCTCCCTTCTTAAAGAATAGCGTTACATGCACCATTTTCCAGTCCTTTGGGACCCTCCCTCCAGTGATTCCTGAAAGATTACTGAAAGTGGGGCAGCACGGTAGCATAGTGATTAGCACTATGGCTTCACAGCGCCAGGGTCCCAGGTTCAATTCCCACTTGGGTCGCTGTCTGTACGAAGTCTGCACGTTCTCCCCGTGTCTGCGTGGATTTCCTCTGGGTGTTCCGGTTTCCTCCCACAGTCTAAAGATGTGCAGGTTAGGTGGATTGGCCATGCTAAATTGCCCCGAGGTTAGATGGGGTTGCTGGGTTACGGGGATAGGGTGGAAGTGTGGGCTTAAGTAGGGTGCTCCTCCCAAGAGCCAGTGCAGACTCGATGGGCCGAATGGCTTCCTTCTGCACTGTAAATTCTATGATTACCACCAATGCCGCCACAATCTCCTCAACTATCTCTTTTAAGAACCTGGGGCGTCATTCTCCGACCCCCCAGAGGGTCGGAGAATGGCCGTTGGCCGCCGTGAATCCCGCCCCCGCCGGTTGCCGAAGTCTCCGAAGGGAGAAAAGTCGGCGGGGCGGTAATGGCGTCGCTGCCGCGGAGAATGTCACGGGTCTGCGCAAGGCAGCCGATTTTCGGCCTGCCGATATTCTCCCTTCCGGATGGGCCGAAGTCCCGTCGACGTGATGACCGTTCACGTCGACGTAAATTAAACCTCCTTTTCATCGGCGTGACCCTGTGCTCCAGGTTCACGCCGATCAGCGTGGAGGTGAGTGACGGCCTGGGGGGTTGGCTCTGGGCAGGCGATGGCGTGGCCGCAGTCTGAATGCGTGAGGAGAGGTGTGTCTCGGGTTGTGTGTGTGTGTGTGTGTGCGGCAGGGGGGGGGGGGGGGGTGGTTAGAGTAGTCTGGGCTCCGGGGGAGTGCCGGGAGGGGGTCCGTGCTGGGGAGGGGGATGGGGGTGTCCGTGCCGGGGTGGAGGTTGGGGGGGGGGGTCCTTGCCGGGAGGGGGATGGGGGTGTCCGTGCCGGGTTGGAGGTTGGGGGGGGTCCGTGCCGGGGAGGGGGATGGGGGTGTCCGTGCCGGGGTGGAGGTTGGGGGGGGGGTCCGTGCCGGGGTGGAGGTTGGGGGGGGGGTTCGTGCCGGGGTGGAGGTTGGGGGGGGGTCCGTGCCGGGGAGGGGGATCGGGGGGGGGTCCGTGCCGGGGAGGGGGATCGGGGGGGGTCCGTGACGGGGTGGAGGTTGAGGGGGGGGGGTCCGCGCCGGGGTGGAGGTTGGGGGGGGTCCGTGCCGGGGAGGGGGATGGGGGTGTCCGTGCCGGGGTGGAGGTTGGGGGGGGGGTCTGTGCCGGGGTGGAGGTTGGGGGGGGGGGTGGTCCGTGCCGGGGAGGGGGATAGGGGTGTCCGTGCCGGGGTGGAGGTTGGGGGGGGGGGTCTGTGCCGGGGTGGAGGTTGGGGGGGGAGGGTCCGTGCCGGGGTGGAGGTTGGGGGTGGGGGTCCGTGCCGGGGTGGAGGTTGTGGGCGTCCTTGCCGGGGAGGGGAATGGGGGTGTCCGTGCCGGGGTGGAGGTTGGGGGGGGGGGAGGGGCCGTGCAGGGGTGGAGGTTGGGGGGAGGGTCTGTGCGGGGATGGAGATTGGGGGGGGTCCGTGCCGGGGAGGGGGATGGGGTGTCCATGCCGGGGTGGAGGTTGGGGGGGGGGGCGTGCCGGGGTGGAGGTTGGGGGAGGTCTGTGCCGGGGTGGAGTTTGAGGGGGTGTCCGTGCCGGGGAGGGGGATGGGGTGGGGGGACCGTGCCGGGGTGGAGGTTGGGGGGGTGTCCGTGCCGGGGTGGAGGTTGGGGGGGGGGGTCCGTGCCGGGGAGGGGGACGGGGGTGTCCGTGCCGGGATGGAGGTTGGGGGGGGTCCGTGCCGGGGTGGAGGTTGGGGGGGCGTCCGTGCCGGGGAGGGGGATGGGGGTGTCCGTGCCGGAGTGGAGGTTGGGTTGGGGGGTCTGTGCCGGGGTGGAGGTTGGGGGGGGGTCTGTGCCGGGGAGGGGGATGTGGGTGTCCGTGCCGGGGTGGAGATTGGGGGGGGTTCCGTGCCGGGGAGGGGGATGGGGGTGTCCGTGCCGGGGTGGAGGTTGGGGGGGGGGTCCGTGCCGGGGTGGAGGTTGGGGGGTGTGTCCGTGCCGAGGTGGAGTTTGGGGGGGGTGTCCATGCCGGGGTGGAGGTGGGGGGGGGGTCCGTGCCGGGGAGGGGGTTGGGGGGGGGTCCGTGCCGGGGTGGAGGTTGGGGGGGGGTCTGTGCCGGGGAGGGTGATGGGATGGGGGGTCGGTGCCGGGGTGGAGGTTGGGGGGGGGGGGTCCGTGCCGGGGCGGAGGTTGGGGGGGTCCGTGCCGGGGAGGGGAATGGGGGTGTCCGTGCCGGGGTGGATGTTGGGGGAGGGGTCTGTGCCGGGGTGGAGTTTGAGGGGGGTGTCCGTGCTGGGGTGGAGGTTGGGGGGGGGGTCCGTGCCGGGGAGGGCGACGGGGGTTTCCGTGCTGGGATGGAGGTTGGTGGGGGTCCGTGCCGGGGTGGAGTTTGGGGGGGCGTCCGTGCCGGGGTGGAGGTTGGGGGGGGGTCTGTGCCGGGGTGGAGGTTGGGGGGGTGTCTGTGCCGGGGAGGGGGATGGGGGTGTCCGTGCCGCGGTGGAGAATGGGGGGGGGGTCCGTGCCGGGGAGGGGGATGGGGGTGTCCGTGCCGGGGTGGAGGTTCGGGGGGGGGGTCCGTGCCGGGGTGGAGGTTGGGGGGTGGGTCCGTGCCGAGGTGGAGTTTGGGGTGTGTGTCCGTGCCAGGTGGAGGTTGGGGGGGGGGCTCCGTGCCGGGGAGGGGGATGTGGGGGGGTCTGTGCCGGGATGGCGGTTGGGGGGGGTTCCATGCCGGGGTGGAGGTTTTGGGGGGGTCCGTGCCGGGGAGAGGGATGTGGGTGGGTCCGTGCTGGGGTGGAGGTTGGGGGGGGGTTCCGTGCCGGGGAGGGGGATGGGGGGCGGGGTCCGTGCCGGGGTGGAGGTTGGGGGGGATCCATGCCGGGGAGGGGAATGGGGGTGTCCGTGCCGGGGTGGAGGTTGGGGGGGGGTCCGTGCCGGGGTGGAGGTTGGGGGGGGTCTGTGCCGGGGAGGGTGATGGGATGGGGGGTCGGTGCCGGGGTGGAGGTTGGGGGGGGGTCCGTGCCGGGGCGGAGGTTGGGGGGGTCCGTGCCGGGGAGGGGAATGGGGGTGTCCGTGCCGGGGTGGATGTTGGGGGGGGGTCTGTGCCGGGGTGGAGTTTGAGGGGGGGTCCGTGCCGGGGAGGGGGATGGGGTGGGGGGTCCGTGCCGGGGTGGAGGTTGGGGGGGTGTCCGTGCTGGGGTGGAGGTTGGGGGGGGGGGGTCCGTGCCGGGGAGGGCGACGGGGGTTTCCGTGCTGGGATGGAGGTTGGGGGGGGTCCGTGCCGGGGTGGAGTTTGGGGGGGGTCCCTGCTGGGGAGGGGGATGGGAGGGCAAGTGAGTTGGTCCACCTGGCCAGGTGCCAGCCTCCAACAGTTGGACCCATGCGGTCCATGCCACCTGGCTGGGGGGAGGAGGGCATATGGGCAATGATGACATGTCGTCGTTCCCCTCCCCCCACCAGGCCGTCATGTTTTCAGATCATCCAGCGATGCTGGCCGCCGTGGTGGCAGCCGCTCATGTCTATGTTGCCCTGGATGAGGAGGAGGAGGAGGAGGAGGAGCGTGCCAGAGAGGCGGCGCAGGCTGCTGCAGAGGGGCAGGCGGCAGCCGCCCAGGCTGGAGGGACACCCGACCGACAGGACGAGGAGGGGGAGGAGGACGTCGCGGCCCCACGACAACGGAGGCACCCGAGGGCGCCCCGTGTGTACCGGCCCAGGCAGTAATACCAGGACCTCACGGACCGGTGTAGAGGGTTCCATCTCTGCTACTCCACTACTGGGCCGATATCTGGGGTTTGAGTATCTGTGTGTGTCTCTCTCCAGCTGGCACTGAAACTTCAGAGGCCAGGGGATGCCGCACTGGGACACCTCCACGGAAGAGAGCACTGAATCAAGCCTGCCGTTTATCCCTAACCGGAAGCCTGAGGCTTATATCACACAGATATCCAGACCCCCACCAATGCCCAGGTGATTCTCTCTCTTGCCGGTGGTGCAACACCCACCCGGTTCCTACTTCGCTGGAGTAGCTTTCCCAAGAGAGAGAATAGGTCACTGCTGTTTATTACCTAACCAGCAGCCTGTCCTGAGTGAACGGGTTCGAATCGTTCAAGATGACCCTAGATTCTCGACCCCGGAATTAAGGTGAGGAATATCTTAACAATGACTTGGTCAGAGATCGCTGGTGAGAGATTGAAGAATTTAAACAACTCCAATTATCAGCAAATCAAGGTTTATTGCAAAACCCAGGTCAAAATCATCAAACAGAAGAAATTATAATAAAATCTTAAACTCTAACACAAACTAAGTCTATTCAGAAAGTACTATAACGGACACAATGTAAAATCTTATTGTTACACAAGTTTAGCAATGGCACAAAACACAAATCAAGCCCCTGCCCCAAAGCCTCAACCACTATCAAGGTCAAGGGAGTTTCGCAAGCTGCTGCAGGGTACTGACGGTCACAGACTGCAGGAGGTCAAGTCGAAGGTGGAGAGGTCAAGCCAAGAGACCATCAATCGCAACACAGCCCCTTTTATATCCGTTTTACCTGGCTTTTTCCTGTGTTCGGCCAGCCGCTTTTGCATTGAATTGGTAAGGTTTAAAGTTCCCGCTGGTCCCGCCCACTTTGAGCCGGTCAGACCTGTTAACTTCCGGGTTCTCCTCGCAGGTCCGCTCCTTCCAGCCAGGCAGACCTGCCGCGATTTGAATTTGGCGCCGACTCCGCCCCCTCCACCCAGTGAGTTCCTGCCGGTGGCTTCTGTCAGGATTGGAGTACCTCCCCCAGGTCCGCCTCCAACTTGGTTTTTTCTACCGTTAATCTTCAAGGGACTTTTCCAGCGCAATATACTGAGCCCAGACAGTCTGCTTTTTGGGATAACAAGGTTAAGCCCTCTTGTGAAGATTTTCAAAGTCTTCCATCTGCTCCGGAGATCGCTGCTATTCTCACCTTGCTATGTTGATGGGGTGTTGATTGGATTCTGCTCTGGTGGAGGCCAAGTCATTTACATCTGCATGGGGCTATGACCATCCCATTGTCCTGCTTGCAGGCAGGCCCCCCTGTGTATTCCCGTGCCCCTTTGTCTGTGTTTTAATCTTATCTAATTGTCTGGCTCCTTCTTCCTTGTAGCTCCTGGGGGGGGTTTGTAAATACCTATGCCCCTACTTGGCTCAGCGGACCAAGCCTGCTGGGAAATCTGGTTACGTTCTTTTGGCTGACAAGTGTCCAGTTTACAGTCTCTGGGTTTTATTCCTGGGCAGTCAAAAAAAGGCCGGATTGCCCGAAAACCTTACACCGGGAATGCAGGATGAGCCGGGAAACCGTGGCACACATCTGCCACCTGCTGGCACACCTGTCACCGCGTGGCACTGGCGGGGGACACCCTCTCCCCGTGTCCGTCAAGGTTACGGTGGCCCTGAACGTTTATGCAACGGGGTCATTCCAGGCACCGAGTGGGGACCTGTCACGCATATCGCAGACATCGGTGCACCGGTGCATCCGGGCAGTGACAGATGCCCTATATGCCATGGCGCACCGCTACATCCACTTCCCCGTGGACCGGGCCAGCCAAGATGCCCGGGCCGTGGGCTTCTCTGCCGTGGCCGGGTTCCCCATGGTCCAGGGCGCTATCGATGGGATGCACGTCGCCGTGCGGCCACCTGCAGATAACAGGGCCGTGTTCACTAATAGGAAGGGCACCTATTCGATGAACGTACAGGTCGTCTGCGACCACCGTATGATGATCCTGCACGCCTGCGCCCGTCACCCAGGCAGTGTACACGACTCATTCGTGTTGTCGCGGTCATCCATCCCCGGCATGTACGAGGGACGCCATCCCCGGCTGAGGGGCTGGTTGCTGGGCGACAGGGGCTACCCATTGCGATCATGGCTGATGACGCCTGTACGGAGGCCACGCAATGAGGCGGAGAACCGCTACAATGATGCCCATGTAGCGACAAGGGGAGTGATAGAGAGGTGCTTTGGCGTGCTGAAGATGCGTTTCAGGTGCCTGGACCTCTCTGGGGGCGCCCTCCAGTATCGGTCAGATAGGGTCGGCCGCATCATTGTGGTGTGCTGCGTCCTGCACAATATAGCCCAACAGAGGGGCGATGTGCCGCAGGCAGAGGAGGGCGGAGTGGAGGAGCAGCAGGAAGAGGCACAGTCCTCCCCAGATGAGGGGGATGGGGGTAATGGTCAGGGCAGACGGGGTAGATACAGGCGGGTGGCTGTCCACCGTTACCGGCTGGCCCAGCGGGCACGGGACAGACTGATAGACGCCCGCTTCACTGACTAGATGGGCGTGGGAATCGGGTAGTATGGCCACAAACCGCACACCATGGCAACAGCCGACCACCCACACCCCCCATCCATCCACCCACCCAGCACCCTCACCCCCCTCCCCAACCCCACCCACCCCACCCGCATGCACACCACACCCCCCCCCCCCATTGCCGATCCACCTGCGGCACAACGGGCCGGGCTCGCACAGTTGCGGGTGGACGCGTGTCTATCGCAGGCCATGGAGGATGATGACAACCCGCCCTGCGGTGAGCTCCTGGCTCTACATCGTTGGACCATGTCTGACCCATGGCCACAGTACCACCATCCACCCGGACCATCCCTGCATGCGGCTGTGACACTGCAGCGCACGGTCCCGTCCTCTGCCCGGGGGATGTTGATGGCGGCCCAGGGGGAAGGGGGCAGGCTCACCCGGGGCTGAATTAAGACCACCCCTCACACACACACTTGCGCTCAACGTACATGACACCCCCGCACACTTTGGACAGAGCACAAAGGCAGCTTCTGTAGGTGTAACATTGACTTTAATAACCAAAGGAGTTCATGCACGTGCCCTAGCCCCTAAAACTCATCTGTGCCCTGCAACCGTGCCAACTTACTCAGTTTCTAATTGTTTGGCCTTACGGGCCCTTTGACTATGTCTACGTGGTTCCCCAGACGGTAGAGCAGAACTGGAGGTGGACTCCTGTGATTCCTGCCCTCTGACGCTGGATCCCTTTGGCGGCCGTTACCTGGGGCGTCCTGGCCTAGATGGGCCAGGCTGCGGCCCGGGCGACTGGGATGGGGAGCTGCCAGCCTGTCCTGCCCGTTGCCCACCCGATGCACCTGAGACGGAAGGGGGGGAGTCCGAGGCGTCGCGGTGTACCGGGACCTCCCCTACAGAGGGAGCCGGGACGGACCACACCACCTCCTCCTCCCTCGGGGTGCCCGATGGCCCCCAGGCCTCTACATGGGTGGGGGTGCGAACGGACTGGCCATCCGATGCCCCCCGACATCTGGCGCTGCCAGTCCTGGAGGCCCGTGCTGGTATCGACAGGGGTCTGCAGGTTTGCAGCCATGGAGCCCAGGAGGTTGGCAAACCCTGTCTGTGACAGTGCGACGCTGACTCGCACATGGCCACTGGCGCCGATGCCCTCAGCAATGGCCTGCAGAGACTGGGCCATTGCCTGCTGAGACTGGGCCATGGCCTGCTGAGACTGGGCTATGGCGTTGAGCGCCTCTGCCATCTGGCGCTGGCACTGGCTCATGGCCTCCTGTGAGAGGGCAGCCATTTCCTGGGCCACAGACGCCGCCTGCACGGAAAGCCCCAGGCCTCGCAAACCGTTGCCCATGTCTGACACCGTCGCACCAATTGCCTCCACCGCGGACGCCACCCGTGTGGTGTCGGCCTGGGTGGCACGCATGACCGGCACCACTTCCAGCTCCTGGACGTGGGTGGACTCCTCCACCTGCGACCGCAGCCACCGCAAACCGCCCGTCACCCTCTTCGCTTGTCTCCGGGTCGGTGGTTGCATCGGATCTATGTGTGGGCGTGGTAACTCCAGGAACCCGGGATCCATCTGGGCGGCAGATGTTCGCTTGGGCTGGGCAGCCCTCCGACCGCCCGGCCCCTCTGTGCTCCTACCTCCACCTGCTGTACCGGGACGGCTGTGTTGTGCGCACCAGTGAGTGTACCAGACACCTCATCACTAAAGTGCCCAACCGAGGTGAGTGTTTCTGCGATGGTGGAGGGTGTTGGTGACAGCAGTGGCGTTGTGTCGTGCTCTTCGTCCCACTCTGAGTCCATGGCACTTTCGTGGTTCGTCTCCAGCCATCCACTCTGAGTCACTGTCCGGTACTTCGTCTTCCTGGGTAGTGGTGTCCCGGGTAGTGGTGTCCCGGGTAGTGGTGTCCCGGGTAGTGGTGTCCCGGCTCGGATGTGACGGGGGCCTGTGGCTGCCCCCCTCATCAGTGAGTGGTCGCTCCCGCACGTGACGGGGGTGTCGTCTCCCTGTTGCTCCAGGTCTCTCCGTCTCCCGTGGTGTGCGAGGGGCATCCTGCGGGCGTCGCATGCCGGAGGGTGCGGGTCTCTCCATCTCCCGTGGCCTCCGAGGGGCATCCTGCGGGCGTCGCATGCCAGAGGGTCCGGGTCTCTCCGTCTCCCATGGCCTCCGAGGGGCATCCTGCGGGCGGTCTGCATCTGCGGGGATGGGTGCCTGGATGTTTGGTCCTGCGATACACAATGAAGCATGCATGGTTAGACATCAGGCAGTGATCAGGTGATACGGGGAGGGGGATATAGGGGAGGGGGGATATGGGGACGGGCTGTCGGTGGCTCACTTGCTACTATGCCCCCGACCTCTGCATCAGCAACATCCCGGTCCTCAGGTCCACCAGCCAGTTCCAGGGCCCTTTCCTGGTGTTCGGTCAGTGGCCTCTCATCAGCGGGGCCTCCTCCAGTCCTCACATGCTCCCTATTGTTGTGCGCGCGCTTCTCCTGTGCGGGGGGGGGGGGGGGGGGGGGGTGGCAGGGGTAAAAGGCAACACTGTTAGGCAGGTATATGAATGCACGCCATCGGTTGCGCGTGCATTGCAGAGGTTAAGGTTAGGGCTGGATTCACTTGGGGATATGGGGGAGGGGGGGATATGGGGGAGGGGGGGTATGGGGGAGGGGGGGATATGGGGAGGGGGGATATGGGGGAGGCGGGGATATGGGGGAGGGGGGGATATGGGGGAGGCTCACCCTGCCTGCTCTGACGAGGTCGTTCACCTTCTTGTGGCACTGGGTGCCTGTCCGTGGTGTCAGGGCCACAGCGGTGACGGCCTCTGCCACTTCCCTCCACAGACGCCGGCTGTGGCGTGGGGCAACTCTGCAGCC
This sequence comes from Scyliorhinus torazame, assembly GCF_047496885.1. Classification (NCBI taxonomy): domain Eukaryota; kingdom Metazoa; phylum Chordata; class Chondrichthyes; order Carcharhiniformes; family Scyliorhinidae; genus Scyliorhinus; species Scyliorhinus torazame. The sequence goes on from NC_092709.1 coordinate 117,666,846, forward strand.
GTGCCCGGGATACAGGGCGTCCCTCCTCTGCTCCACCGCGTCCAGGAGCGCCTCCACACCGCGTGACTCGAACCTCGGGGCTGAGCGGCGGCCAGCCATCCAGTCGGGTGTTGCGGTCGGGTGTTCCGGTCGGGTGGGGGGGAGTAGCGCGGCCTTATGAGCCCTCACGCCGTGCGGCGCGTATGACGCTGCACGGCGTGAACCACTGCGCAAGCGCGGATCCCGTTACGTCGCTGCTAGCCCATTTCGGGCCGGAGACTATCAACCCATTTTTCCGACGTGACGCAAGTCGGATTTGCGCCGTTTTTTGCGCCGATCGGCGCACTTTCCGCCGATAACGGAGAATTTCGACCCAGGTGTGTAGTCCATCCGGTCCGGGTGATTTATCCATCTTCAGACCTTTCAGTTTCCTCAGAACCTTCTCCTTCGTGATGGCCACTACACTTACCTCTGCTCCCTGGTTCTTCTGGAGCTCTGGCATCCCACTGGTGTCTTCCACCGTGAAGACTGATGCTATTCAGTTCCTCTGCCATTTCTTTGTTTCCTATTACTACTTCTCCAACCTTATTTTCCAGTGGTCCAATGTCTCTTCTTGTCTGTCTCTTGGTTTTTATATATTGAAAAAACTCTTCCTATTTTTTGATATTACTAGCTAGCTTGCACTCATATTTCATCTACTCCCCTCTGATTGCTCTTTTAGTTGTCTACTGCTCGCTTTTAAAGGCTTCCCAATCCTCTGGCTTCCCACTATCCTTGCCACATTGTCTGCTTTTTCTTTTGCTTTTATGCTGTCCTTAACTTCCTGTGCCAACCATGGATGCCTCGTCCTCCCTTTAGCATGTTTCTTCCTTCCTGGGATGAATTTCTGTTGTGCCTCCTGAATAACCCCCCAAAACTCCTGCCATTGCTGTTCCACTGTCTTCCCTGCTAGGCTCCCGTTCCAATCAACTCTGGCCAGCTCCTCCCTCATGTCTTTGTAGTTGCCTTTATTCAATTGTGAAACTGCTACATCTGATTCCAGCTTCTCCCTCTCAAACCGCTGGGTGAATTCTATCATATTGTGCTCACTGCTCCCTAAGGGTTCCTTCACCTTAAGTTCCCTAATCAAGTCTGCCTCAATACACATCACCAAATCCAGAATTGCTGGATCTACCACAAGCTCTTCCAAAAAATTCATTTTGTAGACGCTCCACAAGTTCCTTTTGTTTTGGGCGGCACGGTAGTACAGTGGTTAGCACTGTTGCTTCACAGCACCAGGGTCCCAGGTTCGATTCCTGGCTTGGGTCTCTGTTTGTGCTGAGTCTGCACATTCTCCCCATGTCTGTGTGGGTTTCCTCCAGGTGCTCCGGTTTCCTCCCACAAGTCCTGAAAGACGTGCTGTTAGGTAAATTGGAATTCTGAATTCTCCCTCTGTGTACCCGAACAGGCGCCGGAATGTCGTGACTGGGGGCGTTTCACAGTGACTTCATTGCAGTGTTAATTTAAGCCTCCTTGTGACAATAATAAGATTATAAAGATTATTATTTTCTTGGGATCCACTACCAACCTGATTTTCCCAATCCACCTGCATATTGAAGTCCCCATGATTATTGTAATATTGCCTTTCTTTTATGCCTTTTCTATCTCTTGATTTATTTTCTGCCTCACATCCTGTCTACTGCTAGGGACTTGTACAAAACTCCCATCGGGGTCTTATTTCCTTTGCGATTCCTCAACTCTACCCACACAGTTTCTATGCCTTCTCATCCTATTTTGCTTCTTCCTAGCGATTTAATTTCATTCCTTATTAACGCTGCAACCCTGTCCCCTCTGCCATCTCCCTGTCCATTCGATAGGACACACATCCTTGGATACTTAGATCCCAACCCTGATCCCCTTGCAGCCACGTCTCTGTGATGTCCACAACATCGTACAGGCCAATTTAAATGTGTGCAACAAGCTCATTTACCTTGTTTCGTATACTGCGCGCATTTAGGTACAACACCCTCGACCATGCCCTTCTCACAATTGTCCCCTTTTTTCTTTACCTGAAGTTAGATTCCTGCCACCTTCTATACTCTCTGTTCTATTTTGTGTTCTGGAAACTTTACTAACCTCTCCTGAGTCCTCGGCCCCTTGAACTAGTTTAAAGTCCTCGACATTAACCTGCACTTCTACCTTCCCATTGAAATTGGATTTTCTAATTCTCTATTCAATTGAACCCTCCCCCCTCTTCAGTTTAAAGCCCTATCTACAGCCCTGGCTATTTGATTTACCAGGACTCTAGTCCCAGCATGATTCAGATGAGGACCGTCCCATCGGTCCCATCTTCCCCAGTACAAGTGCCAATATCCCATGAATTCAAACGCATTCTTTCCACACCAATCTTTGAGCCACCAGTCTTTGAGGATAAGGTAGTGTCATTGGATGAGAGAGGGGAAGCGACGATCTCTGATATTTATGGGCAATTGATGGAGAGCGAGAGGTCTTCACTGGAGGAGATATAGAGAAAATGGGAGGAAGAGCTGGGCTGTGCATTTGAGGGAGGGCAAACACTACCACCTCGGGTGCAAGACTGTGCCTGATCCGTTTTAAAGTGGTGCACAGAGAGCACTTGATTAAATCATGCATGAGTGAATTTTTTCCGGAGGTGGCGGACTGATGCAAGCATTTATCAAGGGAGCCAGCGAACCACTCACACGTTTTGGTCCTGCCCTGAATTAGGAAAGTTCTGGGAGTCCTTTTTTGAGACCATCTCAGAGATATTGAACGCAGAACTAGGGGGCATAGCCTCAAAATAAGGGGAAGTAGATTTAGGACTGAGTTTAGGAGGAACTTCTTCACCCAAAGGGTTGTGAATCTATGGAATTCCTTGCCCAGTGAAGCAGTAGAGGCTCCTTCGTTAAATGTTTTTAAGATAAAGATAGATAGTTTTATGAAGAATAAAGGGATTAAGGGTTATGGTGTTCGGGCCGGAAAGTGGAGCTGAGTCCACAAAAGATCAGCTATGATCTCATTGAATGGTGGAGCAGGCTCGAGGGGCCAGATGGCCTACTCCTGCTCCTAGTTCTAATGTTCTTAATGGTCATTGAATGCGGCGCCAATTTTGCTGTCATAGAACTCCACAAATGCTGCCCCGGCGTCAACACTTAGTTTCAGGAAGCGAGAATGCCGCCGTTTGTTTTTTCACTATGGACATTATCACTCCCAGTGCCTTTTGTTCCGAGACATCTTTGTCACTTGATCTCTGCTGTCCTTATCCTACCCTAGATCTTCACTGGTTTCTCCCTCTCCCTTCGACACCATAAAACCCATCACATTTCGACCTTCCTTCAATTCTGAATACTCATATTTGACTCAAAATATTAACTCTGTTTCTCTCTCCACAGATGCTGCCTGACCATTTGGATATTTCCAGAACTTTCTGTTTCTATCCCCAGCTGTGAAGTTGGGCTACAGAGTACTGTTTATGGTGTTTGTGCTCGACCTATGGAAGCTCCAAAGTCTGCAAATTGTGTATGAGGTTCTTCCAGCCACTTCCGCCTCGGCTTGCATGGGGCCACAATCCTGAGAAGTGCATGTGTCGAAAGCTTCAGCAGTGGTCAGGTTGTAATGTCAAACAGCCGTTCCAGCTAATTGATAGAACTGAGCATGGAAAGATGTTGACTGTGTGCTGTACAGGATATGCTATGTGACGTTTGACCACCTGGGTGAAATCAATGAATTTTCTTTCCAGAACTACTTCCATGTCCTTGCCTTGATCTCCTGGGCCATCTGCTCCCTTTGCCTTTTAGTGGGCATTCTGTCCAGAATCAAGTTCTCTCTCCTCCTGATGGCCTCCATCACTAAGACGCATTGATGAAACTCTCTGACCTGTTGCTCCATTTGTTTGGTTCCTTCTTGGGGCTGCCACACTGACAGTCAGCAACAGCTTTCTTTCAGTCAGTTCAGATTCCCCTCCTTGGAGAGGCTAATTGGAGCATGCTGCTCAGTCCCCAGTTGAGCATGCAACCAGCAACACGTCACGCTCAGCTGCATATTACAGTCAGTCAAATGAGAAGCTTTATGAAGGTTGTACACTGCATGACTCAACAGAATCAAGCACAGACTGTGGACGCGATCTAACTTAAAAAAAACCGAGGCTGTTCTGGGGGAGATTAGAGGGGCGATAACAACCCCACTATCTAACGGCACTCTGTTTTTGTTTTTGGGCCTCAACAGGGAACGCCCGGCGAGGCCACATTCAGTCGCATTTCCTTCAGTGTAGAAAGAGATTGGGGTGCCATTTTTAAATGGCATCCCGATCTTTCGCCCACCCCCCAATGCGACCCTTGTACCTCCCCCACATCCCAAATCACTTGTTGGGTGTTCTTGATGTCCCGTATCCCACCTTATGAGGGCGGGGAACCCCTGGGCCCAATCGCACAGGCAAAATGCCATTGGGCGCTGTGGCACTGCCAGCTTGGCACCCTGGCAGTATCCCTGCCAGCCTGCTGGTGTTACCTTGGCACCCTGGCAGTGACAGCCTGGCATCCGGGTGGCACTGCCAGGGTGCCCAGGTGACACTGTCAACGTGCCAGGCTGAAAGTGCCACGGTGCCACACTGCCCAGATACCAGCCACCCGTAGGCTTCAAATCACCTGGGAAACCCCCGAGATGCCGTTCTGCCTGGTCCCTGTTTGTGGGACCAAAAAGCAAACAACAAAGCATAGTACAGCACAGGAACAGGCCCTTCGGCCCTCCAAACCTGCGGTGACCATGCTGCCGTCTAACCTAACACCTTTTACACATCCGGGGTCCATATCTCTCTATTCCCATCCTAATGATGGATTGGCAAGGCATCTTAAGTCATCTTAAATGCCACTATAGTACCAGTGCTGAACGGCACCTGGCTGGAGTCGCCTCAGTGAAGCAGGTACATCCCAGGAGCTGGTTCGATCTGGAGTTGGCAAAGTGAGCTGTTGGACTCTGAAAGTCTGGACCCCGTTCGTTGTGGGTGGGATCCAGATCGCGCCGACTTGCGAGATCGCGTTAGATCTTGTGAGGCCAAACGACGGTCGGGAATCCTGGAAGAGGCGTTCCCTGGTTTCCACCGGCCATGTCCTGTCCCGATTCCAATTGGACACAAGGAAAAAGATGGAAAATTATAGGCCAATTAGCCTAACCTCGGTTGTTGGCAAGATTCTAGAATCCATTGTTAAGGATGAGATTTCTAAATTCTTGGAAGTGCAGGGTCGGATTAGGACAAGTCAGCATGGATTTAGTAAGGGGAGGTCTTGCCTGACAAACCTGTTAGAGTTCTTGGAAGAGATAACAAATAGGTTAGACCAAGGAGAGCCAATGGATGTTATCTATCTTGACTTCCAAAAGGCCTTTGATAAGGTGCCTCACGGGAGACTGCTGAGTAAAATAAGGGCCCATGGTATTCGAGGCAAGGTACTAACATGGATTGACGACTGGCTGTCAGGCAGAAGGCAGAGAGTTGGGATAAAAGGTTCTTTTTCAGAATGGCAACCCGTGACGAGTGGTGTCCCGCAGGGTTCAGTGTTGGGGCCACAGCTGTTCTCTTTATATATTAACGATCTAAATGACGGGACTGAGGGCATTCTGGCTAAGTTTGCCGATGATACAAAGATAGGTGGAGGGGCAGGTAGTATGGAGGAGGTGGGGAGGCTGCAGAAAGATTTAGACAGTTTAGGAGAGTGGTCCAAGAAATGGCTGATGAAATTCAACGTGGGCAAGTGCGAGGTCTTGCACTTTGGAAAAAAGAATAGAGGCGTGGACTATTTTCTAAACGGTGACAAAATTCATAATGCTGAAGTGCAAAGGGACTTGGGAGTCCTAGTCCAGGATTCTCTAAAGGTAAACTTGCAGGTTGAGTCCGTAATTAAGAAAGCAAATGCAATGTTGTCATTCATCTCAAGAGGCTTGGAATATAAAAGCAGGGATGTACTTCTGAAGCTTTATAAAGCATTAGTTAGGCCCCATTTAGAATACTGCGAGCAATTTTGGGCCCCACACCTCAGGAAGGACATACTGGCACTGGAGCGGGTCCAGCGGAGATTCACACGGATGATCCCAGGAATGGTAGGCCTAACATACGATGAACGTCTGAGGATCCTGGGATTATATTCATTGGAGTTTAGGAGGTTGAGGGGAGATCTAATAGAAACTTACAAGATAATGAATGGCTTAGATAGGGTGGATGTAGGGAAGTTGTTTCCATTAACAGGGGAGACTAGGACCCGGGGGCACAGCTTTAGAATAAAAGGGAGTCACTTTAGAACAGAGATGAGGAGAAATGTCTTCAGCCAGAGAGTGGTGGGTCTGTGGAATTCATTGCCACAGAGGGCGGTGGAGGCCGGGACGTTGAGTGTCTTTAAGACAGGAGTTGATAAATTCTTGATTTCTCGAGGAATTAAGGGCTATGGAGAGAGAGTGGGTAAATGGAGTTGAAATGAGCCATGCTTGAATGGTGGAGTGGACTTGATGGGCCGAATGGCCTTACTTCCACTCCTATGTCTTATGGTCTTATGGACACGGCTGGCAAATCGCGTCCTGCGTGTGTATCGCTACCTCCACGCCTCAAGAAGGGTGACAAATTTTTCAATTCTTTTTAAAAACAAATTTCAAGTCATTTTGAATTTCTTTCCAGCTGTGCATATAAATCATTATTTCAAACCTTATGGCCTTCCTCTTTATTCCATTCAGTGAAAAACCAATAGCTCTTCTTTATTATTTGCCTCAGGGATTTCTGCAATTATATATTCTTAACTCTTAAAGGAACTGACTGATTTGCAACAGTTTTCACCAAGCAGCTTTCTACAAAAGTAGGGGTTTGACTATTCAATATGGGCAATACACATTTATCAGTTATGTCCCATCTTAAGTAGGACTGACCTGTTTTTACAATTCAGTGCACAGATCATTAATATCATTAAAGCCAAACTAAAGGAAAATTACATTCAGGCAACCTTTGCAAAGACTTTTCACCAAAATGTTTGGACTTTTTCATATTGGACTGGGGAAGAGAATTGGTGAAAGTAGGGGATGGTGTGGGGGGGAGGAGTGGTATGGCAGGGGGTGTAGAGGATGACAAGTGGACAACAAATGGATAAGAAAGTGCGAACAGAGACATTGGACAGAACCTTACCAAAAAATGACAAAGTGTCTGTTCCGGTGAGAGCATTTTCAGGGAATTTTGAGATTTCAAACAAAACGTTTTTTCTCCACATGAAATGCGCCGGGCCCTTGGTGCCCCGCCCCCCTCCCCCGCCTGAGTCGCTCACCCTGCGGAAACCTAATCATTCCAACCATTGGGAAGTTCGATATAAACACCTCCCCAGCATTTATTCCAGATCCATTGGAGGTGAGATGGCAGCCAGGAAGCCTGCTCCAGGATGCTTGGATGGAGCCCTGACCAGCCTTTTAGGTGGTGTCCAGCAGTGGCGGGACGTCCTGTACCTGCACGCCAGTAAGCCTTCCACCAGCAAGGTGACCACCTCTGCCTGGGAGGGTATTAGTCAGTGCCAGTTCACTTCAGAAGAGGACAGGGCAGCAGTGCCAGAAAACAATGAATGATCTTCATGACGTGACAAGGGGAAGTCAGCCCCCTCCAGTCTCTCACTGTACCCGCTCACCGACCCCTCGCACCTCCAAGGTGAATGTTCACTGTAAGGGACCTTCCTGTTTATTCTATTATTTCCCTTGCTTTAATTTTACCATTATCATTTTCGACCCATGGATGATTAATGGATATGTATCTTTAAGTCAAGCAGCTGAGGAATTCAGAAGATACAGGAGAGAACACTGAAATGAAATGAAAATGAAAATTGCTTATTGTCACAAGTAGGCTTCAAATGAAGTTACTGTGAAAAGCCCCTAGTCGCCACATTCCGGCACCTGTTCGGGGAGGCTGGTACGGGAAATGAACCGTGCTGCTGGCCTGCCTTGGTCTGCTTTAAAGGCCAGCAATTTATCCCAGTGAGCTAAACCAGCCCCTAAAATAGGTGGGATAGTAATTTGCAATGAGGAAATAGGAAATTTACAAATAGATTTAGATAGGTTCGGTGAGTGGGCGAACATTTGGAAGATGGAGTTTATAGAATTTCATAGAATTTACAGTGCAGAAGGAGGCCATTCGGCCCATCGAGTCTGCACCGGCTCTTGGAAAGAGCACCCTACCCAAGGTCCACACCGCCACCCTATCCCCATAACCCAGTAACCCCACCCAACACTAAGGGCAATTTTGGACACTAAGGGCAATTTATCATGGCCAATCCACCTAACCTGCACATCTTTGGACTGTGGGAGGAAACCGGAGCACCCGGAGGAAACCCACGCACACACGGGGAGGATGTGCAGACTCCGCACAGACAGTGACCCAGCGGGGAATCGAACCTGGGACCCTGGAGCTGTGAAGCAATTGTGCAATCCACAATGCTACCGTGCTGCCCTTGGATAAGTGTGAGGTTATCCATTTTGGTCGGAAAAATGGAAAGGCAACTTATTATCTGAATGGAAAGAAACTTCAGGGTGCTTCTGTGCAGCAGGATCGAGATGTCTTGTGCATGAATCTCAGAAAACTAGTATGCAGGTATAGCAGGCAATAAGGAAATAAAATGGAATTTTGGCCTTTATAGCTAAAGGAATAGAGGATAAAAGTCGGGAAGAGTTGCTGCAACTGTACAAGGTATCGGTGAGACCGCACCTGGAGTATTGTGTACAGTTTTGGTCCCCTTATTAGAGAAGGGATATAATTACACTGAAGGCAGTTCAGAGGAGGTCAACTGGACTGATGCCAGAGGGGATTGTCTTATGAAGAGAGATTGGACTTCCGGTTGCGGCTAGGCCTGGGTAGGTCGCACGTTTGGCAGCTCCCACTGTGAACGGACTTTTGGGCCCTGTTGAGGAGCCCCAGTGGCACTTGGACGACGATTCCCGGTGTGGGAAGGCAGCAGTAAGGTTCCCCCAGCACTGCATGGAGTGGACCAGGAGTGGAGCGGTCAAAAAAGTGATCTTGGAGAAGAGAGGAGAACGGGCGCGAAAAGGTAAGATGGCGGCGGACGGAGACCAGGCAGCGTGGGTGCAATGGTCACGGAGTTCCTGAAAAGCTGTTTTGCGGAGCTGAAAGCAGAGATGCTGGCCCCCATGAAAGCGTCGATTGAGAGGCTCGTGGAGACCCAGAAGCCTCAAGGGGCGGCGATTAGAGCGGTGCAGCAGAAAGCCTCTGAAAATGAGGACGAGATCCTGGGGCTGGCGGTGAAAGTGGAGGCGCACGAGGCGCTGCATAAAAAGTGGCAGGAAAAGTTTGAGGACCTGGAGAACAGATCGAGGAGGAAGAATTTCCGGATTCTGGGTCTCCCTGAAGGTATGGAGGCGTCTGACATCGGGGCATATGTAGCCACGATGCTGAATACGCTAATGGGCGCGGGAGCCTTCGTGAGGCCCTGGAGCTGGATGGGGCTCACAGAGTCCTGGCAAGGAGGCCTAAGGCAAATGAACCGCCAAAGGGCCATAGTGGTGAGGTGTCACCGCTTCACGGACAGAGGGTGCGTCCTGAGATGGGCGAAGAAAGAACGGAGCAGCAGATGGGAGAATACGGAGATCCGCATCAACCAAGACTGGAGTGCAGAGCTGGCCAAGAAGATAATTCAACCGGGCCAAGGCGGTTCTCCACTGAAAGGGGGTGAAGTTCGGGCTGTTGCAACCAGCGCGATTGTGGGTCACTTTTCAGGACCGCCACCACTATTTTGATACGCCGGAGGAGGCGTGGACCTTTATTCAGAACGAAAAATTGGTTTGCTGTGGGTTTGGGGAAAGCTGGGGAGTGGGAAGAGGTGATTGTATGTGATATGTGTGTTTTAATGGGCATGGATATTGTTTTGGAGGGGCCACTCCTCGCGTTCGAAGGGGGGAGAGGCTGCAGGAGGAAGGAGCTGCGGAAAAGGGGGCCGGCCCGCCCAGGTAGAAAATTGCGGGCATTTATCGCGCTAAAGAAGGGGGGAACGTGGCCCGACGGGAGGGGCGGTGCCGGAGGGGTGTCCGTATCGACTTGAAGGGGGAGGGGGGTACTTTGACAGGGAATCTAAACGGGGGATCGTCGGCAGAGGCGGGAGCGGCTGGGGTCAGCAGGAGTCAGCTGACTTACGGGAGTGCAATGGGGGGAGCAAGGGGGCTAGACAGTTTTCCAGCTGGGGGGGGGGGGAACGGGGTGGGGGGGGTGCTGGGTTCCTGCTGCATTGACCGAAGGGGAGCTGGAGGTAAGAGGGAGAGTCGGGGCAGGGTTCCTCCGCCTGGGGGACTGGAGAGTGCGAGAGGCGTGGGCACGTGACTGGCCTAAGAAAGGTGATGGCTAGTCGGCAGGGGGGGGCGGGCAGTCCCCCGATCCGGCTGATCACATGAAACGTGAGGGGTCTGAACGGGCCGGTCAAGAGGACCCAGGTGTTCACGCACTTAAAGGGACTGAAGGCAGACTTTGCTATGTTGCAGGAGACGCACTTGAAAGTGGTGGATTAGATCAGGCTGAGAAAGGGATGGTTGGGGCAGGTCTTTCATTCGGGGCTGGATGTGAAGAATAGAGGGGTTGCAATCCTGGTGAGTAAGCGGGTGTCGTCCGAGGCGCTGAACATTGTGGCTGATAATGGGGGTCGATATGTGATGGTGTGTGGTAGGCTGCAGGGGACCCGGGTGGTGCTGGTGAATGTATATGCCGCAAATTGGGACGATGCAGGGTTCATGAAGTGCATGCTGAGTTGGATCTCGGATCTGGAAGCGGGGAGCCTGATAATGGGGGGGGGGTCTTTAATAAGATAGTGGACCCGGCACTGGACCGATCCAGGTCGAGGTCGGGCAAGAGGCCAGCTGCGGCCAAGGTTCTCAGGGGGTTTATGGAGCAGATGGGGGGAGTGGATCTGTGGAGGTTTGCTAAGCCGGCGACCAGAGAGTTCTTTATTTTCTCCCACATGCATAAGGCCTATTCACGATTAGACTTCTTTGTGGTGAGCAGGGCACTGATTCCAAGAGTGAAGGGAATGGAATATTTGGCCATAGCGATTTCAGACCACGCCCCGCACTGGGTGGAGTTGGAGTTGGGGGAGGAGAGGGACCAGCGCCCGCTGTGGTGCTTGGACGTAGGACTGTTGGCAGATGAGGAGGTTTGTGGGCGGGTCCTGGGGTGCATTCAGAGATACGCAGAGGCCAATGATAATGGGGGAGTACCGGTTGGTGTGGTTTGGGAGGCTCTGAAAGCGGTGGTTAGGGCTCACAGGGAGAAGAGAAAGAGGACGGAGAGGGAGAGGTTGGTGGGGGAGATATTAAAGGTGGATAGGAGGTATGCGGATTCCCCTGAAGAGGGGCTGCTGAAGGAGCGACAGAGCCTCCAAACAGAATTTGATTTGTTGACCACGGGGAAAGCTGAGACCCAGTGGAGGAAGGTACAGGGGGCAGTATACGAATATGGGGAGAAGGTGAGCTGGATGCTGGCGCATCAGCTACGCAGGAGGGAGGCGGCGAAGGAAATTGGAGGAATCAGGGTCAGAGGGGGGAACACGGTGCGGAGTTCGGCTAAAATAAATGAGGTATTCAGGGATTTCTATGGGAACCTGTATAAGTCAGAACCCCGGAGGGTGGAGGGGGGGGAGGGGATGCAGCAGTTCCTGGACCATTTGAGGTTCCCGAGAGTGGAGGAGGGGCAAGTTGAAGGCCTGGGGGCCCCGGGTGGGATAGAGGAGCTGGTTACGGGGTTGAGGAGCATGCAGGCGGGCAAGGCCCCGGGGCCTGATGGGTTCCCGGTCGAATTCTACAGGAAGTTTGTGGATCTGCTGGGTCTGCTGCTGATGAGAACCTTCAACGAGGCGCGGGAGGAAGGGATTCTCCCCCCGACAATGTCTCGGGCGCTGATCTCGCTGATCCTTAAGCGGGACAAGGACCCACTGCAGTGTGGCTCGTATACGCCGATCTCGCTCCTTAATGTAGATGCCAAGTTGCTGGCAAAGGTCCTAGCCACAAGGATTGAGGATTGTGTCCCGGGAGTGATACATGAGGACAGACGGGGTTCGTGAAGGGCAGGCAGTTAAATGCAAATGTGCGGAGGCTCCTGAATATGATTATGATGCCCTCGGAGGGTGGGGAGGGAGAAGTGGCTGCGGCAATGGACGCGGAGAAGGCCTTTGATCGGGTGGAGTGGGAGTACCTATGGGAAGTGCTTGGCAGGTTTGGGTTCGGGGAAGTGTTCATAGGGTGGGTCAAATTGTTATACCATGTCCCTGTGGCGAGCGTATCTACGAACCGGCGGAGATCAGAATATTTTAGGTTGTACCTGGGACGAGACAGGGGTGCCCCCTGTCCCCTCTGTTGTTTGCTTTGGCAATTGAGCCGCTGGCCATGGCGTTGAGGGAATCTAGAAACTGGAGGGGGTTGGTCCGGGGAGAGGAGGAACATCAGGTCTCGCTGTACGTTGAAGACCTGCTTTTGTACATCGGAGATCCAGTGGAGGGGATGGTAGAGATCATGCAGATCCTGAGGGAGTTTGGGGACTTCTCAGGCTACAAGCTTAATGTGGGGAAGAGTGAGCTCTTTGTGGTGCATGCGAGGGGCCAGGAAAGGGGGCTGGAGGAGCTGCCACTTAAGAGGGCGGAGAGGAGTTTCCGATATTTGGGTATCCAGGTGGGCAGGAGTTGGGGGGCCATGCATAATCTTAATTTGGTGCGGTTGGTGGACCAGATGGAGGCAGACTTTAGGAGATGGTACGTGTTGCCACTCTCCCTGGGGGGAAGGGTGCAGTCCGTTAAGATGACAGTCCTCCCTTGGTTCCTGTTTGTGTTCCAGTGGATGCCCATCCTCGTCCCCAAGGCCTTTATTAAGCGAGGAAGCAGGAGCATTATGGGGTTTGTATGGGCAAGTAAGACCCCGAGGGTCAAGAGGCTGTTTCTGGAGCGTAGTCGGGATGGGGGTGGGCTGGCGCTACCGAACCTGTGTAGTTATTACTGGGCAGCCAATGTGGCAATGATTCGGAAATGGGTAATGGAGGGACAGGGGGTGGCGTGGAAAAGATTAGAGGCAGCGTCATGCGTGGGCACTAGCTTGGGAGCGTTGGTGACGGCACCTTTGCCGCTACCGCCAACACGGTACACCACGAACCCGGTGGTGGCGGCGACACTGAGGATCTGGCGGCAGTGGAGATGGCACAGGGGTGGGTTGGGGGCCTAAATTTGGTCCCCAATACAGAATAATCATAGGTTTGCACCGGGCAGGATAGATGGTGGATCCCTCATGGTAGACTAGTACAAAGGGTGAAGTCACACGGGTTCAGGTATGAGCTGGCAAGGTGGATACAGAACTGGCTAGGTCATAGAAGGCAGAGAGTAGCAATGGAAGGATGCTTTTCTAATTGGAGGGCTGTGACTAGTGGTGTTCCGCAGGGATCAGTGCTGGGACCTTTGCTGTTTGTAGTATATATAAATGATTTGGAAGAAAATGTAACTGGTCTGATTAGTAAGTTTGCAGACGACACAAAGGTTGGTGGAATTGCGGATAGCGATGAGGACTGTCAGAGGATACAGCAGAATTTAGATTGTTTGGAGACTTGGGCGGAGAGATGGCAGATGGAGTTTAATCTGGACAAATATGAGGTAATGCATTTTGGAAGGTCTAATGCAGGTAGGGAATATACAATGAATGGTAGAACCCTCAAGAGTATTGGAAGTCAGAGAGATCTAGGTGTACAGGTCCACAGGTCACTGAAAGGGGCAACACAGGTGGAGAAGGTAGTCAAGAAGGCATACGACATGCTTGCCTTCATTGGCTGGGGCATTGAGTATAAGAATTGGCAAGTCATGTTGCAGCTGTATAGAACCTTAGTTAGGGCACACTTGGAGTATAGTGTTCAATTCTGGTCGCCACACTACCAGAAGGATGTGGAGGCTTTAGAGAAGGTGCAGAAGAGATTTACCAGAATGTTGCCTGGTATGGAGGGCATTAGCTATGAGGAGCGGTTGAATAAACTCAGTTTGTTCTCACTGGAACGACGGAGGTTGAGGGGCGACCTGATAGAGGTCTACAAAATTATGAGGGGCATAGACAGAATGGATAGTCAGAGGCTTTTCCCCAGGGTAGAGGGGTCAACTACAAGGGGGCAGCGGTTTAAGGTGCGAGGGGCAAGGTTTAGAGTAGATGTACGAGGCAAGTTTTTTACGCCGAGGGTAGTGGGTGCCTGGAACTCGCTACCGGAGGAGGTGGTGGAAGCAAGTTCGATCGTGACATTTAAGGGGCATCTTGACAAATACATGAATAGGATGGGAATAGAGGGATATGGACCCAGGAAGTGTAGAAGATTGTAGTTTAGTCGGGCAGCATGGTCTTGGAGGGCCGAAGGGCCTGTTCCTGTGCTGTACTTTTCTTTGTTCTTTGTTCGTTGTTCTAAGCTGGCATCGGGCGGGAATTAAAGGGATGGGGGACCTATTTATCGACGGGGCTTTTGCTAGCCTGGGGGTGCTGGAGGAGAAATTTGGGTCACCCCCCGGAAACGCTTTTAGGTACATGCAGGTGAGGGCGTTTGTGAGAAGGCAGGTAAGGGAAATTCCGCTGCTTCCCGCACGGAGGATTCAGGACAGAGTGACCTCGGGTGTATGGGTGGGTGAGGGCAAGGTCTCGGCGATCTATCAGGAGTTGCAGGAGGCGGAGGAAACCTCGGTGGAGAATCTGAAGGGCAAGTGAGAGGAGGAGCTGGGCGAGGAACTGGATGAGGACTTGTGGGCGGAGGCCCTAGGCAAAGTTAACTCCTCCACGTCTTGCGCCAGACTTAGCCTGATCCAGTTCAAAGTGGTTCACAGGGCACATATGACAGGGGCGAGAATGTGCAAGTTTTTTGGGTTGGAGGACAGATGCGTGAGGTGCTCGGGAAGCCCAGCAAATCATGCCCATTTGTTCTGGGCATGCCCACGCTAGAGGGGTTCTGGAAGGGCTTCGCAAAGGCTATGTCCAAAGTCTTGGACACTCGGGTAAAACCGAGCTGGGGGATAGCAATATTCGGGGCATCAGATGAGCCGGGAGTACAGGAGCCGAAAGAGGCCGGAGTTCTGGCCTTTGCGTCCTTGGTAGCCCAGAGGAGGATCTTACTAATGTGGAGGGATGCGAAACCCCCAAGTGTGGAGGCTTGGATTAATGACATGACAGGGTTCATCAAGTTGGAGAGGATAAAGTTTGCCTTGCGAGGGTCTGTGCAGGGGTTCTCCAGGCGGTGGCAACCGTTCCTGGACTTTCTTGCGGAACGTTAGGTGGAGGTCAAGAGCAGCAGCAACCCGAGGGGGGGAGGGGTTTTTGGTTTGTTTTTATTATTTTAAGTGGCGTTTGCCCCATTTTTGTTCTTAGTTTTTAGACAGTTTAATGTTTAATGGTTTAAGTTGTTGGAGGGGATGGCGTAAGGCCTCCCTTTTTATTTTTCTTATATATATTTTCTTTCCTTTTTGTAAAAATTTATTGAAAACCTTGAATAGACATATTTTTAAAAAAAAATTTTTAAATGAAGAGAGATTGAACAGTTTACGCCTGTACTCGATTATGACACACTGGGCTAGTGCGCAGTCAATTCGCACTCCACTTGACCAGGAGTCACAACACAAGTGAATTAATCAATAATTCTTAGAAAAATGCCCGATGTGTTGTGGCAGTATCCACCTATATTAAAGGCTGATCAGAAATTATTTTTAAAATGAATCATATATTCACTCTATATTAAAAGCTGATCAGAGCTGATTTTATGTGAAATCATGTATTTAACCCTATATTAAAAACTGATGACTGATGAAGTCAATGTGAACCATTACTTATCACAATAATGTTTTTTAATATGTATTACAGACATGATCTTTGTAAGAGTCCAGATGCAGTGAACTCATTAAGTCTTGAGGCCTTGTCTGGAAATAAGCTCTGCCAACTAAGGGAGGATATCACTTGTATAGTGGCCTTGCCACTATGGGGGGCTACTGCTTGGCAAGAGACCCTGCCAAGAAGGGAGGCTGGTGTTTTTCTGGAGATAGCTACTGGAGGTATCAACCTCGTATCTTTAGGGACAAGTGTCTTGTTAGGTCTCCCTAGAAACCAAGGTCTTGCCGTCCAATAGAGAGACTGTTCTTTGTCTCAAAATAACTGGGGAGTCAAACTCCCTAAATAAAAAAAGGATATAAATGTTTAAGCAAAAGCTGCGAAAGTTAGAGTTTCGCTTGGAGAGCTGTTTAGGAGATTACTGGGTGTTTATTTGACAAAGCTGCTATCTCGACTCGTAGAATTCTGCTCTTGATTGAATATCGAGCTCCAAGACTACTAGCCATTGTAAGTATGAAATGTTTATAGCTTAAGCAATTATGGAGTTAAGGATGTCACAGCTAACTCATCACATATCCTGGTATTTGTCAAACTGTATCATTTACCAAAAACACTTGTATTGTCGAGGCGAATACTGAGATTCAAGCTACTAGGCTAGAAGGGCTTGAGGTTCATAAGGAGGATGTATTAGCAATTCTGGAAAGTGTGAGAATAGATAAGTCACCTGGGCCGGATGGGATTTATCCGAGGATTCTCTGGGAAGCTAGGGAAGAGCCTTTGGCTTTGATCTTTAAGTCATCTTTGTCTACAGGAATAGTGCCAGAAGACTGGAGGATAGCAAATGTTGTCCCCTTATTCAAGAAGAGGAGTAGAGACAACCACGGTAACTATAGACCAATGAGCCTTACTTCTGTTGTGGGAAAAATCTTGGAAAGGTTTATAAGAGATAGGATGTATAATCATCTGGAAAGTAATAATTTGATTAGCGATAGTCAAAGTTTTGTGAAGGGTAGGTTGTGCCTCCCAAACCTTATTGAGTTCTTTGAGAAGGTGACCAAACAGGTGGATGAGGGTAAAGCAGTTGATGTGGTGTATATGGATTTCAGTAAAGCGTTTGATAAGGTTCCCCACGGTAGGCTACTGCAGAAAATACAGAGGCATGGGATTCGGTGTGATTTAGCAGTTTGGATCAGAAATTGGCTAGCTGGAAGAAGACAAAGCGTGGTGGTTGATAGGAAATGTTCAGACTGGAGTACAGTTACTAGTGGTGTACCACAAGGATCTGTTTTGGGGCCACTGCTGTTTGTCATTTTTATAAATGACCTGGAGGAGGGCGTAGAAGGATGGGTGAGTAAATTTGCAGATGACACTAAAGTCGGTGGAGTTGTGGACAGTGCGGAAGGATGTTACAAGTTACAGAGGGACATAGATAAGCTGCAGCGCTGGGCTGAGAGGTGGCAAATGGAGTTTAATGCAGAAAAGTGTGAGGTGATTCATTTTGGAAGGAATAACAGGAAGACAGAGTACTGGGCTAATGGTAAGATCCTTGGTCGGGTGGATGAGCAGCGAGATCTCAGTGTCCATGTACATAGATCCCTGAAAGTTGACACTCAGGTTGAGAGGGTTGTTAAGAAGGCGTACGGTGTGTTAGCTTTTATTGGTAGAGGGATTGAGTTTCGGAGCCGTGAGGTCATGTTGCAGCTGGACAAAACTCTGGTGCGGCCGCATTCGGAGTATTGCGTGCAATTCTGGTCGCCGCATTATAGGAAGGATATGGAAGCATTGGAAAGGGTGCAGAGGAGATTTACCAGAATGTTGCCGGATATGGAGGGAAGATCTTATGAGGAAAGGCTGAGGGACTTGAGGCTGTTTTCGTTAGAAAGAAGAAGGTTAAGAGGTGACTTAATTGAGGCATACAACATGATCAGAGGATTGGATAGGGTGGACAGTGAGAGCCTTTTTTCTCGGATGGTGATGTCTAGCACGAGGGGACATAGCTTTAAGTTGAGGGGAGATATATATAAGACAGATGTCAGAGGTAGGTTCTTTACTCAGAGAGTAGTAAGGGCGTGGAATGCCCTGCCTGCAACAGTAGTGGACTCGCCAACACTCAGGGCATTCAAATGGTCATTGGATAGACATATGGACGATAAGGGAATAGTGTAGATGGGCTTTAGAGTGGTTTCACAGGTTGGCGCAACATTGAGGGCCGAAGGGCCTGTACTGCGCTGTAATGTTCTATGTTCTACCCTTTTTTCTTTAAATAAATTACGTATATATTTTACCATACAGATCCGTGTCTATTTTAATAAATTAGAGTGACATTTAACTAAGACTCATCATATTCTCACCCTTTGAGGCTATCTGAAGGGTTACTTGCCCATGCCTGGCTCTCAAGAATTAGAAATATTTAGTCGACGTTAAGGAAAAGATAGCATCTAAGTCATAGTCTATCCTGGACACTGAAGGTAGTGAACGCAAGGCACATTGTGGATACTATAATTAGAACTCCCATATAGCGAACCTTACTTTAGATATTCACAAGACCTTGTCTGGTAGCTTACAACCTCGACTAATCAGGAAGATCTTAGATAGAATACTCCTCAAATGTCACAGTGTTTGGCCCTTGATGCAGTTACAGTAACCAGGTTTGTAACTGTAAACACAATTACTTTTTATTAATAACAAGAACTGTAAGGAAATAACAACTTGTCCACCCACCCTCCACATACAAACACACAAGACAGCCAAACACAGGGGGGATGAAAAGGTTAAAAAAAACATAAGTAAAAGGGAAAAAGAGTCTTGGTTTCAGATGGTTGTTTCCAGCACCTTACTCCTCTTCAAACACATGAATAAATACATGATACTTAAAACATGATACATGATAAATACTTAAATACATGAATAGGATGGGAATAGAGGGATACGGACCCAGGAAGTGTAGAATATTGTAGTTTAGTTGGGCAGCATGGTCGGCACGGGCTTGGAGGGCCGAAGGGCCTGTTCCTGTGCTGTACATTTCTTTGTTCTTTGTACTTTCAGCCCAAGGCTTTCCTGTAGATTCATTCAGACCTCTAGTTCCAAAAATATAGCACTCATGGCCTTTCTGGGGAGAGTGAGGAGGTCTGGTTTTTTTGTTTGCAGCCTGTAATGGTTTTCCTGTAGGTTCATTCATTCAACTTCTCTGCAGTTCCAGAAATACAGCACTTACAGCTTTTGTGGAGAAAACACAGAGGAGAGAGAGAGAGTCCTTCTCCCTGTGTTGCCAGGAGTCAAACTGAGCTCCATGAGACTTTGAAAATGTTTCTACTGGGACAGGATCCAATCACCACCTGCTACTGGGCAGAGTAAGACCTTTCAGGCCAATTCATTGGCCCCTAACCAGTCAATCAAACCAAGTCCCAGCCTATGCAACCACGGGGCAGCACGGTAGCACAGTGGTTAGCACAATTGCTTCACAGCTCCAGGGTCGCAGGTTCGATTCGTGGCTTGGGTCACTGTCTGTGCGGAGTCTGCACATTCTCCCCGTGTGTGCGTGGGTTTCCTCCGGGTGCTCCGGTTTCCTCCCAAAGTCCAAAGATGTTCAGGTTAGGTGGGTTGGCCATGTTAAATTGCCCTTAGTGTCCAAAATTGCCCTTCGTGTTGGGTGGGGTTACTGGGTTACGGGGATAAGGTGGAGGTGTGGGCTTGGGTAGGGTGCTCTTTCCAAAGCTGGTGCAAACTCAATGAGCTGAATGGCCTCCTTCTGCACTGTAAATTCTATGGAAATCTATTTCTCTCTCTGGTGCCAAAAAGTCTGAAGCTCTGTTCAAACTAGCAGAGACTAGCAGAGTGTTCTCTCCTGTAACTTCTGAATTCCTCATTCTCCCAGCTGCTTGACGTAAAGATACATTTCCATTAATTATCCATGGATAATGGCAAAATAAAAGATTGGGGAAGAAAGGGAATGAACAGGAAGGACCCTTACAACTCTCTCGAGTTTAGAAGAGTGAGAGGCAATCGAATTGAGGTATATAAGATGAGAAAAGGTATTAACAAAGTAGGCATAGAGATCTCTAGAATGAGATCACTGAATGTCTTTAAAACAGAGATAGATAGGTTTGATCAATAAGGGGATCAGGGGAGAAGGCAGGAGAATGGGGATGAGAAAACTATCAGCCATGATTGAATGGCTGTGCAGACCCAATGGGCCGAGTGGCCTAATTCTGTTCCTATGTCTTATGTTCTTCTCATAATTTTAGGATAAGGGGTAGCAGATTTAAAACAAAGATGAGGAGCAACTATTTCTATCAAATGGTCGTGCATTCGGGGAATTCACTGCCACAGAGTATGGAGAGAGAGAGAGATAGATCATCCCTCGAGTGCGTTGGTCAGATTCTGCCATGCAGTTTGCAGAATTGCAAGTGAAACAAGAAAAAACAGCCTTGTGACTCTGAAAACATGTCAATAGGACCAGAACCAATCATTACTAGCCAGCGGGCATGGCACAGACATTTGATCCAACTCATTAACCACCAGCCAAGTCCATCAAAGTGAGTCACCACTGATGTCTCCTGCTGCTGCAATACTCTGCTTGAAATTAAAGGCACAGGCCATCTAAAAGCTGCTTTGCCTTAAAAATACATAGAATCATAGAATCACAGAATTTACAGCGCAGAAGGAGGCCATTCAACCCATCACATCTGCACCAGCTCTTGGAAAGAGCGCCCTACTTAAGCCCACGTTTCCAACCTATCCCCGTAACCCAGCAACCCAACCTAACTTTTGGACACTTTGGGGGCAATCTATCATGACCAATCCACCTAATGCACATCTTTGGACTGTGGGAGGAATCTGGAGGACCCGAAGGAAACCCATGCAAACATGGAGAGAAAATGCAAACTCCACACAGTCACCCGCAGCTGGAATTGAACCCTGGACCCTGGAGCTGTGAGGCAGCAGTGCTAACCACTGTACCACCATGCTGACCATAAAGGCTGCATTAAAGTCACAGGTACATTACTCATTCACGGATCAAAATAATAACAAAATAAAATAAAGGGAAAAATAGGGGAATAGACTGGAACAGACAAGAGGGAGTCATAGAACAACATAAGTCGATTTACTGTTGCATCATGATATTGAAGCTATGGTTTCAGAGGGCTTTATATTTTCAACTTGAATAAAGTCTTTGCCCAATTCATAGCCATACAGTCCAAATTGTGCATCATGGTCGCACTTGATGACAATTATTAATTACCATCTTACATTTGATGCCACTTGGAGATCAGAATATCGTTGGGAGTAAAACCACAAAAGACAAAAGGAACAATTTTCAGACCTATGAGTGGGACTATTTAGATAGTTCTTTGCTAACAAAGCGCTGCAACAGATACAATTGGCTGAATGATTTCCTTCTGTGCTGCAGACTCCATAATATGGTTCTAAAATGACAATCTGTGATATTACCACTTAATTTTATAGGCTCCCCTCTTCATGATTTTAATGGATGCTTTACCCATTAAATTTGAGCCTTTGTATGCTAATACAGCGCATAGTAATTTTGATGATTGTAAGTTTAGTGAGTTTTTTGTTATTTCTGTTTTGCTTGAATCGGGACTGAATAATTAACTCGGCTATGTAGGACAAGCTTTCAGTCATTATGCCTCCTCAATGTTACTGGCTTAATTCTGTGTAAGGCAGAGGCAGAGGTTGGGCACTTGACAAAAAGAAGCAGGCTTATCTTTGGCGGGACACCTGGCCGGTTCAGCATTTCGTATGGCCAAATCTGCACTTAGTATTCTGATTTCTGCTGGGAATGTTAATTTGGTGCAAACACACACCGTATGGTGTTTACACAGACTTTTAATAATTTTAATAAGTGAATATCAGTGATGCAGTGATATCACTGTGTTATTGATGTTTCTGTTTACATGTCTGAAAAGCTGGCATATAAATCGCGTTTACCAGGACGACAATACCTAGTTCAGCAATGACCTACCCCAACCAAATATAGCTTTCACAAAAAGCACCATACAAGGAGCATATTTATCAACTGCAAATATTTGCCAGATAAAAAGCAACTATTCACTTGTACTGTGAATTGAGAAATATAATGGTTGGTGAATTGACAATGATAAACGATATTTCCATTGGAAATATCCTGGCATATTTTCGAAAATAAGCATAGTGTATTATGAAAATGAAGAGGGTAACACCTGGATAAACATAATTGCCAACAACAATTCTGGCGTTGTGTAGGAATCAAAGATGCAAAAATAGTCATGAACAAAACAACAGTGCAATCTGCTCAGGAAAATAAAATAGAAAAAAAGCAAATTCTCAATTGGAAGAGACAGACTGGGTTAAATAAAAATGTGTAGCACTCATTTTCATGTGTTACTCAACCATCTAAGGTTTCAAAATGGCAGCTATAATCCTCCCACATATTTCTGATGGGAGTTGTGCAGCGTACCATTTTGGTAAACTGTAAGTGTACCAACTGACCACCCGACGTCACACTGTGAAGGCAAATCATGATGTTAATCGCTGTGCAAAGCCGATTTCCAGCCATTTTGGAACTCAACACTGAAGCCAACATCCTACCTTTCCCTCAATTAGCTACACATGAAGGTAAATGGCATCAAGGATCCCCAACAGCACTAAAGGGATCATGTAGCACCTACAGATTAGTTGCTGGTTTATTAGCTGCAGTTAGAGTTATATTAATGTATTTGGAATGAGTTGAAGGTTCTGCTAATCTACAGGGAATGGCCTGTTTGATCTTGTAGTGATGTAGCTCTTTTATATTACACAAAGGATGTGACCCCAGACAGTGCGTAACTTGGTAGAGGTACCTCTTGGGCTAGACTATGCCTGGGAACTAGAAGGAAGAAAACACAGAGCAGGTCAAGCTGTGAAAAAGGGAGGAGGAGAAAGGGAATTTGGTATTTAGCTGGAGGTCACACCAGCTGAGGGTTTTCAGAGACGATTTTTTCTTCCTCAACTAGAGTACACGAGGCGCCTTTACTTCACCAAGGAGGTTGTCACTGAGGTATGTCAGAAGCCACAATTGGAACCTCAAAGAAGGTTAAGGATGGTACTGGCTGCTTGTGGTTGTCAAGGTAATATTTTGATCCAATGGACACATTTCAAGCTGCAATAGGATTTATTAACAAAGAGAAATACCTACTTATTCTTCCCAGTTATCATAAGGAAGAAAGAGTGATCATTATGTTGTACCTACGTAGCAGGTTCCCCATGGGGCAAGGTGAAATTTAATTGCACACACCTTGCTTGCTTACTCCCCATGTCAACTTTCAATCTTCAACAGTAGAAAGGGATTCCACACCCCCAATGGGCAGCTGCTGACCACAGGTAGTGGAACATTCAAACCGTTACCTGTTACTCCAAAATAAATGGCAGAACCATCAGAAGCATAGAGACACAGTGAGATCTGGGCGTGCAGGTCCAAAGATCCTTAAAAGTGGCAGCACATGTGGAAATGGTGGTAAAGAAAGCAAATGGCATGCTTGCCTTCATAGGTCGTGGTATTGAGTATAAAAGCTCGAAAAGTATATTACAGTTAGGCCACATTTGGAATACTGTGTCCAATTCTGGTCACCGCACTATCAGAAGGATGTGGAGGCTTTGGAGAGAGTACAGAAAAGGTTTACCGGGATGTTGCCTGGTATGGAGGGTTTTAGCTATGAGGAGAGATTGAATGAACTGGGATTGTTCTCCCTGGAGAGACGAAGGCTGAGGGGCGACCTGATAGAAGTTAATAAAATTATTAGGGGTATAAATGGGTGAACAATTGGAGGCTTTTTCCTAGGGTGGAAATGACAATTAGAAGGGGCCACAAGTTCAAGGTGAGGGGGCAAAGGTTCAATGGAGATGTGCGGGGGAAGTTTTTTTACACAGAGGGTGGTGGTGGCCTGGAATGCACTGCCAAGTGACGTAGTTGAGGCAGATACGTTAGCAACCTTTAAGACTTATCTGGATAGGCACATGAACAGACAGGGTATAGAAGGATACAGGTGGGTGGTCTAGATAGGACACGTGATCGGCGCAGGCTTGGAGGGCCGAAGGGCCTGTTCCTGTGCTGTGTTCTTTGTTCTTTGAAATGAAATTAAATGAAAATCGCTTATTGTCACAAGTAGGCTTCAAATGAAGTTACCGTGAAAAGCCCCCAGTCGCCACATTCTGGTGCCTGTTCGGGGAGGCTGGTATGGGTAATGAACCTGTCTTGGCAGCACTAACACCTCCTTCATTCTGCAACAGAAATCTGTGTCTCGTATATTTCAACCAGCACTCTGAGTTCGAGGAACATCATTGAGCACACAAATAGGCATCCTCAAACAAAACTTCAGTTTTCTGAACTGTTTAATGGAGAAGTCCCGTTAAAACAAATTCTGAGTGATTATCCAGATTTGAGGTTGCCTGTGGCACACTCCGTAACATTGCTATCTTGAGGAATCAGCCCTCACTGTCAGCTGCCAGATGACAAACATGAGGAAGTGGAGCAGTGGAGGATGTGGAAGGAGAGGAACAAAAGGAGGAAGAGGGAGAGGCAGAGAAACAGAAACCATGGCAGCTCCTTTTTGCCCAGGTGCATACCAGAGATCACAGACCTCAACTGCAGCTCCCCATTCAGACGCAACTCTCCTAACTTCTCCTATTTCAATGATCATTCTGACATATCCCTAAGACATGAAAGAAATCGTAAACTACGTCAATCAAACGTTAAGCTTCTTTCTTATTTAAGAATGAACTTTGCTGAACCAAAAGATGGATGTCAACGGTCATCTGATATATATTGTAAGATAAGGCATTATATGGATTTCACTGGAGACCCGGCCTGGCACACTGTTCAAGGAAACTGAAAATGCTGGAAAAACTCAACAGTCATTTTGGGCAGAATTTTCCATTTTACTTTCCTAAGGCGATGTGGTATTATAGGTATTACGGTACCTGACAGGCTAAAGCACCATTGGTGGAAACTGTATGCTTTCTATTGGTAGAATGTATGATAGCTCCACCCTGATAGGCAGGGTATAAGAACCCGTGCTGCCCCAGCAGCCTTCATTCTGTACTTGAGCTGCTGGGGGAAATATCCAGCTTATTAAAGCCTTCAGTTGGACTACAACCTCGCTTTAGTCGTGATTGATCGTGCTCTATTGATCAATTTAATGAGCTATTTTTTAAGAAGAAAGGATGGAGCTCCGAATCAAGCCGGAGTGTCTGCAACTTATCCCCACGCGGCGAACTCAGCGGCAATCTTTAAGCATTAGCTGGCGTGCTTTAAAGGGTATCTGGAGACGGCCGAAAACGCACCCATGGGATAGCAGAAGCTGCACGTCCTGCACTCAACGGTGAGCCCGGAGATTTACGCCCTCATCGAGGAAGCGGAAGACTTCGATGCAGCAATAGAGCTGCTAAAAGGACACTATATTCGCCCGGTAAACCAGGTCTACGCACGGCACCTGCTTGCAGCAAGGTGACAAACCCCTTGGGAATCGTTGGAGGAATTCTACCGTGCACTCCTAGTGTTGGGCAGAAGCTGCGGCTGCCCGCAAGTTTCGGCGCGCGAACACACGGAACTCTTAGTCCGGGACGCTTTTGTGGCAGGTATGCTATCGTCACAAATCCGCCAGCGCCTGTTAGAAAAGGACACCCTGGGTCTCAGGGAGGCACGGGCCCTTGCAGGCTCCCTGGACGTGGCCTCCAGGAACGCCCGCGCTTACGTTCCCGACCGCGCAGCAGCCCCCTGGGCAGCGTGGAACCGCTCCGCGGCCGACCCCAAGATTTCACCCATTCCCCCACAGACCTGCGCTGCAAGGTGGCCTGGCAACCCCGAGGGGCCCCGCTGCTACTTTTGCGGGCAGGCAAAGCACCCCCGCCAGCGCTGCCCGGCCCGCGCATCCACCTGCAAGGGATGCGGCAAAAAGGGCCATTTCGTGGGGCTTTGCCAGGACCGGGCAGTTGCCGCGGTCTCCGGTGGCGAATGCGGACCGCAACCACTAACTTCTCCATGGGCCCCGTGCGGCCAGCGGTCGCCACCATCTTCATATCCCAGGGCCACGTGCGGACCCCGGGTGCCGCCATCTTGTTCCGCGGCCGCCACATTGGAGGGATGGGTGCCGCCATTTTGTCCACCCCCAGCCATGTGCGACCAATGGGAGACGCCATGTTGGATGAACCCCAAGGACCGCAGCTTGGCTGACCACGCACTGCCTAAGAGAACTCTCAACGACTGCGACTAGCCTCGGTGACTCTGGATCAGTCTAGGCCTCGAATGCTCTCAACTGCTACGATGACAGTATTCATCAACGGGCACGAGACGTCCTGCCTAATCGACTCTGGGAGCACGGAGAGCTTCATACACCCTGACACGGTAAGGCGCTGTTCTCTCCTCATCCACCCCTTTAATCAAAAAATCTCCCTGGCTTCCGGTTCCCACTCAGTGGAGATAAAGGGGTTTTGTGTAGCAAACCTCACAGTCCAGGGAAGGGAGTTCAAAAATTTCCGTCTCTACGTTCTTCCCCACCTCAGCGCGGCTACACTCCTGGGTTTAGACAATGTAACATTCAAAGTCTGACCTTCCAATTCGGCGGCCCAATACCCCCCTTACTGTCTGCAGCCTCGCGATCCTTAAGGTCGACCCGCCTTCCCTGTTTGCGAACCTCACCCCGGATTGCAAACCCATCGCCACCAGGAGCAGACGCTACAATGCCCAGGACCGGATCTTTATTAGGTCAGAGGTCCAAAGGCTACTGAGGGAAGGAGTCATTGAAGCCAGTAACAGCCCCTGGAGAGCTCAAGTCATGGTGGTAAAGACCGGGGAGAAGCATAGGATGGTCATCGACTAAAGTCAGACCATCAACAGGTTTACGCAGCTGGACGCGTACCCTCTCCCCCGCATATCCGACCTGGTAAACAGGATCGCGCATTACAAGGTCTTCTCCACGGTGGACCTCAAGTCCGCCTACCACCAGCTCCCCATGCGCACTAGTGACCGCAAATACACTGCCTTCGAGGCAGATGGGTGGCTCCATCACTTCTTAAGTGTTCCCTTCGGTGTCACTAACGGGGTCTCGGTCTTCCAGCGCAAGATGGACCAAATGGTTGACCGGTACGGTTTACGGGCAACATTCCCGTATCTCGATAATGTCACCATCTGCGGCCATGACCAGCAGGACCACGACACCAACCTCCGAAAATTTCTCCACACCGCTAAAATCCTTAACCTTACATACAACAAGGATCAATGCGTGTTTAGCACCGACCGTCTAGCCATCCTCGACTACGTAGTGCGAAATGGAGTTATAGGCCCCGACCCTGAACGCATGCGCCTCCTTATGGAGTTCCCCCTCCCTCACTGCCCCAAGGCCCTGAAACGTTGCCGAGGGTTTTTTAGCTACTACGCCCAGTGGGTCCCGAACTATGCAGACAAGGCCCGTCCCCTGATCCAATCCACAGCTTTTCCCCTGTCGATAGAGGCCCGCCAGGCCTTCAGCCGCATCAAAGCAGACATTGCAAAGGCCACGAAGCATGCCATCGACGAGTCCCTCCCCTTCCAAGTCGAGAGCGATGCATCCAATATAGCTCTAGCGGCCACCCTCAACCAAGCGGGCAGACCCGTGGCCTTCTTCTCTCGTACCCTCCATGCTTCCGAAATCTGCCACTCCTCAGTCGAAAAGGAGGCCAGGCCATAGTAGAAGCTGTGCGACATTGGAGGCATTACCTGGCCGGCAGGAGATTCACTCTCCTCACTGACCAACGGTCGGTTGCTTTCATGTTTGATAATGCACAGCGGGGCAAGATAAAAATGACAAGATCTTGCAGTGGAGAATCGAACTCTCCACCCACAACTACAAGATCTTGTATCGTCCCAGGAAGCTAAATGAGCCTACTGAGGCCCTGTCCCGCGGCACATGAGCCACCGCACAAGCGGACCGCCTCCGTGCCCTCCACGAGGACCTCTGCCACCCGGGGGTCACTCGCTTTTTCCATTTTGTCAAGACCCGCAACCAGCCCTACTCCATCGAGGAGGTCAGGACAGCCACCAGGGACTGCCAAATCTACGCGGAGTGCAAACCGCACTTCTACCGACCAGAGAAAGCGCACCTGATAAAGGCTTCCCGTCCCTTTGAACGCCTCAGCATGGACTTTAAAGGCCCCCTCCCCTCCAACGACCGCAACACGTACTTCCTGAGCGTGATTGACGAGTACTCCCGGTTCCCATTCGCCATCCCCTGCCCCGAAATGACCGCAACCACCGTCATCAAGGCCCTCCATAGCATCTTTGCACTGTTCGGGTTCCCCGCTTACATACACAGTGATGGGGGGTCCTCCTTTATCAGCGACGAACTGCGTCAATTCCTGCTCAGCAAGGGCATCGCCTCGCGTAGGATGACCAGTTACAACCCCCGGGGTAACGGACAGGTAGAGAGGGAGAACGGAACGGTCTGAAAGACCGTCCTACTGGCCCTACCGTCCAGGAACCTCCCAGTCTCCCGCTGGCAAGAAGTCCTCCCGGATGCCCTCCACTCCATCCAGTCACTGCTTTGTACGTCCATCAATCAGACACCTCACAAACATCTCCTTGTCTTCCCCAGGAAGTCCTCCTCTTGGACCTCGCTCCCGACCTCGCTGGCAGCTCCCGGACCCATCCTGCTCCGAAAACACGTGCGGGCGCACAAGTCGGACCCGTTGCTAACATCTGCTCCATGCTAACCCCCAGTACGCCTACGTGGCGTACCCCGACGGCCGACAAGATACGGTCTCCCTACGGGATCTGGCGCCCGCCGGCACCCCATGCACATTCCAACTGCCAGTCCCACCCTCCCCTCCACCGCAGCACCTTACAGGAGGATCGGTCCTTCCGCCGGCCCCGTCTCGGCCCCCCCACCCACCGACGCCCCCCCCCCCCCCCCCCCCGCAGGCGCTCCCTTCCCAGGTCAACCGTTTTCCCCATCAGCGCCGTGTAGGGGTGTTGAATCTGCTATGGAGATCGAAGCCACGCTCCCAGAGTCACAGATGCCCGAGCCTCCACTGGAGTCACCACCGAAGCTCCGACGATCGCAGAGGACGACCAGGATCGACTGATTACTTCATTTTAATTTTAATCTGTAAATGTAAACCATCAAATGTACATAGCTATCAGAATTGTAAATAGTTACTAAACACTGTATGGAGGTATTACGGTACCTCCATAACTAATTATACCATGTTGCTATGCTTTGTAGTTTCAGGCCGCCACCCCCGCCGGGCTCTTTTTTAACAGGGAGTGAATGTGATATTATAGGTATTGCGGTACCTGACATGCTAAAGCACCATTGGTGGAAAATGTATGCATTCTATTGGTAGAATGTATGATATCTCCGCCCTGATAGGTGGGGTATAAGAACCCGTGCCGCCCCAGCAGCCTTCATTCTGCACCTGAGCTGCTGGGGGAAACATCTAGCTTATAGAAGCCTTCAGTTGGACTACAACCTCGCTTTAGTGGTCATTGATTGTGCATCAGGCGAGAAAAGCGTTTTACAGCTCATCGGCTGCGCCGTTGGCTTTTCTCGTCATATTGTCAAGCATTTCAATGCAAAAAGTCCTGGAGACATGTCCCATGCCATCACACTGGCAGGACTGGGCCTGAAAGAGCTGGAAAAGGGCACCCAGTAAAAAAAATGAAGACCCCTCCTTCCCCATGGAGATTCTCCCCTGAGAACACTGGAAGCTCTTCCCCTCCCCCCGCCCCCCCCCCCCCGCAGATGGAGCCCCCCAGAGGAACTGCCTTGGCACTGCCCCTTTGGCACTGTCTCCTTGCTGTTCCCTCAGCACTCCTGTCTCACGTTTTTATTTCAGATTTCCAGCTTCCACAATATTTTGCTTTTATATTTTTATTATGTTCATGAATCTCACCGCTTAGACTGTAAAGGTCCATTTCAAAAAGGAGTTATCAAAAGGAAATGGGCATCATTTGCATCGTTATAAGCTTACCCTCTGGTGGAGCCCATGGCAATAGCTAACTGGAACAGGGAAATTAAACTCAATCGTGATGACTCTTTCCAAGGCTAAAGACTGGGACATTATAAGCCACAAATCAAAAACAAAATCCAGACACCAGATAAACATCCCTTTATAAAAACATTATGCAGGAAGGAGGTCACATGACTCGAGTATCTGTGCTGTAATCCTGTATATGCAGTTGAAAACTCAGAAGCAGGCAGTCTGTGATTTATCTCCAATCTGCAAACATCTGACAGCAGGTCTCCAAGCTGACTAGGTGACCTGCAATAAACTCTCCCTGTTTATCTGGAAACTGCAACAGTACCTGTCAAACTAACCAAATCACTGAATATCAGACTCAGCTCACTGCTGTACCGTCACCCAAAAGAATTCTGTACTTCTGTCTTCAGCCATGAGCCCTCCTGAACTGGAACTTTTCCATGAGGGAATGCTGTCTGGATTTGGACTATCTGGTCTCTGGAAATCACAGGAACTGATATCCATTTGTGGTTCTTTTTAGTGTTGTAAAACCCCTCTTTCCTATCCCCTTACTGCAAATGTGTGTGTGTTATGTTGATCACAGAGGACACGGGGGATCATCAATAGATGTGGGCTTCATGGAATATGAATTCTCCTATTAAGCGGGTGGCAGATCACCCAATGGGAAATGCATGGCGCTTAAAATCCACTGCTCCAACCCGGACCGGCATTCCCATAGATCCCTAGTCTTAGACACAAGTGTTGTAAGCCGAGACTGCGGCCTTTTTGTTTCTGCAATAAAGGGATTTGGTGCTGGAAGCCTGGCCTTGGTGAAGTTATTACAGTGGCGATGAGGAGTAAAAACAAGTTTTTCCGAGAAACCTTCAGAGTTGAAAACGAAAGGCTTCTCTGGTAAGAATAAAAAAATACTCCTCTTCGGTAAACTTGACTTTAACAGAGAAGCAGGGCGCATGCGTTACTTCTTCTGGGCTAATAACATTGTGGGAGATCAGAAGCATAAACTGACTTTGCTGACGGCATGCCTGACCCCGACGTTCAGTGTGATTAAATGCCTGACCTACCCAGCTACCTCCAACTCGAAAACCTTCGACAAGCTAGTAGACCCATTGTAAAACTATGACTCGAAGCCCTCTATCAGCCATCTGCTTTAACAAGGCAGGGAGAACCACAGGGAACCTGTCACTGAATGTTTGACCAGGTTTCAGAACTGGCAGAATATTGTGACTTCAGCCCTTCCCTGACCAAAATGTTGCGAGACAGACTGGTGCGTGGAATAAACATGTGACAACTCAGAAAAGTGACTGGTAAAACCCAATCTGGATTCTAAGAAACTCATTGGGATAGTCCAATTACTGGAACGTGCAGAAAAAGGGGCTTAGGATCTACAAGGTATTATGGGCCAGGGTTTAGAGAACACCAATGCATATCATGGAGATAACCTGACCCACAGTTTTTAATAGATTTTGGTTATGGGGAGCACAAGGGCCCACTTTACAGGTGTGATCCAACAGAGATCTAAAGTATTTTTAAACAAAACAATGTTTATTCTATGAATCCAGTTAACATTTTATAAACACACAGTAAACATCTTATCAACTATCAACACTGATACTCCCCCCAAAGATACAGTAGTTTATAGGTAACATTTAGTAACTTTTCTAACAACATCCAAAAGTCAAAGACCCTTTTTAACAAAGACAGTAAGTTTGCATTCCTAACAGAAACAGGTATTACTTTGAAATCATCAAGTGATCTGGAGACATTCTTTAGCATGCAGAGAGAGAGGCCAAAATACACCTCCTTGGTGTGAATGCAGCTCTCCAACTGAAAACGAAACTAAAACTCAGAGCCAAAAACAGCTTCCAGCTCAAAATGAAAGTAAAATGCAGAGCCAGAGCCCAGCTCCACCCACACAATGACATCACTGCAGCCACTTGAGAAGACAAACATTTCTTAAAGTGACATTCCCATGACAAAGGGGCATCAGACAATAATATCCTCCAGCTAGGGGGAAGAGGTCTCATGTAAAAGTGACTATTCCTCAACTAAAGGGACCTGTGTAAACAGGGCATCACCAAATCAGAGCTCAGCTGGCCCCCCCGGCAGTCAAATAAATATTATGACAGTCCTCAGGCTGCTAGGGAACCTGCTCCAGATCACCTCCAAACTGGTATCCAACCCTTAAGTCTAGAAGACACTAGGGCCAGACCTACACCTACACAGGAGAACCTTTGTGGATTAAGGGCACCATAATGACCCCAATGACCTACAGGCAGTAATCAGCCCAAAGCCCACTCATTGTTCTGCGAGGGTAGGGACAAGGTCTTATGGGGAGAGATTGACTCCAACAGATCAGGCTGAACTGGCTACAGATTTTCAGGCTGGGTGTGGGAAGACTGTGAGAAGCTATCAGGCTGGGTGTGGGAGGACTGTGTGAAATTATCAGGCTGGGTGTGCGAGGACTAAGAACAAAGAACAAAGAAAATTATAGCACAGGAACAGGCCATTTCGGCCCTCCCAGCCTGCGCCGATCTAGATCCTTTATCTAAACCTGTCACCTATTTTCCAAGGATCTACTTCCCTCTGTTCCCCGCCCGTTCATATATCTGTCTAGATGCATCTTAAATGATGCTATTGTGCCCGCCTCTACCACCTCCACTGGCAAAGCATTCCAGGAACCCACCACCCTCTGTGTAAAAAACTTTCCACGCACATCTCCCTTAAACTTTCCCCCTCTCACCTTGAAATCGTGACCCCTTGTAATTGACACCCCCACTCTTGGAAAAAGCTTGTTGCTATCCACCCTGTCCTTACCTCTCATAATTCTGTAGACCTCAATCAGGTCCCCCCTCAACCTCCGTCTTTCCAACGAAAATAATCCTAATCTACTCAACTTTTCTTCATAGCTAGCACCCTCCATACCAGGCAACATCCTGGTGAACCTCCTCTGCGCCCTCTCTAAAGCATCCACATCCTTCTGGTAATGTGGCGACCAGAACTGCACGCAGTATTCCAAATGTGGCCTAACCAAAGTCCTATACAACTGTAACATGACCTAGCTATGTACTCAATACCCCGTCCGATGAAGGCAAGCATGCTGTATGCCTTCTTGACCACTCTATTGACCTGTGTTGCCACCTTCAGGGTACAATAGACTTGAACTCACAGATCTCTCTGTACATCAATTTTCCCCAGGACTCTTCCATTGACCGTATAGTCAGCTCTTGAATTAGATCTTCCAAACAGGTGGATGAGGGTAAAGCAGTTGATGTGGTGTATATGGATTTCAGTGAAGCATTTGATAAGGTTCCCCACGGTAGGCTACTGCAGAAAATATGGAAGCATGTGATTCAGGGAGATTTAGCAGTTTGGATCAGAAATTGGCTAGCTGGAAGAAGACAAAGGGTGGTGGTTGATGGGAAGTGTTCAGACTGGAGTCCAGTTACTAGTGGTGTACCACAAGGATCTGTTTTGGGGCCACTGCTGTTTGTCATTTTTATAAATGACCTGGAGGAGGGCGTAGAAGGATGGGTGAGTAAATTTGCAGATGACACTAAAGTCGGTGGAGTTGGAGACAGTGCGGAAGGATGTTACAAGTTATAGAGGGACATAGATAAGCTGCAGTGCTGGGCTGAGAGGTGGCAAATGGAGTTTAATGCAGAAAAGTGTGAGGTGATTCATTTTGGAAGGAATAACAGGAAGACAGAGTACTGGGCTAATGGTAAGATTCTTGGCAGTGTGGATGAGCTGAGAGATCTCGGTGTCCATGTACATAGATCCCTGAAAGTTGCCACTCAGGTTGAGAGGGTTGTTAAGAAGGCGTACGGTGTGTTAGCTTTTATTGGTAGAGGGATTGAGTTTCGGAGCCATGAGGTCATGTTGCAGCTGTACAAAACTCTGGTGCGGCCGCATTTGGAGTATTGTGTGCAATTCTGGTCACCGCATTATAGGAAGGATGTGGAAGCATTGGAAAGGGTGCAGAGGAGATTTACCAGAATGCTGCCTGGTATGGAGGGAAGATCTTATGAGGAAAGGCTGAGGGACTTGAGGCTGTTTTCGGTAGAGAGAAGAAGGTTAAGAGGTGACTTAATTGAGGCATACAAGATGATCAGAGGATTGGATAGGGTGGTTTCATAGGTCGGCGCAATATCGAGGGCCGAAGGGCCTGTACTGCGCTGTAATGTTCCATGTTCTATGTTCTAAAATGCATCACCTCGCATTTGCATGGATTGAACTCCATCTGCCATTTTTCTGCCCAACCCTCCAATCTATTTATATTTTGCTGTATTCTCTGACAGTCTTTAGAGTGAAGGG
Source organism: Scyliorhinus torazame (assembly GCF_047496885.1). Lineage (NCBI taxonomy): Eukaryota > Metazoa > Chordata > Chondrichthyes > Carcharhiniformes > Scyliorhinidae > Scyliorhinus > Scyliorhinus torazame. The sequence continues at coordinate 117,700,950 of NC_092709.1, forward strand.
CAAGGCTGGTAGAAGTAGGGAACCCTGGATGACTCGAGATATTGAGACTCTGGTCAAAAAGAAGAAGGAGGCATATGACGTACATAAGCAACTGGGATCAAGTAGATCCCTTGAAGAGTATAGAGATTGTTGAAATAGAGTTAAGAGGGAAATCAGGAGGGCAAAAAGGGGACATGAAATTGCTTTGGCAAATAATGCAAGGGAGAATCCAAAGAGATTCTACAGATACATAAAGGGGAAAAGAGTAACTAGGGACAGAGTAGGGCCTCTTAAGGATCAACAAGGGCATCTATGTGCAGAGCCACAAGAGTTGGGTGAGATCCTGAATGAATATTTCTCATCGGTATTCACGGTGGAGAAAGGCATGGATGTTAGGAAACTAAGGGAAATAAATAGTGATGTCTTGAGAAGTGTGCATATTACAGAGGAGGAGGTGCTGGAAGTCTTAAAGCGCATCAAGGTAGATAAATCCCCGGGACCTGATGAAATGTATCCCAGGATGTTGTGGGAGGCTAGGGAGGAAATTGCGGGTCCCCTAACCGAGATATTTGAATCATCGGCAGCCACAGGTGAGGTGCCTGAAGATTGGAGAGTGGCGAATGTTGTGCCCTTGTTTAAGAAGGGCAGCAGGGAAAAGCCTGGGAACTACAGACCGGTGAGCCTAACGTCTGTAGTAGGTAAGTTGCTAGAAGGTATTCTGAGAGACAGGATCTACAAGCATTTAGAGAGGCAAGGACTGATTCGGGGCAGTCAGCATGGCTTTGTGCGTGGAAAATCATGTCTCACAAATTTGATTGAGTTTTTTGAGGGAGTGACCAAGAAGGTAGATGAGGGCAGTGCAGTAGACGTTGTCTACATGGACTTTAGCAAAGCCTTTGACAAGGTACCGCATGGTAGGTTGTTGCAGAAGGTTAAAGCTCACGGGATCCAGGGTGAGGTTGCCAATTGGATTCAAAATTGGCTGGACGACAGAAGGCAGAGGGTGGTTGTAGAGGGTTGTTTTTCAAACTGGAGGCCTGTGACCAGTGGTGTGCCTCAGGGATCGGTGCTGGGTCCACTGTTATTTGTGATTTATATTAATGATTTGGATGAGAATTTAGGAGGCATGGTTAGTAAGTTTGCAGATGACACCAAGATTGGTGGCACAGTGGATAGTGAAGAAGGTTATCTAGGATTGCAACGGGATCTTGATCAATTAGGCCAGTGGGCCGACGAATGGCAGATGGAGTTTAATTTAGATAAATGTGAGGTGATGCATTTTGGCAGATCGAATCAGGCCAGGACCTACTCAGTTAATGGTATGGCGTTGGGGAGAGTTATAGAACAAAGAGATCTAGGAGTACAGGTTCATAGCTCCTTGAAGGTGGAGTCGCAGGTGGACAGGGTGGTGAAGAAGGCATTCGGCATGCTTGGTTTCATTGGTCAGAACATTGAATATAGGAGTTGGGACGTCTTGTTGAAGTTGTACAAGACATTGGTACGGCCACACTTGGAATACTGTGTGCAGTTCTGGTCACCCTATTATAGAAAGGATATTATTAAACTAGAAAGAGTGCAGAAAAGATTTACTAGGATGTTGCCGGGACTTGATGGTTTGAGTTATAAGGAGAGGCTGGATAGACTGGGACTTTTTTCCCTGGAGCGTAGGAGGCTTAGGGGTGATCTTATAGAGGTCTATAAAATAATGAGGGGCATAGATAAGATAGATAGTCAACATCTTTTCCCAAAGGTAGGGGAGTCTAAAACTAGAGGGCATAGGCTTAAGGTGAGAGGGGAGAGATTCAGAAGGGCCCAGAGAGGCAATTTCTTCACTCAGAGGGTAGTGAGTGTCTGGAATGGGCTGCCAAAGGTAGTAGTAGAGGCGGGTACAATTGTGTCTTTCAAAAAACATTTAGATAGTTACATGGGTAAGATGGGTATAGAGGGTTATGGGCCAAGTGCGGGCAACTGGGACTAGCTTAATGGTAAAAACTGGGCGGCATGGACTGGTTGGGCCGAAGGGCCTGTTTCCATGCTGTAAACTTCTATGATTCTATGATTCTATGACAGTCCTCCTCACTGTCGTGTTGGGTGTTCCGCTACACAAACGAACCAACACGGTTGTAGATGGTACAACTCTGTTTTATTACTCTTGATAACAACATCTGTAAACTTATGACTGTGGTTTGTATTTTACCCATTAACCTGTGGACCCAGCCCTAACACTATCTTAGAGAGGCACTCAGCACATGGTGTATGTCTGAGTGGCACGCTGTGAGCTCTGTGCTCTGAGCTGTCTCCTGCTGGAATGAGTGGGAACTGTGGTGTTCCCCATTTTATAGTGCGTGTGCCCTCACTGGTGATTGGCTGTGATGTTGCGTGTGTTGATTGGTCCGTTGATCTGTCCATCAGTGTGTATGTGTGTTTGCACCATGATATGTTTATCTGAATATCATGACATCCTCCCTTTTTACAAGATTATGTGCCTATGTGGTAATAGATATTGGTGTGTGCTGAGTGCAGCTGAATATGTGTGTGCAGTATCTACAACATGTACATGAGGCTAAACTATATACATGGGAAGGTGTCAGGTGCAACATAGCAACGAGGTTGTACCATAAACAAAAGAAGTGCAATCATCAAACATCGAAAACGAACTCCTGTAACGACAAAAAGAGAAACACATTAACATTATGGCATAACACTTTAGTGAGTCCAATGTACAAACAGGCTCATAAGTCCAGCCTAGTAGGTGGGCGACGAATTCGGGTTGACCGCCTCAAGGGTGGATCAGGATCCACCGGCTGAGGAATGGGCCTGGCCTCAGGCGATAGAGGAATAGGCATAGTGGCAGGAAGCTCCACGAAGTCGACATCAGGGACAACAGGAGGGCGTGGCACCGGTGCATGATCACGTAGCGAGCGTGGGAGCAGCCGAAGAGCCCGGCGATTACACCGGCGAATGGAGCCAGCAGGCATGCGAACCAGGAACGAGCGGGGAGCCACGCGGCGGAGAACTTCGGCAGTTGCCGTTGGACGTTGTCTCCAGGCGCCAAGGCAGGAAGATCAGTTGCTCGAGTGTCATGTACCACCTTCTGCTGAGCACGCTGCTGTCGCATTCTTTGCAGTACTGGAGCATGGCCGGGTTTAGGAACATGAATGGACGGCACAGTGGTCCTGAGCGGTGCGACACATCAACAGCGGGGCCGGTGAGAGGCCTGTGGACAGTGGGGCCGAGCGATAGGCCAGCAGGGCTAAACAGAAATCCAATCCGGCATCAGCAGCCTTGCAGGGGAGCCGCTTGATGATATGGACGCCCTTTTCCGCCTTGCCATTTGACTGGGGTGTAGAGGGCTGGACATCATGTGTGTGAAGCCATACGAAGCGGCAAAAGTAGACCATTCTTGGCTCGCAAAACAGGGCCCATTGTCCGACATGACAGTAATCGGAATGCCATGGCGAGCGAAGGTTTCCTTGCATGCCCTGATGACAGCTGACGATGTCAAATCGTACAGGTGTATGACCTCTGGATAATTTGAAAAATAATCAATTATGATGACGTAGTCCCTGCTGAGCGCATGAAAAAGGTCCACACCCACCTTCGCCCAGGGGGACGTTACCAACTCATGGGGCTGAAGTGTCTCAGGAGTTTGGGCCGGCTGAAACCTTTGGCAGGTGGGGCAGTTGAGTACCATGTTGACGATGTCGTCGCTGATGCCCGGCCAGTATACAGCATCTCGTGCCCTCCGCCTGCACTTCTCGACCCCGAGATGGCCTTTGTGTAATTGTTCAAGGACCAGCCTGTGCATGCTGTGTGGAATCACAATCCGGTCCAACTGTAGGAGGACACCGTCTATGACGGCCAAGTCGTCCCGGACATTGTAGAATTGTGGGCACTGTCCTTTGAGCCACCCTTCCGTCATGTGGTGCATCACACGTTGTAGAAGGGGGTCAGCCGCAGTCTCCCGGCGAATACGGGCCAGACTTGCATCATTAGCTGGCAGATTGGCCGATGTGAAGGCCACATGCGCTTCGACCTGACATACGAACCCCCCCGATTCGGGCGGTGTGCTCACTGCTCTGGACAGGACATCCGCGATGATGAGGTCCTTTCCCGGCGTGTAGACCAGTTGGAAGTCGTACCTCCAGAGCTTGAGCAGAATGCGCTGGAGGCGAGGGGTCATCTCATTCAGGTCCTTTTGTATGATGCCGATCAGGGGGCGATGGTCGGTTTCCACGGTGAACTGAGGGAGACCATACACATAGTCGTGGAACTTATCAATGCCAGTTAACAAACCCAGGCACTCCTTCTCAATCTGCGCATAGCGCTGTTCTGCGGGGGTCATGGCCGCGAGGCATAGGCGACCGGGGCCCATGATGCAGTGTCATCCCGTTGCAGGAGAACCGCCCCAATGCCGGACGCGCTGGCATCAGTCGAGATCTTCGTATCTCGAGAAGTGTCGAAGAACGCCAAGACCGGGGCTGTGGTGAGCTTAACCTTGAGCTCCTCCCATTCCTTCTGGTGTGCGGGCAGCCACTGGAACTCCGTAGTCTTCTTCACTAGGTGACGAAGAGCCGTTGTGTGGGAGACAAGGTTGGGAATGAACTTCCCCAGGAAGTTGACCATCCCGAGAAAGCGTAGCACTGCCTTCTTGTCTGCCGGCTGCAGCATGGCTGCAATAGCTGTCACCTTGTCTGCATCCGGATGCACTCCTGACCGGGATATGTGGTCCCCCAGAAACTTTAGCTCAGTTTGGCCAAAAGAACACTTGGCTCGGTTGAGGCGCAGGCCGTGCTCTCGTATCCGTGCAAAGACGCGCTGGAGACGACTGATATGCTCCTGTGGTGTGGTGGACCAGATGATGACGTCGTCAACTTTAGACGCACACCCCTTCGATGACCTCCATCATCTGTTCCATGATTCTATGAAACACCTCGGATGCCGAGATGATGCCGAACAGCGTTCTATTGTAGCAGTACCTTCCAAAGGGAGTGTTGAAGGTGCACAGCTTCCTGCTGGACTGATCCAGTTGAATCTGCCAAAAACCCTTTGAGGCATCAAGCTTTGTAAAAATTTTAGCCCGGGCCATTTCGCTCGTGATCTCTTCCCCTTTGGGTATCGGGTAGTGTTCCCTCATGATGTTGTTGTTCAGGTCTTTCGGGTCGATGCAGATCCGGAGTTCGCCAGAGGGCTTTTTTACGCACACCATGGAGCTGACCCATGGCGTGGGCTCCGTGACCCGGGAAAGCACTCCTTGGTCCTGGAGATCCTGCAGCTGCTGCTTGAGGCGGTCTTTGAGTGGTGCTGGGACTCTACCAGGTGCGTGAATGACCGGGGTGGCGTCCGGTTTGAGCCGTATTCTGTAAGTGTGGGGCAGTGTGCCCATGCCGTCAAAAGCCTCCTGGATGTGGGCGAGGAGCGAGTGGAGCTGTGCCCTAAAGTCTGCATCCGGGAAGTCGGACGTGCCTTCTGGAGACAGAGTGTGTACCCGCTGAACGAGGTGGAGAACCTTGCATGTCTGTGCGCCTAGCAGGGAGTCCTTCGATGATCCAACTATCTCAAAGGACAATGTGGCTGTGTACGCATTGTGTGTAACCTCGAGCTGGCAGGATCCCACGGCCGGGATAACATTTCCGTTGTAATCGACCATCTGACAGTGGGATGGCCGAATCGGTGGTTTGACCTTCAAGGTGTAGAAGGCTGACCATGCAATAAGGTTGGCGGAGGCACCAGTGTCTAAACGGAATGTGACTGGTGATCGGTTGACCGTTAGGGTGGCACACCATTCATCACCTGGATTAACGCCGTTTACTGGCATCGGCTGGTGGGTCCTACTTGGGGACATCTGATTCCTGTCGATGACCGCAACGCGGAAGGCTTCCCGGTCGTCGGTATCACCGATCTGTACGTCGTCAGGGTATGACTCAGTGTATGGAGGCTGAATGGCCCGCACGTCCCTGGGAGGCTGGCGGAATTGGGGAGTGTTGGCAGGTTGAGCTGCTCGACAGCAGGCAGCGTAGTGGTCCATCTTGCTACAGCGGAGGCATTGTCGATTCTTTGCTGGACATTGACGCTTTAAATGTGGGGATCCACAGTTGCCGCACATCGTGACGTCATGGCGTTCGTTGCGCCACCACGCATGCGCAGTGTGGTCCTGCATAGAGCACGCCTGCGCGTCACGTCCCTCTGCGTCGACGTCTCTTTTGGCGCGTACAAGCGCAGGAGGCCGCGGAAAGCGCGCAAAATGGCCGCCCTCGTCCAGGCCACGGGCCAGGAGGAACTCGATCGACTGGACCCGCTCGGCCTCGTAGGACCTCTGCTGTGCCGATTCGGCTGCCTGGAATTGGGAGTACCGGCTGGTCGCGTTTGCATGGAGGATGCAAGCTTCGATGGCAGTGGCTAGGGTGAGGCTCTTAATTTTGAGGAGCTGCTGGCGTAGGGTGCCCGAGGTGACCCCAAAAACAATTTGGTCCCGAATCATGGAATTGGACGTGGCCTCAGAGCCGCAGGACTGCGCGAGGATACGGAGGTGTGGCAGGAAAGATTGAAAAGGCTCATCCTTACCCTGCAGGTGCTGCTGGAATAGGTACCTCTCGAAGCTCTCATTCACCTTGACGCTGAAGTTTTGCTCAAGTTTTAGAAGGACCGTCTTGGACTTCGTCTTGTCCTCACCTTCCGCGAACACGAGGGAGTTGTAGATGTGGATGGCGTGTTGCCCTGCCGTGGAGAGGAGGAGGGCGATTTTCCTGGTGTCCGATGCATTCTCCCTTTCTGTGGCTTCTAGGAAGAACTGGAAGCGCTGTTTAAACAGCTTCCAGTTGACGCCGAGGTTTCCAGCGATTTGGAGCGGCTGCGGCGGGCTGATGGTGTCCATGGCGCAGGATGGCGGATCCCTGAAGATGTGCAGGTAGGTCTCACAGTTGCTGGGTTCCAATCCTGGTACTATGTCGTGTTGGGTGTTCCGCTACACAAACGAACCAACACAGTTGTAGATGGTACAAGTCTGTTTTATTACTCTTGATAACAACATCTGTAAACTTATGACTGTGGTTTGTATTTTACCCGTTAACCTGTGGACCCAGCCCTAACACTATCTTAGAGAGGCACTCAGCACATGGTGTATGTCTGAGTGGCACGCTGTGAGCTCTGTGCCCTGAGCTGTCTCCTGCTGGAATGAACGGGAACTGTGGTGTTCCCCGTTTTATAGTGCGTGTGCTCTCACTGGTGATTGGCTGAGATGTTGCGTGTGTGTTGATTGGTCCGTTGATCTGTCGATCAGTGTGTATGTGTGTTTGCACCATGATATGTTTATCTGAATATCATGACACTCGCTATCTGCAACTCCACCAATCTTAGTATCACCTGCAAACTTGCTAATCAGACCACCTATACCTTCGTCCAGATCATTTATGTATATCACAAACAACAGTGGTCCGAGCACGGATCCCTGTGGAACACCACTAGTCACCTTTCTCCATTTTGAGACACTTCCTTCCTTCTACTCTCTGTCTCCTGTTGCCAGCCAGTTCTTTATCCATCTAGCTAGTACACCCTGATCCCCATACGACTTCACTTTTTCCATCAACCTGCCATGGGAAACTTTATCAAACGTCTTACTTAAGTCCATGTATATGACATCTACAGCCCTTCCCTCATCAATTAACTTTGTCACTTCCTCAAAGAATTCTATTAGGTTTGTAAGACATGACCTTCTCTGCATAAAACCATGCTGCCTATCACTGATATGTCTATTTTCTTCCAAAGATGAATAGATCCTATCCCTCAGTATCTTCTCCAGCAGTTTGCCCACCACTGATGTCAAGCTCACAGGTCTATAATTCCTTGGATTATCCTTGCTACCCTTCTTAAACAAAGGGGCAACATTAGCAATTCTCCAGTCCTCCGGGACCTCACCTGTGCTCAAGGATGCTGAAAAAATATCTGTTAAGGCCCCAGCTATTTCTTCCCTCGCTTCCCTCAGTAACCTGGGATAGATCCCATCCGGACCTGGGGACTTGTCCACCTTAATGCCTTTTAGAATACCCAAAGCTTCCCCCTTCCTTATGCCGACTTGACCTAGAGTATTTAAACATCCATCCGTAGCTTCAACATCCGTTATGTCCCTCTCCTTGGTGAATACCGATGCAAAGTACTTATTAAGAATCTCACCCATTTCCTCTGACTCCACGCATAAATTCCCTCTTTTGTCTTTGAGTGGGCCAATCCTTTCTCTAGTTACCCTCTTGCTCCTTATATACAAATAAAAGGCTTTGGGATTTTCCTTAACCCTGTTAGCCAAAGATATTTCATGACCCCTTTTAGCCCTCTTTATTGCGCGTTTGAGATTTGTCCTACTTTCCCGATATTCCTCCAAAGCTTCATCAGATTTAAGTCGCCTAGATCTTATGTATGCTTCCTTTTTCATCTTAGCTAGTCTCACAATTCCACCCGTCATCCATGGTTCCCTAATCTTGCCATTTCTATCCCTCATTTTCACAGGGACATGTCTGTCCTGCACTCTAATTAACCTTCCCTTAAAACACTCCCACATTTCAAATGTGGATTTACCCTTAAACAGCTGCTCCCAATCCACATTCCCTAGCTCCTGCCGAATTTTGTTATACTTGGCCTTTCCCCAATTTAGCACTCTTTCTTTAGGACCACTCTCGTCTTTGTCCATGAGAATTCTAAAACTTACGGAATTGTGATCGCTATTCCCAAAGTAATCACCGACTGAAACTTTAACCACCTGGCCGGGATCATTCCCCAATACCAGGTCCAGTATGGCCCCTTCCCGAGTTGGACTATTTACATACTGCTCTAAAAAGCTCTCCTGGATGCTCCTCACAAATTCTGCTCCATCTACGTCTCTAACACTACATGAGTCCCATTCAATGTTGGGGAAGTTAAAATCTCCCATCACGACCACCCTATTGCTCCTACATTTTTCTATAATCTGTCTACATATTTGTACCTCTACTTCACGCTCGCTTTTGGGACGCCTGTAGTAAAGTCCCAACAATATTAGTGCACCCTTCCTATTTCTTAGCGCTACCCATATTGCCTCAGTGCTCGAATCCTCCATCGTGCCCTCCTTAATCATAGCTATGATATCATCTCTGACCAGTAATGCAACTCCTCCACCCCTTTTACCTCTCTCTCTATCCCTCCTGAAGCATCTATGTCCTGGGATATTTAGTTGCCAGTCTTGCCTTTCCCTCATCCAAGTCTCCGTAATACCAATAACATCACATTCCCAGGTACTAATCCAAGCCCTAAGTTCATCTGCCTTACCTGCTACACTTCTCGCATTGAAACATATGCACCTCAGACCACCTGTCCCTTTGCGTTCTTCATCTCTTCCCTGTCTACTCTTCCCCTTAGTCACATTGAGTTTATTATCTAGTACCTTACTGGCTTTAGTTGCTGCCTCTTTACTGGCCTCTAACTTCCTAATCTGGTTCCCATCCCCCTGCCACATTAGTTTAAAACCTCCCCAACAGTGTTAGCAAAAGCACCTCCTAGGACATTAGTTCCAGTCCTGCCCAGGTGTAGACCATCCGATTTGTAATGGTCCCACCGTCCCCAGAACCGGTTCCAATGTCCCAAAAATCTGAACCCCTCCCTCTTGCACCATCTGTCAAGCAACGTATTTATTCTGACTATTCTTGAATTTCTACTCTGACTGTCTCGTGGCACTGGTAGCAATCCTGAGATTACTACCTTTGAGGTCCTACTTTTTAACTTATCTCCTAACTCCCTAAATTCTGATTGTAGGACCTCATCCCGTTTTTTACCTATATCGTTGGTGTCTATATGCACCATGACAACTGGCTGTTCACCCTCCCCCTTCAGTATGTCCTGCAGCCGATCTGAGACATCCCTGACCCGTGCACCCGGGAGGCAACATACCATCCGGGAGTCTCGTTTTTGACCACAGAAATGCCTGTCTACTCCCCTTCCGATTGAATCCCCTATGCCTATAGCCCTGCCAGTCTTTTTCCCGCCCTTCTGTGCAGCAGAGCCAGCCACGGTGCCATGCGCCTGGCTACTACTGCATTCCCCTGGTGAGTCATCTCCCCCAACAGTATCCAAAATGGTATACCTGTTTTGGAGGGAGATGACAGCAGGGGTACCTGCACTTCCTTCCTGCTCTTTCTCTCCTTTTGGTCACCCATTCCCTGTCTCCCTCACCAATCCTAATCTGCGGTGTGACCAACTCACTGAACGTGCTATCCACGACCTCCTCAGCATCGCAGATGCTCCAACGTGAGTCCATCCGCAGCTCCAGAGCCATCATGCGGTCTAACAAGAGCTGCAGCTGGACACACTTCCCGCACATGAAGGAGTCAGGGGTATCGGCCACGTCCCTGAACTCCCACATTGAGCACGAGGAGCATAACACGGGTCTGGGATCTCCTGCCATTTTTACACTTTACCTTCACTGATTACAAATATAATATCAAATAATGAATAAGTGAAAGGAATAAGGATTTTACTTACCAATCACAATACTTACCAACCCACGAAGAGTTAAATTTCTCCCAGCTACTTACCTTCCCAACAGACCCCTGGCCACTGCTCCCGCCGAAAATCTGAAGGCCATTTCTCCTGCAAGGTATGTTTTTAAAGGGTAAACTTTCCTTTCCGACAGACCCCTGGCCACTGCGCCGGCCGAAAATCTGAAGCTATAACTTGCGGATAAAAGAAAAAGAGAGAGCTTACCTGATATTCACTCACCCCCTTAGGTTAGAGGAGGTGGAAGGGTGGGTGACACTACAAGTGTAGTGTCTCGGGTTTAGCAACCGCCCAACTTAAACAGAGGTAAAAATCAAACACTTAAGCACCTATCTGATTCCCAAGCTGCACTCCGGCTCCCTCTCTCTCTCCAGCACCCGGAAATGAAGGCCGCTAGAACCTGGGGGCAAGTTTAACACCTACCTGAATCCCAAGCTGCACTCGCTGCGCTCCGGCTCTCTCTCCCGCTCCTGAAAATGAAGGCCGCTGGATCCTGGGGGCAAGTTTAAACACCTACCTGAATCCCAAGCTGCACTCGCTGCGCTCCGGCTCTCTCTCTCTCTCCCGCTCCCGGAAATGAAGGCCTCTGGAAACTGGGGGCACGTTTAACACCTACCTGAATCCCAAGCTGCACTCGCTGTGCTCCGGCTCTCTCTCCCGCTCCCGGAAATGAAGGCCGCTGGAACCTGGGGGCAAGTTTAAACACCTACCTGAATCCCAAGCTCCACTCGCTGCGCTCCGGCTCTCTCTCTCGCTCCTGAAAATGAAGGCCGCTGGAACCTGGGGGCAAGTTTAAACACCTACCTGAATCCCAAGCTGCACTCGCTGCGCTCCGGCTCTCTCTCTCTCTCCCGCTCCCGGAAATAAAGGCCGCTGGAACCTGGGGGCAAGTTTAAACATCTACCTGAATCCCAAGCTGCACTCGCTGCGCTCTGGCTCTCTCTCTCTCTCCCGCTCCCGGAAATGTATGAAATTATAAGGCTGGGTGTGCGAGGACTGAATGAAGTTATCAGGCTGGGTGTGGAAGGACTGTGTGAAGTTATCAGGCTGAGTGTGGGAGGATTATGTGAAGTTATCAGGCTGGGTGTGGGAGGACTGTATGAAGATATCAGGCTGGGTGTGGGAGGACTGTATGAAGTTATCAGGGTGAGTGTGCGAGGACTGTATGAAGATATCAGGCTGGGTGTGGGAGGACTGTATGAAGTTATCAGGGTGAGTGTGCGAGGACTGTATGAAGATATCAGGCTGGGTGTGGGAGGACTGTATGAAGATATCAGGCTGGGTGTGGGAGGACTGTGTGAAGATATCAGGCTGGGTGTGCGAGGACTGTGTGAAGTTGTCAGGCTGGGTGTGGGAGGACTGTATGAAGTTATCAGGCTGGGTGTGGGAGGACTGTATGAAGTTATCAGGCTGGGTGTGGGAGGACTGTGTGAAGTTGTCAGGCTGGGTGTGGGAGGACTGTATGAAGTTATCAGGCTGGGTGTGGGAGGACTGTGTGAAGTTATCAGACTGGGTGTGGGAGGACTGTGTGAAGTTATCAGGCTGGGTGTGGGAGGACTGTGTGAATTTGTCAGGCTGGGTGTGGGAGGACTGTGTGAAGTTATCAGGGTGAGTGTGGGAGGACTGTGTGAAGTTATCAGGCTGGGTGTGGGAGGACTGTGTGAAGTTATCAGGGTGAGTGTGGGAGGACTGTGTGAAGTTATCAGGGTGAGTGTGGGAGGACTGTGTGAAGTTATCAGGCTGGGTGTGGGAGGACTGTGTGAAGTTATCAGGGTGAGTGTGGGAGGACTGTGTGAAGTTATCAGGGTGAGTGTGGGAGGACTGTGTGAAGTTATCAGGCTGGGTGTGGGAGGACTGTATGAAGTTAGCAGCAAATATTCTTCCAGGAGGACCATTGAAAAATAAAAGGAGCCAAAGCCAAACTTCATGTCAACCCCAAACCTACGCCTAAATATTTTAACGCAAGACCAGTTCCATATTCCCTGCTGGAGAAGTTAAAGACCGAGTTTGAGTGCCTGGAATATCTTGGAATAACAAGGCCTGTGCATTGCGCAGAATGGGCAGCACCTGTCACACCCGTCCTCAAACCAGACAAGTAGGACGCCTCTGAGGAAATCACAAGCTAATGGTCAATCGAGTTTCCAAGCTGTAGCGGACCCCTTGCCGTGAATAGGAGATGAGGGTCAGATGGGTGGGGGGATTTGGGGCAGTTTGGATGTATAAGGTAGTGAGAAGGATAGGCGTTAGATCGGTGATGTTTTGGGGTCTGACATTAATATTTAAAGCTGTGCAAATGACCCCTCAAACAGAGGGGCCTTTAACCTGTCCACCTCAGCATCAGTACGCCTCCATCCCCACTTTGGGCCTTCTTCAGGAAGTGGTAGCTCTCACTTCAGGCTGAGCCCACCACCCTACAATGAAACAGTATCAACAGGCACTGCCAGGTAGGAGGTGGGACCACAATAACAGAATGTCTCCCCACAAAAATTAAAATCCAACCCATAACGTCTGTCCTCCTCTCCACAACTTGCAAAAAGATCTCCAGTACAGCATCAGAGAACTGGTGCACATTCTCTCCAAGCTTCTAAATTTCAGTTAACAAATGATTCTTAACACATCTAACATCTCTAATATAGCTCCTGTTCTAGAACTGCCTGTAAGCTGTCTTGTGCGCTCCCCATATTGGAACTTCTTCAGATACATCCGGCAGGTAAATGGTGCTGCTTTGAAGGGGATGCAAGAGTAGAGGGATATGTGGGAGTAGATTCACAAATCTTTAAAGGCAGTAGTGTAAGTTGATATGGCATTAAGAAAACATATGGAATCACTGTATTTGTAAATCGTAGAATCCCTACAGTGCAGAAGGAGGCAATTTGGCGCATCGAGTCTGCGCTGAGCCTCCAAAAGAGCATCCTACCTAGGCCCACTCCCTCGCCCTATCGCCATAACCCCACCTAACCTTTGGACACTAAGCGGCAATTTTCGTAACATGACCAATCCACCTAACCTGAGGAAACCGAAAAAACCGGAGGAAACCCACGCAGAAACGTGCAAACTCCGCACGGACAGTTACCCAAGGCTAGAATTGAATCCGGATCCCTGGCGCTGTGAGGCAGCATGCTAACCACTGTGTCACCATGCCGCCCCTAAATGGGGGCATTTAAAATAAAAATCAGTGTGTCATTCTAAATCTTAATTTAAAATGTGTTAGGCCTCAGTTGGGTACTACTTTCGGGAGATGTTAAGGCTTTGGAGTGAACACAGTGGAGATTTGCCAGAATAATACCAAGAATGAGGGAGTTTAACTACAGGGAGAGATTGAAGTTTGTAAAGCATGGAATCAAATTCCAGTGGAACTTTCAAAACACAATTGAATATGTACTTGAAGAGGACTAGTTTTGGGGATAAGAGGGAGCCTGCTTGCTTGGTATGGTGGTTTGTGGTGACTGCCCCTTTAAGGGCAGCACAGCAAAGTTAGGGTCACCTGGCTTGGGGGACCAATCAGGACCGAGCATGGGTAATCCCCCAGAGAGTGGAGTCCACTCTGAGGCAGGAGACATGTTGAGATCTAGGTGCAGCTTCAGGTTGCTGAACAATTCTTATTAATAAATACTTTTTGTTTTCACAAATGAAGCCTGTGAAAATGTATCATTAAATGGGGAGTCAAACTAAATGAGAAAGATCTTCCAAAGAGGTAACAGATCAAATTGTAAGATTGTATGATTTTATAACTTACATTAAGCTTATATAGAACCTTAGTTAGACCACACTTAAGAGAACTCTGCACTGTTCTGGTCTCCAAATTATAAAAGGATATCAAGGTACTGATGAAGTTGCAAATTTTACCCCCATTGGCTCTAGAATTCGATGGGGATTTTTCTGTTTCCCCCTCATCACTCCAACAGGAGGTCCATGGCTCTCCTGGCAGACCAAGCATAGTTCAGGCAATAGCTTTGCTATATCACTGGAGATTTCACTGATTAGACATTGGGGGATCTCCATGGAATTTCAGTAGCACCGTCCTTCAAGTTGATACAATCACGAAGAATAGGATTATGTAAGTATTATACCAATTTGCACATCATATATTCAGATTGTAGAGATGGAAGATCTCAGTTGCTGCACACTCACTCACTCAAGCCTCAAAAAAAGGCTTTCATAGAACATAGAACATAGAAAATACAGCACAGAACAGGCCCTTCGGCCCACGATGTTGTGCCGAACCTTTGTCCTAGATTAATCATAGATTATCATTGAATTTACAGTGCAGAAGGAGGCCATTCGGCCCTTTGAGTCTGCACCGGCTCTTGGAAAGAGCACCCTACCCAAACTCAACACCTCCACCCAACACCAAGGGCAATTTGGACATTAAGGGCAATTTATCATTGGCCAATTCACCTAACCCGCACATCTTTGGACTGTGGGAGGAAACCGGAGCACCCGGAGGAAACCCACGCAGACACGGGGAGGACGTGCAGACTCCGCACAGACAATGACCCAATCCGGAATCGAACCTGGGACCATGGAGCTGTGAAGCAATTGTGCTATGCACAATGCTACCGTGCTGCCCTTAAGAACAAATAAATCTACACTATATCATTTTACCGTAATCCATGTACCTATCCAATAGCTGCTTGAAGGTCCCTAATGTTTCCGACTCAACTACTTCCACAGGCAGTGCATTCCATGCCCCCACTACTCTCTGGGTAAAGAACCTACCTCTGATATCCCTCCTGTATCTTCCACCTTTCACCTTAAATTTATGTCCCCTTGTAATGGTGTGTTCCACCCGGGGAAAAAGTCTCTGACTGTCTACTCTATCTATTCCCCTGATCATCTTATAAACCTCTATCAAGTCGCCCCTCATCCTTCTCCGCTCTAATGAGAAAAGGCCTAGCACCCTCAACCTTTCCTCGTAAGACCTACTCTCCATTCCAGGCAACATCCTGGTAAATCTTCTTTGCACCTTTTCCAGAGCTTCCACATCCTTCCTAAAATGAGGCGACCAGAACTGTACACAATACTCCAAATGTGGCCTTACCAAGGTTTTGTACAGCTGCATCATCACCTCACGGCTCTTAAATTCAATCCCTCTGTTAATGAACGCGAGCACACCATAGGCCTTCTTCACAGCTCTATCCACTTGAGTGGCAACTTTCAAAGATGTATGAACATAGACCCCAAGATCTCTCTGCTCCTCCACATTGCCAAGAACTCTACCGTTAACCCTGTACTCCGCATTCATATTTGTCCTTCCAAAATGGACAACCTCACACTTTTCAGGGTTAAACTCCATCTGCCACTTCTCAGCCCAGCTCTGCATCCTATCTATGTCTCTTTGCAGCCGACAGCAGCCCTCCTTACTATCCACAACTCCACCAATCTTGGCCTTTTTTTCCATAATGAGATTGTCAAGTCCCGTTGCCATAACATCACGGAGTAAGAGTGACAACAGTTGTGGGAACTGATTGATCCAGTTAAACAAATTATATTATTCAGTGTTAAACATGGATAGATGACTAAAATCACAAAATATCATTTATAGAGTTTTACATTAAAATGTAAGGCTATAAAAGTAAATTTGCTGCTGACTGTGTACTCAAGAAGGCAGATATTTCACAGCATTTCCTTAAATGCTCAGAATGATCAAACTATCACACAGCTGGAGAAGAACCCCTCAGGTTGCTATGTACAGCAAAGTAAATGTGTTATGAAGATTTTTTGTTCAGTATTTCTACCAAAATTGCAAACATATTCTTCAGAATCATTAATCCCAAATTTGAACATCGCTATGTCAGCTGAGATTCAGTTTCCTGAGCTGTAAATGGAGCAGAAGATTGCCCTATTGATATTTAAAACTGCTGTTAGAATTATCATGCTGTTACTTTATGTAACACAGGAGGTTACTTTTAAGGCTTTGCAAATTTAGTCAGCAGGTGTCAATCCTCTTGAAGTTTATTGTCATTGCCTCTTCAGTCCACTGCCTGAGTTGCCACCGTGTCAACTCAAAGACTGCAAGTACCTGTTAATTAAGTGGACTGACTGTAACCTGCAATGGGAATATTTGAAAATAGATAATACTTTCATTATGGTCTGCATTTATTGCTTTTACTTACCTTCCAGCTAATTATTTTGATCTACATCAGTTCAGTCTGTGTAAAGGTGATGAATTCACTTCTGTATTAAATGTGGCTTAATATTTTACGATCTGAAGGGTTTGAGGCACTAAACATATGGATCTCATTGCTGCAGCATGGAATGCTAAAAGGATAGAACTATGCACTAATATACACTTAGAAAACTCAATTATAGCATTACAAGGTTAAACATATTCATCCTGCAATAATTACAAGTTGGTTTGAGTAGACGGTGGGGGATAGCCAGATCTCGTTATATCTTGTATTTCCTAGGACTCCACTGCAAGATTCACTTATTACAAATAACTGTTCAGATACCCCAGCTTGAAAACTGCTAAAGCTCCTGAGCCCAATGATTAGGAGATCACAAGCCCTTTTTACTCTTTAGTATTTCACCGTTATCGGTTCATGCAGTTAGCTCAAGATGTGTTGAGTAGCTGTATAGTTTTGAGGCATCTAGACAGCTACAACCTGAATTTGTGCAGGTCTACAAAACTGCCAGGAGAGGGTGGTGTCTCAAATGACTTCTTACAGCAGTGCCCCCTGAGCTCAGTCATAAATTCTTTCAACAAATGCTATGATTGCAGCTCCAGCCTACATCAGTCCATCTTGTTTGAATTTTCTTAGTGTGAAACTAGTCCGTTGTTTGGGCACAGTGTGTACTGGCTGTGGCTCAAAATGGTATCTAATCTACATGTATGAACACTACATCCATGAATCATGCCTGACATCATCTAGGTGAGGGTATTAGTCCGCCCACAACTAATGTCTGTCAGAGCCTGTAGAGCAGATAGATCATGTTGCTCATCAGCAACTCTGACTTAACTCCAGCATTGCCATTTTGAAGTTCAGTGCTCTAGCGAACACTCACCTTTAACAGGACTGACACAGAGTACATGACCTCATGTTTATGGAGGATAGAATGTCGGAGGACTATATTAGGAGAACAAAATTCTCTCATTGTCACTACTCAAGTTCTTCCCTCATTCTACGATTTGTTTGCACATTTACTCCTCAACAGCATAATAGCTCAATTCATACAAATATATAATGGGTACGCAACAGAAGGTGGCCATTTGGCTCATCATGCCTGTGTCAGCTCTCTGCATGCACACTGTTTCTCTGCCCCCATAGTTCTGACAATTATTTATTTTTAGGGGTGTGACGCCCAGGAAATGCATGTCAATCATAACTTTTTACAGGGGCCCAGATCTGGATAGTCAGATTTTGGATGTACCCCGGAAGATGTGCAATGCAAGAGCCTGTGAGCTTTATTCCACACTGCCTGCAGAGAGATTGGGAAGCTATGAAGAGGCACAAAGTGCTGTCTTGAGTGTTTATGAATTGGTGCCAGAAGCAAACTGCCAGAGATTGAGGAATTCTCACAAATAGCTCCCTCAAGTTTTCCTAAAATTTGAAAGAATGAAACAGCTTGACCTGAATTTTCCATTCTACGATTGGCTGCACGCTGGTCCCAAATGAACATAAAATAGTGTTGAATGCCTTCAGGTGTGTGTCCCAATGTTATCGTGCATGCATGCAATATCGAAGTTGGTGGGCATGCTTACAAGTTGGATCTGTGCACGCCTACAATTAAAGGGCCAATTAAGGCCATTGACTAGTCCATTGAATATGAGTTTATGTTGCCTATGGGACCTTCTGCTTGTTTTCATCAACTTATCAACCAAAGATGTGATAAAAGGCTCCCAAAGCGCATTTAGTCTCCTTGCGAGTTTGTTGCTGTATTATATCATAGTTGTGCCAGATGTCCTTCTGATTTCTGAAGCTTTTTGAGCCTGCCGAGCTGTATCTTCTCTGGACGCTTTGTCTGAGGACTGCAGCATACTGCGCTGTTAATTGCAAGGTGCAGGTACTTGGGCATCTCACGTAATGGTGCGCGGACACCTTTGGGAGGAGAGGCATGGGCTCAGTTGATGCAGGGCCAGCAGGGAGGTTAAGAAGGTAGGGTCTACAGAAGACAGCATTACCCTACAGCATAAGGTTCTATATAAGCGACTAGAGTCTCTGGTAACAGCCCAACTATCTCAACATTTCTGAGGTTCAGTGCACAAGAGGCTCTGCCTCTGGAGGAACAGCAATATGCCAAATGACTGGGCTAGAAACCACATCCAATTATGTAGGCAGGCACCCCATGCCCTTGCTTTGTTGATCACAATGGCCTTCAACCTATTCTCCAACAGTTCGTTTCAGGGTTTGGGGGTTTGGGGTGGGGGGGGGGGGGGCGGGGGGGGCGGTCTGTGTGGTGTGTCTCAATCATTTTTGCACAGTTGCATCAAGCCCATCCCCGACGCTCTTTTCAGACAGGCCCTCACATTTATCCATTACAGGATAGACTAGACCCGCCAGGTGGGGAGGGCCCGAGGCTTTGTGGCGATTGCTGGGTTCCCCCATAATCAGGGTGTTACAGATTGCATTCACATCGCCATCACCAGCAGGTGAGCAAGGAGTCTTCATGAACTGAAAGGGCTTCCACTCAATGTGCTAATCCCCAATTCTGTGCCCGTTACCCTGGCAACATCTTGCAGCACTCACAGGTACCAAGGCTACTTGTGCCACCTGCATGATTGGATGGATGGCTCCTGGGTGACAAGGGCTGTCCCTTGAAAAGTGTGGCTCTTGACCCCAATCTGCTTAACCACTTCCTTACCTTGCAGGTCAGCTGTTCGGGAGAGAGAGAGAGCCGGGACCTTGGAAACAGCGCGGGAGTTTGAAAACGCGCGGGAGCTGCGAGGCAGAGGGGACAGTTTAAAAGGTCGCGGCGTGGGTGAGGTAAGTACTGCTTAACCACTTCCTTACCTTGCAGGTCAGCTGTTCGGGAGAGAGAGAGAGCCGGGACCTTGGAAACAGCGCGGGAGTTTGAAAAAGCGCGGGAGCTGCGAGGCAGAGGGGACAGTTTAAAAGGCCACTGCCTGGGTGAGGTAAGTACTGCTTAACAACTTCCTTACCTTGCAGGTCAGCTGTTAGTTTCGGGAGCAGGCCTATTGGCTGACTGTAAATCAGGAAGGATACAAAGGGTGTGGCTGAAGTGCCTTTAGAAACAGAGTGCTGGAGGCAAACAGAGTGTATCTAAGTTTGGGTAAGGCTGAGTTCGGGTAAGAGGTGAGTGAGGGCTGTGTTTGTTTTTTGGAGTTTGGTGTGTGGGGTTGAGTTTCCCCCCCCCCCCAAAAAAAAAAAAATCCAATTAATTAAGTAAATTAATTAACTAGTTAAGGGAATTTGGTGCTCATCTTAAGGAGGTGCAGAGAAGCAGACTTGTGAGGGAGCCTCGGGAGCGATTACATCACAGCCAGCAGGTAAGTGATTGGCTTGTAACTGGTAAGTGATTTCTCTCTCTTTGACTTTCTCTTAGCTGTGTAGTGTAGTTCAAATTTAACTTCAGGTTTAAGTCATGGCAGGAGAGCTCAGACCCGTGTCATGCTCCTCTTGTGAGATGTGGCAAGTCAGGGACCCTTCTGGTGTCCCTGACTCCTTCATCTGCAAGAAGTGTGTCCAACTGCAGCTCCTGTTAGACCGCGTGACAGCTCTGGAGCTGCGGATGGACTCACTTTGGAGCATCCGCGATGCTGAGGAAGTTGTGGATAGCACATTCAGTGAGTTGGTCACACCGCAGATTAAAATTACTGAGGCAGATAGGGAATGGGTGACCAACAGACAGAGGAAGAGTAGGAAGGCAGTGCAGGGATCCCCTGCGGTCATCTGTCTCCAAAACAGATTTACCGTTTTGGAAACTGTTGGGGGAGATGGCTCACCAGGGGAAGGTGGCAGCAGCCAGGTTCATGGCACCGTGGCTGGCTCTGCTGCACAGAAGGGCGGGAAAAAGAGTGGTAGAGCTATAGTGATAGGGGATTCAATTGTAAGGGGAATAGACAGGCGTTTCTGTGGACGCAAATGAGAATCCAGGTTGGTATGTTGCCTCCCTGGTGCAAGGATCAAGGATGTCTCGGAGGGGCTGCAGGGCATTCTGGAGGGGGAGGGTGAACAGCCAGCTGTCGTGGTGCATATAGGCACCAACGATATAGATAAAAAACGGGATGAGGTCCTACAAGCTGAATTTAGGGAGTTAGGAGTTAAACTAAAAAGTAGGACCTCAAAGGTAGTAATCTCAGGATTGCTACCAGTGCCACGTGATAGTCAGAGTAGGAATGACAGGATAGCTAGGATGAATACGTGGCTTGAGAGATGGTGCAAGAGGGAGGGTTTCAAATTCCTGGGACATTGGGACCGGTTCTGGGGGAGGTGGGACCTGTACAAATCGGACGGTCTGCATCTGGGTGGGACCGGAACCAATGTTCTCGGGGGTGTGTTTGCTGGTGCAGTTGGGGAGGGTTTAAACTAATGTGGCAGGGGGATGGGAACCGATGTAGGAAGTCAGTGGGGACAGAAACAAAAGGCAGGAAGGGAGAGTGTGTAAAGCATGACCAGAGAAAGCAGGGCAGAGAGCAAGGAAGGTCTACATTAAACTGCATTTATTTCAATGCATGGGGCCTGACGGGCAAAGCGGATGAACTCAGGGCATGGACGGGCACATGGGACTGGGATATTATAGCTATGACTGAAACATGGCTAAGGGCGGGGCAGGACTGGCAGCTCAATGTTCCGGGGTACAGATGCTATAGAAAGGATAGAACAGGAGGTAAGAGAGGAGGGGGAGTGGCGTTTTTGATTAGGGAGAACATCACGGCAGTACTTAGAGGGGATATATCCGAGGGTTCGCCCACTGAGTCTATATGGGTGGAACTGAAAAATAAGAAGGGAGAGATCACCTTGGTAGGACTGTACTACAGGCCCCAAAATAGTCAGCGGGAAATTGAGGAGCAAATATGTAAGGAGATTACAGATAGCTGCAAGAATAATAGGGTGGTAGTAGTAGGGGACTTTAACTTTCCCAACATTGACTGGGACAGTAAAGGAAACTATAATTTATGGGATCTTAACCTGTCGAACCACGCCAAGTTTGGGGGAAGCTTAGTTGATGAATCAAGTCCTGGCGCAATACGACAAGTTATAAGATTTATACTATTTGTAGACTGTGTTAAGTAGTTTGATTCCTTGTATTATTCGACTGTGTATAGTTGAAGGAATTTATATCATCTCTGCTATTCGGTTATCAGTAGCACTTTGCGAATACTGGAACTCAGCAGAAATTTGCAGTATAAACTCCTCAGGTGCCAAAAAGAATTGTTTTATTTGTAGTCGCTTGATTACAATTTGAAAGTCATTTAAAAGGCAATTCGTAGACAATTCGAAGCTTTCAGAGAATTACAGACATTATCTTTCTTTGCTTAGGCAGACAGCTCGAAAGTAACTTTTTAAAGGTCAAAGTCTGGCAATGAAACATGAAGAGAGAGAGAAAGCTAATCTTCAGCTAAACTCAAACTCAAAGTCAAAAGTGGACTAACATCACTGACACAGACTGTTAAACTGACAACCCCCAAAAGACATCTCTAAAATGGAGACTAGAATCAAAGGCAAAAACTGACTAAACTAACAGAAAGACAAAACTTAAAAAACTAAACAGACAATACTCACAAAGACAACAAAACCCAACCTAACCTAACCCAACCTAACCCAACCCAACCTAACCCAACCTAACCCAACCCAACCTAACCTAACCCAACCTAACCTTACAAAGACAATAAAACCTAAAATGGCGGGGAGAAACTTTTTAGTTATACACTTTCATATCTGTCTTAAATCGTCTAATTACACCCCAATATAATCCTAATTGGTTTGGGTTAGACTCAAACACATTTGATTTGATGGCAAGCCGTCCATCTTCAATGTGCAACATCAGCTTTTCTGACCTAGCTGTTATCTGCATTGTGAACAATGGTGCTGTGTATTCAATCCCTTGACCTTGACAATTAGCACAAGACAGTGTCATTATCTTGAAAATATGCATTTGCCAGAACAACGGACTTCAGTAAAAGTGAATTATGCTGTATAAATGGGTATTTAAAACTGGGGCTCAACATTTATGCTTAAACAGCTATCTTTTACCTATACTAGTTGTATTTGAAATACTTGGCTTCTACAGTCGGCCCTTTGATAAATCGAAAAATTGAGATATATCAGAAAAGATTAAAATACATCATTAATGCGATAGGATAGGTAAAAGCGCAAAGAATCATTGCAGTTTTAAACAATAAAATGGAATTAACATTGCAACAGGCATTTCAAAATAATTATTATAATTAATAAATTAATCAAATTTGATCACATTGGTAATTAATAATAACTTCTTGTAAAATGATTATACAATAAAAGTTGAACATATGATCTAGTAATAAATGGTAAAATGATTATCAAAATTGATGTCAAGTCTTTGACATCTTCTGGATAATACACAAAAGCTTGTTGAAAGGGTTAATTTTCTTACAGAGACAAAAGAGGCGTATAGCTTGGAATGATGCCATTCGCATCTTTAAACTTTTTTTTTGTCACTCAAATGGACTGGGAGTAAAAGTTGGATTGCTGCCAAATTCCCGTTATCAAATATCTTTGAACAACCTGTTCTTTTGGCTTTTAATCAAAGATTGTTGGTTTTTTTTTAAACCAGCTTCCACATTGTTTGAAGTTTTAATTTCCAGGCTAATTCCAAACATTTATTTTAAAATATCAAATACAATAACTTATTAAATATATAACTGAACCAATCTTGTGCTGTATCTTGATTTTCTGTAGATGAATTTGCCGATTCTGTTAAAGGAAACACAGCTAACAAGATATGTTAATTTCTTTAAATTAATAAAGCAACGTTCAGAATGACAGTTTTCTTAAGTTGACAGTTCTTGGCAACTTTTTAGCGATACATTGAGGGTTCTTTAGCTGCTTTGATGGCAGCCGTTCTCTTCTGAGTAAGTTCCCTTTTTCGTTTGGAAATTTTCTGTCCCAAGTAAACATCTTTCTGGGCAATTTGTGCTTTGTGAAAGCTAGCTTTGCGACTGTTAGTACTGAGGTGGTTCAAGACCATCCGTAAATCTTTGTCATGATCATCTTTATTGATAGAGGTTATCAGAACATCATCTTCATATTGGATAATGGTGGAAGGCCGAACAAGCAGTTGCCTGAGATGATTCTGTAAAGCCATGTGGTAAACAGTTGGGCTATTATGATACTGTTGTTGATTAACTGTAAAAGCAAACCATGGTTGTAGTTGCTTAGCCAGTGTTGCTGACCAGAAGCCAAACTGGGTGTGTCTTGTTGGTACGTGTTACATGGTTGACCATGAGGTGGAAATGTATTGTAGTGAACATTGTCTACTTCATTATCATCTCTCGAATCCATCCGTTGTTTTTGATAGCATTTTGCCATCCAGTGTCCTACTCTACCACAGAAAAGACATTGTGGTATTTCCTTACGTGATTTTAATGGAGCAAGGGTACATGTTTGCCCTGGCGCCGGTGGTGAAATTGTAGTTACTGCTGATATTCCTGCAGGTGCTGCAACAGCCGCCGCTGGAGCAGCAGGTAACATGGGCTGGATTTGAGCAATAGGCTGCATTTGAGCAGCTGCAGTGTTAAAAGTTGCCTGATTGTGCAAACCACGATCTATCTGAATGCATCGGTCAACTATGTCTCGGTATGTGCCAGCTGTGGCCCAAGCTGGTAAAACCAAATTCAAGGCAGCAGAAACTCCAGGTTTAACACCGGCTATAAAAGCCGTTTTTAATGGACTTAAAGTGCTTGCATCCCATGTGTCATTTTCCTTGTCGAGTGTCATCCCTGAATATTCCATCCAAGTACGTAAAAATCTTTCCTCAAAATCCTGAATATCTTCATTCTTTTTTTGAAAGCAAGCTGTGATCTTAGACCAATTGGTCCTCGGGGGGCGAAATTGTAATAGCCAATTCTTGATTGTTAGCCAACCACCTTCTAAATTTTGCAAATCGTCTCCAAGGGCAACTTCTACTTCATTTCTAAGGGTTGAACTTATACGAGTACCTAGCATGATAGTCAGAATTTGTACTCCATCAAATGGGTGGAGACTGTAAATGGCTTGTAATCTGTGAATTCCATCCCATGTGATCTTACCACCCTTTTTAGGGTGTGGAAGACCCTTGGACCATTCGTCAATTTTAGAAGGATCAATTTGTTCATGAACCCATTGGTGGTCAAATATGTTTCTAGTGATAGTTTCACCATCTTCTTCTATTTTTTTGCTTCCAACTCTAACCCGTTTGCGTTTTAAAGGGGCTAGTCGAATTGCTTTAGTATTTTGTATTGTAGGAACACTATCTTCGTCTGATTCATCCGACAGAGAAAATGATTTATTTTTAACAATTGATCTCGGCTGTGCAATTGCCGATTGTGCCACTAGGTGGGTGGTTTGGACTGCTTTCTGAGTTTGTTCAATCTTTTGTACAGAAAGCATGTTTGTCAAAGATTTACAATGTTCATTCACGCTGGTTATATTTCTTTCTAAAACACATCTTTCTTTCACTAACTTGCAATTTTCAAGTTCAATTCGCTCAGTTTTTAATTGCAATTGTCGGTATTTTGACTCCACTTCAAAGACTTGATTTTGGAATTCTGTTATTTGAAAAGATAACTGCTGGAGTTCAGAGGTTTTGTTTTGCAAATCTGTTTTAATTTCATCATGATGCTCAAGTTTGGATTTTGCAACTCGTAAATCTGTTTTAATTTCATCATAATGCTCAAGTTTGGATTTTGCAACTTGCAAACCTGTTTTAATTTCATCAGAATGCTCAAGTTTGGATTTTGCATCTTGCAGTTCTGTTTCAAGTTTGGATTTTGCATCTTGCAATTCTGTTTTAATTTCATCATAATGCTCAAGTTTGGATTTTGCAACTTGCAAATCTGTTTTAATTTCATCATAATATTCAAGTTTGGATTTTGTATCTTGCAATTCTGTTTCAAGTTTGGATTTTGCATCTTGCAAATCTGTTTCAATTTCATCATAATGCTCAAGTTTGGATTTTGCAACTTGCAAATCTGTTTTAATTTCATCATAATGCTCAAGTTTGGATTTTGCATCTTGCAATTCTGTTTTAATTTCATCAGAATGCTCAAGTTTGGATTTTGCATCTTGCAAATCTGTTTCAAGTTTGGATTTTGCATCTTGCAATTCTTCAACAACTGTAATTAATTGCCTTTTAGTCGACCTATACTCATCATCACTTCGTTCAGTATTTAATTGCAGCTGTTGGTATTTTGACTCCATTTTAAAAACTTGATTTTGGAATTCTGACTCCACTTCAAAAACTTGATTTTGAAATTCTGCGATTTGAACATTTAACTGCTGGAGTTCAGAGGTTTTATTTTGCAAATCTGTTCTAATTTCATCATAATGCTCAAGTTTGGATTTTGCATCTTGCAAATCTTCAAGAACTGCACTTAGTTGGTCTTTAGTGGACTGAAGCTGATGATCACTTTTATTTTTAACAATGATCTCTTGCTGACTGTGTATCTGTCCCGTAATTACCAGGGACCATTTTACACGTTCTGCACCGTGTAATCGTGTGCATTTTCCCCATGCTCTCTTGATATTATTGAAGGACCACTGTCCTCTGGGGATATCATACTTTGATTCAATTTTTTTTGAGGTTTCACATAGGTTAAAATGTCTACGAGTGAAAGATCTACAATCCCCCAACATATCTTCAACAGAAACATCTGGTATTCCAGCACCCCTCTTGGATGTAGTGGGGAGTAATTTTCTGTCTGCTAAAGGCTCTGAATCTACACTTTGAATTGGATCAGCCATAACTTTTCTTGATCGCTGACTGCCGTTTTATTTTAGTTACTGCAGTGACTAATCTTCCAGTCACGTCTGATAGTCTGACCGAAGGCACTTGATTTATTTAACACAGTCTATAAAAAATGTTCTTTTCAAGGGTCGAAGTACTGATTGATGCGGCTTTAAGACTTTTAATGGGTGAAAAAGATATTTCTTACCCCAGTCTAGCCGTGGGTTCCGGCTGTCTTCTGGGCCTCCTCCGATTATCTCCGAAGCTTCCCGAAGGTTCCCGACCTCCTCCGATTATCTTCGAAGCTTCCCGAAGGTTCCCGACCTCCTCCGATTATCTTCGAAGCTTTCCGTCGTCACCTGGGCCTCCGAAGGTCGTTCAGTACTCCCCCCCTGACTGCCGACTACGCCAATTAAAGGAAACTTTAATTTATGGGATCTTAACCTGTCGAACCACGCCAAGTTTGGGGGAAGCTTAGTTGATGAATCAAGTCCTGGCGCAATACGACAAGTTATAAGATTTATACTATTTGTAGACTGTGTTAAGTAGTTTGATTCCTTGTATTATTCGACTGTGTATAGTTGAAGGAATTTATATCATCTCTGCTATTCGGTTATCAGTAGCACTTTGCGAATACTGGAACTCAGCAGAAATTTGCAGTATAAACTCCTCAGGTGCCAAAAAGAATTGTTTTATTTGTAGTCGCTTGATTACAATTTGAAAGTCATTTAAAAGGCAATTCGTAGACAATTCGAAGCTTTCAGAGAATTACAGACATTATCTTTCTTTGCTTAGGCAGACAGCTCGAAAGTAACTTTTTAAAGGTCAAAGTCTGGCAATGAAACATGAAGAGAGAGAGAAAGCTAATCTTCAGCTAAACTCAAACTCAAAGTCAAAAGTGGACTAACATCACTGACACAGACTGTTAAACTGACAACCCCCAAAAGACATCTCTAAAATGGAGACTAGAATCAAAGGCAAAAACTGACTAAACTAACAGAAAGACAAAACTTAAAAAACTAAACAGACAATACTCACAAAGACAACAAAACCCAACCCAACCTAACCCAACCTAACCCAACCCAACCTAACCTAACCCAACCTAACCTTACAAAGACAATAAAACCTAAAATGGCGGGGAGAAACTTTTTAGTTATACACTTTCATATCTGTCTTAAATCGTCTAATTACACCCCAATATAATCCTAATTGGTTTGGGTTAGACTCAAACACATTTGATTTGATGGCAAGCCGTCCATCTTCAATGTGCAACATCAGCTTTTCTGACCTAGCTGTTATCTGCATTGTGAACAATGGTGCTGTGTATTCAATCCCTTGACCTTGACAATTAGCACAAGACAGTGTCATTATCTTGAAAATATGCATTTGCCAGAACAACGGACTTCAGTAAAAGTGAATTATGCTGTATAAATGGGTATTTAAAACTGGGGCTCAACATTTATGCTTAAACAGCTATCTTTTACCTATACTAGTTGTATTTGAAATACTTGGCTTCTACAGACAGCCATAGCATTAGGGGCTTGGATGGAGGGAAATTTGTTGAGTGTATTCAGGAGGAATTTCTCATTCAGTATGTGGATGGACCGACTAGAGAGGGGGCAAAACTTGACCTCGTCTTTGGAAATAAGGAAGGGCAAGTGACAGAAGTGCTAGTGAGGGATCACTTTGGGACAAGTGACCATAACTCCATTAGTTTTAAGATAGCTATGGAGAATGATAGGTCTGGCCCAAGAGTTAAAATTCTTAATTGGGGCAAGGCCAATTTTGATGGTATCAGACACGAACTTGCAGAGGTAGATTGGGGGAGACTGTTGGCAGGCAAAGGGACGGCTGGTAAATGGGAGGCTTTTAAAAATGTGTTAACCAGGGTGCAGGGTAAGCACATTCCCTTTAGAGTGAAGGGCAAGGCTGGTAGAAGTAGGGAATCCTGGATGATCCGAGATATTGAGACTCTGGTCAAAAAGAAGAAGGAGGCATATGACGTACATAAGCAACTGGGATCAAGTGGATCCCTTGAAGAGTATAGAGATTGTCGAAATCGAGTTAAGAGGGAAATCAGGAGGGCAAAAAGGGGACATGAAATTGCTTTGGCAAATAATGCAAGGGAGAATCCAAAGAGATTCTACAGATACATAAAGGGGAAAAGAGTAACTAGGGACAGAGTAGGGCCTCTTAAGGATCAACAAGGACATCTATGTGCAGAGCCACAAGAGTTGGGTGAGATCCTGAATGAATATTTCTCATCGGTATTCACGGTGGAGAAAGGCATGGATGTTAGGAAACTAAGGGAAATAAATAGTGATGTCTTGAGAAGTGTGCATATTACAGAGGAGGAGGTGCTGGAAGTCTTAAAGCGCATCAAGGTAGATAAATCCCCGGGACCTGATGAAATGTATCCCAGGATGTTGTGGGAGGCTAGGGAGGAAATTGCGGGTCCCCTAACAGAGATATTTGAATCATCGGCAGCCACAGGTGAGGTGCCTGAAGATTGGAGAGTGGCGAATGTTGTGCCCTTGTTTAAGAAGGGCAGCAGGGAAAAGCCTGGGAACTACAGACCGGTGAGCCTAACGTCTGTAGTAGGTAAGTTGCTAGAAGGTATTCTGAGAGACAGGATCTACAAGCATTTAGAGAGGCAAGGACTGATTCGGGGCAGTCAGCATGGCTTTATGCGTGGAAAATCATGTCTCACAAATTTGATTGAGTTTTTTGAGGGGGTGACCAAGAAGGTAGATGAGGGCAGTGCAGTAGACGTTGTCTACATGGACTTTAGCAAAGCCTTTGACAAGGTACCGCATGGTAGGTTGTTGCAGAAGGTTAAAGCTCACGGGATCCAGGGTGAGGTTGCCAATTGGATTCAAAATTGGCTGGACGACAGAAGACAGAGGGTGGTTGTAGAGGGTTGTTTTTCAAACTGGAGGCCTGTGACCAGTGGTGTGCCTCAGGGATCGGTGCTGGGTCCACTGTTATTTGTGATTTATATTAATGATTTGGATGAGAATTTAGGAGGCATGGTTAGTAAGTTTGCAGATGACACCAAGATTGATGGCACAGTGGATAGT
This sequence comes from Scyliorhinus torazame, assembly GCF_047496885.1. Lineage (NCBI taxonomy): Eukaryota > Metazoa > Chordata > Chondrichthyes > Carcharhiniformes > Scyliorhinidae > Scyliorhinus > Scyliorhinus torazame. The sequence continues at coordinate 117,730,394 of NC_092709.1, forward strand.
GAAGAAGGTTATCTAGGATTGCAACGGGATCTTGATCAATTAGGCCAGTGGGCCGACGAATGGCAGATGGAGTTTAATTTAGATAAATGTGAGGTGATGCATTTTGGCAGATCGAATCAGGCCAGGACCTACTCAGTTAATGGTATGGCGTTGGGGAGAGTTATAGAACAAAGAGATCTAGGAGTACAGATTCATAGCTCCTTGAAGGTGGAGTTGCAGGTGGACAGGGTGGTGAAGAATGCATTCGGCATGCTTGGTTGCATTGGTCAGAACATTGAATACAGGAGTTGGGACGTCTTGTTGAAGTTGTACAAGACATTGGTACGGCCACACTTGGAATACTGTGTGCAGTTCTGGTCACCCTATTATAGAAAGGATATTATTAAACTGGAAAGAGTGCAGAAAAGATTTACTAGGATGTTGCCGGGACTTGATGGTTTGAGTTATAAGGAGAGGCTGGATAGACTGGGACTTTTTTCCCTGGAGCGTAGGAGGCTTAGGGGTGATCTTATAGAGGTCTATAAAATAATGAGGGGCGTAGATAAGGTAGATAGTCAACATCTTTTCCCAAAGGTAGGGGAGTCTAAAACTAGAGGGCATAGGTTTAAGGTGAGAGGGGAGAGATTCAGAAGGGCCCAGAGGGGCAATTTCTTCACTCAGAGGGTAGTGAGTGTCTGGAATGGGCTGCCAGAGGTAGTAGTAGAGGCGGGTACAATTGTGTCTTTTAAAAAACATTTAGATAGTTACATGGGTAAGATGGGTATAGAGGGTTATGGGCCAAGTGCGGGCAACTGGGACTAGCTTAATGGTAAAAACTGGGCAGCATGGACTGGTTGGGCAGAAGGGCTTGTTTCCATGCTGTAAACTTCTATGATTCTATGCTTCTATGGCACCCAGGAATAGAGACAGGGGAGACATACACCAGGAGTCATTCCTCCACAATGGCGGTGATGGGGAGGATCATCGGGCTGCTGAAGATGCACTTCAGGGGAGCACTGCCATATCCTCCATAATGTGTCTCCCTTATAGTTGTGGCATGCTGCACACTTCATAACGTGGAAAAAGGTGACCGAGTGGAGGGGGAGCAAAGAATGGCAACTCCACAGGCCAGGGAGAATGACTCCAGTGCTGGTTCTGATGAGGGGCCTGGGGAGGCACATAGTGTGGACGTGGAGGCAGATGAGAAGAACCTGGACTTACCCTCCTAGCTTCCATGACCACCAGATGCTAAGGGTATGACCGCTTTGCAAGTACTCTTCTTTTCTTCGGTTTATTGTCATGTGTACTAAGGTATAGTGAAAAGTATTGTTCTGCATGCAGCTCAAACAGATCGTTCCGTACATAAAAATAAATCATAGGGCAAACATAAAATACACAATGTAACTACATAGACACAGGCATCGGGTGAAGCATATAGGAGTGTAGTACTACTCAGTAGAGAAGATGTGTGAAGAGTTTAGTGTTTAGGGAAGAAACTGTTTTTGAATCTGTTAGTGCGTGTTCTCAGACTTTTGTATCTCCTGCCTGATAGAAGAAGTTGGAAGAGTGAGTAAGCCGGGTGGGAGGGGTCTTTGATTATGCTGCCACTTTCCCAAGGCACCAGGAGGTGTAGACAGAGTCAATGAATGGGAGGCGGGTGTGTGTGATGGACTGGACGGTGTTCACGACTCTCTGAAGTTTCTTGCGGTCTTGGGTCGAGCAGTTGCCATACCAGGCTGTGATGCAGCCGGATAGGATGCTTTCTATGGTGCAACTGCAAACGTTGGCCAGAGTCAGTGTGGACATGCCAAATTTCCTTAGCTTCCTGTTGTGCTTTCTTGGTGGTAGCATCGACGTGGGTGGACCAGGACAGATATTTGGTGATGTGCACACCTAGGAATTTGAAGCTGTCAACCATCTCCACCTTCATGCAGGCAGGGGTGTGTACAGTACTTTGCTTCCTGAAGTCAATGACCAGCCAATGGTTTGTTCCTCTTGCTGCATGTGGGAGGCCAAGAACATTTTCAGTGTCCGGGGCCAGCATGTGTGCAGGACGTGTGACCAGCTACAGCTCCCGGAAGCCCACGTTTGAGAGCTGGAACGGCGACTGAGGACACTGTGGAGCATCCGTGAGGCGGAGAGTGCCATGGATAGCACAGATTGAGAGGTGATCACACTGCAGGTTCAGACTCCACAGGCAGGAAGATAATAGGTGACCAGCAAGAGAGATAGGCATGCAATGCAGGATTCTTCTGTGACCATTCCCCTGCAAAACAGATATACCGTTTTGGATATTGTTGAGGGAAATGTCCTCTCAGGGGAAAGCAGCAGCAGCCAAATTTGTTGCACAACGGTTGGTTCTGCTGCAGAGGGGAAGAGTAAAAAGAGTGGGAATGCAATATTTATAGGGGATTCGATTGTAAGGGGAATATATTGACGTTTCTGTGGCCGCAAATGAGAATCGAGGATGGCATGTTAGTGGATTGGATTTGGATTGGATTTGTTTATTGTCACATGTATCGAGGTGCAGTGTTCGGCGTACAATCCAGACAGATCACTCCATACATGAAAAAAACGGACATACATAAATTCAAAATGTAAGTGCATAGACACAGGCATCGGCTGAAGCATACAGGAGTGCAGTACTACCCAGTAGAGAAGATGTGTGAAGAGATCAGATCAGTGCATAAGACGGTTATTTAGGATTCTGGTAGCAGCGGGGAAGAAGCTGTTTTTGAATCTGTTAGTGCGTGTTCTCAGAAATCCCAGCCAAGTGTTGACGGCAGCGTCAAAACCGGTGCAAGCGACGCCGGCGTCAACTGGCCTCCAGGCCCAGGCATTACACTCTTCTTCAGGGGCTAGTGCGGCACCGGAGTGCTGTGCACTCGAAAGCTGGCGCGCCACGGCCGGCGCTGGTCCGCGCATGTGCGTGGGTTGCTGTCTCTGCGCTGGCCCCCAGGCAATATGGCGGAGCCCTACAGGGGCCCGGCACAGAGGAACATAGGCCCCCCACCGGAATTTGCCCGCCCGCCGATCAGAGGCCCTTATCGCGGGCCTGGCAACCGTGGAGGCCCCCCCGGAGTCGCATCCCCCCGTGCCCTCCACCAGGATGGCCCCTCGCAGCCAGAACTCTGAGGTCCCACCGGGTGGGACCATATGTAACCCGTGCCAGCGGGACTCGGCCCGTTGAGCGTGGAGAATCGCCGCTTTCAACGGCCCCCGACGGGTGTGGCGGCGACCGCGCGGGCACGATTCGTGCCGATTCTCCGGTTGCCCCCCCCCCCACCCGGCGCCGGATCAGAGAACCCCGGCCTATATCTCCTGCCAAATGGACGAAGTTGAAACAGTGAATAAGCTGAATGGGAGGCGTGTTTGATTATGCTTCCTGCTTTCCCAAGGCAATGGGAGGTGCAAACAGAGTCAATGGATGGGAGGCAGGTTCGCGTGATGGACTGGGCGGTGTTCACGACTCTCTGTAGTTTCTTTCGGTCTTGGGCCGGGCAGTTGCCGTACCAGCCAGATAGGATGCTTTCTATGGTGCGTCTGTAAAAGCTGATAAGAGTCAATGTGGACATGCTGAATTTCCTTAGTCTCCTGAGAAAGTGTAGGCGTTGTTGTGCTTTCTTGGTTGTAGCGTTTACGTGGGTGGATCATATAGAGTTTTGGTGATGTGCACACCTAGAATGTCTCCCTGGAGCTAGGGTCAAGGATGTCTCGGAGCAGTTTTAGGAAATTCTGGAGTGGGAGGGTGACCAACCAGTAGTCGTGGTGCACATCGGTGCCAACGACCTAGATAAAAAAAGGTATGAGGTCCTGAAAGCAGAATACAATGAGTTGGAAAGAAAGTTGAGAAGCTGGACCTCAAAGGTAGTGATCTCAGGGTTTCTACCAGTGCCACCTGCTAGTATATTGAGCAACCAACAAAGGAACAGGCCATCTTAGACTAAGTATTGTGCAATGAGAAAGGATTATTTGGCAATCTAGTTGTGAGAGAACCCTTGGGGAAGAGTGACCACAATGTGGTAGAATTCTTTATCAGGGTGAATAATGAAGTAGTTGGTTATGAGACCAAGGTCCTGAATCTCAATAAAGGAACTATGATGATAAGAGGCTTGAGCTGGCTATGACGGACTGGGAAACATTACTGAAAGGAAGAACAGCAGACAGACAATGGCAGGCATTCAAGGAACAAATTGGTGAACTCCAAAAGTTGTTTATTCCTATTTGGTCAAGAGTAGAAAGGGAACTGTGGCCAAACCATGTCTTACAAGGGAAATTAGAGATAGAACTAGATTCAAAAAGAGGCATACAAATGAGCAAGAAAAAGCAATAGACCTGAGGATTGGGAGCCGTCTAAAATTCAGCAAAGGCAGACCAAGGGATTGATTAATGTTGCTCTTTTTAGCCTTAGTTTATTAGCTCTGATTATGTCACCTTTGCTCACGAGTCGCCAGGTATCTCTCTGATACCGCCACGTGGTTCAAGCTCGAGTTATGATTAATAAGTCAGCACACCGCTTAGTAAGATTGAAATCAACGGTCATTTATTATATACAACAATTAATGCTTACACAATAATCCTACTATCTATATCGAAACCTACCACTACTGGCCAATACTTAACTATAGGAAGGGCCCACCAGGTCAGGGAAACGAATGGCTTATCGAATCGGATCTGGCCCGCGGGATTCAAAAGGCTGATACGGGTCGATGGCTAGGAGTCTTTATCGGGTAGCAATCGCTGGAGTCAAACTTACAGTTTCAGGTCGATGTTCTTGCGAAGGTCGCGAGCAGGAGGAGAAGGGAGAGAGAGAGAGATCTGAACTTGGCCCCTCACTTTATAGGGCCCAGGGGCTTCCCGCCTCTTGGGGCGGCCCTTGACCCTGAGTCCCAAGTGATTGGACTTGTTCCCAATCACCGGGTTCGATATGTCCAATAACGGGGCGATTCCTCGATCGGGGGGTGGTCGTTCACCTGTCTTTGTTTCGGCCACTGCAGGCGCCGACAGGTCTGGCCCGGCATTCAATTGCTAATATGTTGCAATTGTTCCCGGGGATAGCCGATTAAACTGCAGATGTCTGGGTTGATGTGCTGCGAATAGTCTTGAGTATCGATCTGGGCCGACTTCCCCAGAGCCGAATACTCTATTCTGTCGGTAGCTGTCCGTTTGTGTCCTGTTGGCTGCTTTTCCCATCCGCCTTTTCGGTTAGCCATTTTAAATCGGGTTTTGGCCAAATTAATAGGGAATCAGCCATTTTAGGTGGCTACATTAAGAAGGGGAAAATACAATTTGAAAGTAATCTCGCGGGAAACATAAAAACTGTCTGTAAAAGTTTCTACAGGAATGAAAAGAGAATAAGATTGATAAAAACTAATATAGGCCCTTACAGTCAGAAAAAGGGGAATTCATAACAGGGAACAAAGAAATGGCTGAGGAACTAAATTCATACTTCACAAAGACGTGAATAATGTACTGAACGTCTGAGAAGCCCAAGTTTTAGTGAGTAGTTGAAGGAAGCTGAGTAGGTGAAGTAGCTGAGAAGGGGAGTGAATAACAGGAAAGCCCTTTCTTTCTTTTTCTTTTTTTATCTAGGGGGGATGACAGGGAAGGTAGTGCAATGTTCCTCCTGCAGAATGTTTGAGGTGAGGGATGCCGTCAGTGTCCCTGCTGATTTCATCTGTGGGAAGTGCACCCATCTCCAGCTCCTCAGAAACTGTGTTAGGGAACTGGAGCTGGAGCTGGATGAACTTCGGATCATTCGGGAGGCAGAGGTGGCCATGGATAGAAGCTTCAGGGATGTAGTTACTCCGAAGAATAAAGATAGATGGGTGACAGTGAAAGGGGCTGGGAGGAAGCAGTCAGTACAGGGATACCCTGTGGTCGTTCCCCTTAGTAACAAGTATACCGCTTTGGATACTGTTGGGTGGGGGGGGGGGGACTTACCAGGGGTAAGCCATGGGGTACAGGTCTCTGGCACAGTGTCTGTCCCTGTTGCTCAGAAGGGAAGGGGGGAGAGGAGTAGAGCATTAGTCATTGGAGACTCCACAGTGAGGGGGATAGATAGGAGATTCTGTGGGAACAAAAGAGACTTGCGGTTGGTGTGTTGCCTCCCAGGTGCCAGGGTGTGTGATGTCTCGGATCGTGTTTTCGGGATCGTTAAGGGCGAGGGGGAGCAGCCCCAAGTCGTGGTCCACATAGGTACCAACGACATAGGTAGGAAAAGGGATAGGGATGTAAGGCAGGAATTCAGGGAGCTAGGGTGGAAACTTCGATCTAGGACAAACAGAGTTATTATGTCTGGGTTGTTACCCGTGCCATGTGATAGCGAGACGAGGAATAGGGAGAGAGAGGAGTTGAACACGTGGCTACAGGGATGATGCAGGAGGGAGGGTTTCAGATTTCTGGATAATTGGGGCTCATTCTGGGGCCGGAGGGACCTCTACAAACGGGATGGTCTACACCTGGACCAGAGGGGTACCAATATCCTGGGGGGGAAATTTGCTAATGCTCTTCGAGAGGGTTTAAACTAGTTCAGCAGGGGCTTGGGAAACTAAAGGTTGAGAGTAGTGAGGTCATGAGTAAGGTTTCAAAGTTGCAGGAATGGTTGTTGCAGGTGCTGGTGTTTAGATATTTCAGTAAGCTGCATTGTTAATCAAGGACAGTATTACGGTGGCAGAAAGGACGTTTAATGAGGACTCGTCTACTGAGATAGTATGGGCTGAGGTTAGAAACAGGAAAGGAGAGGTCACCCTGTTAGGGGTTTTCTATAGGCCTCCGAAAAGTTCCAGAGATGTAGAGGAAAGGATTGCAAAGATGATTCTGGATAGGAGCGAAAGCAACAGGGTAGTTGTTATGGGGGACTTTAACTTTCCAAATATTGATTGGAAATGCTATAGTTCGAGTACTTTAGATGGGTCCGTTTTTGTCCAATGTGTGCAGTAGGGTTTCCTGACACAGTATGGAGAGAGGCCAACGAGAAGTGAGGCCATATTGGATTTGGTACTGGGTAATGAACCAGGACAGGTGTTAGATTTGGAGGTGAGCACTTTGGTGATAGTGACCACAATTCGATTACGTTTACTTTAGTGATGGAAAGGGATAGGTATTGTGGCGCACAAAGACTCCGTGAGACGAATAGAGTGAAGTCGATGAGGCTTTATTAAGCGTGTCTGTTCCCCAGCAGCCCGATAGTAAACTGGCCTGCGGGGGAAGGCACCGGCTTCTTATACTTCGCCTTCAGGGCGGAGTATGAGGTCAACGGCAAACCAGGACCCGGGATCTGTCAGCCAATGACATTAGGGCGTCCAGTCCCACATGACCCCCAATACATACTACCACAGGTATATACCGCAGGGCAAGAGTTATATCTGGGGAAAAGGCAATTATGATGCGATGAGGCAAGACTGAGGGTGCATCGGATGGAGAGGAAAACTGCAGGGGATGGGCACAATGGAAATGTGGAGCTTGTTCAAGGAACAGCTACTGTGTGTCCTTGATAAGTATGTACCTGTCAGGCAGGGTGGAAGTGGTCAAGCGAGGGAACCGTGGTTTACTAAAGCAGTTGAAACACTTGTCAAGAGGAAGAAGGAGGCTTATGTAAAGATGAGACATGAAGTTTCAGTTAGGGCACTCGAGAGTTACAAGTTAGCTAGGAAGGACCTAAAGAGAGAGCTAAGAAGAGCCAGGAGGGGACATGAGAAGTCTTTGGCAGGTTCAAGGATAACCCTAAAGCTTTCTATAGATATGTAAGAGTAGGGTCAGTCAAGGACAGTAGTGGGAAGTTGTGCGTGGAGTCCGAGGAGATAGGAGAGGTGCTAAATGAATACTTTTTGTCAGTATTCACACAGGAAAAAGACAATGTTGTCGAAGAGAGTACTGAGATTCAGGCTACTAGACGAGAAGGCCTTGAGGTTCATAAGGAGGAGGTGTTAGCAATTCTGGAAAGTGTGAAAATAGATAAGTCCCCTGGGCAGGATGGGATTTATCCTAGGATTCTCTTGGAAGCTAGGGAGGAGATTGCTGAGCCTTTTGCTTTGATCTTTCAGTCATCTTTGTCTACAGGAATAGTGCCAGAAGGGGAGTAGAGACAACCAGGTAACTATAGACCAATGAGCCTTATTTCTGTTGTGGGCAAAATCTTGGAAAGGTTTCTAAGAGATAGGATGTATAATCATCTGGAAAGGAATAATTTGATTAGCGATAGTCAACACGGTTTTGTGAAGGGTAGGTCGTGCCTCACAAACCTTATTGAGTTCTTTGAGAAGGTGACCAAACAGGTGGATGAGGGTAAAGCAGTTGATGTGGTGTATATGGATTTCAGTAAAGCGTTTGATAAGGTTCCTCACGGTAGGCTACTGCAGAAAATACAGAGGCATGGGATTCACGGTGATTTAGCAGTTTGGATCAGAAATTGGCTAGCTGGAAGAAGACAAAGGGTGGTGGTTGATGGGAAATGTTCAGACTGGAGTCCAGTTACTAGTGGTGTATCACAAGGATCTGTTTTGGGGCCACTGCTGTTTGTCATTTTTATAAATGACCTGGAGGAGGGCGTAGATGGATGGGTGAGTACATTTGCAGATGACACTAAAGTCGGTGGAGTTGTGGACAGTGCGGAAGGATGTTACAAGTTACAGAGGGACATAGATAAGCTGCAGCACTGGGCTGAGAGGTGACAAATGGAGTTTAATGCAGAAAAGTGTGAGGTGATTCATTTTGGAAGGAATAACAGGAAGACAGAGGACTGGGCTAATGTTAAGATTCTTGGCAGTGTGGATGAGCAGAGAGATCTCGGTATCCATGTAAGTTGCCACCCAGTTGAGAGGGTTGTTAAGAAGGCGTACGGTGTGTTAGCTTTTATTTGTAGAGGGATTGAGTTTTGGAGCCATGAGGTCATGTTGCAGCTGTACAAAACTCTGGTGCGGTCGCATTTGGAGTATTGCGTGCAATTCTGGTCGTCGCCTTATAGGAAGGATGTGGAAGCATTGGAAAGGGTGCAGAGGAGATTTACCAGAATGTTGCCTGGTATGGAGGGAAGATCTTATGAGGAAAGGCTGAGGGACTTGCGGCTGTTTTTGTTATAGAGAAGAAGGTTAAGAGGTGACTTAATTGAGGCATACAAGATGATCAGAGGATTGGATAGGGTGGACATTGAGAGCCTTTTTCCTTGGATGGTGATGTCTAGCACGAGGGGACATAGCTTTAAATTGAGGGGAGATAGATATAGGACAGATGTCAGAGGTAGGTTCTTTACTCAGAGTAGGAAGGGCGTGGAATGACCTGCCTGCAACAGTCGTGGACTCGCTAACACTAAGGGCATTCACATGGTCATTGGATAAACATATGGACGATAAGGGAATAGTGTCGATGGGCTTTCGAGTGGTTTCACAGGTTGGCGCAACATCGACGGCCAAAGGGCCTGTACTGCGCTGTAATAAGAACAAAGAACAAAGAGAAGTGCAGCACAGGAACAGGCCCTTCGGCCCTCCAAGCCTGTGCCGACCATGCTGCCCGACTAAACTACAATCTTCTACACTTACTGGGTCCGTATCCCTCTATTGCCATCCTATTCATGTATTTGTCAAGATGCCCCTTAAATGTCACTATCGTCCCTGCTTCCACCACCTCCTCCAGTAGCGAGTTCCAGGCACCCACTGCCCTCTGTGTAGAAAACTTGCCTCGTACATCTACTGTAAACCTTGCCCCTCGCACCTTAAACGTATGCCCCCTAGTAATTGACCCCTCTACCCTGGGGAAAAGCCTCTGACTATCCACTCTGTCTATGCCCCTCATAATGTTGTAGACCTCTATCAGGTCACCCCTCAACCTCCATCATTCCAGTGAGAACAAACCGAGTTTATTCAACCACTCCTCATAGCTAATGCTGTCCATACCGGGCAACATTCTGGTAAATCTCTTCTGCACCCTCTCTAAAGCCTCCACATCCTTCTGGTAGTGTGGCGACCAGAATTGAACACTATACTCCAAGTGTGGCCTTACTATGGTTCTATACAGCTGCAACATGACTTGCCAATTCTTATACTCAATGCCCCGGCCAATGAAGGCAAGCATGCCATACGCCTTCTTGACTACCTTCTCCACCTGTGTTGCCCCTTTCAGTCACTTGTGGACCTGTACACCTCGATCTCTCTGACTTTCAATACTCTTGTGGGTTCGACCATTCACTGTACATTCCCTACCTGCATTAGACCTTCCAAAATGCATTACCTCACATTTGTCCAGATTATACTCCATCTGCCATCTCTCCGCCCAAGTCTCCAAACAATCTAAATCCTGCTGTATCCTCTGAAAGTCCTCATCACTATCCACAATTCCACCAATCTTTGTGTCGTTTGCAAACTTACTAATCAGACCAGTTACATTTTCCTCCAAATCATTTATATATACTACAAACAGCAAAGGCCCCAGCACTGATCCCTGCAGAACACCACTAGTCACAGCCCTCCAATTAGAAAAGCATCCTTCCATTGCCACTCTCTGCCTTCTATGACCTATGATGTGGAGATGCCGGCGTTGGACTGGGGTGAGCACAGTAAGAAGTTTTACAACACCAGGTTAAAGTCCAACAGGTTTGTTTCGATGTCACTAGCTTTCGGAGCGCTGCTCCTTCCTCAGGTGAATGAAGAGGTATGTTCCAGAAACATATATATAGACAGATTCAAAGATGCCAGACAATGCTTGGAATGCGAGCATTCACAGGTGATTAAATCTTTACAGATCCAGAGATGGGGTTAAAGATCCAGGTTAAAGAGGTGTGAATTGTGTTAAGCCAGGACAGTTGGTAGGATTTTGCAGGCCAGATGGTGGGGGATGAATGTAATGCAACATGAATCCCAGGTCCCGGTTGAGGCCGCACTCATGTGTGCGGAACTTGGCTATAAGCTTCTGCTCGCCGATTCTGCGTTGTTGCACGTCCTGAAGGCCGCCTTGGAGAACACTTACCCTGAGATCAGAGGCTGAATGCCCTTGACTGCTGAAGTGTTCCCCGACTGGAAGGGAACATTCCTGCCTGGTGATTGTCGCATGATGTCCGTTCATTCGTTGTCGCAGCGTCTGCATGGTCTCACCAATGTACCACGCTTCGGGACATCCTTTCCTGCAGCGTATGAGGTAGACAACGTTGGCCGAGTCGCACGAGTATGTACCGCGTATCTGGTGGGTGGTGTTCTCACGTGTAATGGTGGTATCCATGTCGATGATCTGGCACGTCTTGCAGAGATTGCCATGGCAGGGTTGTGTGGTGTCATGGTCACTGTTCTGAAGGCTAAGTAGTTAGCTGCAAACAATGGTTTGTTTGAGGTTGCGCGGTTGTTTGAAGGCAAGTAGTGGGGGTGTGGGGATGACCTTGGCAAGATGTTCATCTTCATCGATGACGTGTTGAAGGCTGTGAAGATGTCGTAGTTTCTCCGCTCAGGGAAAGTACTGGATGACGAAGGGTATTCTGTCGGTTGTGTCCCATGTTTATCTTCTGAGGAGGTTGGTGCGGTTTTTTGCTGTGGCGCGTTGGAACTGTCGTTCGATGAGTCGACTGCCATATCCTGTTCGTACGAGGGCATCTTTCAACGTCTGTAGATGTCTGTTACGCTCCTACTCGTCTGAGCAGATCCTGTGTATACGGAGAGCTTGTCCATAGGGGATGGCTTCTTTAATGTGTTTAGGGTGGAAGCTGGAGAAGTGGAGCATCGTGAGGTTATCCGTAGGTTTGCGGTATGACCTAGCCAGTTCTGTATCCACCTTGCCAGGTCACCCCTGATCCCGTGTGACTTCACCTTTTGTACCAGTCTACCATGAGGGACCTTGTCAAAGGCCTTACTGAAGTCCATATAGACAACATCCACTGCCCTACCTGCATCAATCATCTTTGTGACCTCTTCGAAAAACTCTATCAAGTTAGTGAGACACGACCTCCCCTTCACAAAACCATGCTGCTTCTCACTAATATGTCCATTTGTTTCCAAATGGCAGTAGATCCTGTCTCGAAGAATTCTCTCCAGTAATTTCCCTACCACTGACATAAGGCTCACCGGCCTGTAGTTCCCTGGATTATCCTTGCTACCCTTCTTAAACAGAGGAACAACATTGGCTATTCTCCAGTCCTCCGGGACATCACCTGAAGACAGTGAGGATCCAAAGATTTCTGTCAAGGCCTCAGCAATTTCCTCTCTAGCCTCCTTCAGCATTCTGGGGTAGATCCCATCAGGCCCTGGGGACTCTACCTTAATATTTTTCAAGACGCCCAACACCTCGTCTTTTGGGATCTCAATGTGACCCAGGCTATCTACACACCCTTCTCCAGACTCAACATCCACCAATTCCTTCTCTTTGGTGAATACTGATGCAAAGTATTCATTTAGTACCTCGCCCATTTCCTCTGGCTCCACACATAGATTCCCTTGCCTATCCTTCAGTGGGCCAACCCTTTCCCTGGCTACCCTCTTGCCTTTTATGTACGTGTAGAAAGCCTTGGGATTTTCCTTAACCCTATTTGCCAATGACTTTTCGTGACCTCTTCTCGCCCTCCTGACTCCTTGCTTAAGTTCTTTCCTACTTTCCTTATATCCCACACATGCTTCGTCTGTTCCCAGCCTTCTAGCCCTGACAAATGCCTCCTTTTTCTTTTTGACGAAGCCTACAATATCTCTCGTTATCCAAGGTTCCCGAAAATTGCCGTTTTTATCCTTCTTCCGCACAGAAACATGCCGGTCCTGAATTCCTTTCAACTGACAGCCTCCCACATGTCAGATGTTGATTTACCCTCAAATATTCGCCCCCAATCTAGGTACTTCAGTTCGCGCCTAATATTGTTATAATTAGCCTTCCACCAATTTAGCACCAAGGACCACTCTTATCCTTGTCCACCAGCACTTTAAATGTTTTATGTTCTATGAAATTAGTATTAGTAAAGAAATAGTGTTGAGGAAATTAATGGGATTGAAGGCGGACAAATCTCTAGGGCCTGGTAATCTTCATCCCAGAGTCCTTAAGGAAGTGGCCCTAGATATAATAGATCCATCGGTGGTAATTTTCCGAAATTATTTGGATTCTGGAATGGCTCCTACAGATTGGAGAGTAACTAATATAACCCCACTATTCAAAAAGAGAGGTAGAGAGAAAACAAGGAACTATAGACCAGTGAGCCTAATGTCTTGAGATAGATAGAAAGCGCTGGTTAGCAGAAAGGAAGCAAAAAGTGGGAATAAATTAATCTTTTTCTGATTGGCAGGCAGTGACTAGTGGGGTACCACAGGGATCTGTGCTCGGACCGCAACTTTTCACATTATATTTTAATGATTTGGATGAGTGAACTAAATATATTATCTTCAAATTTGCAGATGACACAAAGTTGGGTGGGCGGGTGAGTTGTGAGGAGGATGCAGAGATGCTTCAGCAGGATTTGGACAGGCTGAGTGAGTGGGCACATGCATGGCAGATGCAGTATAATGTGGATAAATGTGAGGTTATCCGCTTCGATAGCAAAAATAGGAAGGCAGACCATTATTTGAATGGGTGTAAATTGAGAGAAATGAATACTGAGTGAGACCTTGATGTCCTCGTGCATAAGACATAAGAGCATGAGATATAGGAGCAGAATTAGGCCACTCGGTCCATCGAGTCTGCTCCACCATTCAATCATGGCTGATATTTTTCTCATCCCCATTCTCCTGCCTTCTCCCCATAACCTCTGATCCCCTTATTGATCAAAAATCGATCTATCTCTGTCTTAAAGACACTCAGTGAATTGGCCTTCACAGCCTTCTGCGGCACAGAGTTCCACAGATTCATCACCCTCTGGCTGAAGAAATTCGTCCTCATCTCTGTTTTAAAGGATTGTCCCTTTCATCTGAGATGGTGTCCTCTGGTTCTTGTTTTTCCTACAAGTGGAAACATCCTCTCCACGTCCACTCTATCCAGGCCTCACAGTATCCTGGAAGTTTCAATAAGATCCCCACTCATCCTTCTAAACACCAACAAGTACAGACCCAAAGTCCTCAGCCGTTCCTCATACGAGAAGCTCTTAATTCCAGGGATCATTCTTGTGAACCTCCTCTAGACCCTTTCCAAGGCCAGCACATCCTTCCATAGATACGGGGCCCAAAACTACTCACAATATTCCAAATGGGGTCTTACCAGAGCCTTATACAGCCTCAGAAGTCCACCCTTGCTCTTGAATTCTCACGCTCTCGACATGAATGCTAACATTACCTTTGCTTTCCTAGCTGCATCAGTTGTTGAAGATAAGTGTGCAGGTACAATGCGCAGTAAAGATGGCAAATGGTATGTTGGCCTTCATAGCGAGATGATTTGAGAATAGGAAGAGGGATGTTTTACTGCAATTGTATAGGGCATTGGTGAGGCCACACCTGGAGTATTGTGTGCAGTTTTGGTGTCCTTCTCTGAGGAAGATTGTTCATGCTAGGGAGGGAGTGCAGGAAAGGTTAGCCAGGCTGATTCCTGGGATGGCGGGACTGTCATATGAGGAGAGGCTAAATCGGTTAGGAGTATATTCATTGAAGTTTAGAAGCGTGAGAGGGAATCTCATAGAAACGTACAAAATTGAAACAGCATTAGACAGGGTAGATACAGAAAGTATGTTCCCGATGGTGGGTGGAGTCTAGAACTAGGGGTCATAGTTTGAGGATAAGGGGTAACCATTACCTATCTCTAACTGCTATCTAGTCACTCCTGGTTCAAAGATTCCCAAAATCCTTCGAGTTCACATATTTATACATGCATCTAGTGCTGCCATCTAGTGGTTGTCTTACACTATGATTTGGTCATTAACCCTTTATAATTCTCTATATATACATATCACTACAGCTAGCATTCAACATTGAACTCCAAAATTGAGTCTCTGCAGTGGGGGAAAGAGAAGACATATTAGCAAGGTGAGTATTCCCTTGCCCATCTTGATCCAATAGGATACAAAGTGACCCAGAGTTACACTTCACCACCACCTTCCACATGAACCATTGGTGCAGTGGCAGGCAGGGCTTGGTGGTCCTGCGGAGTGGGCCAGCAGACAGTGTAACTGGTCAGGCCTCTTCCTTGAGAGGGGCAGTGTGCCAGGGAGGATGCAAAAGGCCAAGGTGCAAGGTTTGTTTGGAGTGAGCTCTGCTATTCTCCTGCTTCCCCTGCAGTAGGGCAACACTTCTGATGAGTGAACTGAGGAGTGGCAGCACCTGGTGGGACACTGATTGAGCTTGGCACCGCCCATCATGTTAATGGTTCAGCTGGGGTCTGAGGGTTTCCAGTAGGGTGGCCTGGGTGGGCTTCCAGATGACCATAGGGTTTGTGAACATTTACAGGACACAGTGAGCAGTCAGCAGTGTGAACGGCCAGGGGCCTAGAACTTGTACGAAATGGGTGCGTCTAAAACAAATACTGCAGCAATGGTAGTCTGGATAATGTCATCCCGATCCCGAGGGTGACACTCCGGAACCACGGAGCTGCCACCAAGTCGCTCCCTGCTACTCTCCCACACCACACCAACCCCCGCTCCCACCCCCGGCCCTGGCATCCACCCTTCAGCAAGCGCTACAATTATCAACAGGTTTTCAAACTTTTCTTCCGGAAAAGGAACAGGCAGAAAGTGCAGGGATCCCCCCCGTCACTGTTCCTCTTCAAAACAAGTATACCGCTTTGGATGCTGTTGGGGGGGATGACCTACCAGGGGAAGGCCTTAGCGGCCAGGTCTCTGGCACGGAGCCTGGCTCTGTGGCTCAGAAGGGAAGGGGGGAGAATAGAAAAGCAATAGTGATAGGAGACTCAATGGTTAGGGGAACGGTTAGGAGATTCTGTGGTCGCAAACAAGACTCCCGGAAGGTATGTTGCTTCCTGGGTGCCAGGGTCAGGGATGCCTGAGATCGAGTCTACATGATTCTTAAGGAGGAGGGGGAGCAACCAGAAGTCGTGGTGCACATAGGTACCAATGACATGGCTAGGAAAAGGAATGTGTCCTAAAAAGTGGTTTCAGGGAGTTAGGTTGGAAGCTAAAGAGCAGGACAAGCAGAGTAATGATCTCGGGATTGCTACCAGTGCCACGTGCAAGTGAGGCAAGGAACAGAGAGTGAGTGCAGCTGAACACGTGGCCACAGGGCTGGTGCAGGAGGGAAGGCTTCAGATATGTGGATCAGTGGGTTACCTTCTGGGGAAGGTGGGATCTGTACATGAAGGACGGATTGAACCTAAACTGGAGGGGCACCAGTATGCTGGATGGGACGTTTGCTAGAGCTCTTCGGGAGGGTTTAAACTAGTTTGGCTGGGGGATGGGAACCAGAGCTATGATCAGAGGATAGGGTAGCTGTTGAACCGGCAGAAATAGTATGCAGCGAGTCTGTGAGGAAGGTTAGACAGTTGATAGGGCAAAGTTGCACACAGTGGACTGGGTTAAAGTGTGTATGTTTCAATGCAAGGAGTGTCAGGAATAAGGGAGATGAACTTAAAGTACTTGGAACTACGATGTTGTGGCCATTACGGAGACATGGATTTCACAGGGGCAGGAATGATTGTTAGATGTTCTGGGGTTTATATGTTTTCAGAAGAATAGGGAGGGAGGTGAAAGAGGAGGGGGAGTGGCACTGTTAATTAGGGAGTGCATCACAGCTGCAGAAAAAGAGGTAGTCGAGGAGGGATTGTCTACTGAGTCAGTATGGGTGGAAGTCAGAAACAAGAAAGGAGCAGTCACTTTATTGGGAGTTTTCTATAGTCCCCCCCAATAGCTGCAGAGAGATAGAGGAACAGATTGGGCGGCAGGTATTGGAAAGGTGCAGAAGTAACAGAGTTGTTGTCATGGGTGACTTCAACTTCCCTAATATTGACTGGAACCTCCTTACCACAAATGGTTTGGATGGAGCAGATTTTGTCAGGTGTGTACAGGAAGGATTCCTGACTCAATATGTAGATAGGCCGACTAAGGGGCAGGCCATATTGGATTTGGTGCATGGCAACGAACCAGGCCATGTGTCAGACGTCTTGGTGAAATGAAATGAAAATGAAAATTGCTTATTGTCACAAGTAGGCTTCAATGAAGTTACTGTGAAAAACCCCTAGTCGCCACATTCCGGCGCCTGTTCTGGGAGGCTGGTACGGGAATTGAACCATGCTGCTGGCCTGCCTTGGTCTGCTTTAAAAGCTAGCTATTTAGCCCAGTGTGCTAAACCAGCCCCTGGTGGGAGAGCATTTCGGTGACAGTGACCACAACTCCTTGACCTTTACCATAGTCATGGAGAGGGATAAGAACACACAGTATGGGAAGGTATTTAATTGGGGGAGGGGAAATTATACTGCTATTAGACAGGAGCTGAGGAGTATAAAGTGGGAACAGTTGTTCTTGGGGAAATGCACAACAGTAATGTGGGGATTGTTTAAGGGGCACTTGCTGCGAGTGCTGAATAGTTTTGTCCCACTGATATGAGGAAGGAATGGTAAGGTGAAGGAGCCTTGGATGACAAGAGAAGTGGAGCTTCTAGTCAAGAGGAAGAAGGACGCTTACGTAAGGTTGAGGAAATAATGATCTTGCACGGTTCTAGAGGGTTACAAGGTAGCCAGGAAGGAACTCAAAAATGGACTTAGGAGAGCTAGAAGGGGGCATGAAAAAGCCGTGGCGGGAAGGATTAGGGAAAACCCCAAGGCGTTCTACACTTATGTGAGAAATAAGAGGATGATCAGAGTGAGAGTAGGGCCGATCAGGGATAGTGGAGGGAACTTGTGCCTGGAGTCTGAGGAGATAGAGGAGGCCCTAAATGAATATTTTGCTTCAGTATTCACTAGAGAGAGGGACCTTGTTGCTCAGGAGAACAGCGTGAACCAGGTTAATAGACTCAAACAGGTTGATATTAAGAAGGCGGATCTGCTGGAAATCTTGAAAAGCATCAGGATAGAGAAGTCCCTTGGGCCTGATGGGATATACCCAAGGTTACTACGGGAAGCGAGGGAGGAGATTGCTGTGCCATTGGCAATGTTCTTTGCGTCTTCACTCTCCACTGCAGTGGTACCAGATGATTGGAGGGAGGCGAATGTTGTTCCCCTGTTCAAGAAAGGGAATAGGGAAGTCCCTGGGAATTACAGACCCATCAGTCTTACGTCTGTGGTGAGCAAAATATTGGAAAGGATTCTGAGAGATAGGATTTATGATTATTTAGAAAAACATAGTTTGATTAAAGATAGTCAGTATGGCTTTGTGAGGGGCAGGTCATGCCTCACAAACCTCATTGAATTCTTTGAGGATATGATGAGACACATTGATGAAGGTTGGGCTGTGGATGTAGTGTATATGGATTTCAGTTAGGCATTTGATAAGGTTCCCCATGGTAGGCTCATTCAGAAGGTTAGGGGACATGGGATACAGGGAAATTTGGCTGTCTGGATACAGAATTGGCTGGCCGAAAGAAGACAGCGAGTGGTAGTGGTTGGAAAGTATTCCGCTGGAGGTCGGTGACCAGTGGTGTCCCGCAGGGATCTGTTCTGGGACCTCTGCTCGTTGTGGTTTTTATAAATGATTTGGATGAACATAGAAAATACAGTGTAGAAGGAGGCCATTCGGCCCATCGAGTCTGCACCGACCCACTTAAGCCCTCACTTCCATCCTATCCCCATAACCCAATAACCCCTCCTAACCTTTTTGGTCACGAAGGGCAATTTATCATGCCCAAACCACCTAACCTGCACATCTTTGGACTGTGGGAGGAAACCGGAGCACCCGGAGGAATCCCACGCAGACACTGGGAGAACATGCAGACTCCGCACAGACAATGACCCAGTGGGGAATCGAACCTGGGACCCTGGCGCTGTGAAGCCACAGTGCTATCCATTTGTGCTCCAAATGTTTGCACTGAGTGCTGAATTTGGTGCTTTTTGAGTGCTATAGTAAGAGTTTGGTGACCGAGGGAGTTAGGTGAGGAGGGAGTAAGGTGCTCCTTTCATTTTGTTTCCAACATTTCCGCAAAGAGTGCGAAGAGAGCCAGGAGTTCACAGAAAGTGTAGCTGACTGGGAGCAGAGTCGGAGGGCGGAGATCTAGTTAGTCCACACGGCAGCTATATTCTGTAAGGTAAGAGGGGATGGAGGCTAGGCCAGTTGCATGCTCCTCCTGTAGGATGTGGGTGGTGAGGGATACCACTGGTGTCCCCGCTGACTATACCTGCGGGAAGTGCACCCAACTTCAGCTCCTCAAAGACCGTGTTAGGGAACTGGAGCTGAAGCTGGATGAACTTTGGATCATCCGGGAGGCAGAGGGGGTGATTGAGAAGAGTTCCAGGGAGGTAACCACACCCAAGGTACAGGACATGAATAGCTGGGTTACAGTCAGGGGGAAAAAAACAAACAGGCAGACAGTGCAGGGATCCCTCGTGGCCGTTCCCCTTCAAAACAAGTATACCGTTTTGGATGCTGTTGGGGGGGATGACCTACCGGGGGAAGGCCCTAGCGGCCAGGTCTCTGGCACTGAGTCTGGCTCTGGGGCTCAGAAGGGAAGGGGGGAGAATAGAAAAGCAATAGTTGTAGGAGATTCAATGGTTAGGGGAATAGATAGGAGATTCTGTGGTCGCGAGCGAGACTCCCGGAAGGTATGTTGCCTCCCGGGTGCCAGGGCCAGGGATGTCTCGGATCGTGTCTTCAGGATCCTTAAGGGGGAGGGTGAGCAGCCAGAAGTCGTGGTACACATTGGTACCAACGATATAGGTAGGAAAAGGGGTGTGGAGGTAATAAACAAGTTTAGGGAGTTAGGCTGGAAGTTAAAAGCCAGGACAGACAGAGTTGTCATCTCTGGTTTGTTGCCGGTGCCACGTGATAGCGAGGCTAGGAATAGGGAGAGAGTGCAGCTGAACACGTGGCTGCAGGAATGGTGTAGGAGGGAGGGCTTCAGGTATTTGGATAATTGGAGCGCATTCTGGGGAAGGTGGGACCTGCACAAGCAGGAGGGGTTGCATCTGAACCAGAGGGGCACCAATATCCTGGGAGGGAGGTTTTCTAGTACTCTTTGGGAGGGTTTAAACTAATTTGGCAGGGGAATGGGAACCGGATTTGTAGTCCAGCAACTAAGGTAGCCGATATTCAGGATGCCAAAGCGTGTAGTGAGGCAGTGGGGAAGGGAACACTGGCAAAGGAGAGTACTTGCAGGCACGGAGATGGGTTGAAGTGTGTATACTTCAACGCAAGAAGTATCAGGAATAAGGTGGGTGAACTTAAGGCATGGATCGGTACTTGGGACTACGATGTGGTGGCCATCACGGAAACTTGGATAGAAGAGGGGCAGAAATGGTTGTTGGAGGTCCCTGGTTATAGATGTTTCAATAAGATTAGGGAGGGTGGTAAAAGAGGTGGGGGGGTGGCATTATTAATTAGAGATAGTATAACAGCTGCAGAAAGGCAGTTCGAGGAGTATCACCCTAATGAGGTAGTATGGGTTGAAGTCAGAAATAGGAAAGGAGCAGTTACCTTGTTAGGAGTTTTCTATAGGCCCCCCAATAGTAGCAGAGATGTGGAGGAACAGATTGGGAAACAGATTTTGGAAAGGTGCAGAAGTCACAGGGTAGTAGTCATGGGTGACTTTAATTTCCCAAATGTTGAGTGGAAACTCTTTAGATCAAATAGTTTGGATGGGGTGGTGTTTGTGCAGTGTGTCCAGGAAGCTTTTCTAACACAGTTTGTAGATTGTCCGACCAGAGGAGGGGCAATATTGGATTTAGTACTTGGTAATGAACCAGGGCAAGTGATAGATTTGTTAGTGGGGGAGCATTTTGGAGATAGTGACCACAATTCTGTGACTTTCACTTTAGTAATGGAGACGGATAGGTACGTGCAACAGGGCAAGGTTTACAATTGGGGGGAAGGGTAAATACGATGTTGTCAGACAAGAATTGAAGTGCATAAGTTGGGAACATAGGCTGGCAGGGAAGGACACAAGTGAAATGTGGAACTTGTTCAAGGAACAGGTGTTACGTGTCCTTGATATGTATGTCCCTGTCAGGCAGGGAAGAGATGGTCGAGTGAGGGAACCATGGTTGACAAGAGAGGTTGAATGTCTTGTTAAGAGGAAAAAGGAGACTTATGTAAGGCTGAGGAAACAAGGTTCAGACAGGGCGCTGGAGGGATACAAGATAGCCAGGAGGGAACTGAAGAAAGGGATGAGGAGAGCTAAGAGAGGGCATGAACAATCTTTGGCGGGTAGGATCAAGGAAAACCCCAAGGCCTTTTACACATGTGAGAAATATGAGAATGACTAGAGCGAGGGTAGGTCCGATCAAGGACAGTAGCGCGAGATTGTGTATTGAGTCTGAAGAGATAGGAGAGGTCTTGAACGAGTACTTTTCTTCTGTATTTACAAATGAGAGGGGCGATATTGTTGGAGAGGACAGTGTGAAACAGATTGGTAAGCTCGAGGAAATACTTGTTAGGAAGGAAGATGTGTTGGGCATTTTGAAAAACTTGAGGATAGACAAGTCCCCCGGGCCTGACGGGATATATCCAAGGATTCTATGGGAAGCAAGAGATGAAATTGCAGAGCCGTTGGCAATGATCTTTTCGTCCTCACTGTCAACAGGGGTGGTACCAGGGGATTGGAGAGTGGCGAATGTCGTGCCCCTGTTCAAAAAAGGGACTAGGGATAACCCTGGGAATTACAGGCCAGTTAATCTTACTTCGGTGGTAGGCAAAGTAATGGAAAGGGTACTGAAGGATAGGATTTCTGAGCATCTGGAAAGACACTGCTTGATTAGGGATAGTCAGCACGGATTTGTGAGGGGTAGGTCTTGCCTTACAAGTCTTATTGAATTCTTTGAGGAGGTGACCAAGCATGTGGATGAAGGTAAAGCAGTGGATGTAGTGTACATGGATTTTAGTAAGGCATTTGAGAAGGTTCCCCATGGTAGGCTTCTGCAGAAAGTAAGGAGGCATGGGATAGTGGGAAATTTGGCCAGTTGGATAACGAACTGGCTAACCGATAGAAGTCAGAGAGTGGTGGTGGATGGCAAATATTCAGCCTGGATCCCAGTTACCAGTGGCGTACCGTAGGGATCAGTTCTGGGTCCTCTGCTGTTTGTGATTTTCATTAATGACTTGGATGAGGGAGTTGAAGGGTGGGTCAGTAAATTTGCAGACGATACGAAGAATGGTGGAGTTGTGGATAGTAAGGAGGGCTGTTGTCGTCTGCAAAGAGACATAGATAGGATGCAGAGCTGGGCTGAGAAGTGGCAGATGGAGTTTAACGCTGAAAAGTGTGAGGTTGTCCATTTTGGAAGGACAAATGTGAATGCGGAATACAGGGTTAACGGTAGAGTTCTTGGCAATGTGGAGGAGCAGAGAGATCTTGGGGTCTATGTTCATACATCTTTGAAAGTTGCCACTCAAGTGGATAGAGCTGTGAAGAAGGCCTATGGTGTGCTCGCGTTCATTAACAGAGGGATTAAATTTAAGAGCCGTGAGGTGATGATGCAGCTGTACAAAACTTTGGTAAGGCCACATTTGGAGTACTGTGTACAGTTCTGGTCGCCTCATTTCAGGAAGGATGTGGAAGCTTTGGAAAAGGTGCAAAGAAGATTTACCAGGATGTTGCCTGGAATGGAGAGTAGATCTTACGAGGAAAGATTGAGGGTGATAGGCCTTTTCTCATTAGAACGGAGAAGGATGAGGGGCAACTTGATAGAGGTTTATAAGATGATCAGGGGAATAGATAGAGTAGACAGTCAGAGACTTTTTCCCCGGGTGGAACAAACCATTACAAGGGGACATAAATTTAAGGTGAAAGGTGGAAGATATAGGAGGGATATCAGAGGTAGGTTCTTTACCCAGAGAGTAGTGGGGGCATGGAATGCACTGCCTGTGGAAGTAGTTGAGTCGGAAACATTAGGGACCTTCAAGCAGCTATTGGATAGGTACATGGATTACAGTAAAATGATATAGTGTAGATTTATTTGTTCTTAAGGGCAGTACAGTAGCATTGTGGATAGCACAATTGCTTCACAGCTCCAGGGTCCCAGGTTCGATTCCGGCTTGGGTCACTGTCTGTGCGGAGTCTGCACGTCCTCCCCGTGTCTGCGTGGGTTTCCTCCGGGTGCTCCGGTTTCCTCCCACAGTCCAAAGATGTGCAGGTTAGGTGAATTGGCCAATGATAAATTGCCCTTAATGTCCAAAATTGCCCTTGGTGTTGGGTGGAGGTGTTGAGTTTGGGTGGGGTGCTCTTTCCAAGAGCCGGTGCAGACTCGGGGGCCGAATGGCCTCCTTCTGCACTGTAAATTCAATGATAATCTATGATTAATCTAGGACAAAGGTTCGGCACAACATCGTGGGCCGAAGGGCCTGTTCTGTGCTGTATTTTCTATGTTCTATGCTCTGTACCGTGCTGCCCCTGTGCTACCGTGCTGAGGAAGTGGTAGGGTGGGTTAGTAAGTTTGCCGATGACAAGAAGGTTGGAGAAGTTGTGGATAGTGTTGAGGGCTCTTGCAGGTTACAACAGGACATTGACAGGATGCAGAGCTGGTCTGAGAAGTGGCAGATGTAGTTCAACCAAGATAAATGTGAAGTGATTCATTTTGGAAGGTTGAATTTGAATGCTGAATACAGGGTTAAAGGCAGGATTCCTGGAAGTGTGGAGGAACAGAGGGATCTTGGGGTCCATGTTCATAGATCCCTCAAAGTTGCCACCCAGGTGATTGGGTTGCTAAGAAGGTTGTGTGTTGGCTTTTATTAACAGGGGGAATGAGTTTAAGAGCCGTGAGGTGTTGCTGCAGCTTTATAAAACCCTGGTTCGCCCACACTTGGAATATTGTGTCCAGTTCTGGTCGCCTCATTGTAGGAAGGATGTGGATGCTTTGGAGAGGGTACAGAGGAGATTTACCAGGATGCTGCCTGGACTGGAGGGCATGTCTTATGAAGAAAGGTTGAGGGAGCTAGAGCTTTTCTCACTGGAGTGAAGAAGGAAGAGAGGTGACTTGATGGAGGTGTACAAGGTGATGAGAGGCATGGATAGAGTGGATAGCCAAAGACGTTTCCCCAGCGTGGAAATGGCAGTCACAAGGGGACATAAGGTAATTGGAGGAAGGTATAGGGGAGATGTCAGAGGTTGTTTCTTTACACAGAGAGTGGTGGGTGCATGGTATGCACTGCCAACAGAGGTGGTGGAGTCAGAGTTATTAGGGACATTTAAGCGACTCTTGGGCAGCACGGTGCCACAGTGGTTAGCATTGCTGCCTCATGGCGCCGAGGTCCCAGGTTCGATCCCGGCTCTGGGTCACTGTCCATGTGGAGTTTGCATATTCTCCCCGTGATTGCGTGGGTTTTGCCTAAACAACCCAAAGGTGTGCAAGATAGGTGGATTGGCCATGCTAAATTGCCCCTTAATTGGAAAAAATGAATTGGATACTCTAAATTTTTTTAAAAATTAAGCAACTCTTGGACAGGCACATGGACAGCAGTAAATTGAAGGGGTGTAGGTTAGGTCGATCTTAGATTAGGATAAATGGTCGTGGGCCGAAGCGCCTGTACTGTGCTGAACTGTTCTATGTTGTATGTGCTCTTCCTCCCTCAGCAACCATGGTGCCCTGTCCCAACTTATATATATGTTACTTTCACCTGAGAGGGCAGAGAATCGCGCAGATCCGGAGCATACCTGGTCCAATCCGCTAATGCAATGCAAATGTATTTAAATGTCTCTTTTGAATGCTGCCGCCGCTGTGAGGCCATCGCTATCACCACCAGCGAGGGACTGAAGCATGGCTTCTGGTTCGGCACTGGCACGAACCTCAATTTTGACCAGACGTGCAATCACAGCTCATGTTTACAGTGCCAAGGGCAGAGAATCCAGGCCTACAGGTTTGTACTATGTCCACATTCCAGGGAGAACTCTCAAAGTTCCTTCACGTGATCTCTGAAGTAACTGCATCATCACATCACATGACCACCTGATCTATAATAATTGCAGTGCCTTTCTTATAAGGCCCTATTATGTGTTTCTGTATAGCCTGTCCTTCAGGTCTTGCTGTTTGGAGGTCTATAAACTACTCTCACAATTGACTCCTTAATATTGCGATTTAATCTGTGCCAAACTCATTCTGCATCTAGAACTTTAGAGCAAAGCTAATTTCTCAAGTGATCATTTTTGAATGAATGTCATCCTTAATTTACAGAGCTACCCTACCAACCTTTCCTGGCTTCCTGTCCTTTCAAAATATCACAAACTCTTGAATATTCAGGTAGCAATATTGGTCAACAAGCAGTGATGTCTCTGTAATTACTATCTGGTCATACATATTTATTCTGTTTCCCAGAATCATGGAATTTACAGTGAAGAACAATCGGCAGTTCATTTGTTTTGTTACGACTATGACGGAAATTCAGGTACAGAGCCTTTCGTTTTGTGTTTTTAATATTTTTGTGAACTTTGGCCTCATCTGCTATCACACTCTGTCCCTGCCACACTGATTATCTTTAGCCTTATTGCTACCTTGCTCTTGCCTTGTCCTTTCCCTTTAATTTACCACATCTTCCCTCATGTGATCTCCCACCCCCACTATTTAGTTCAAAGACCACTCTAGGTCGTAGTTGTGGTGATATTCTCCCCGTAATTGCGTGGATTTCGCCTCCACAATCCAAAGATGTGTAAGATAGGTGGATTGACCATGCTAAATTGCCCCTTAATTGGAAAAAATGAATTGGATACTCTAAATTTAAAAAAAAAATTAAGCAACTCTTGGACAGGCATATGGAAAGCCTCCAACCAGCTGGTGGTGTCAAACACCCTTCACATGACCTAAGATACCCACCAGTTGGTAGTAAGACATATGAGAGGATAGTCGCACTTAGAGTAGTTCCAGTAGAATTCACTGAACTCATTTAGTAGTTATTGTCTGTGTAGTAATCTGTCAGTTATCTTTCCACGTGTGTGTTAATAAATCATCTTTCTCGTTAAACAACTAGATGTTCTGTGTACCACATAATAATAATCTTTATTAGTGTCACAAGTAAGCTTACATTAACACTGCAATGAAGTTACTGTGAAAATCCCCTTTGTTGTGTTGGGATTTCTGGATGCGTGGAACACAGACAGGTCACCAACACTTGAAATAGTGCAACACTATTTTATTGAATCATTAACTGTTTAACATACTCTGACTGTGGGTTAACACGATACTAGCTTTAACTAAAGACCTTTGCCTTGTCCTAACCAGTCGATGCACTCAGCACATGGTGAATGTCTGTGTTGCAGGCTGTAAGCTCTGTCCTCCTAGCTAGCTGCAGCTCGAATGAGTGGGAGCTGTCTTTATAGTGCGTGTGCGCTAACTGGTGATTGGCTGCGGTGTTGTGTGTGTTAATTGGTCCCACTGTGTGTCCATCAGTGTGTGTCTGCACCATGATATACTGGTGTATATTATGACATCCCCCCTTTTATAAAAAAATGTACCTGTTTGGCAATAAATAGTGTATGGTGGGAATGTCCCTGACTACGTGTGTGCAAAATATTTACAGGATTATGTACATGAGAACTAAACTATTTACGTGGGAAGGTGCCTGGTGCAGAAAAACAGTATGTCACAAGAATAACGAGATGAACACTATATACAAACCATGTAAACGAGTAAACGGAAGAACAGAACAAATCAGAAAGTCCATAAGCCCACAAGGTTCACAAATTAAGTCTCTGAGGTGGGCGACGAATTCTGGTTGACCATTAGGGTGGCACACCACTCATCGTCTGGATCGATGCTGTATACCGACAGCGACTGGTGTCGTTGCTTCGGGGACAGCCTGGTTTTTGTTATGACACCGACTCGAAAAGGCGTCTTCGGGTCCTCAGTGTCACTGTTGTGTGGGAGGTCCGCATCGGACTCAGTGACCGTGGGTTGAATTGCCCGGACATTCCTGCGAGGCTGGCTGAAGCAATATGAATTGGCAGGCTGAGCTGCTCGGCAGCAGGCAGCATAGTGGCCAAATCTGCCACATTGTAGGCATTGTCGTGATTTGGCAGGGCATTGCCGTTTTAAATGGGCGGAGCCACAGATGCCGCATGTCGTAGCGTCAGCACGTTCACTGCACCACCGCGCATGCACGGTGCGGTCGTGCGTGGTGCGCGCCTGCGGATTATATTCTTTGACGTCGCCGTCTCCTCATTTGGTGCGCACAAGCGTGGGAGTCCGCAAAAAGCGTGCAAAATGGCCGCCCTCATCCAGGCTGAGGCCCTGGAGTTGTTCAATCACTTGGACCCATTCCGCCTCGTGGGGACCTTGCCGCGCCGTTTCAGCTGCTTGGATGTGGGAATACCGACTCGTAGCGTTTTCGTGTAAGACACAGGTCTCAATGGCGGTCGCTAGGGTGAGCTGCTTTACTTTGAGGAGCTGCTGTCGTAGGGGGTCCGACTGAACACCGAAAACGATCTGGTTGCGTATCAAGGAGTCGGAGGTGGGCCCGTAGCTGCAAGACTGCGCAAGGATGCGGAGGTGCGTGAGAAAGGATTGGAAAGGTTCAGCCTTACCCTGCAAACGCTGTTGGAACACGTAGCGCTCGAAACTTTCATTCACCTCTCCGCTGCAGTGAGTGTCCAACTTGAGGAGGACCGTCTTGAACTTTGTTTTATCTTCATCATCCGCAAAGGTGAGAGAATTGAAAATGTAGATGGCATGGTCTCCGGCCATGGAGAGGAGGCGAGCAATCTTCCTGGTATCCGAGGCGTCCTCCCTGTCTGTGGCCTCAAGAAAGAGCTGGAAGCGCTGTTTGAATATCTTCCACTTGGCCCCTAGGTTGCCAGCGATGTGGAGCGGTGGCGGCGGGCTGATGTTGTCCATGTTGCAGGATGACGGAATGCTGGCGGAAGGCAGATCACTTGCAGGTAGGTCTAAGAAGTGCTAGTATGCAACTACACCTGGTATCATGTTGTGTTGGGTGTTCTGGATCCGTGGAACACATACAGGTCACCAACACTTGAAATAGTGCAACACTATTTTATTGAATCATTAACTGTTTAACATACTCTGGCTGTGGGTTAACATGATACTAGCTTTAACTAAAGACCTTTGCCTTGTCCTAACCAGTCGATGCACTCAGCACATGGTTAATGTCTGTGTTGCAGGTTGTGAGATCTGTCCTCCTAGCTAGCTGCAGCTCGAATGAGCAGGAACTCTGATGCCCCCTGTCTTTATAGTGCGTGTGCTCAAACTGGTGATTGGCTGCGGTGTTGTGTGTGTTGATTGGTCCCACTGTGTGTCCATCAGTGTGTGTCTGCACCATGATATATTGGTGTATATTATGACACCCTAGTCGCCACATTCCGGCACCTGTTTGGGTACACTGCAACAGCTATCACACAGAACACAACACTAGTTACACAACTCACCAGAACACTGGTCCCAGCATGGTTCAGGTGAAGACTGTCCCAACAGTACAGTCCTCAATTTCTCCTTCCTGGTGCCAGTGACTTATGAATCAAAACCCATTTCTCCCACAGCAGTCTTTGTGTTCCACATTCAACTCTCTGATCTTATAGTTTCCCTACGCCAATTCACTTGCGCCTCAGGTAATAATGTAAATTGTTACCTTTAAGGTTCTGCTTTTTGAAATTAGACCTGAGCTGCTCGTTCTTCCTATGCAGAATTTCTTTCCTAGTTTTACCTATATTTTTGGTGCCTATGTGGACCTGGCAACTGGATTCTCCCCCCTCCCCACTGAAAGTTCCTCTCCAGCACAGTGCAAATGTCCCAATCCCTGGTACCAGACAGGCAACACAGCTGTCTGGGCTCCTGCTGTCAGCTGCAGAGAACTGTGTCAATTCCCCTAACTATACTGTCCCCAACTACCACTATGTTCCTATTAACTCCCCTGTTTGAATGGCTCCCTGTATCATGGTGCCATGGTTCTTTTCTTCATCCACCTGACAGCTTTTGCTTTCATCCATACTGGCTGCAAGAACCTCAAAATTGTTTGACATTTGCAAGGACTGAGGTTCCTCCACCTCTACCTTTTGTGTCACCATACCTGCCTCACTCGTACTGGCACCTTCCTGCCCCTAGCCACAGAAATCAAATGACTCTAGTCTAAAGGGTGTGACTACCTTTTGGACCAGACAGGATTAATTAATGGCCTCGGTAAAGGAGGCTCTAGGTAACAGTGACCATAATGTTATTAACTTTTGCCTTCAATTAACCTTCCCCTTCCCATCACAGTGTCTGAAGATCAGACTCCAGCTCCATGACTCTGAATAGAAATTCCTCAAGCTACAGACATTCTGTGTCAATGATAGAGGCTCCCGGTTGGTGTGTTGCCTCCCGGGTGCCAAGGTCCGTGACGTCTCTGATTGTGTTTTCACGATCCTTTCGGGGGAGGGGGAGCAGCCACAAGTCATGGTACACATCGGTAAACGGACGGGGATGTAAAACAGGAATTCAGGGAGCTAGGGTGGAAGCTGAGAGCCAGGACAGACCGTGTTGTCATCTCTGGTTTGCTGCCAGTGCCACGTTCTAGCGAGGTGAGGAACAGGGAGGGAGTGCAGTTAAACATGTGGCTACAGGGATGGTGTTGGAGGGAGGGTTTCAGTTACTTGGATAATTGGAGCACATTCTGGGGAAAGTGGGACCTGTGCAAACAGGACCGGTTACATCTGAACCAGAGGGGTACCAATATCCTGGGAGGGAAATTTGCTACAGCTCTTCGGGGGGGTTTAAACTAATTTGGCAGGTGGATGGGAAACTGATTTGTAGGCCACGAGATAGTGTTGCTGGAGTTCAGGAAGTTGAGGGTAGTGCAGTACTAAGGAAGGTACCAAGGTCACAAGAGTGGACCTGCAGGCATGAAAGTGGTTTGAAATGTGTCTACTTCAATGTGAGGAGCATCAGGAATAAGGTTGGTGAGCTTGAAGCATAAATTGGTACATGGGACTACGATGTTGTGGCCATTACGGAGATATGGATAGCACAGGGCAGGAATGGTTGTTGGAGGTTCCGGGGTTTAGATGTTTCAGTAAGATTAGGGAAGGTGGTAAAAGAGGTGGAGGAGTAGCATTGTGAATCAAGGATAGTATAATGACTGCAGAAAGGCAGTTTGAGGAAGATCTGTCTACTGAGGTAGTGTGGGCTGAAGTTAGAAATAGGAAAGGAGCGGTCACTTTGTTAGGAGTTTTCTATAGGCCCCCAAACAGTAACAGAGATGTGGAGGAAAAGATTGCAATGCAGATTTTGGATAAGTGCGGTAGTCACAGGATAGTTGTCATGGGTAACTTTAACTTTCCAAATATTGATTGGAACCACTATAATTCGAATAGTTTGGATGGGGCTGTTTTTATTCAATGTGTGCAGGAGGATTTCCTCACACAATATGTGGATAGACCGACAAGAGGCAGGGCCACATTGGATTTGGTACTGGGTAATGAACCGGGCCAATTTTTAGATTTGGTTGTGGGAGAGCACTTTGGAGATAGTGACCACAATTCGGTGACTTTCACTACAGCAATGGAGAGGGATAGGAACATACGGCAGGGCAAGGTTTATAACTGGGGGAAGGGTAATTACGATGCGATTAGGCAAGAATTGGGGAGCATAAGCTGGAAACAGGAACTGTCAGGGATAGGCACAATTGAGATGTGGAGCTTGTTCAAGGAGCAAATACTGCGTGCCCTTGATATGTATGTCCCTGTCAGGCAGGGAGGAAATGGTCGAGTGAGGGAACCATGGTTTATAAAAGCGTTTGAATGTCTTGTCAAGAGGAAGAAGGGGGCTTATGTAAGGATGAGAAATCAAGGTTCAGTTTGGGCACTTGAGGGATACAAGATAGCTAGGAAGGAGCTCAAGAAAGGGCTTAGGAGAGCTAGGAGGGGGCATGAGAAGTCCTTGGCGGGTAAGATCAAGGAAAACCCCAAGGCTTTTTACACTTATGTGAAGAATGAAAGAATGACCAAGGTGAAGTTAGGGCCGGTCAAGGACAGTAGTGGGAACGTGTGCATGGAGTCTGAAAATATCGGAGAGGCCCTAATTGAATACTTTTCTTCAGTGTTCACAAAGGAGAGGGGCCATGTTGTTGAGGAGGATAGTGCGATACAGGCTGGTAGGCTGGAGGAGGTAGATATTTGGAAGGAAGATGTGTTAGAAATTTTGAGAAGCCTGAGGACAGATAAGTCCCCTGGGCCTGATGGGATATATCCTAGGATTCTTTGGGAGGCGAGGGATGAGATTGCAGAGCCTTTGGCTTTGATCTTTATGTCCTCACTGTCTACAGGAATAGTGCCAGAAGACTGGAGAGAGGTGAATGTTGTCCCGTTGTTCAAGAAAGGGAATAGGTATAACCCTGGGAATTATAGGCCGGTTAGTCTCACTTCGGTCATCGGTAAATTGTTGGAAAGGGTCCTGAGGGATAGGATTTATGATCATTTGGAAAGATACAGCTTAATCCAGGATAGTCAGCACGGATTTGTGAGGGGTAAGTCTTGCCTCACAAGTTTGATTGTATTCTTTGAGGAGGTAACTAAGTACATAGATGATGGTAGAGCAGTTGATGTCGTATACATGGATTTTAGTAAGGCGTTTGATAAGGTGCCCCATGGGCGTCTCATGCAGAAAGTAAGGAGGCATGGCATAGAGGGGAGTTTTGGCCGATTGGATCAGTAACTGGCTATCACATAGAAGACAGAGGGTAGTGGTAGATGGTAAATTTTCATCCTGGAGCCCAGTCGCCAGCGGTGTACCACAGGGATCAGTGCTGGGCCCTCTGCTATTTATGATTTTTATCAATGACTTGGATGATGGAGTTGAAGGTTGGGTTAGTAAATTTGCTGATGACACCAAGATTGGTGGAGTAGTGGATAATGTGGAGGGCTGTTGTAGGCTGCAAAGAGACATTGATAGGATGCAGAGCTGGGCTGAAAGTGGCAGATAGGGTTTAACTCTGATAAGTGTGAGGTGATTCATTTTGGTAGGACAAATTTGAATGCGGATTACAGGGTTAACGGCAGGGTTCTGAATAATGGGGAGGAGAGAGATCTCGGAGTTCATGTCCATAGATCTCTGAAAGTTGCCACCCAAATGGATAGAGCCGTGAAGAAAGCCTATAGTGTGTTAGCATTTATTAACAGGGGGATTGAGTTTAGGATCCGTGAGGTTATGCTGCAACTGTACAAGACCTTGGTTAGACCATATTTGGAGTATTGTGTGCAGTCCTGGTCACCTCATTATAGGAAAGATGTGGAAGAATTGGAAAGGGTGCAAAGGAGATTTACCAGGATGCTGCCTGGATTGGAGGGTAGGTCTTATGAAATGAAATGAAATGAAAATCGCTTATTGTCACAAGTAGGCTTCAAATGAAGTTACTGTGAAAAGCCCCTAGTCGCCAAATTTCGGCGCCTGTTCGGGGAGGCTGTTATGGGAATCGAACCGTGCTGCTGGCCTGCCTTGGTCTGCTTTCAAAGCCAGTGATTTAGCCCTGTGCTAAACAGCTCCTTATGAGGAAAGGTTGAGGGAGCCAGGGCTTTTCTCATTGGAGCAAAGGAGGATGAGAGGTGACTTCATTGAGATGTATAAGATGATGAGAGGGATAGATAGAGTGGACGTTCAGCGACATTTGCCTCGGGTGGATGTAGCTGTTACAAGGGGGCATAACGATAAGGTTCATGGTGGAAGATATAGGAGGGATGTCAGAGGTAGCTTCTTTACTCAGAGAGTGGTTGGGACGTGGAACATACTCCCAGCAATGGTAGTGGAGTCGGACACTTTAGAAACTTTCAAGCGGTTATTGGATAGGCATATGGAGTGCACTAGAATGATTGGGAGTAGGTTGATTTGATCTTAGTTTCAGACTAGTTCGGCACAACATCGTGGGCTGAAGGGTCTGTACTGTGCTGTACAGTTCTATGTTCTATTTACTGCAGATGTTTTGCCTTGAACCACACTGGTGTCCATGAGCACCCATATACTGCAGCCACAACACATCATCAACTTTCTTACATTTTAATTAATTATTTATTTTTAATCATAGAAGCATAGAATTTACAGTGCAGAAGGAGGTCATTCAGCCCATCGAGTCTGCACCGGCCCTTGGAAAGAGCACCCCACCTGAGCCCACACCTCCACCCCATCCCTGTAATCCAATAACCCCACCTACCCTTGGGCACTAAGGGCAATTTAGCATGACCAATCCACCTAACCTGCACATCTTTGGACTGTGGGAGGAAACCAGAGCACCCGGAGGAAACCCACGCAGACATGGGGAGAACGTGCAGACTCCGCACAGACCCAAGCCAGGAATCGAACCTGGGACCCTGGAACTGTGAAGTAACTGTGCTAACCACTATGCTACCGTGCTGCCCTAATTTAAATTAATTCTTTAAATTAGTGCTCCTTACCTCGTTTGTGTTTATATTCTTATTATTTCAATAAATGTCCTACTTAACCTGATTGAAGTTCCCAAGTTAAGATCAGAGAAATAGGAAATATTAATTTCCCCTAATACCACTGGTTAACAAAAATTGATCAAACCCTAACTTAAAATGTAAAATTGATCTAGTGTCAAGTGCTGCTTGCAGAAGAGATTTCCAAATGTCTATTACACTCTGTGTGTAGAAATGTTTCCTAATTTCAATTCTAAAAGGTCTGGCTCATTTTTTTTCACTATGCCCCCTGGTCCTAGACTCTCTAACTATTGGCAATAGTATCCCTCTATCTATTGCCCTTGAATATCTCGAAAACAAATTGAATCACCTCTTACCCATCTAGATTTCAGGGATTATAATTCTAGTTAGTGTAATCTCATAGCTTAACCCTTGGAGTTCAGGTATTATCCTGATAAAGCTACGCTGCACAGGTCCACTAAAGCCGATATAGTCTTTCTAAGATGTGGTGACCAGAACTGCTCACAGTATACCAGCTGTGGTCTAACCAGGGCTTTGGAAAGCTGAAACATGACTTCTACCTTCTTGTATTGTAGTCCTCTAAATATAAAGGCCAAGATTACAGGAACATTTTGGGTTATTTCCTATACATTTTCATGTAATTGTAATGATTTATGTTCCTAGATCCACATGAGTCTTTGGACCTCTGTAATTTCCAGCTTTTCACCATTTTGAACATATACTCTTGTTTGATTTTTAAGTTTAAAGTAAATGACCTTACATTTGCCTACATTTCAATCCATTTGCCACAGCTTTTCCCAGTCACTTAATCTATCAGGAGCTATTTGTAATTTAATGCTTCTATCTATACTGCTTACAATCCTGCCTACCATTGTGTCATCAACAAATTTAGATATGTCACTTTCTATTTCATTATATAAGATGTGAATATGTGAGACACTAACACTGATGTTTGCAGCACAGCACTGGTCACAAGCTGCCATTTCGAGTACCTGTCCATTATCTTTATTCTTTGTCTCAGCCAATTTCCTAACTAGTTTAATCATTTGCTTTCAATTCCATGAGTTTCAATTTTCGCCAACAATCTCTGATTTGTCTGCATGTCTTCATAAATAACATCCATAGACATTCCCTTATCCTTAGTCGCTTCTTCAAAGTAATTTAGGTGAATGTATCGGGTAGGACCTAGTCTTCACAAATCCATGCCTGGCTCTCTCTGATCAGATGAAATCTTTCAAGGTGTGCAGTTACCTGGGGCGTCATTCTCCGACCCCCCGCCGGGTCGGAGAATCGCCGGGGCTGGCGTGAATCCCGCCCCCGCCGGTTGCCGAAGTCTCTGGCACCGGATATTCGGCGGGGGCGAGAATCGGGCCGCGCCGGTTGGCGGGCCCCCGCGTGATTCTCCGGCCAGGATGGGCCGAAGTCCCACCAATAAATTGCCTGTCCCGCCGGCGTGGATTAAACCACCTTTTGAACGGCGGGACAAGGCGGCATGGGCGGGCTCCGGGGTCCTGGGGGGGGGCGCGGGGCGATCTGGCCCCGGGGGGTGCCCCCACGGTGGCCTGGCCCGCGATCGGGGCCCACCGATCCGCGGGCGGGCCTGTGTCGTGGGGGCACTCTTTCCCTTCCGCCTCCGCCACGGTCTCCACCATGGCGGAGGCGGAAGAGACTCCCTCCACTGCGCATGCGCGGTAAACTGTCAGCGGCCGCTAACGCTCCCGCGCATGCGCCGCCCCGAGATGTCATTTCCGCGCCAGCTGGCGGGGCAACAAAGGCCGTTTCCGCCAGCTGGCGGGGCGGAAATTCCTCCGGCGTCGGCCTAGCCCCTCAATGTTGGGGCTCGGCCCCCAAAGCTGCGGAGCATTCCGCACCTTTGGGGCGGCGCGATGACCGTCTGATTGGCACTGTTTTGGGCGCCAGTCGGCGGATATCGTGCCGTTTCGGGAGAATTTCGCCCCTTATCCTTAATTACAGATTGTAGTAATTTCCTGACAACCTGATTTGGTGTTAGGCTAACCACCCTATAGTTCACTGCTTTCCTTTTGTCACCTTTCTTAAACAACAGAGTGGCAGGCACAATTTTTCCATTTCAAGATGTGGTTCCGAAGACGAGAGAACTTTTTAAGATTATAGATTGGGCATCTGTGTAATTAAAAATGGGAGAATGGAAACCAACTATCCTGGAGATGGATGTGCCATTGTTCTCTTCATCACTGTACTTTGCTTACTTACATTTTGGTGAAAGCTGATGAGCCCCGGTTTCTGATTCAATTCAGTTTCTTTGGGATATCCAACGTGCTCTTGCTCTTTGTAAATACTGGTACAAAGTGATTAGAACATAGAACATAGAACATAGAACAATACAGCGCAGTACAGGCCCTTCGGCCCACGATGTTGCACCAAAACAAAAGCCATCTAACCTACACTATGCCATTATCATCCATATGTTTATCCAATAAACTTTTAAATGCCCTCAATGTTGGCGAGTTCACTACTGTAGCAGGTAGGGCATTCCACGGCCTCACTACTCTTTGCGTAAAGAACTAACCTCTGACCTCTGTCCTATATCTATTACCCCTCAGTTTAAAGTTATGTCCCCTCGTGCCAGCCATTTCCATCCGCGGGAGAAGGCTCTCACTGTCCACTGAAACCCCTGATCATTTTGTATGCCTCTATTAAGTCTCCTCTTAACCTTCTTCTCTCCAACGAAAACAACCTCAAGTCCATCAGCCTTTCCTCATAAGATTTTCCCTCCATACCAGGCAACATCCTGGTAAATCTCCTCTGCACCCGCTCCAAAGCCTCCACGTCCTTCCTATAATGCAGTGACCAGAACTGTACGCAACACTCCAAATGCGGCCGTACCAGAGTTCTGTACAGCTGCAACATGACCTCCCGACTCCGGAACTCAATCCCTCTACCAATAAAGGCCAACACTCCATAGGCCTTCTTCACAACCCTATCAACCTGGGTGGCAACTTTCAGGGATCTATGTACATGGACACCTAGATCCCTCTGCTCATCCACACTTTCAAGAACTTTACCATTAGCCAAATATTCCGCATTCCTGTTATTCCTTCCAAAGTGAATCACCTCACACTTCTCTACATTAAACTCCATTTGCCACCTCTCAGCCCAGCTCTGCAGCTTATCTATATCCCTCTGTAACCTGCTACATCCTTCCACACTATCGACAACACCACCGACTTTAGTATCGTCTGCAAATTTACTCACCCACTCTTCTGCGCCTTCCTCTAGGTCATTGATAAAAATGACAAACAGCAACGGCCCCAGAACAGATCCTTGTGGTACTCCACTTGTGACTGTACTCCATTCTGAACATTTCCCATCAACCACCACCCTCTGTCTTCTTTCAGCTAGCCAATTTCTGATCCACATCTCTAAATCGCCCTCAATCCCCAGCCTCCGTATTTTCTGCAATAGCCTACCGGGGGAACCTTATCAAACGATACACCACATCAACTGCTCTACCCTCATCTACCTGTTCAGTCACCTTCTCAAAGAACTCAATAAGGTTTGTGAGGCATGACCTACCCTTCACAAAGCCATGCTGACTATCCCTGATCATATTATTCCTATCTAGATGATTATAAATCTTGTCTCTTATAATCCCCTCCAAGACTTTACCCACTACAGACGTGAGGCTCACCGGTCTATAGTTGCCGGGGTTGTCTCTGCTCCCCTTTTTGAACAAAGGGACCACATTTGCTGTCCTCCAGTCCTCTGGCACTATTCCTGTAGCCAATGATGACATAAAAATCAAAGCCAAAGGTCCAGCAATCTCTTCCCTGGCCTCCCAGAGAATCCTAGGATAAATCCCATCAGGTCCCGGGGACTTATCTATTTTCAGCCTGTCCAGAATTGCCAACACCTCTTCCCTACGTACTTCAATGCCATCTATTCTATTAGCCTGGGGCTCAGCATTCTCCTCCACAACATTATCTTTTTCCTGAGTGAATACTGACGAAAAATATTCATTTAGTATCTCGCCTATCTCTTCAGACTCCACACACAATTTCCCATCCCTGTCCTTGACTGGTCCTACTCTTTCCCTAGTCATTCGCTTATTCCTGACATACCTATAGAAAGCTTTTGGGTTTTCCTTGATCCTTCCTGCCAAATACTTCTCATGTCCCCTCGAAATTGGAGAATGTGGGCATCGATCCCACTACCTCTTACATGCAAAGCAAGTGCTCTCCCATTTGAGCTAATTCCCCAGACAGATTATTCAGCTTGTCTGTCATTTCCTTTCTTTCATTTACTAAATGATAATTATGAGTTTGCAAGCAGCCCACATTTCTCCTGACCACTCTTTTTTCCTAATATAATTGTAGAAAACAATTGCTAATTTTAATTTCCAGTTCAAATTTATTTTCATACTATTTCTATGCGGGTTTTATTCTCTGTTTTGCCACCATTTTCTGTTGGTCATATCTTTTCTATGTATCAGGATCTGTGCTTTTTAAAAACTTTTGTGTGCTTTTCCTTTCAAAGTTGTCTCATTGAAGAAATGCAGCTTTCTACGCATATGTTATTCTCATCAATAACACAGCCTCATTGACACAAGTAGCAATATCAGGATAGATTCTAAATGAACATTGAAATGACAAACACATCTGTTTGCAATGCCTCTTCTGTTCCTCCTCCTGTTAGTACACAGGGGACTTAGCCCGGCTGCCTCACGGCGTCGAGGTCCCAGGTACGATCCCGGCTCTGGGTCACTGTTCGAGTGGAGTTTGCACATTCTCCCCGTGTTTGCATGGGTTTCGACCCCACAATCCAGAAAAATGTGCAAGCTAGGTGGATTGAACACGCTAAATTGCCCCTTAATTGGAAAATATGAATTGGGTACTTTAAATTTATAAAAGAAAAAAAAGTACAGAGGAGACTCACAAACAATGGTCAAACTTTTCTTCCAGAAATGGAAACATTTGAACGCTGGACCAATAAGATCATTTGTTGAATGCCAATTTTAAAAAAAAGACTTGTACCAAGTTTAAAAATTTAGGAAATTACCCAAACAAATAGCTTCCACTGACGTTACCTAGGTTGAGTGAAAATTTGAGAAGTTGACAATAAACTAGTGTCATGTGAAATAGTTAAATGACAAAGTACTTAAGCAGCTAAACAGTAAAGAAATACTGAAAGAGTTCAAAATACACAGTACCTATTCACAATGCTAAAGGCATATTTTTGGTGAATGTGTGTCAAGGGTCATCTTCCCTGCCAGGAACACATTCCAGGAGTTCAAATGCTTCTTGTGATTTTCTATCTGTTTGGAAAACTGTCCCTTAAGACTGTGATGACGTCTGCAGGGGTGGCAAGGTGGCTAGCACTGCTGCTTCACAGCTCCAGGGTCCCAGGTTCAATTCTGGCCTCGGGTGGCCATCTGTGTGGAGTTTTCACTTTCTTCCTGTAATTGCGTGTGTTTCCTCTGGGTGCTCCGGTTTCATCCCTGATACACAATCAATGACTACTAAAGCGAGGTTGTAGTCCAACGTAAGGCTTTAATAAGCTAGATGTTTCCCCCAGCAGCTCAGGTACAGAAAGAAAGCTGCTGGGGCAGCATGGGCTCTTATACCCCGCCTTGCAGGGCGGAGCTACCATACAGCTTGACCAATGGGAAGCATACATTATCTACCAATGGTGTTCCAGCATTACTAGGTACCATAATATCTCTACACAGACTACCACATTCACCCCCTGTTAAAAAGAGTCTGGCAGGGGTGGTGGCTTGGTATTACAACATATTAATGTGGTAGAAATTATAGTCATGGAGGTACCGTAATACCTCAGTCCAGCATTTTGTCTTATTGTCATAACTATTTACAATTTCACAATTAACTATATACACTTTAAAATGAAACAATCAGTCGATCCTGGTCGTCCTCTGTGATCGTTGAAGCTTTGGTGGTGACACCGGTGGAGGTTTGGGCGTCTATGAGTCCGGGAGCGTGGCCTCGATCTCTGTGGCAGCTTCAACACCCCTAGACGGCGCTGGTGGGGAAGCCGATTGACCTTGGAAGGGAACGTCTGCGGGGTGCGTTGGTGGGCCTAGACGGGGCCGGCGGAAGAACCGATCATCCTGGGAAGGGGGCGGCTGTAAGGTGCACCGATGGGAGGGAGGGTGGGACTGGTGACTGGGGTGTGCGTGGGGATCCGGCAGGCGGCAGGTCTCGTAGGGGTACCGTATCTTGTCGGCCGTCGGGGTACGCCACATAGGTGTACTGGGGGTTAGCGTGGAGAAGATGGACCCTCTCGACCAACGGGTCCGACTTGTGCGCCCGCACGTGTTTCCGGAGCAGGATGGGTCCGGGAGCTGCAAGCCAGGTCGGGAGCAAGGTCCCAGAGGAGGACTTCCTAGGGAAGACAAGGAGACGTTCGTGAGGTGTTTGGTTGGTCGTGGTACGAAACAGTGACCGGATGGAGTGGATGGCATCCGGGAGGACTTCCTGCCAGCAGGAGACTGGGAGATTCGTGGACCGTAGGGCCAGTAGGACGGTCTTCCAGACCGTTCTCCCTCTCTATGGAGGGCCTTGATGACGGTGGTTGCGGTCATGTCGGGGCAGGGGATGGCGAATGGGAATCGGGAGTACTCGTCAATCACGTTCAGGAAGTACGTGTTGCAGCCGGTGGAGGGAAGGGGGCCTTTGAAGTCCATACTGAGGCATTCAAAGGGACGGGAAGCCTTTATCAGGTGCGCTTTCTCTGACTTGTAGAAGTGCGGTTTGCACTCCGCGCAGATTTGGCAGTCCCTGGTGGCTGTCCTGACCTCCTCGATGGAGTAGGGCAGGTTTCAGGTCTTGATAAAGTGGAAGAAGCGAGTGACCCCCGGGTGGCAGAGGTCCTCGTGGAGGGCTCGGAGGCGGTCCACTTGTGCGGTGGCACATGTGCCGCGGGACCGGGCATCAGGAGGCTCGTTTAGCTTCCCGGGACGATACAAGATCTCGTAGTTATAGGTGGTGAGTTCAATTCTCCACCGCAAGATCTTAGCGTTTTTTATCTTCCCCTGCTGTGCATTATCGAACATGAAGGCGACCGACCGTTGGTCAGTGAGGAGAGTGAATCTCCTGCCGGCCAGGTAACGCCTCCAGCTTCTACTATGACCTGGGCCTTCTTTACGACTGAGGAGTGGTGGATTTCGGAACCATGGAGGGTATGTGAGAAGAAGACCACGGGTCTGCCCGCTTGGTTGAGGGTGGCCGCCAGAGCTACATCGGACGCGTCTCTCTCGACCTGGAAGGGGAGGGACTCGTCGATGGCGTGCATCGTGGCCTTTGCAATGTCTGCTTTGATGCGGCTGTAGGCCTGGCGGGCCTCTGTCGACAGGGGAAAAGCTGCGGATTGGATCAGGGGACGGGCCTTGTCCGCATAGATGTGGACCCACTGGGCATAGTAAGAAAAAAAGCCCAGGCAGCGCTTCAGGGCCTTGGCGCAGTGAGGGAGGGGGAACTCCATAGGGGGGCGCATGCGTTCAGGGTCGAGGCCTATAACTCCATTTCGCACTACGTAGCCGAGGATGGCTAGGCGGTCAGGCTAGGCTAAACATGCATTTATCCTTGTTATACGGAAGGTTAAGGATCTTTGCGGTCTGGAGGAATTTTCAGAGGTTGGTGTCGTGGTCCTGCTGGTCGTGGCCGCAGATGGTGACATTATCAAGATGTGCGAATGTTGCCTGTAAACCGTACCGGTCAACCATTCAGTCCATCTCGCGCTGGAAGACCGAGACCCCGTTAGTGACACCGAAGGAAACCCTTAAAAAGTGGTAGAGCCGCCCATCTGCCTTGAAGGCAGTGTACTTGCGGTCACTAGCACGGAGGGGTAGCTGGTGGTAGGCGAACTTAAGATCCATCGTGGAAAATACCTTGTAATGCGCGATCCTGTTTACCAGGTCGGATATGCGGGGGAGAGGGTACGCGTCCAGCTACGTAAACCTGTTGATGGTCTGTCTGTAGTCGATGACCATCCTATGCTTCTCGCCGGTCTTTACCACCACTACTTAAGCTCTCCAGGGACTGTTGCTAGCTTCAATGACTCTTTCCCTCAGTAGCGGTTGGACCTCTGACCTAATAAAGATCCGGCCCTGGGCACTGTACCGTCTGCTCCTGGTGGCGATGGGTTTGCAATCCGGGGTGAGGTTCGCAAACAGGGAAGGCGGATCGACCTTGAGGGTCGTGAGGCCTCAGACAGTGAGGGGGGGTATAGGGCCACCGAATTTGAAAGTTAGACTTTGGAGGTTGCACTGGAAGTCCAACCCTAGGAGTGTGGCCGCGCAGACGTGGGGAAAGACGTAGAGCCAGTAATTTTTAAACTCTCTTCCCTGGTCTGTGAGGATTGCTACACAAAACCCCTTTCTCTCTACTGAGAGGGAACTGGAGGCCAGGGAGATGTTTTGATTAACGGGGTGGACGGGGAGAGAACAGCGCCTGACCGTGTCAGGGTGTATGAAGCTCTCCGTGCTCCCAGAGTCGATTAAGCAGGACGTCCGTTGATTAGTACCGTTGTTGTAGCAGTTGAGAGTGTTCGAGGCCGGGACTGGTCCAGGGTCACCGAGGCTAATCGCGGCAGCGGCTGGGTGTTCTCGCCGGGCGGTGTGTGGTCATCGGCACTGAGGTCCTGAAATTCCATCCAAGATGGCAGCGCCCACTGGTCGCACATGGCTGTGGGTGCACAAAATGGCGGCGCCCATCTATCACATATGGCATCAAGGGACAAGATGGCAGCGCCCGGAGGCCACACGTGGCCCTGGGGGAGGAAGATGGCGGCGCTCGCTGGCCGCACAGGGTCCGTGGGGGGGGTTGTGGTGGCGGCCCGCATTCGCTTCCGGAGACCGCAGCGACCACACGGGCATGGCATACCGCCACGAAATGGCCCTTTTTGCCGCACCCTTTACATATGGACAAACGGGCTGGGCAGCGCTGTTGGGGGTGTTTGGCTTGACCGCAAAAATAGCGGTGGGGCCCCCCGGGGTTGCCGGGCCTTCTTGCAGCGCAAGCTTGTGGGGGAATGTGGGATGCCTCACAGTCGGCTGCAGGGGTGTTCCACACTGCCCAGGGGGC
Organism: Scyliorhinus torazame; assembly: GCF_047496885.1. Classification (NCBI taxonomy): domain Eukaryota; kingdom Metazoa; phylum Chordata; class Chondrichthyes; order Carcharhiniformes; family Scyliorhinidae; genus Scyliorhinus; species Scyliorhinus torazame. The sequence goes on from NC_092709.1 coordinate 117,772,782, forward strand.
TGCTGCGCAGTCGGGGGCGTAGGCGCAGGCGTTTCGGGAGGCCACATCCAGGGAGCCGACAAGGGCCCGTGCCTCCTTGAGGTCTAGAGTCTCTTTTTCCAGCAAACGCTGGCGGATTTGAGAGGAAAGCATTCCGAATCAAGAGTTCAGTGTGGCCGTTTGCTGAAACTTGCGGGCAGCTGCAGTTTCTGCCCAACACTAGGAGTGCACGGTAGAATTCTTCCAGTGACTCACCAGGAATTTGTCGCCTCGTCGCTAGTAGAAGCCGGGCGTAGACCTGATTTACAGGGCGAATGTAGTGTCCTTTCAGCAACTCCATTGCGGCATCGAAGTCGTCCATGTCCTCGATGAGGGTGTAGACTTCTGGGCTTACCCTCGAGTGCAGGATTTGCAGTTTCTGTTCTCCTGTGGGTGTGTTGTCTGCCATTCCGAGGTAGCCGTTGAAGCACGCCAGCCAGTGCTTGAAAGTCGCCGCCAAGTTTACTGCGTGAGGGCTGAGTTGCAGACACTCCGGCTTGATTCGGAGCTCCATTCTTTAAATCTAGCATATTAAATTGATGCACGATCAATGACCACTAAAGCGAGGTTGTAGTCCAACTGAAGGCTTTAATAAGCTAGATGTTTCACCCAGCAGCTCAGGTACAGAAAGAAAACTGCTGGGGCGGCACGGGCTCTTATACCCTGACTTGCAGGGCAGAGCTACCATACAGCTTGACCAATGGGAAACATACATTATCTACCAATGGAGTTCCAGCATTACTAGGTACCGTAATACCTCCACACAGACTACCACACTCCCATAGTCCAAAGATGTGCCGTTAAGGCCTCAAACGTTGACAACCAACATAAGAACTAGGAGCAGGAGTATGCCATATGGCCACTCGAGCCTGCTCCGCCATTCAATGAGATCATGGCTGATCTTTTGTGGACTCAGCTCCACTTTCCAGCCCGAACACCATAACCCTTAATCCCTTTATTCGTCAAAAAACTATCTATCTTTATCTTAAAAACATTTAATGAAGGAGCCTCAACTGCTTCACTGGGCAAGGAATTCCATAGGTTCACAACCCTTTGGGTGAAGAAGTTCCTCCTAAACTCAGTCTTAAATCTATTTCCCCTTATTTTGAGGCTATGCCCCCTAGTTCTGCTTTCCTCCGCCAGTGGAAACAACCTGCCCACATCTATCCTATCTATTCCCTTCATAATTTTATATGTTTATATAAGATCCCCCAACGATTGGATGAAGAAAATTACTTCTCTGCATTGTGCTTGTACTCAATTATAGCAGAAAGAGTTATGTATATTAATTTCTGTTATTTATTTCTGTTATAAGACCATAAGATGTGCGAGCAGAAGTAGGCCATTTGGTCCCCCGAGTCTGCTCCACTATTCAGTGATCACGACTGATCTGATCTGATAATCCGCAGCTCCAGTTTTGCATGCTGCATTACATGGCAGTGCACGGTACATGAATCTTTGATGGTGAAAACACATTTAGAGGCAACATCTTTTAGGAGGCAAGTTTTACTTTCTACAGCTCAGAAGCTAGGAATCCTCTGGCAAGTCGCTCACCTCCTGACTCTCCAAAACCTGCTCTCCATCTACAAGGCACAAGTCAGGAGTGTGATGGAATACTCTCACCTTAGCTGGATGAGTACTGCTCCAACAACACTAAAGAAGTTCGACAGCATTCAGGACAAAACAGCCGATTTGGTCGGCTCCCCGTCCATCATCGTAAATATTCAATCCCTCCATCACCGATGCACAGTGGCAGCAGCATATACCATCTACAAGATGCACTTGAGCAACTTGCCAAGGCTCTTTCAGTGGTGAGGAATGCTTTGTTTTCCTAATACCAGCAATTTCCTTCCTCATTTGCAAACAGTTACATGGGACTTAATTCAACACAATGATACAATCAGACACCGTATGTGGCTTGGTTCAGTCTTTTTGCGAGAGAATTGTATTTATTTTCACACAGTGCAACCCTTCTTTGACACACCTGCATGGAGCAGCTATTCAGCATCAAAACCAGCAGTGGTGCTGTATGTTTCTGTTGTGCCAGCATGAAAAATGAATCAATTTTTCTGCCACCACCTCAACGTCCCATTTAATGATGAACTAAGTATGAGCCTTAAAGAACTTCTGTTTTTTTGATTTTGTACCCACCCGCCAAATGTCTGCACGCCAAGGGTTCTTTGCAAAGGTTTTGTGGCGTTGTAGCTTTTTCAAATGAGGGGCAGTGATGTCTGTCACAAAATCTGACAGTGTTCTTCTTTGGAGCTGTCAATATAGGTGAGCTCCTGTCATGGGCCATCACAGTCCCATGTTTGCCTCCCTTGCAAGAGGAAAAAAAATCACAATTCAAATGTAAATGCAAAACCTTGCATGTTATAGAACAAGAACAAAGAACAAAGAAATGTACAGCACAGGAACAGGCCCTTCGGCCCTCCAAGCCCGTGCCGACCATGCTGCCCGACTAAACTACAATCTTCTACACTTCCTGGGTCCGTATCCCTCTATTCCCATCCTATTCATGTATTTGTCAAGATGCCCCTTAAATGTCACTATCGTCCCTGCTTCCACCACCTCCTCCGGTAGCGGGTTCCAGGCACCCACTACCCTCTGTGTAAAAAACTTGCCTCGTACATCTACTCTAAACCTTGCCCCTCTCACCTTAAACCTATGTCCCCTAGTAATTGACCCCTCTACCCCGGGGAAAAGCCTCTGACTATCCACTCTGGCTATGTCCCTCATAATTTTGTAGACCTCTATCAGGTCGCCCCTCAACCTCCTTCGTTCCAGTGAGAACAAACCGAGTTTATTCAACCGCTCCCCATAGCTAATGCCCTCCATACCAGGCAACATTCTGGTAAATCTCTTCTGCACCCTCTCTAAAGCCTCCACATCCTTCTGGTAGTGTGGCGACCAGAATTGAACACTATACTCCAAGTGTGGCCTAACTAAGCTGCAACATGACTTGCCAATTCTTATACTCAATGCCCCGGCCAATGAAGGCAAGCATGCCGGATGCCTTCTTGACTACCTTCTCCACCTGTGTTGCCTCTTTCACTGACCTGTGGACCTGTACTCCTAGATCTCTTTGACTTTCAATACTCTCAATATGTTCAACATTTTCACACACGTTGTGTGCAATATGCTTCTTTGCAGCAAGTTATAGGTCCTGATAGGTCTTTGTTAGTGTTATTGCAGAACATGTGAAATTAATGTACTGTTTCTCTGTTCAACATATTCCTAGTTGACCTATTAGGTTTGGCTTCTGTCACAAGTGTGATTGGGGTAAGTTGTGTGAATCGCCTGGAGAAGCTGATTGCCCATCTGATACTGAAGATTTACGACTAGTACAAGAAAAACTAATGTATTGAGAAAACTGTAGCAAATGGTATAAAAAATGTTTCAAACCATTCAAGAAAATATGTGCTTTTATTTATAAAGGAGCAGCAAATGTTCTTTTCTAGTTGATGGTGGTTTGCACTCATTTGTTTGACTCCAGAAAAGCAAGGCCAAGACCAATCTTTCTCTGGAAATATCTGCTACTGGTGCTAATTGCGCTCGCTGCACAATTTTATTAGAATATTCTTTTGGCAAGACATTTGTGCCCATTTTAATCGAATGACTTTTTACGAGAAAATGGTCTAAAAACATTGCTGGCAAAGTTTTATGACATTTTCTAAATAAAAAACAGAAAATAAAAAATTGTGTAGTTGAGGACCATAAGCCATCACAATGTCTATCTGCTTTACATTTTAATGTGCAATCTCCTGCCAAACATAAAATAATTCAGCTGATAGAATTATATCAATAAATAATAGTACTCTGCACGTTGCAGAAACAGAAATCAAACCAGGATTGTGAATGCAGGGAAACCACTAATGTCATGGTTCCCCAAGAGCTTATGCACTTGCAGTGTCCATTTGGGAGTTATGGAGTTGGCACAATCTGGTGATTTGTGTTTTACATTTATTTGCATTTTGCCTTGTTACTGAGCGACGCAGGATCTGCCAAACATTTACAGGCAGGACAGAAGCAATATGTATTAACTGGTGTGAAATGTGATTCACATTTCTTTCTAGGGGCTAAATGAAAGAAACTAAAAGTGATTTGTCTCCCTCATATTCCAACATCCTAAATACCTTCTATTGGTCACCCTACATTAATATTTCCCAACTCTCCAAAGCGTTCTTCACAGCCAAAAAATAATTATAATAGAGACAAGAAACAGAGTTAGATGTTGAAAAGAATGGGAAAAGCAATCAGAATCAGGGGGTCAGAGCTGAGTTCACAGGAGAGCGGTATAGAGAAGACAATGTGCAAGAGAGCTGAATAGGGGGGTAAAAAGTGAGAGTATGAAGGGACTGTGCACAGGAAAGAGGAGAACATAGAACATACAATGCAGAATGAGGCCATTTGGCCCATCAAGTCTGCACCACTTAAGCCCTTACTTCCACCCTATCCCTGTCACCCAATAACCCCTCCTGAACTTTTTTGGACACTAAGCGCAATTTAGCATGGCCAATCCACCTAACCTACATGTCTTTGGACTGTGGGAGGAAACCGGAGCACCCATGGAAACCCACCCAGACACGGGGAGAACGTGCAGACTCCGCACAGACAGTGACCCAGCGGTGAATCAAACCTGGGACCCTGAAGCTGTGAAGTCACAGTGCTAATCACTTGTGCTACCGTGCTGCCTGCTAGAGAGGGGTGATAGGGACATGAGAGAAGGGCATCAGAGAAAGCGGCAGAAATAACAGGGACACAGGAGAGAGGGGCATAGGAGAGAGGGGCATGGGAGTGGGGGCACAACAGAGTGAGGCACAGGAGAAAGGAGCAGAGGCGAGGCACAGGAGAGAGGGGCAGAAGAGAGAGGCACAGGAGAGAGTCACAAGAGAGAGGGGCAGAGGAGAGGGGCAAAGGAGAGAGGGTCACAAGAGAGAGTGGCATAGGACAGAGGGGCAGAGAAGAGAGGGACAGGAGAGTGGGTCATAAGAGAGAAGCATAGGAGATAGGGGCATAAGAGAGGGGGCACAGAGGGTGGGCACAGAAGAGAGGGCACAAGAGAGGGGGCACAGGAGACAGGGGCATAGGAGAGGGGGCACAGAAGAGAGGTCACAGGAGAGAAGGTCAATCGGAGAGAAGGGCTAGGAGGGAGGGCACTGGAGAGAGGGCCATAGGAAAGAGGGGCGCAGGAGAGAGGGCACAGAAGAGAGGGCACAGGAGGGAGGGGCATTGGAGAGAGGGAACAAGAGAGAGGGGCACAGGAGAGAGGGGCAGAGGATAGAGGGTCATAAGAGAGTGGGTCACAGGAGAGAAGGGCACATGATAAAGGTCACAGGAGAGAGAGGCACAGCAGCGAGAAGGGACACAGGGTTGGATTCTCCCAAAATGGGACTATGGCCCCATATCGGCATGAAAACGTTGGTGTTTCACTCTCAAGATTCCTTGCAAAAAGATTCACTGACCCACGGGGGGCTAACAGGGACCCAGAATAGTACACGCAGCTTTAGCTGTAGATACAGGCCCCCGCACTTACGGTTTTGAGTCTGCGCATTGGCACGGCGGCGGCCTCCAGCGACCGCACCGAGCGCTATGGCGGACTCGGACTGCGGAGGAAGATGAAGAATGTAGGCCTCCCCGATTGGCCACGTGTCCGAACATCCAACCACCCTGATCTATCCCCGGCCGTCTATGAGGCCCCCACCCCCCCGTGTCCGATCCCCCCGCACCCCACCAGGGCAGCCGAGGACTGAGTCCACAGTCGCCACTTGAGCTTCCCAAATGGAGATAGGTGGTTAGAACCACGCCATCGGGAATTCGACTGGTCGGGAGCGGAGGATCGCTGGGCGGGCCTCTGCCAATGGCCTCCCGCGAACACGCCGATTCTCGGGTCCCGGAGAATCGCTGGACCCGGCCCTGGGTACAATTTAGGCGTGAAATTGTATTCTTCACCCCCGCGCCAAACGTGATTTCGGCACAGGGCTGCGGAGAATCCAACCCACAGTGTTATATTACTCTTTCGAATTAAGTCGTTACTTTTTGCTTTATATATCCAGAATTGTCTGATGTTGTGATTCTCAAGAAACCACCAATCCTCAATTCAAAGCAAAGTAAATTTAATAAGTAACAAATTGATTAATGTTGAGTTTGTTCACTCTTCCAGAACTATAACTAATGATCAAGTAATTCAGAATAAAGAATTAACTATGTTTGACTACACGTGCTAACTATGCTGTTATCTATCTCTCTAACACACTGCTGTCTAGTCACTCCTGGTTCGAAGAGACCCAAGATCCTTTGAGTTCACATATTTATACATGAATCTAGTGCTGCCATCTAGTGGTTGTCTTACACTACGATGCAATCATTAACCCTTCATATATCTCTATAAATACATATCACTACATCCCTTTTTTAGTATTTTTTTCTTAAGTGTTGCAAAGGAAAAATGTAGAACAATAATATAATAAACTTGATATGTAAATCTCTGTACCAAGCAAAATGAGTCATGATCATACAATTGACTGCGAATATTTTACAAGTTCAGTCTATTTGGTTTCTTTCTTCATGTCGTCGGTCTTCTGAATTGACGGGGAGGTGATGATGAAGTTTGAAGAGTTCTTTACTTCTGGTGTTTGTTAATGTGTCATGAAATATTGTTTCATTTAGTCGTAAGTCCGTAAAAATTTCTTTGTTCAGTGTAATTTTTTGTAGTGCATGTCGATTTCTTGGTAGAATTGTTCCTTCAGCTGTTTTTACAATGTATGAGCGTGGTGTTGCTTGTCTTATGATTCTGGCAGGAGCAGACCAACCTCCATCCGTTATTTTAATTCTAACAAGGTCTTCTTGAGTTAATGTTTCCAGTTGAGATGCATGCATGCCATCGTATTATTATGGGCCAGGGTTTAGAGAACCCCAAAGTATATCATGGAGTTCACCTGACCCACAACTTTTAATAGATGTGTGATGCAACAGAGAACTAAAACTATTTTTAAACAAAAATAATGTTTATTCTATGAACCCAGTTAAAATTTTATAAACACACAGTAAACATCTTATCAAACACCAATAAACGTAACCCCACAGATACAATACTCTACAGATCACCCTTAATACTTTTCTTAGCAACATCCATAAGTTAAACCCTTTTTTAACAAAGACAGCAGGTTTAACTTCTCTACAGAAACAGGTATTACTTTGATATCATCAATGTGCTGAAGACATTCTTTATATTGTAGAGAGAGAGATATCATTACACAGCTGCTTGCTTTGAATGCAGCTCTCCAGCTCTGAAAACAAAACTAAACACACTGCAGCTCCTAGCTCAAAATGAAAGTAAAAGCAGAGCCAGAGCTCAGCTCCACCCATACAATGACATCACTACAGCTATTTGATAAACATCCATTTCTTAAAGGTACATCCACCTGACAGTATGTCTGTTGACAAGTACGTTGCTGTTCCATTTTCTTTAACACTGGAAGATGATCTGGATTTTGCAGTTGAATGGATGGTAATGATGTTCTGAGATCCTGGTTCATCAACATTTGTGTCGGTGAAAGTCCAGGGGCGGGGGATTCTCCACCGGCAGTATTCTCCGTTTTGCCAGCGCCCGGATGTTTCCCAACAGTGTGGGGCTATCCCACAATGGGAAACCCCATTGACCAGCTGGCGTAACGGAGAATCCCGCCGGTGAGTCGAGGCAGAAATGTGGCGTGGCGGGGCGGAGAATCCAGCCCCAGTTGCTCGTGGAGTAGCTCTGTCGCTTAAAGACGGATGTCTGATGCAGAATCCACTGCTTTATTATTAAGTTGCTTTAGAACATAAGAACTAGGAGCAGGAGTAGACCATCTGGCCCCTCGAGCCTGCTCCACCATTCAATGAGATCATGGCTGATCTTTTGTGGACTCAGCTCCACTTTCTGGCCCGAACACCACAACCCTTAATCCCTTTATTCTTCAAAAAACTATCTATCTTTATCTTAAAAACATTTAATGAAGGAGCCTCTACTGCTTCACTGGGCAAGGAATTCCATAGATTCACAACCCTTTGGGTGAAGAAGTTCCTCCTAAACTCAGTCCTAAATCTACTTCCCCTTATTTTGAGGCTATGCCCCCTAGTTCTGCTTTCACCCGCCAGTGGAAACAACCTGCCCGCATCTATCCTATCGATTCCCTTCATAATCTTATATGTTTCTATAAGATCCCCCCTCATCCTTCTAAATTCCAACGAGTACAGTCCCAGTCTACTCAACCTCTCCTCGTAATCCAACCCCTTCAGCTCTGGGATTAACCTAGTGAATCTCCTCTGCACACCCTCCAGTGCCAGTACGTCCTTTCTCAAGTAAGGAGACCAAAACTGAACACAATACTCCAGGTGTGGCCTCACTAACACCTTATACAATTGCAGCAGAACCTCCCTAGTCTTAAACTCCATCCCTCTAGCAATGAAGGACAAAATTCCATTTGCCTTCTTAATCACCTGTTGCACCTGAAAACCAACTTTTTGCAACTCATGCACTAGCACACCCAGGTCTCTCTGCACAGCAGCATGTTTTAATATTTTATCATTTAAATAATAATCCCTTTTGCTGTTATTCCGACCAAAATGGATAAATTCACATTTTTCAACATTGTATTCCATCTGCCAGACCCTAGCCCATTCACTTAGCCTATCCAAATCCCTCTGCAGACTTCCAGTATCCTCCTTTATGTGTACACCCTTCTCTACCTTACCGTTGGACTGTGGGTAGTGAGAACTTGATGTCACATGTGTGAAAATGTACTGTCTTGAGAACTCGGCCCAATTGTTGCAGTGGTCTATTGCAATGGTCCATTGTCTGACATGGCAGTGGTGGGTATCCCATGTCTTGCCAAAGTTTCTTTGCTGGCTTTTATGACCAATTTGGATGTTAGATCCGGTAGCTTCATGACCTCTGGATAGTTGGAGTACTAATCGATAATTAATACATAGTCACAACCGTTCGAGTGAAATAGGTCAATGCCTACTTTGACCCAACGAGAGGTGACTAACTCATGTTGTTTTAGAGTCTCCTTGCATTGCACAGGTTGATGTTTCTGACAAGTCTCACAGGTTAGAACCATGTCAGTTCTGTCTCGATTTATTTCTGGCCAATAGACTGCTTGCCTTGCCCATTGCTTACACTTCTCAATCCTGAGGTGACCCTCATGAATCTGATTAAGTATCATAGGTTGGAGACACAGTGGTATGACTATCCGGTCGAGTCACGGTAACATGGTAGCATTGTGGATAGCACAATTGCTTCACAGCTCCAGGGTCCCTGGTTCGATTCCCGGCTTGGGTCACTGTCTGTGCGGAGTCTGCACATTCTCCCTGTGTGTGCGTGGGTTTCCTCCGGGTGCTCCGGTTTCCTCCCACAATCCAAAAGATGTGCAGGTTAGGTGGATTGGCCATGATAAATTGCCCTTAGTGTCCAAAATTGCACTTTGTGTTGGGTGGGGTTATTGGGTTATGGGGATAGGATGGAAGTGTGGCCCTGAGTAGGGTGCTCCTTCCAAGAGCCGGTGTAGACTCGATGGGCCGAATGGCCTCCTTCTGCACTGTAAATTCTATGATATGAGTCGTAGAAGTAGTTCATCCACGATCGTCAGATCTGCCTGAACGTTTCTAAACTGAGGACACTGCCCTTTCAGCCACCCGTTCTTGAGATGGTGTATGACGTGTTGCAGCATTGTACCCTTCTTAGTTTCTGTTTGTGTTAGGTTTATCTTCTGATCCACTGCAGGTAGATTCTCTGCACAGAGCTGTGCTTGAGTTTCAACATCATGTATGAACTCAAACGGTTCACTTGCAGACGTTATGGAGCATGATAGTGCTTCCGCTATGATTTAAATATTTTCCTGGTGTGTAGATGAGGCCGAAGACATACCTTCGTAGCTTCTTCATGGTTCTTTGGAGTAGTGGAGTCATGTCATTGAGATCCTTATCAATTATATGCGCCAACGGCCTGTGATCCGTTTCGACAGTGAAAGTGGGGAGTCCACAGACATGGTCATGGAACTTCAATATGCCTGTTAGTAGTCCAAGACATTCTTTCTTGATTAGAGCATATCGACATTCTTTTGGTGTCATCGCTCTGGATGCATTTGCAACAGGAACCCAAGACGAGCTCTCGTCTCTTTGCAACAGTACTGCTCCTATTCTATCCTGACTTGCATCAGTGGATATTTTCATCTCCCTGTTTGGATTAAAAAAGGCTAATATAGGTGCAGTCGTTAGTTGCCACTCTTTGTGATAGTCATTTGCCCACTTGAAAGGGGTAGATTTCTTTATTAAGTGTCTAAGAGGTGTTGTTCTAGTTGACAAATTAGGTATCAATTTGCCTGAGAAGTTGACAAAGCCTAGAAATTGTAATACTGCTTTTTTATCTTCAGGTACTTTCATGCCTTGAATGGTTGACATTTTCTCATCGTCCGGTTGCACACCATGTTTGGATATCTGGGGCGGGATTCTCCCCTACCCGGCGGAGAGGGGGGTTCCGGCGTAATGGAGTGGCGGGAACCACTCTGGCGTCGGGCCGCCCCAAAAGATGCGGAAGTCTCCGCACCTTTAGGGGCCAAGCCCTCACCTTGAGGGGCTAGGCCCGCGCCGGAGTGGTTTCCGCTCCGCCGGCTGGCGGGAAAGCCTTTGGCACCACGCCAGCCGGCGCCGAAAGGTCTTCACCGGGCGACGCATGCACGGGAGCGTCAGCGGCTGCTGAAGTCATCCCCGCGCATGCGCAGGGGAGGGGGTCTCTTCCGCCTCTGCCATAGTGAAGACCATGGCGAAGGCGGAAGAAAAAGAGTGCCCCCACGGCACAGGCCCACCCGCGGATTGGGGGGCCCAATCGCCCCAGGACCCCAGAGCCTGCCCACGCCGCCTTGTCCCGCCAAAAGGTGGTATAATCCACGCCGGCGGGAGAGGGTTGACAGCGGCGGGACTTCGGCCCATCACGGGCTGGAGAATCACCGAGGGTGGGCCCGCCGACCGGCGCGATTCCCGCCACTGCCGACCGGCGCAGCGCGATTCCCACCCCCGCCAAATCTCTGGTGGTGGAGAATTCGGGACACGGCGGGGGCGGGATTCACGCCAGCCCCCGCCGATTCTCCGACCCAGTGGGGGGTCGAAGAATCGCGCCCCAGATCTCCCAAAAACTTGAACGTAGAAGTTGCAAAAGTGCATTTGGATTAGTTTAATTTGAGACCATATTCGTTTATGTGCTGAAACACTTGTTTCAGTCGTTCAATATGTTCTTTTGTCGAGAACCATATGATAATGTCATCGACGGAAACACAAACACCTTCTATTTCTTCCGTCATCTGTTCCATGATGCGGTGGAATAGGTCAGATTCAGAGATCATTCCGAAAGGCATACGATTAAAACAAAATCTTCCAAAAAGTGTATTGAAGGTGATGAGTTGTCTGCTTGAGTCATCAAGTTGCATTTGCCAGAAATCTTGCGATGCATCTAATTATGTGAGGATGCATATATTTGCCATCTCGCTGGTGATCTCCTCTCATTTTGGAATGGGATAGTGCTCCCTCATGATATTTTTGCTGAGATCCTTGGGATCAATACAGATGCGTGGATCACCTGACGGTTTCTTCACGCAAACCATCGAACTGACCCAGTCAGTTGGTTTAGTGACTCTCGAAATTATCCTTTAGTTCTGAAGTCGCTCTAATTCTAGCTTCAATCTTTCTCTTAGTGGAGCAGGTATTCTCCAAGGAGGATGTACCAAAGGTTTGGCATCCGTCCTTAACAGGATCTTATACTTGAATGGAAGCGGACCCATGCCTTTAAATACGTCTGGATATTGATTTAAAATGCTTTGGATATCATCATTCAGTATCGGTTGAGATGAAGTTGCAGTATAAATTTGCGGCATTAGGTGTAACTCCTTGCAGGCTTTTGCACCTAAGAGTGATGATTTATCTGACTTGACAATCTTGAATCTTAGTGATTAACAATGATCTTGTTGGAGACCTTTTAAATAGCATGATCCAATTGATGAAATTGAATTTCCATTGTAGTCCTTCAGTCTACAGGCTGCTGGAAGTATCTCTGGTGCGTGTTTAAGCTTGTTGAGATACAGCTTTGAGAACAAGTTAGCTGAAGCGCCAGTATCCAATTTAAATTGAATTGGACAGTTATTAACTTTTACAACTGTGTTCCATTCAGTGTCCGAATTTATAGAATTAATTAATTGAGGATATTTTGTTCCTTCAGTGGATTCTTCACATTTCTCTATTATCCCACAAAGAACGTGGTCTGGATTCTCCCAAAATGGGACTATGTCCCCACGCCGGCGTAAGATCGCTGGCGTTGCACTCCCCAGTTTCCTGCAAAAAATAAGTCAATTCACTTACCTTCTGGGGGCTAGCAAGGATCCGGGGAGCTTCATGCAGCTTTGGCTTCGGATGTGGAGCCCCGCACTTCCGGTTCCGCACGGCGACAGCCTCCAGCGGACCAACACCAACAAACTAGGCCGCCCCAATCAGCCGCATGTCCGAGGATCCTTCCGGCCCCATCGCTGCCCCAGCCACCCATAAGGCACCCCCCCATCCACATTTACACCCCCCCCCGGTGCCCGATTGCCCCGTCCCCCACCAGGGCGGCCGCGGACTGAGTGCGCAGCCACTACGCGAGAGTCCCGGCCGGCCGTAGCACGTTAGTTTCACGCTGTCGGGAACTTAGCTGGTCGGGAGCGGAGAATCACTGGGCGGGCCTCTGGCAATGGTCCTGAAGTCCCGCGGAGTAATTCGTGAAAACGCTGCTTCTTGGGTCCTGGAGAATCGCCGGACCGGCACCGGGCCCGATTTTGGCGCGAAAGTTGATTCTCCGCCCCCGCCCCCGCCCCAAACGTGTTTTCCAGTGAGTAGGGGCTGGATTCTCCGCCCCGCCATGCCACATTTCGGCCTCGTCCCGCCAGTGGTATTCTCTGTTACGACGGCCAGTCAATGGGGGTTTCCCATTGTGGGGCAGCCCCATGCTGTTGGGAAACCCCCAAGCACCGACAAAATGGAAAATCCCGCCGGCGGAGAATCCCGTCCGTGGTATCTGTGTCAGATGAAAAATTCTCTTCTATTTCTTCTTCTTTGGATTCCAAACTACGATCATTAATCCGTCTAGAAGCCTGTTTAGCAGTTTTAAATGCGAGTGAGGATCTGCACTGAGCAGCAAAATGGTTTAATTTGTCACATCATGAGCATTGTTCTCCTCTGGCAGAGCATTTTTTTTGGAAGTGGGAGGTTCCACACCTTGAACACGTCATGACGTTTACGTCATTACGCACGACACTTCTTCGTGCATGCGCAGATTGGCTCTCGTCCGTCTCGCATTTTTTCACAAAGTGCGCATGTGAAGGGTTTGAGTGCGCACGCGCAAGATGGCTGCCGTCTGAAATGTGCATCTTCTTCAACTGCGACAACGCTTTTACACACTCAACCTTGTGGTGGATATTCGCGCCCTTTTCATGGATATAATACTCTTGGTACTGATTCTTACATTGTTGATGAGCAAGGAATTTTTCGATCGCGATTTCTAAAGTTAAATCCTTTTGTCTCAGTAATCTTTCTCTGAGGTGCTCATCATTGATGAGCACCTCAGAGAAAGGTGCTCATCAATGATGAGCACCTCAGAGTGCTGAGTGCTCTGTTTCACAGAGACATGGCTCACCCCCGCCTCACCGGACTGTGCCATACAAGCTGAAGGATTCTCAATTCACCGGGCGGCCGCACGGCATCATCAGGCAAAGCGAAGGGTGGAGGGGTTTGCCTCCTCATCAACTCCTCCTAGTGCTTGGATGTGGCGACTCTGGCGACCTACTGCTCCCAGACCTGGAATACCTGACCATGAAGTGCCGCCCATATTATCTTCCACGTGAGTTCACTTCAGCCATTATCACAGCGGTCTACATCCCACCCCAGGCAGAAGTGAGGAAGGTGCTGGACGAACTATACACAGTAATAAACAACTACGAAACAAGTAGTTCCGGAGGCCTTGTTCATCATGGCCGGAGACTTCAACAAGGCCAACCTCAAGAGTGTACTGCCAAAATTCCATTAGCACATCACCTGCCCCACCAGGGGCGACAACACTCTTGACCACTGCAACTCAAAAATCAAGGGCGCTTACAGTTCCATCCCCCGACCGCACTTTGGGAAATCAGACCATAAGACGGTGCTCCTTCTCCCGGCATACAAGCAGAAACCCAAGCGGGAGAATCCAGCTAAGAAGGTTGTGCAGTGCTGGTCCGAGGAGGCAGAAGAGCTCTTACGTGACTGCTTAGAGACAGTGGACTGGTCCATATTTAAAAACTCAGTGACCAACTTAAATGAGTATGCCACCACCGTCACAGACTTCATCAGCAAATGTGTGGATGACTGCATGCCAAAGAAAGCAATACGTGCGTTCCCCAACCGGAAACCATGGCTCAATCGCGAGATTGACTCCCTACTGAAGGACAGATCTGAGGCGTTCAAGGCAGACGACCCTGACCTATACAAGAAATCCAGGTACGACCTCCGCAAAACCATCCGAGTTGCCAAGAGAGAATATCAAACCAAGCTAGAGTCACAGACAGACTCTCGGCGGTTGTGGCAAGGACTAAACAACATAACGGGCTACAAAGCGAAGCCGAACAGTATCTCTGGCAGCAGCGCACCCCTCCCCGATGATCTCAATGCATTCTATGCTCGGTTCGAGCAGATAACCAACAATCCGCTGTCGAGTGCCCCAGCAGCCCATAATTCACCCATACCCACCATCACAGCTTCCGAAGTCAGATTGGCCTTCCTGAAAGTGAACCCTCGGAAGGCGACGGGCCCGGACGGGATCCCTGGTCATGCACTCAGAGACTGCGTGGACCAGCTGGCAGAGGTATTCGCGGACATCTTTAACCTGTCCCTACTCCACTCCGAGGTCCCCACCTGCTTCAAGAAGACCACCATCATACTGGTACCATAGAAGAACCAGGCAACGTGCCTCAATGACTACAGACCAGTGGCCCTGACTTCAGTCGTACTGAAGTGCTTCAAGAGGTTGATCATGAAGCGCATCACCTCCATACTCCCAGAACACCTTGATCCACTGCAATTCGCATACCGCTGCAACCGGTCCACATCAGACACTATTTCCCTGGCCCTACACTCATCCCTAGAGCATCTCGAAAACAAGGACTCCTACATTAGACTCCTATTTATTGACTACAGCTCCGCCTTCAACACCATAATCCCAGCCAAGATCATATCAAAGCTCCAAAACCTAGGACTTGGCTCCCCACTCTGCAACTGGATCCTCAATTTTCTGACCAACAGACCACAATCAGTAAGAATTAACAACAACACCTCCTCCACAATAGTCCTCAACACCGGCGCCCCGCAAGGTTGCGTACTTAGCCCCCTACTCTATTCCCTGTACACACACGACTGCGTGGTAAAACTTGGTTCCAATTCCATCTACAAGTTTGCTGACGATACGACCATAGTGGGCCGGATCTCGAATAACGACGAGTCCGAATACAGGAGGGAGATAGAGAACTTAGTGGAGTGGTGTAGCGACAAAAATCTCTCCCTCAATGCCAGCAAAACTAAAGAGCTGGTAATTGATTTCAGGAAGCAAAGTACTGTACACACCCCTGTCAGCATCAATGGGGCTGAGGTGGAGATGGTTAACAGTTTCAAATTCCTAGGGGTGCACATCTCCAAAAATCTGTCCTGGTCCACCCACGTCGACGCTACCACCAAGAAAGCACAACAGCGCCTATACTTCCTCAGGAAACTAAGGAAATTCGGCATGTCCACATTAACCCTTACCAACTTTTACAGATGCACCATAGAAAGCATCCTATCGGGCTGCATCACAGCCTGGTATGGCAACTGCTCGGCCAAGGACCACAAGAAACTTCAGAGAGTCGTAAACACCGCCCAGTCCATCACACAAACCTTCCTCCCATCCATTGACTCCATCTACACCTCCCGCTGCCTGGGGAAAGCGGGCAGCATAATCAAAGATCCCTCCCACCCGGCTTACTCACTCTTCCAACTTCTTCCATCGGGCAGGGGGTACAGAAGTCTGAGAACACGCACAAACAGACTCAAAAACAGCTTCTTCCCTACTGTCACCAGACTCCTAAATGACCCTCTTATGGACTAACCTCATTAACACTACACCCTGTATGCTTCATCCGATGCCAGTGCTTCATCCAATGCCAGTTACATTGTATATGTTGTGTTGCTCTATTATGTATTTTCTTTTATTCCCTTTTCTTCTCATGTACTTAATGATCTGTTGAGCTGCTCGCAGAAAAATACTTTTCACTGTACCTCGGTACACATGACAATAAACAAATCCAATCCAATCCAATCCATTGACACCAAACACTATTTGGTCCCGAATTAAAGAATCATGCAGTGCTGAAAAGTTACAGGACTGTGCTAGCAGTCTTAGATTTGTTTCAAAGCTGTTGAACGATTCACCTTTGTTTTGTAATCTCTTTTGAAATTTGAAGCGTTCAACGTCTCATTAGTCTGGATCCTACAGTGGTCGTCGAATTTGTTAAGAATAACATCAAACTTTGCTTTGTCTTGACCCGCAGTGTATTGAAACGAGTTGTAAATTTCTATTGCATGTTGACCAGCCAAAGTTAATAGCAGTGCAATTTTGCGAGCATCAGTCGCATTAGTTAAATCAGATGCTTCCAGATAAATTTGAAATTGATGTTTAAACAGCCACAAGTTTGCATTCAAATTGCCGGTTATTCTTAGGTGACGAGGAGCTTGAGCTTTGTCCATCGAGTTGTTTGTCTTCGAAGGTCTGTTGTTTGCTGATGATGCTTCTCGAGTCAAATAGCTGCTAAGGTTTTTTCTTTTTCTGAGCTTACTATATTACTCTAGCTAGTTTACAGAAGCCAAATCCTGGTACCATGTTATATTACTCTTTGGTAATATGTTGTTTCTCTTTGCTTTATATGTACAGAATGGTCTAATGGTGTGATTCTCAAGAAACCACCAATCTTCAATTCAAAGCAAAATAGATTTAATGAATAACAAATTGATTAATATTGTATTCCTTCACTCTTACAGAACTGTAACTAGTGATCAAGTAATTCAAAGTAAAGTATTAACTATATTTAACTACACGTGCTAACTATGCTGTTATCTATCTCTCTAACGCTCTGCTGTCTAGTTACTCCTGGTTCAAAGAGACTCAAGACCCTTTGAGTCACATATGAATCTAGTCCTGCCATCTGGTGGTTGTCTTACATTATGATGTAGTCATTAACCCTTTATATATCAATCTATCTATCTATCTATATATATATATATATATATAACTACACACAGCAGAGAGGGGCACAAGAGGGAGGGGCACAGGAGGGAGGGGCACAGGAGGGAGGGGCACAGGAGGGAGGGGCAGGAAGAGGCATGAGGTCCTGCAGCAGGAGTTCAGGGAGCTAGGCAGAAAGTTAAAAGACAGGACCTCGAGGGTTGTAATCTCGGGATTACTCCCTGTGCCACGTGCCAGTGAGGCTAGAAATAGGAAGATAGAGCAGACAAACACGTGGCTAAACAGCTGGTGTAGGAGGGAGGGTTTCGGTTATCTGGACCACTGGGAGCTCTTCCGGGGCAGGTGTGACCTGTATAAGATGGACGGGTTGCATCTAAACCGGAGAGGCATAAATATCCTGGCCGCGAGATTTGCTAGTGTCACACGGGAGGGTTTAAACTAGTATGGCAGGGGGGTGGGCACGGGAGCAATAGGTCAGAAGGTGAGAGCGTTGAGGGAGAACTAGGGAATATGGACAGTGTGGCTCTGAGGCAGAGCAGACGGGGAGAAGTTGCTGAACACAGCGGGTCTGGTGGCCTGAAGTGCATATGTTTTAATGCAAGGAGCATTACGGGTAAGGCAGATGAACTTAGAGCTTGGATTAGTACTTGGAACTATGATGTTGTTGCCATTACAGAGACCTGGTTGAGGGAAGGGCAGGATTGGCAGCTAAACGTTCCAGGATTTAGATGTTTCAGGCGGGATAGAGGGGGATGTAAAAGGGGAGGCGGAGTTGCGCTACTTGTTCAGGAGAGTATCACAGCTATACAGCGAGAGGACACCTCAGAGGGCAGTGAGGCTATATGGGTAGAGATCAGGAATAAGAAGGGTGCAGTCACAATGTTGGGGGTATACTACAGGCCTCCCAACAGCCAGCGGGAGATAGAGGAGCAGATAGGTAGACAGATTTTGGAAAAGAGTAAAAACAACAGGGTTGTGGTGATGGGAGACTTCAACTTCCCCAATATTGACTGGGACTCACTTAGTGCCAGGGGCTTAGACGGGGCAGAGTTTGTAAGGAGCATCCAGGAGGGCTTCTTAAAACAATATGTAAACAGTCCAACTAGGGAAGGGGCGGTACTGGACCTGGTATTGGGGAATGAGCCCGGCCAGGTGGTAGATGTTTCAGTAGGGGAGCATTTCGGTAACAGTGACCACAATTCAGTAAGTTTTAAAGTACTGGTGGACAAGGATAAGAGTGGTCCGAGGATGAATGTGCTAAATTGGGGGAAGGCTAATTATAACAATATTAGGCGGGACCTGAAGAACATAGATTGGGGGCGGATGTTTGAGGGCAAATCAACATCTGACATGTGGGAGGCTTTCAAGTGTCAGTTGAAAGGAATACAGGACAGGCATGTTCCTGTGAGGAAGAAAGATAAATACGGCAATTTTCGGGAACCTTGGATGACGAATGATATTGTAGGCCTCGTCAAAAAGAAAAAGGAGGCATTTGTCAGGGCTAAAAGGCTGGGAACAGACGAAGCCTGTGTGGCATATAAGGAAAGTAGGAAGGAACTTAAGCAAGGAGTCAGGAGGGCTAGAAGGGGTCATGAAAAGTCATTGGCAAATAGGGTTAAGGAAAATCCCAAGGCTTTTTACACTTACATAAAAAGCAAGAGGGTAGCCAGGGAAAGGGTTGGCCCACTGAAGGATAGGCAAGGGAATCTATGTGTGGAGCCAGAGGAAATGGGCGAGGTACTAAATGAATACTTTGCATCGGTATTCACCAAAGAGAAGGAATTGGTAGATGTTGAGTCTGGAGAAGGGGGTGTAGATAGCCTGGGTCACATTGTGATCCAAAAAGACGAGGTGTTGGGTGTCTTAAAAAATATTAAGGTAGATAAGTCCCCAGGGCCGGATGGGATCTACCCCAGAATACTGAAGGAGGCTGGAGAGGAAATTGCTGAGGCCTTGACAGAAATCTTTGGATCCTCGCTGTCTTCAGGGGATGTCCCGGAGGACTGGAGAATAGCCAATGTTGTTCCTCTGTTTAAGAAGGGTGGCAGGGATAATCCCGGGAACTACAGGCCGGTGAGCCTTACTTCAGTGGTAGGGAAATTACTGGAGAGAATTCTTCGAGACAGGATCTACTCCCATTTGGAAGCAAATGGACGTATTAGTGAGAGGCAGCACGGTTTTGTGAAGGGGAGGTCGTGTCTCACTAACTTGATCGAGTTTTTCGAGGAGGTCACTAAGATGATTGATGCAGGTAGGGCAGTAGATGTTGTCTATATGGACTTCAGTAAGGCCTTTGACAAGGTCCCTCATGGTAGACTAGTACAAAAGGTGAAGTCACACGGGATCAGGGGTGAACTGGCAAGGTGGATACAGAACTGGCTAGGCCATAGAAGGCAGAGGGTAGCAATGGAGGGATGCTTTTCTAATTGGAGGGCTGTGACCAGTGGTGTTCCACAGGGATCAGTGCTGGGACCTTTGCTCTTTGTAGTATATATAAATGATTTGGAGGATAATGTAACTGGTCTGATTAGTAAGTTTGCAGACGACACAAAGGTTGGTGGAATTGCGGATAGCGATGAGGACTGTCTGAGGATACAGCAGGATTTAGATTGTCTGGAGACTTGGGCGGAGAGATGGCAGATGGAGTTTAACCTGGACAAATGTGAGGTAATGCATTTTGGAAGGGCTAATGCAGGTAGGGAATATACAGTGAATGGTAGAACCCTCAGGAGTATTGAAAGTCAAAGAGATCTAGGAGTACAGGTCCACAGATCACTGAAAGGGGCTACACAGGTGGAGAAGGTAGTCAAGAAGGCATACGGCATGCTTGCCTTCATTGGCCGGGGCATTGAGTATAAGAATTGGCAAGTCATGTTGCAGCTGTATAGAACCTTAGTTAGGCCACACTTGGAGTATAGTGTTCAATTCTGGTCGCCACACTACCAGAAGGATGTGGAGGCTTTAGAGAGGGTGCAGAAGAGATTTACCAGAATGTTGCCTGGTATGGAGGGCATAAGCTATGAGGAGCGATTGAATAAACTCGGTTTGTTCTCACTGGAACGAAGGAGGTTGAGGGGCGACCTGATAGAGGTATACAAAATTATGAGGGGCATAGACAGAGTGGATAGTCAGAGGCTTTTCCCCAGGGTAGAGGGGTCAATTACTAGGGGGCATAGGTTTAAGGTGAGAGGGGCAAAGTTTAGAGTAGATGTACGAGGCAAGTTTTTTACGCAGAGGGTAGTGGGTGCCTGGAACTCACTACCGGAGGAGGTAGTGGAGGCAGGGACGATAGGGACATTTAAGGGGCATCTTGACAAATATATGAATAGGATGGGAATAGAAGGATACGGACCCAGGAAGTGTAGAAGATTGTAGTTTAGTCGGGCAGTATGGTCGGCACGGGCTTGGAGGGCCGAAGGGCCTGTTCCTGTGCTGTACATTTCTTTGTTCTTTGAGAGAGGGGCACAAGAGAGAGGGACACAAGAGAGAGGGGCAAAGGAGGGAAGGGCAGAGGGGGGAGGGCCACAGGAGAGAGAGGCACAGGAGAGGGGGGCACAGGAGAGAAGGACATGTCAAAGGCACACAGGAGAGAGGTATGCAAGAGAGCACTACACAATTTGGGAGGTACACAGTAGAGAGGTGTACAGGAGAATGATATGCATCGGAGAGCGGTATTCAGAGTGCACATAAGAGATGCAAAGGAGAGAGGTGAACAGGGCGAGGAGCTTAAAGCATGGTTAAAGGGAAATATTTTACAGAATGAAGGGCCACTTTAAAAAGGTAGATAAAATGGAAACCAATGGAATAACCTGAAGGACATTAGGAGACTGTTAACCCCCAAAGCCACGCGTATTGGAATTGGTGAGTGTTTAAAACAATCAATTTTTAGACAATGAATCCAGCAGAAACACTCTTCTGTTGTGTTGTGCCGGTGCCGTGGCCCATGTTTTATTATGAGTTCAGTTTTGTTAATCTTCAACTATTTGCAGACCCCAGTCAATGTCATGCATTGTGTTGTCTCTTCATTCAGGCTGCTTCTAGAGTGTTCTCTCCGTCTAATACCATGTGACCTGAGACATCTTACAGTGGGTGGCGCTCTCCTCTAGTCACACATTAATCATTGCTCTGCTGAACACCTTTACATTGCAATGGCATGCGGGCATATATAACATCTTACAACATCCTCCTTAATTTCCATCTTCTAATTCAGCTTAATATTTCTCAGCACATCTGAGACATCCAAGGGCTTTTTCTTCAGCCAGTGCCTTGAGATTCACGGTTAGATTTACATTTTCCGATTTTCCTTCTCTGTCTGGACAGTAGAAATCTGTCCTTTGTCTTTCATTTTGGTTTCACTGTTGGCCAGGTCTTATCTCAGTTCTGTAATTGTGCTATCCTTGGCATCATAAGACCATAAGACATAGGAGCGGAAGTAAGGCCATTCGGTCCGCATCATCATCCGCTCGCAGATTGGAAAGTTCTACTGCTTCCCTTTCAATGCCATCTCATTTTCATTCAGCTGGTTCTTCATCTCTTCAGTCTTTTTCTTGTAATTTTGGCTTCCTCCTGGAATATTGAACATTGCTGAGTCTTCTCTGCCAACTGATTCTTCAGTTTGTTCAGGGTGACCTTAAAATCCTTTTGCTTCTCTTTGTAATTTTCCAGAGGAACAAACTTTGACCTGAGGGACCCTTGTGACACAAAGCTCGCTTGCTTCATCTTGATCTTTCCTGTCATTCAGTTAGGACGCCTTAAATTTATTCTACTGCTCTTCCATTCTGCTTTTAAAGACAGTCTTCATTTCTTCATGGTGCTGAATGCTTATGCATTCATTTTGCATTTGAGCTTGAAGGACAAACAACTGTTCTTTCAGCTGTTTATTTTCTTGTTGACATCTTGCTGTCTCACTCTGGGCTTCACTGAATCCTAGAATCCCTTCTGTGCAGAAGGAGGCCATTCAGCCCTTCAAATCTGCACCGACCCTCTAAAGAGCATTCTACTCAGGTCCACTCCCCTACCCCATCCCCATAAACCCACCCTATCTGTACATCCCTGGAAACTAAGGGGCAATTTTGCATGGCATCTCCACCGAACCTGCACATCTTTGAATTGTGGGGGGAAACCGGAGCACCCAGAGGAAACCACATGGGAGAATGTGCAAATTCCACACAAATAGCCGCCCAAGGTTGGAATCGAACCAGGGTCCCTGGCGCTGTGCGGCAGCAGTGCTAATATTTTATTGCTTCTGATATTTCCAACATAGATTTTCTGAAGTAATATTCAATGTCCTTTTTAGTTCCTCATGCTTTCCAAAGCTACACATTGATTCTTCAAGAAGGCTTTCAGGGTCACAACCTCTTTGCTTGCCTTTTTTGCCTGATGTTTTGCTTGGCTACTCATCTAGTTGAGTTTTGCAAACTCCTACTTTTATTTGCCAACTGTGAAATTGAGGGTTATATTTCCTCCTGATACCTTTGTGTCATCTCTGACATTTATTTGTTCTGATCTTGAACAACGTGGTTGAATGAAGATTTCAGTTTATTATGCGTTTTCAAATGTATATTGTCAGCTCAAATCTTGTGCTTCAGCTCTCAGCT
This sequence comes from Scyliorhinus torazame, assembly GCF_047496885.1. Classification (NCBI taxonomy): domain Eukaryota; kingdom Metazoa; phylum Chordata; class Chondrichthyes; order Carcharhiniformes; family Scyliorhinidae; genus Scyliorhinus; species Scyliorhinus torazame. The sequence goes on from NC_092709.1 coordinate 117,795,705, forward strand.
CTTATGAGAATATTTTTCTATAAAACAGTTTCATTTACTTTTTGCACATTATACTTCTTTTAATGTATCGATTCCCCGCTGGATTCTCCCCATGTCTGCATGGGTTTCCTCCAGGTGCCCCAGTTTCCTCCCACAGTCCAAAGACGTGCAGGTTAGGTGGATTGGCCATGATAAATTGCCCTTAGTGACCAAAAAGGTTAGGAAGGGTTATTTTTGGTTACGGGGATAGGGGGGACTTGGTGCAGACTCGATGGACCGAATGGCCTCCTTCTGCACTATGTTCTATGGTCTATGTTTAAGTTAGCTCAGATAGCTTTCCTTCATTCCCAGCCATCTGCTCACTCTGCACTGTAATGTGCTTTTACAGTTTGAGTACTATGTCAACATTTTTCAAAAAGGTCTATTTTGGAGCCTTTTGCTGTTCTCAGCTATTTCTTTCTTCTGCACTTAACATACAATCATAGAAAAGAATCATAAAAATCGAAAGCACTGATGCAGGCCATTCGACCCACTGAGTCTGCACCAACCCTCTGAAAGAGCACTCTACCCAGGCCCACTTCCTTGCCCGATCCCTGTAATCATGTAACCTCACCTAACCTGCACGACTTTGGACACTGAGGGGCAACTTAGCTTGGCCAATCCACCTAACCTGCACATCTTTGGACTGTGGGAGGAAACTGGAGCACCCGGAGGAAACTCACACAGACATGGGGAGAAAGTGCAAACACCACACAGACAGTTACCCAAGGTTAGACTCGAACTCGGGCCCCTGGAGCTGTGAGGCAGCTGTGCTAACCACTGCGCCACCATGCCACCACTTTGCCTAATATTTCATTACAATGACATGGTCACCATGTGGTTTGATTAAATGCTACTTCCCTCACTCTGTGGTCTTTTGTTGGTCTTGCTCTGAATTTTTTGTTTTTGCCTTTGGCACTTTATCGGAAGTTACTCTCTCTCTGGGGTCTCTTTTAATTTTCTGTCCATGGCCTTTTTTTCTTGGAGCGACAGCTTTATATGACAATACCCCTTCAAGGTAATCAGTAATTTTTCTATTTACTTAGGCTATTTGCAGCTGCCAGTTTCTTCTCTGTGAGTTTCCAATGTTTTTCTGTCATCTCCTTGGCAACTAGCCACCTCACTTTTCAAAAGCTTTTAAAACTTTTAAAACTTTATTCATTGAAAAAAAAACCACTGCAGCACTTCCTCAATTCTATTATGCAGGATCTATTCTCTTTTTGAATGTCCCACATTGTGGAAGATTTAGCAGGCATGCATTCTGAATAGGGACCATTTTTTACACTTAAAAGTTAAGTATTTCTTTCTGTCAGTGCTGCTTTCCGCAAAGGAGATTTTTTATTTGTTACCGCAGCTACCACTGCTGCAAGCTGCTGAGCCTCTGAGACTGCCACCTGTTCAATAATGTAAGTACAGCTTCTTTTAGTCCTTATTGCTCACCGTCTTGTGAACTAACTGGGTTCTTTGACTTTGTGTCACTCAGTGGCTTGACGTTTTTTTGAATTTTTGCTCATCTGCATTAATGGGTGGCATGGTAACACAGTGGTTAGCACTGTTGCTTCACAGTGCCAGGGTCCCAGCTTGGGTCAGTGTCTGTGCGGAGTCTGCACATTCTCCCTGTGTCTGCGTGGGTTTCCTCCGGGTGCTCCGGTTTCCTCCCACAAGTCCCCGAAAGACGTGCTGTTAGGCAATTCTGAATTCTCCCTCAGGTGCCGGAGTGTGGCGATTAGGGGCTTTTCACAGTAACTTCATTGAAGTGTTAATGTGAGCCTACTTGTGACAGTAAAGATTATTGTTATTAATGACCTGAACAGGTTTTTGAACTCTGCATCACGTAGAAGGACCAGAGCAGCAGATCTTTTTTGTTTTGCATATTTGTGATCTGACCAGCTTTCTTCACTGTGCACCATTCTTGCATTGAACCTCTTTTTCCTTTTCTTCCCTTCGGTGCATTGCTCTGGTCTGGCTTCAGCTGCTGCTCATATTTCATGTCTTGGGATTTTGCTCCAGGTTTCCAATTTAAAATGCCACCTTTCATATCACTGCATACCAATTTGCGGTATGCTGCCAGTGCTGTGGAACATGTTGTATTCTGGGTGGCTGTGGTGCTTCATTTATGAGATCTTGAGACTTGTATGTTTAAACATGAACTATTTATGGTTAATCTTTAATTTAATTATTTAAAAATTCATTTACGGGTTGTGAGCGTCGCTGGTTAGGCCAGCATTTATTGCCCATCCCGAGTTGCCCTTCACACGGTGGTGGTGAGCTGCCTTCTTGACCCATTGCAGTCCTTGAGGTGTAGGTACTGTAGAAGCCCGCTGCTTCCTAATACATCTAATAGGTAAAAGTGATAGTTCGAAAGATAGCTATTTAGTATTGAGGCCCTGGTCTATTGACTCTTAACCTCAGGTCATTTAAAAACACACATTCAGCATTTCAAAAACAGAGCAGCAAACAGAAATTCCTACTCAGCTAACAAATACATTTGCAAGATAAAGTGACCAAGGACAGGGCAGTCACCATGGCAACGCCACAGGAGTCTAAAGACGCTATTGTACTCAGTAACAAACCAGTTCAGGTCATTTGCGACAACAGCATTCCATAACTCATACAGGAATTTATTTCAGGTTCATGTTGCATATTAAAGATGGACGGCTCGCCATCAAAAAAGTGGGCACTGCAGTCAGTGCTGTGGGGCAGACCCCCCGGACGGGGAGCAGTGCCGCAAGAAGCTGCACGACCTCACCCGGGCTGCCAGGGTAAGTGCCATGAGGGTGCCCCCAGGCTCCCCCCCCCCCCCCCCCCCCGGCACGGGGGGGGGGGAGTGGGGCTGGGGGGGGGGGACTGGGAGTGTTGGGGGGGACTGGGGCATCAGGGGTGATGTTGGGGGGGTCAGGGGGGTTTGGGGGGGGTCACGGTGCCCAACTATCTACTCGACCCACATAAGCCCCGGGACCCCCCCTGGAGCGAACCCATGGCGTGCTGTCTCCTGAACCAGCAACAATGTTGTCAACGTCTGTAGTAGGTAAGTTGCTAGAAGGTATTCTGAGAGACAGGATCTACAAGCATTTAGAGAGGCAAGGACTGATTCGGGGCAGTCAGCATGGCTTTGTGTGTGGAAAATCATGTCTCATAAATTTGACTGAGTTTTTTGAGGGGGTGACCAAGAAGATAGATGAGGGCAGTGCAGTAGACGTTGTCTACATGGACTTTAGCAAAGCCTTTGACAAGGTACCGCATGGTAGGTTGTTGCAGAAGGTTAAAGCTCACGGGATCCAGGGTGAGGTTGCCAATTGGATTCAAAATTGGCTGGACGACAGAAGGCTGAATGACCTGAACTGGTTTGTTACTGAATACAATAGCGTCTTTAGACTCCTGGTTGTAGAGGGTTGTTTTTCAAACTGGAGGCCTGTGACCAGTGGTGTGCCTCAGGGATCGGTGCTGGGTCCACTGTTATTTGTGATTTATATTAATGATTTGGATGAGAATTTAGGAGGCATGGTTAGTAAGTTTGCAGATGACACCAAGATTGGTGGCACAGTGGATAGTGAAGAAGGTTATTTAGGATTGCAACGGGATCTTGATCAATTAGGCCAGTGGGCCGACGAATGGCAGATGGAGTTTAATTTAGATAAATGTGAGGTGATGCATTTTGGCAGATCGAATCAGGCCAGGACCTACTCAGTTAATGGTATGGCGTTGGGGAGAGTTATAGAACAAAGAGATCTAGGAGTACAGGTTCATAGCTCCTTGAAGGTGGAGTTGCAGGTGGACAGGGTGGTGAAGAAGGCATTCGGCATGCTTGGTTTCATTGGTCAGAACATTGAATACAGGAGTTGGGACGTCTTGTTGAAGTTGTACAAGACATTGGTACGGCCACACTTGGAATACTGTGTGCAGTTCTGGTCACCCTATTATAGAAAGGATATTATTAAACTAGAAAGAGTGCAGAAAAGATTTACTAGGATGTTGCCGGGACTTGATGGTTTGAGTTATAAGGAGAGGCTGGATAGACTGGGACTTTTTTCCTTGGAGCGTAGGAGGCTTAGGGGTGATCTTATAGAGGTCTATAAAATAATGAGGGGCATAGATAAGGTAGATAGTCAACATCTTTTCCCAAAGGTAGGGGAGTCTAAAACTAGAGGGCATAGGTTTAAGGTGAGAGGGGAGAGATTCAGAAGGGCCCAGAGGGGCAATTTCTTCACTCAGAGGGTAGTGAGTGTCTGGAATGGGCTGCCAGAGGTAGTAGTAGAGGCGGGTACAATTGTGTCTTTTAAAAAACATTTAGATAGTTACATGGGTAAGATGGGTATAGAGGGTTATGGGCCAAGTGCGGGCAACTGGGACTAGCTTAATGGTAAAAACTGGGCGGCATGGACTGGTTGGGCCGAAGGGCCTGTTTCCATGCTTTAAACTTCTATGATTCTATGATTCTATAATATCTGCATGCCCTGATGATACCCGCCTAATGTTGATGCTTTATCCAACACCGCCCCCCCCCCCCCCCCCCCCCCCCAGGACAAGACAGCGCATAACCAGCGGGAGCGCATGAGAACCGGAGGGGGTTCTCCGGTCCTGCACCCCCTAACCATTCACGAGCAGAGGGCCCTGGACCTCGCTGGGGGACCTGCCACCCGGGAGGTCGCGCCATGCCAGGTCGGAGGCGCAGAAGCAAGTGAGAGAACCCTGCATGTCCTCTCCACCCCCAACCCGTCATCGCCCCCCTCACACTCTGGCCACTGCACCCCCGATCCCATCCCCCCTCACACTCTGGCCACTGCACCCCAGATCCCATCCCCCCTCACACTCTGGCCACTGCACCCCAGATCTCATCCCCACTCACACTCTGGCCACTGCACCCCAAATCCCATCCCCCCTCACACTCTGGCCACTGCACCCCCGACCCCATCCCCCCTCACACTCTGGCCACTGCACCCCCGACCCCATCCCCCCTCACACTCTGGCCACTGCACCCCAGATCCCACCCCCCCCTCACACTCTGGCCACTGCACCCCAGATCCCATCCCCCCTCACACTGTGCACCCACCACCACCATATACCCGGGCCACCGTGTCTAACGAACCCCGAATCTTTTATGTTCCCCAGGGCCATCCGCCGAACCTTCAGGGACGTCTCACCCAGGAAGCTGCGCAACGCCACCCACCGCAACAGCACCTAGGGACGCACGCCAGAGTTGGCAGTTGGTCGGACAGGAGGGCAGACCTCACAGTCTGGGACACAGGACCGGGACGCTGAGACCTCCGGGACAGACATTAGTCAGGGGCACAGGGTGGACAGTAATGCCGAAGCCCACATCACGGCCACACACCCGCTGGATCGAACTCAAGACGATATGGCCCGCATGGAGCTTGCGCCGGGCAATGAGGGGGACCAATACACACCAGACGTCTTGACGGATGATGACCTCAAGCTTGCGGCACTGCTGTCTCACACACCGTTCACCATCGCAGAGACACTCACCTCGGTTGGGCATATAAGTGATGAGGCTCCCGGGTCACGGTCTGGTGAGCACCCCACAGCCGAGCCAGTACAGCAGGTGGAGTTTGGAGCAGCCGAGGGGCTGGACAGTCGGAGGGCAGCCCAGGCCCAGCAACCAGCTGCCACACAGACGGTTTCCGGGTTTCTGGATGTAATTGACCCACCCGGACAACCGATGCGTATGGACACCCAGGGACTGAGTAACGGTATGAGGGCCAGCTTCCAGGACCTGCACACGCAGCTGGAGGAGTCTATCCGCAGCCAGGAGCAGGGAGTGGTGCCGCTCATCGCAGCCACCCAGGCCGACACCGCACGGGTGGCATCCGCGGTGGAGGCAATGGGTGAAGGGGTTTTGGCCATGGGTCAGGTTTTGCAAGGCGTTGGGCTTCACGTGCACACGTCATCCATGGCCCAGGAGCGGGCTGCCCTCTCACAGGTAGCCATGCGCCAGAGCCAACACGACATTGCCGTCGCTCTCCGGGCCCTGGCTGAGTCTCACCATGCCATGGCCCGGTCCCAGCAAGCGGTGGCTCAGTCCCAGCAGTCGGTCGCGGAGAGCATTGACCGCCTGGCGCACGTGATGGATGGCGTCGCGCACTCACAGGTCGAGATCGCACAGACCTTGGCAGGAATGTGGCACTCCCTGGGCCCCGTCTCGGCGAACAGTCGGACCGTGGTCGATACCGCTGCAGGCCTCCAGGACTGGCAACGCCAGGTATCGGGGGTACGACGGGGCATGTCTCCGAGCGCATCGCCGTCCCACAGTGAGGCCCGGGGGCCACGGGGCTCCCCGAGGGAGGAGGAGGTTCTGGGGCCCGTCCCGGTAGCTCCACCAAGGGACGTCCCGGTACACTCGGCCTCCCCCCGTTCCGTCCCTGGCGCAACTGGTGGGGAGTGGGCAGGTCAGGGTGGCACCACACCATCCAGCACGCCCGCCGAGCAGCCTGGCCCATCGAAGCCGGGCCGCCCCAGGAAACGTGTGCCGAAGTGGAGCCATGTCGAAGGGCGTAATTCACAGCAGTCCACCTCCACTCCTGCTGTACCATCTGGGAACACACCTAGACGTAGTGGTAGGGCCCGTAAGGCAAAGTCGTTGGGCACGTAAGAAGTTGGCAAGGGTGCAGGGCACAGTCTAGTTGTAGTGGGTAGGGCACCTATGTTCACCACACGAATAAACGCACTGTTAAATTTGACTTGTAAGACTGTGTGCTATGTCCGGTGCCAGGGAGCTCGGGAGGGTGCCCGATTGGCGTTGTGGTATACGAGCCGTTCAAGGTCTGTTCCAGATGTGGTGACCCTTCCCCCCCCCCCGCACCCCCATAATCGGACACCGGTGTCCTCGGTACACCGACGCCAGCTACCCCACACGGGCATGTGATGAAATATCCGTCAGGAAGGCTGTGACCACCGGAGTGCATGGTTCAGCTATAGCCATGAGTTAGACCTCGGCTGGCGAATCTGAGCACACAGCTCATCGCAGAGCGGGCTGTCGTCATTCAACATGGCACTGATCACACCCGCTTACCCAATCTTCAATGTTGTGCAATCCCGTAGTGCCGCAGTGGTAAGGTGATGTGGAATTGTTGCCGCGAACGCGGCGCAGGTGTGCGGGGGCGGGGGGGGGGGGGGGGAGGAGGGGGGGATGGGTGCAGGTGGTGGGTGCAGTGTGGTGCCCGTGTACAGGATTGACGGTGCAAGTGGCAGTGTTCAGCGAATCCCACCCCCATAGTGCGTGAACCGTGCGGCCACCAACGCATCGCATGCCCGCTGTCCGCGGCAGTGCCGTTGCGCAGCCTCCTGGGCGTAACGAGCTGCCGGGCAGTGTCTGCGTCCTGTGCCCCTCCCCCCACCCTGATGCGCCCCATCATCCTTTTCCTCCGCATCCTCCTATTCCCCATCCCCCTCGTTTGCGTTGGCTCCGGTGCCGTCGGGTCCTCCCTCCGGCTCCTCCACCAGGTCATCTCCCCTCTGCATGGCAATGTTGTGCAGCGCACAGCAGACCATAACTATGCGACCGACCCTGTCGGGCTGGTACTGCAGGGCCCCTCCTGATCGGTCCAGGCATCTGAATCGCATCTTCAGCAGGCCGAAGCACCGCTCCACCACACCCCTGGTTGCTGCATGTGCCTCATTGTATAGGCTCTCCGCGTTGGTGTGAGGCCTCCGTATTGGCGTCAGCAGCCATGACCTCAATGGATAGCCCTTGTCGCCCAGCAACCAGCCCCTCAGCCGGGGGGGGGGATCCATCGAACATTGCGGGGATAAACGACTGTGCCAGAATGTAGGCGTCATGCACACTGCCGGGATACTGTGCGCACACGTGCATGATCTTCATGTGAGGGTCGCACACCACCTGAATGTTCATGGCGTATGTGCCCTTTCTGTTCATGAACACTTCCCTGTTGTCTGCAGGTGGGCGCAGGGGACGTGCACACCATCGATGACACCCTGGACCATCGGTATCCCGGCCACCTTGGCGAATCCACGTGCCCGTGCTTCCTGCTGTGCTCGATCCTCGGGGAATTGAATGTACCTGTCTGCGATGGCGTACAAGGCGTCGGTGACGGCCCTGATGCACCTGTGGACCAATGCCTGTGATATCCCGGAGAGGTCCCCGCTCGGCGCCTGGAAGGAACCGGTCGCATAGAGGTTTAGGGCCACCGTCACCTTGACAGAGACTGGTATCGCGTGTCCTCCTCCCATTCCACATGGTGCGAGGTGCGCCACGAGCTGGCATATATGTGCGACCGTCTCCCTGCTGAACCGTAGTCTCCTCCTGCATGTGATGTCCGTTAGGGCCTCGAACGACATTCTGTCACGGTACACCCTCGGCCTTGCTGGAAGCCTGTGGCGCCCTGGCGCCACCATCAGTGGATCCTCCTGCTCCACCTGCTCCTCCTCCTGCTCCCCCCCAAGCACTTCCTCTGCATTCTTCGCCGTCTGGCGGTCAATGTTCCCCTCGGCATCCCTCTGTACATTCGGGTCCTGAGCGCCTGCGGCCTGCGCGGCGATGACGGGCCACTCCGCTGCAATTCCCTCTGCTGCACCAGCGACCGCTGCATCTGCAGCCACTGTGGGCCGTCCGACTCTATGCTGCCGGATGGCAAACTCCAGAACTGCGGCTCCAACCACGGCAGTGAACATCGCTGTCTTGTTGGCATACATGGTGACCTGCAGGAGGGTGGTGGGGGGCAGAGAAACGACATGTTACATGGAGGTTCTTCCACACCTTGTCAGCAGGGCTGCAGGGGATACCTGTGTGCCCCGTGGCCTGGTCGCGCTGCAGATACGCAGCCAGCCTAACACCTGGTCACTGTTCGCGCCCAACGGTCAGTTCACACCGTCCTCCTCACCAGTGTGCTACTCGCCTGTGCCCATCAGCCACACGCACCCTGCGGCCATGTCCTCGTCACCGTCCTGCCATATCAGGGCGGCTGACATGTGGCATCCGCGGATGGACAATACCATCCACATTCTCCCTCACCCCCCCCTCCCACCTGCACACTCACCCCCCCACCTGCACACTCTCCCTCACCCCCCCACCTGCACACTCTCCCGCACACCCCCCCCATCTGCACACTCTCCCGCACCCTCCCCCACCTGCACACTCTCCCTCACCCCCCCCCCCCCACTTGCACACTCTCCCGCACCTGCTGCTCTGGGCCTGCTAGATGGTAGTGCTCAGCAGTTTGGAAGGTGTTGTTCAAGGACCCTTGGTGAGTTACTGTAGTGCGTCTTGTAGATGGTACACACGGCTGCCACTGGTCGTTGGTGGTGGAGGGTTTGAATATTTGTGGAAGGAGGAGCAATCAAGCGGGCTGTTTGTCCTGGATGGTGTTGAGCTTCTTGAATGGTGTTGGAGCTGCACTCATTCAGGCAAATGGAGAGAATTCCATTACACTCCTGACTTGTGCCTTGTAAATGATGGACAGGCTTTGGGGACCCCTGGATGTTGATTATTTACAGGTCTCAGTTAATATGATGCATTGTCTTGCTTTCCCATGATGGCTGCTTCTAGACTGTTGCGCAGTCTAATACCATGTGACTCTATACATCATACCATGGGTGGTGCTATTCTCCAGTCCCACGTTAACCCTTGCTCGGCTGAGCATCTTTACATTACAATGGCATGCAGGTACATATAAGATCATAAAACAGACACCTCCTGGATAAACAGAGGCACTTTTAACTACTTGCAAGTAATACTCACCCCAGCTGAGACCTTAATTAGTGCAGGTGGGCAGGTAGTCATTAAAGCAATTAACAGGTAATGAGGTTTGTTAAATGAAATTTCATTGACCTTTAAATACAACATTTCCAGCAGAGGATTCCTGGGGCTCATGAATCTTGTCAGTAAACCAAAGACAAAATTGAACTGCAATTAATGTGGGTAGAATGACTATATGAATAAAAGCTGAGTTATTACAGCTGGTGCCTACATTCTCTCCAGCAAAGATATGACCGATAATTCATGTCTGAAAAGAACTTCTTTCTAAACTTTCTAGCTGGAAAATTCAGGTTGGGAGAACCATGTGTGTTTACTTGGCAGTGTCGATAGGCTGCGTTTGGATAACCAGGTGCTCAGGAGAAAGAAACACAGGAGAGAAGGACACTGGGAGAAAGGCACAGGGGAGAGAGATTCAGGTGAGAGGCGCATCAGAGAAAGGGGCATGGGGAAGGGGCACAGCGGAGAGGGGCATCAAAGAGAGGGGCACAGGGAAGAAGGGCACAGGGGAGATGGCACATATGCACAGGGCATCGGAGAGAGATGCACATGGGAGGGGGAGAGGGGCAAAAGAGAGGTGCAAAGAAGAGGTGGATACAAGAAAGGGACTGAGTAGAGAGGGGTACAGTGGAGGGGGCAAAGGAAAGGGGCAACATGGTGGCACAGTGGTTAGCATTGCTGCTTCACAGTTCCAACTAGAGACCCGGGTTCGATTCTGACCTCGGCTCTCAGTTTGGAGTCTGCACGTTCTCCCCGTGTCAGTGTGGGTTTTCTCCGAGTGCTCCGGTTTCCTCCCACAGTCCAAAGATGTACAGGTAAGGTGGATTGGCCATGATAAATTGCCTCTTAGGGTGGGGTTGCATGAATAGGGTGGGGGATTGGGCCTAGGTAGGGTGGCCTTTCAAAGGGTGCGCAGACTCAATGGGACGAATGGCCTGCTTCTGCACTGTAGGGATTCCACGATTCTATGAGGGGAGAGGGGAACAGGAGAGGGGGGCAAAGAGGAGAGGGATACGGACCCAGGAAGTGTAGAAGATTGTAGATTAGTCGGGCAGCATGGTCGGCACGGGCTTGGAGGGCCGAAGGGCCTGTTCCTGTGCTGTACTTTTCTTTGTTCTTTGTTAGAGGTGAACAGGAGTTAGGGGCATAGGGGAGAGTGGCACAGGAGAGTGGGGCACAAGAGAGAGGGGCATAGGAGAGAGGGCTCCAGGAGAGAGTGGCAAAGGAGAGAGGATAAAAGGGAAGGGGCAAAGGGACACACGAGAGAGGGGCACAGGAGAGAGAGGCACAGGGACGGTGAGCACAAGAGAGAGGGGCATAGGAGAGAGTTCACAGGAGAGAGTGCACAGGGGAGAGTGCACAGTGAAGTGTGCACATCAGGGTGTGCACAGCAGAGTGTGCACAGCAGAGTGTGGACAGGAGGGAGTACACAGGAGGGAGTGCACAGGGGAAAGGGGCAGGATAGAGGGGCACAGGAGAGAGTGCACAAGTGAGGGTGCACCAGGGAGAGTGCACAGGAGAGTGTGCACAAGAGTGTGCAGATGACGGAGTACACAGGGCAGAGTGAACAGGAAAGAGTGCACGGGAGAGTGTACACAGGGAAGTGTGCACAAGGGAGTGTACGCAGCAGAGTGCGCACAGGAGCGGCACACAGGGGAAAATGCACAGGAGGGAGTGCACAGAATGGAGTGCACAGGGGAAAGGAGCACGAGAGAGGGGCACAGGAGAGAGTGCACAGGTGAGGGTGCACAAGAGAGGGTGCACAGGATTGCACATAAGTGAGTGCACAAGAGAGAGTGCATAGGATTGCACAGTGGATTGTGCACAGGAATGAGGTCAACCCAATTGAGTTGGTCTCTGCCATCCTCCCACTGGTGAGTGTTTGTGGCACATCTGTCAGCACCTGGATAAGTTGGATGACGCACTTCTAACATTCCCAGTCTCAATGATATCCCCCAAGGATCAGCATCCAGCATCAGCACAGCTTCGAGCGAACTACAGTCCCCAACACAGAGCCTGCTCAGCTGTTCCTGCTGCCAGTGTCTGCTCATGCTCACTCGGGAGATTTGAAGCAGCAGGTGAGAACTGAGATATTTGTCTAATTTGATCCACCAAAATATGAGTATTATATGAGTGGCGATATATAGTTAAATGTTCTGTGACGTTAAACCTTCCCCCACCCCCTCAGAAGGAATTATATCTTCTCAGGAAGCTGTCGTGTTGTGTGTTCTGATGTACAAACGATCCAACACGGCTGGAGATGGTGTAACTCAATTTTATTAACTACTTAACTATAACAGCAACTTGGGTACGTACATTACCAGCTAATCTGTGGACCCTGTCCTATCACTATCTGGGTGAGGCACTCAGCACACGGTGAATGTCGGAGTGGCAGGCTCTGAGCTCGGTGCTCTGAGCTGGCTGCTGCTGGAATGAGCGGGAACTGTAGTGTCCCCTGTTTTTATAGTGCGTGTGCTCTCACTGGTGATTGGCTGCGATATTGTGTGTGTGTTGGTTGGTCCTACTGCATGTCCATCAGTGTGTGTGTGATTGCACCATGATATGCTGATCTAAATATCATGACATCCCCCCTTTTCGCAAAGAATATGTGCCTACATGATAATAAATAAAGAAGTGTGGTGAGTGCATCTAATCATGTGTGTGCAATATTTACAACAATATGTACATGTGGCTATACTATATACACAGGAAGGTGCCAGGTGCAGAAACTAACTATGTTTCACCAAGAACGAAACCAATGTCATTAACAAACAATAACAAAATCTTAAACAGTATGGCAAAAAGTCAAAATCTTAAAAAAGTCTGAAACAGTATGTCAGAACAAGTCAGTGAGTCCAATATGAAAAGGTTCATAAATTAAGTCTCTCAGGTGGGCGACGAATTTGGGTTGACCGCCTCAAGGGTGGGGCAGGATCCACTGGCTGAGGAACGGGCCGGGCCACGGTGGAGTGAGGAGGATGCAGGGTGTCCGGAAGGTCAACAAAGTCCATTGCATCAGCATCCTTGCAGAGGAGCCTTTTAACGATATGGACGCCCTTTTCTGCTTTGCCATTCGACTGAGGATGCAGAGGACTGGACGTCATGTGTGTGAAGTTGTATGAGCTGGCGAAGGAAGACCATTCCTGACTCGCAAAGCAGGGGCCATTGTCTGACATCGCGGTGAGCGGGATGCCGTGGCGAGCAAAGGTCTCTTTGCAGGCCCGGATGACAGCCGATGACGTGGTGTCATGCAGGCGTATAACCTCTGGATAGCTGGAAAAGTAGTCAATGATGATGATGTAGTCCCTGCCGAACGCATGGAACAGGTCCACGCCCACCTTCGACCAGGGGGATGTGACCAACTCATGGGGCTGAAGGGTCTTACGGGGTTGTGCCAGCTGAAACCGCTGATAGGTGGGGCAATTGAGCACAGTGTTAGCAATGTCCTCACTTATTCCCGGCCAGTATACAGCCTCTCGGGCCCTCCGCCGGCACTTCTCAACGCCGAGATGGCCTAGTGCAGTTGTTCTAAGACAAGCCGGTGCATGCTGTGTGGGATCACGATGCGGTCCAGCTTCAGGAGGACACCGTCAACGACTGCCAAGTCGTCCCGAACGTTGTAAAACTGAGGGCATTGTCCCTTGAGCCACCCGTCCGTCATGTGGCGCATCACACGTTGCAGAAGGGGGTCGGCCGCAGTCTCACTTCGAATGTGGGCCAGGCTAGCATCAGTGGCCGGCAGATTGGCAGAAGTAAAGGCTACATGTGCGTCGACTTGGCAAACGAACCCCTCCGGGTCGGACGGCGTGTTGACTGCCCTGGACAGAGCGTCTGCTATGATGAGGTCCTTACGCAGGGTGTAGACAAGTTGAAAGTCATACCTCCGGAGTTTGAGCAGAATGTGCTGGAGGCGAGGGGTCATATCGTTGAGGTCCTTTTGAATGATGCCAACCAGCGGGCGATGGTCAGTCTCCACGGTGAACTGGGGAAAGCCATACACATAGTCGTGGAACTTGTCAACACCAGTCAACAGGCCTAGGCAATCCTTTTCAATCTGCGCATAGCGCTGCTCTGTGGGGGTCATGGCCCGTGACGCATAGGCGACTGGGGCCCATGATGAGGCGTCATCCCATTGCAGGAGGACCGCCTCAATGCCGGACTGGCTGGTGTCAGTTGAGATTTTCGTCCCCTTGCAGGATCGAAAAACGCCAGTACCGGGGCGGTGCTGAGCTTGACCTTGAGCTCCTCCCATTCACGCTGGTGGGTGGGAAGCCACTGGAATTCAGTTGTCTTCCTGACTAGGTGCCGGAGAGCTGCAGTGTGGGAAGCAAGGTTGGGGATGAACTTCCCCAGGAAGTTGACCATTCCGAGAAAGCGTAGCACCGCCTTCTTGTCTGTGGGCTTCTGCATGGCCGTGATAGCTGCCACCTTGTCGGCATCCGGCCGCACCCCCAACTGGGGGATGTGGTCCCCCAGGAACTTCAGCTTGGTTTGTCCAAAAGAGCATTTGGCTCGGTTAAGATGCAGGCCCTGGTCCCGTATCTGTTTAAAGACGCGCTGAAGGCGACTGATGTGCTCCTCATCTGATGTGGTGGACCAAATAATGATGTTGTCTACATAGACGCGCACCCCTTCGATGCCCTCCATCATCTGTTCCATGATGCGATAGAAAACTTCAGAGGCCGATATGATGCCAAATGGCATCCTATTGTAGCAGGATCTGCCAAATGGAGTGTTGAAAGTGCACAGCTTCCTGCTGGACTGATCCAGTTGAATCTGCCAGAAGCCCTTTGAGGCATCAAGCTTGGTGAATATTTTTGCCCGAGCCATCTCGCACGTAATCTCCTCACGTTTGGGTATGAGGTAGTGTTCCCTCATTATGTTGTGATTTAAGTCTTTCGGGTCTATACAGATCCGGATCTCGCCGGAAGTCTTCTTGACGCACACCATGGAGCTGACCCATGGAGTCGGCTCCGTTACCCGGGAAAGCACTCCTTGGTCCTGAAGGTCCTGCAGCTGCTGCTTGAGGCGGTCCTTGAGGGGTGCTGGGACCCTGCCTGAACTACCGGGGTGGCATCCTGTTTAAACCGGAGTTTGTACGTGTAGGGCAGTGTGCCCATGCCCTCAAAAAAAACTGGTTGTGCGTGAGGGTTGAGTTGAGCTGCGCCCTAAAGTCTGCATCTGGGAAATCGGACGTGACTTCTGGAGAAAGAGAGTGTACACGCCGAACGAGGTGGAGGATTTTGCACGCCTGTGCGCCTAGCAGAGTCCTTTGAGGAGCCCACGATTTTGAATGGTAGTGTGGCTTTACGTGAGTTGTGTGTCACTTCGAGCTGGCACGACCCCACTTCCTCAGGGTCCCCTTCGGCATCACAAATGGGGTCTCCGTCTTCCAGAGGGCGATGGACCAAATGGTGGACCAGTACGGCTAGCGGGCTACATATCCGTACTTGGACAACGTCACCATCTGGGGCCATGATCAGCAGGACCATGACGCGACCCTCGAAAAGTTCCTCCAGACCGCCCGAGCCCTCAACCTGACCTATAACAAGGAAAAATGCGTTTTCCACACAGCCCGGCTAGCCATCCTCGGCTCTGTCGTGGAAGCCATTGTGGAGGCTGTGCGGCACTGGGGGCACTACCTAGCCGGTAGGAGGTTCACCCATGTCACCGACCAACGGTAGTGGGAAATGGTTCAAAAGGGCACTTGGCACAGAAGATGGCTGCCTGACACACAAGATGTAGACACAGAGAATAAAGCAGACATAACTGATGCCTGGAGTCCAGCAGGGTGCCAGTAGGACAGATAGGAACAGATCCAGGACAAGGGAAGCCAGACAGGAAGATTAAGAAATACATAAATGTGGGACACCACTTGAATAAAGCTGACTTCAGCCAAGGTGTACACAATGATATGCCAATACGAATGTCTTGGGCCATTTCCTAAAACAAAGGGACAATCGATACTACCTTCCTGCTGCTACCTGTAACCTGCTAAATCTCTTTGACTGTGGCCATGTGTAAATGGCAAAATGCTTATAAATAGCGATGTACAATCTATAAAATGTTTAAAGATAGCAAGGTAATAATTGTTTTGTATCTGGGCTCATTGTGAACCCGAAGTGGCTGTTTAAAGATAACAAGGTGATAATTGTTTTGTATCTGGGCTCATTGTGAACCCGAAGTGGCTGCTTAAAGATAACAAGGTGATAATTGTTTTGTATCTGGGCTCATTGTGAACCCAAAGTATAAAATGAATGACTGCCATTCAAACCGGGAGAAAGGCTGGCTACTGTATCACAGGGTATGTACGCTTTCTCCCGAAGCTTTGTGTAACAATAAAACTGCATTTATCTGATCACAACAAGTCTGATTCTTGAAGTGGTTGATTTTTCCCACAACATATTGGCGTAGTCTGGCAGGGTCTTACTTCTGGTGAGTTCCGATCGAAGGCCTCGATCGGAAAGCCGGGGTAAAGATCGTTCCGAATCTACAGGTCAAAAGGTGCAGTTTAAAATAAGGTACCTATAGTGATAAGCATAGTGATATAAGTCTTGACTGTGTAGTGACATGATAATAGATCAGATTTGGTAATAACTGCTGATTGTATTAAGGATTTGTGGTTTGTGCTGATCAGCAAACGGACAAGGTAGTGCTGCCCCAAACGCCCAGCCTTAGACTGGCTGTCAAGAGGAGGAATCTCCCACGCGAAGGTCAGGATTTGAAGTGGGTATTGAGGCACCAAAGGCACTAAGGATTGTGAAGCACAAGTGGCAGAAATTGGCTAACCCCGAACTCTGTAGTGGCGAACAAACGCAGAGTTCTTGTATGAAAGTAGAGCATAAGTTGGGTACTGGGCTGTCCAATGTCTTATTAGCGGTGCGGAAAAGGAGCTGATCAACTCTGACCTAGAGCCGAACTCCGGTGGAGAAGCACGTTGCCGATGTGGTAATAGTGGACACCGTGAGTATAAGTCAAACCCTGAGAGACGGTAGCGATAGCGCGGCGCTGGAATAGTAATAGTGTCTGGGGGGTAGTGAAATCCCTCCAGTAGAGAGCACACTTCACTTATAGTAACCGGGGGTATTGAAGTCTGCAAGATGGCAGGCAATGATATAAAAAGGGGATCTGCAGGTTCTCTTTTCCAGACATATATGACAGACAGACAAGTGTTAATAAAAATGATGAAGAAGGACGGCTGGGACACTTCCCAGACCTTAGAACAACAGAGGGGTTGGATAGACAAAGAGAAGAGAAACAAGACTAAAAAGATAGGGATAATGTTAGTACATCAGTTAGCAGGACTAATTGAACAAGTAGGCACCTCTACTGAAAAGTGGAAGGAAGACAAAGAGAAGATCAGGGAATTAGAATCTAGAGTAAGGGAACTGGAGAAACACAATCACATGTTGAGAGAACAACAAGGGAGCGGGGAAACTGATCCCCTACCCCCTTACGAGCCCACACAGCAGGGGCCAACTGCCCCTCCGGCAGGGTGGGGTGCGTTAGAATACAATTTAGCGCCAATAACCCGAGGGGGAACAGTGGCACAGCCAAAAGCGAATTATAAACCCTTTACCCCAGATGTGAGACAGCAGATAATGGCTTCCCTGGGCAAATTACAACCTACAAGCACAAACACCAAATTCTAGGAAGAATTAGACACAATCTGGGTAGGACACCAGTTACACCTAAGAGGCGTCCAGCTGGTCAGGGCAGCCTGTCCAGCAGATAAGTGGAGGCAGGTAGCTGGCGGACCCGCCACTCCTGCAGCCCAGGATTGGGACGGTGGGCACATGCCGTCGCTTTAACAGCAGAGATAGATGCACAGCAGGACCCCTTCGCCCAATTTAAAACGGAAATGCAGAGAGTGTTAGGGAACGCTCCCACTAACTGGAGTAAGATCACTACCACAAGACAGCAGAAAGGGGAAGGAGCTTCTGAATACGGGGAACGATTGTTCCACGTGTACCAAGAGTGCTCAGGGCAAGGGAACCCATGCCGTGGGGATCGGGCGTTCATCCAAGCTTTTAAAGATGGACTCTCTAGTCCCCACCAGGCTATCCTAAAAATGGGAGTGATTATGTCCCAGGATTACGACGAGTTGGTAGAGTGGGCCTGCGGTGTACAGGTAGAGGAGACCGAGCAAGACCAGAAAGAGTAGCAACCCCCCGTAACGGGAACTGGGCCAAGCCGAAACTGACCTGCCACAATTGTGGCTGGCAGGGGCACTATGCGAGGGATTGCGGGGCCCCACAGAAAGGAGACAGACCAGGAGACAGTGGGAAGCATTGCAGCCACTGTAATAAGTATGGACACTCAGAGGCAGTGTGTTGGGAGAAGAATGGGAGACCCCCGACCCGATCCAGGACCACCACAGAACCGGAGGAATCACGGAACCTCCGAGGTCAGCAGGGCTGACTGTCTGCAGCCCCCACTCAAGGGTAAAAAGGAGGGAAGAATTTAAAGGAGGGAAGAATTTATGTGTCTGCACTAGTAGGGGGCAGACAATGTGAGATGCTGGTGGACACAGGAGCGTTCATATCTGTTACCAACCTACCCTTACCCCATACAAACAAAATGATTCAACTAACCGGGATAGGAGGGAACAAAACACCCGCCTACCTGAGCGAAACCACGTTAGTAGAAATAAATAATTTGTGTACACCCATGAGATTCTATGTATGCCCAAATAACGAGGGTACAATAATGGGAAATGATTTAATGAAGGAATATAAAGTTTTAATAGATTGTGGAAAGGGAGAATTGATTTAGCCAAGACAGGACGGTGGGAAAACTAAAATAGGGAAACTTACAAATCACTTGGAAATCATTAAGGTGGCCACAGTCACCGCCAGAAATTGGGAATTAGAGACAGGGGGGTTCGGAGCCATCTGTGCTTCCATCCCCAGAGTGTGGGCAGAGACAAAATTAGATACTGGACTGACTAAAACGGACCCGATAAAGGTACCAGGACCAGAGCATAAGCCCCACCGACAGTATCCAATTAAGCCCGAGGCAGAAAAGGCCGTAGTAGAAATAATCAAAGGGTTAGTGGAGAGGGGAATCCTAAGGGAGACCACAAGCACCACTAACTCCCCAACCTAGCCAGTAATCAAGCCTGATGGGAGCTATAGGCTCACGATAGACTATACCGGACTTAATAAAGTCACGCCCAAATTGCACCCCATTGTAGCAAACCCCTCGACAATCCTGAACGGACTGTCGCAGGAACATAAAATATTCACAGTATTGGACATAGCCAGTGGATTCTAGTCCCTACCATTAGATCCAGAATCCAGGACAAATTTGCCTTTACAGTAGGGGACAGACAATACACGTGGACTCGCCTACCACAGGGATTCCACAACAGCCCCGCTATCTTCCATCGGGTAATGAGTGACATCCTGAGTAGGGTAGAACTACCAGAGGGCAGCATGGCCCTACAATATGTAGACAATATCCTAATAGCTTCAGGGTCCAAGTCGGGACACCAGGAAGCACTGTACCTAATCCTACACGAGTTAGAAACTGCAGGGTTAAAGGTAAGCCCCAAGAAGGCACAAATCGGGAAGGCACAGGTCCTATATCTAGGACACCTTATATCCCAAGGACTTAAAGAAATACCAGCAGATCGGAAGCAGGCAATTCAAAAAATGGCACAACCCGTCACCATAAGAGGGGTCAGGAAGTTGTTCGGGTTATTCAACTATAGCCGAAGCTTTATCCCGGGGTTCGCAAAATTGGCCGATCCAATACAGGGACTAGTCAAAGGGGAAAAACCAGCGTTGGAGCCTGTAAAATGGGGACCGGAGCAGGAAGAGGCTTACAGTAAACTAAAAACAGAACTAATATCAGCCCCTGGACTAGGGTTACCAGATTCGAATAAAGACTTTCATATCCATTGTAGCCATGAGGGAGGATTCTATTCCGCAGTAGTGACACAGGACAATGGCGACAAGAGGAGACCCATAGGGTACTATTCGACTGCAGAGGGACCGACAGTCACCGGGTTGCCAAGATGCATAGCCGCTTTAGATTGTGCCGCCTGGGCCGTAAGAATTAGCGAACCAGTAGTGATGGCAGGGAACATAATCCTCCACACCAAGCACACTTTGGTGGAAATGTTAAATACGGGAAAATTGAGGTCAGTCTCAAACATAAGGAGGGCCAAGTGGGAAGCTGTCCTCCTACCCCCAAGCAAGTCCGTAGTAATAGTAAGAGATATAGGGGAGAATCCAGCAGAAGGGATTTTAGATACAGGAGAGCCACACACCTGTGGAGATGTAGACAGAGATGAAGGAGAAGGTAGAATAAAAGACGAACCATTAACAACAGTTGAGGAGACCCGCTTTGTAGATGGGTCACGAAAATATGTGGCAGGATCACCCTGGACAGGGTGGGCAGTAGTGAATGATAAGTTAGAAACCATAAGGTCAGGAAGGGTTGACGGAGGTCAATCCGTGCAAGTAGCTGAACTAGTGGCGCTCACACAGGCACTAGTGTTATCTGAGGGAAAAACCGTGAACATATACACGGATAGCCCACAACTGTTCACAATTTACATAGATGATTTGGAGTTGGGGACCAAGGGCAATGTGTCCAAGTTTGCAGACGACACTAAGATGAGTGGTAAAGCAAAAAGTGCAGAGGATACTGGAAGACTGCAGAGGGATTTGGATAGTTTAAGTGAATGGGCTAGGGTCTGGCAGATGGAATACAATGTTGAAAAATGTGAGGTTATCCATTTTGGTAGGAATAACAGCAAAAGGGATTATTATTTAAATGATAAAATATTAAAACATGCTGCTGTGCAAAGAGACCTAGGTGTGCTAGTGCGTGAGTCGCAAAAAGTTGGTTTTCAGGTGCAACAGGTGATTAAGAAGGCAAATGGAATTTTGTCCTTCATTGCTAGAGGGATGGAGTTTAAGACTAGGGAGGTTCTGCTGCAATTGTATAAGGTGTTAGTGAGCACACACCTGGAGTATTGTGTTCAGTTTTGGTCTCCTTACTTGAGAAAGGACGTACTGGCACTGGAGGGTATGCAGAGGAGATTCACTAGGTTAATCCCAGAGCTGAAGGGGTTGGATTACGAGGAGAGGTTGAGTAGACTGGGACTGTACTCGTTGGAATTTAGAAGGATATGGGGGGATCTTATAGAAACATATACGATTATGAAGGGAATAGATAGGATAGATGCGGGCAGGTTGTTTCCACTGGCGGGTGAAAGCAGAACTAGAGGGCATAGCCTCAAAATAAGGGGAAGTAGATTTAGGACTGAGTTTAGGAGGAACTTCTTCACCCAAAGGGTTATGAATCTATGGACTTCCTTGCCCAGTGAAGCAGTAGAGGCTCCTTCATTAAATGTTTTTAAGATAAAGATAGATAGTTTTTTGAAGAATAAAGGGATTAAGGGTTATGGTGTTCGGGCCGGAAAGTGGAGCTGAGTCCACAAAAGATCAGCCATGATCTCATTGAATGGTGGAGCAGGCTCGAGGGGCCAGATGGCCTACTGCTGCTCCTAGTTCTTATGTTCTTATAGCCGATATGCATTTGGAATTATACATGATTACATGACAACATTGGGAAGGAGAGGGCTCATAACCACTGGCGGAGCTCCTATCAAACATCAGCAAAGAATTAAGGCGCTATTAAAAGCCAGTGAGAAACCCCGAGAAGCCGCAGTAATCAAAATTAAAGCGCACCAGAAGGAGCCAGAAAGAGACAACCCGGATTGGTTGAATTTTAAAGGAAACCAAGCAGCTGATGCAGCAGCACAACTGGCTCTAGAACAAAAAACGATTGGCGAGCTACCAATAGCAGCTACAGAACCAGTAGAAGAAGATATAGATATTAGGGAATTACAGGAGAACACCCCAAGTGAGGAGCGAGAGAGATGGGAAGTGCAGGGTGCAGCCAAAGGGGCTGATAATGTTTGGAGACGAGAGGATAAGGTGATAGCACCGGAATGCATACAGAACACCCTATTGGAATTACACCGTGGGCTCTCGCATGTGGGTAGAGAGGCCATGATAACCAGCTTAGGAAGAGAATGGTGGTGGAAAGGGACAGGAAGAAACATAGCCCGACACTGCCACCGATGCGTGATATGTGCACAACACAACCCTGGTAAACCCATAAAAATTAAAATGGGACACCAACCCAGACCCAAGGGACCCTGGGAACACCTGCAAATGGATTTCACAGGGCCACTACCACAATCCCATGGAAAAACCTATTGATGGGTCATCATAGACCAATTCACCCGGTGGGTAGAAGCATTCCCTACCAGAAATTGTACTGCTGCCACAGTAGGCAGAATATTGGCAGAGGAAGTAATCCCTAGATGGGGAGTGCCCCTACAAATTGATTCGGACCAGGGGACACACTTCACTGGGAAAGTGATGAAAACAGTATGTAAGCTGATGGGGATAAAACAAAAATTCCATATCCCCTATCATCCACAGAGTTCTGGGATGGTGGAACGTATGAATAGAACACTTAAGAATACGTTAGCTAAAGCCATGCAAACATCGGGAAAAATGTGGACAGAGGTGTTGCCCACTATACTAATGAGGCTAAGAGCTACCACAAACCGGGCAACCGGATTAACCCCTTATGAGCTAATGACAGGACGGGCGATGCAATTACCAGAAAGCATCATCCAGATGGGACCGATGTAGGTCCGCTAAAAGACAGAATCAGGAGATATGTTTCGGAACTGAGCACCCAGCTAAAAGGGATGCGCAAATTTGTAAAAGAGAATCAGGAACAAAAAGACACACAAAGGGAGCTTGAAATATTCCCTGATGTCCCAGCAGCGGGAAGTCGCGTCCTAATAAAAACACTACCTGTTAAGCCAGGATTTGCCCCAAAATGGAATGGGCCATAAGAAGTCATCATTAGTGGAGACACCTGTGCCTGTATTGACATAAGAGGGAAGGGAACCTGGAAACACTGGACCCAGCTAGAATTGTATAAACCTGAACATGAATGAACTAATCCGATTGCTTTCCCCCAAACACAGGAGGAGACCCCGAGCGAAGGACCAGTGTACTCGGAAAGTGTAGAACAGTTCTGCAACCAAGCATACAGACAGATTATAAACTATAGTGTTAGAATTGATACTTGCTCGTTGTAAAAATGTGTGTAACCAAGGGTGTGATTATGATACTTTGCATTGTCGCGACTGTAAATTTGACTGGGCTAGAGGATAATCTATTTTACAAAGCCCACATAAACTTACACGGGAATCGAACTGTATGCTACCCATTAGCACAGTCGGTAGAAGCACTATTTGTCGCCACCCCTGGGTGGATCCTGAACAATTTATTGATACATCAGGTGCACCCTGTAAGGGAGAAATCAAAGTTTAAAAAGGGGATACAGGGGAGATGTGTGAAACTTGTAAATCCAACCGACTCTGGGGGCGGGGAGCTCCAAAAGGAGGAAGGGAAAGCTGGTCAAGATACAGCAAGCTATCCGCTTTGTTTCACAGGGATGGGGATGTGCCTATGCCCTGGGCATTACAAATAATTCCTGCATACAGATGCAGTGCATCCGCCAGCATTGTCGGGTTAATAAAGGGCAGTTTACTTGCACCTGCAATGAACTAAAATGCCTGAACATGAGCTGCCTTTCTGCGGTTATGTGTGGGCAGTGCAATGGGACTCACGTAAGCTCAGCCACATGGACATACCCATTTGATACTTACCAGGTGGTGGAATCCAACGTGGAGTCAGGGGAACCGAAAAATTGGGAATACAGGCAGACTCATAATCAGGACACTACATGCTACCGAGCAAAGGAGGGATACGTCTTCCTCGTCAATGGAACGTACGCGACAGAAACACTACATCTCCCAGGCTTTTTTGCAGTGGAAACCACTCACAGTACCATGCTCTCAGAAGAGACATATTCGGAGAAGAATAGTGACCCGGGCTATCAGCAAGGAATTCTGTGCTGATTGGGAAACCCCGGGTACATTAGGATCATCCCTGGGGTACGGGTTCCTCGGGACTCTATCTCTGGGGGGAGCAGCAGGAGTTATTAGTGCTAAGAACAGAAATGTAATTGTTTGTGGATTAACAGTCTTGGGAAACAGTACCTCAAAAGCGCTAGAGGCTGTCAACCAAGAAATGGCTGAACTCAGATTATATGCACAACAGACACGGTACGCAGCAGGCTACCAGTTAGCCCAACAAGGGGAGTGCGTACAATCATAGGAGATAAATGTATAACCCATGTCATAGACGAATCCTATAATATTACAGAGGCCATTCACAATATCAGGGAACAACTGGATAACTTCAGACCGGGTCCCACAAAAGGAAGTAGCTGGCTAGAGTGGCTAGTGTTAAATATCTGGGGACCCTATTTAATACACGGACTGGTCATGTTCATATCGGTCACAATGGTGTGCTGCCTTAGCTTTGGGTGTCTAAAAATCTGCTGTCGTACCGGAACAAAGGTCGTGTCAGGAGCCAGTGTCACCCTTAACAAAACCACGATATTCCCCGAAGACTCCAGGAGATGTGGAGAAAGACGGGAAGTTGTGGACCTATACCTATGAGAGGTACCGTGGTGTTGGTCTACGGGGCTATTGGGGCGACAACAGCCCGGACCAAAAGGAGGGGTTAAAGTGGGAAATGGTTCAAAAGGGCACTTGGCACAGAAGATGGCTGCCTGACACACAAGATGTAGACACAGAGAATAAAGCAGACATAACTGATGCCTGGAGTCCAGCAGGGTGCCAGTAGGACAGATAGGAACAGATCCAGGACAAGGGAAGCCAGACAGGAAGATTAAGAAATACATAAATGTGGGACACCACTTGAATAAAGCTGACTTCAGCCAAGGTGTACACAATGATATGCTAATACGAATGTCTTGGGCCATTTTCTAAAACAAAGGGACAATCGATACTACCTTCCTGCTGCTTCCTGTAACCTGTTAAACCTCTTTGACTGTGGCCATGTGTAAATGGCAAAATGCTTACAAATAGCGATGTACAATCTATAAAATGTTTAAAGATAAGGTGATAATTGTTTTGTATCTGGGCTCATTGTGAACCCGAAGTGGCTGTTTAAAGATAAGGTGATAATTATTTTGTATCTGGGCTCATTGTGAACCCGAAGTGGCTGTTTAAAGATAACAAGGTGATAATTGTTTTGTATCTGGGCTCATTGTGAACCCAAAGTATAAAATGAATGACTGCCATTCAAACCGGGAGAAAAGCTGGCTACTGTACCGTGGGGTACGTACGCTTTTTCCAGAAGCTTCGTGTAACAATAAAACTGCATTTGTCGGATCACAGCAAGTCTGAGTCTTGAAGTGGTTAATTTTTCCCACAACAGTAGCCTTCATGTTTGATAACGCACAATGGGGCAAAATAAAAAACGCTAACATTTTGAGGTGGAGGATCGAACTCTCCACCTACACGTATGATATCAAGTATCGTCCAGGGGAACTCAACGAGCCCCCTGATGCCCTGTCCCGCGGCACGTGTGCCAACGCGCAGGAGGACCGCCTGCAAGCCATCCACAATGACCTCTGTCACCCGGGGGTTACCCGGCTCATCTACTTTATCAAGTCCCACAACCTACCTTACTCAACCGAGGAGGTCAAAACCATGACCAGGGCTTGCCAGATCTGTGCGGAGTGCAAACCGCCAGACAAGGCTCGTCTCGTGAAGGCCTCGGGGCCATTTGAGCGGCTAAGTGTGGACTTCAAGGTCTCCCTCACATCCACCAACCGCAACACTAACTTCCTCACTGTCATCGACGAGTTCTCCCACTTCCCATTCGCCATCCCCTGTCCCGACATGACCTCGGCCACCATGATAAAGGCATTACACAGCATATTCACCCTGTTTGGTTTCACCACTTATATCCAAAGCGACCGGGGTACATCGTTCATGAGCGATGAACTGCATCAGTATCTGCTCAGCAAAGATATCGCCTCGAGCACAACGACCAGTTATAACCCGCGGGGAAACGGGCAGGTGGAGAGGGAGAATGCGACAGTTTGGAAGGCTGTCCTTCTGGCCCTAGGGTCGAGAAGTCTCCCAACCACTCGCTGGCTGGAGGTCCTACCCGATCCCTACACTCCATTAGGTCGCTCCTCTGCACGGCCACGAATGAGACCCCTCACAACCACTTGTTTGTCTTCCTCAGGAAGTCCACCTCCGGGGTCTCGCTTCCACCTTGGCTCCGGGACCTGTTCTTCTCCGGAGGCACGCAAGGAGCCATAAAACGGACCCCCTGGTCGAGAGGGTCCGATTACTACAGGCGAACCCCCGATATGCCTACGTCGAGTACCCCGATGGCAGGCAAGATATGGTTTCCCTCCGGGATCCGGGACCCGGCAGTTCCCCGGGCCGTATCGGCAGCTAGAGTCGGGTGCTCTATGCTGCCAGATGATAGCCCCCAGCTACACGGAGGATCAGTGGCCGTTTTCCACCGAATCTTCGGGCTTAAATCGCCGCCGTTCCCACGCCAGTGTGAGGACATAGCCTCGCAATCGGAGAATCCAGCCCAGTGACTCCAAACAAACCTGTTGGATTTTAACCTGTTGTTGTAAGACTTCTAACTATTAAAAAGGCAAGAAACAAAAATTAAAGACTTCTCGTGATAATACCTGCCTGCCCTTTAAGACAGAAAACACAAAGGAGAAGTTCCAGGCTCTTATGGGAGCTACTTGTCCTTGATTGATGCTATTAGAGAGGAAATCTTCACACTGAGCCAGCCACCTGACAGCAATTTGATATAATTTATATTGCTGCCTCTACTTCAGATTCAGGCACATGTACGCAGGAAAAATCATTTTGGTGCAATAATACCAGTGCTTAACAGGATAAAGGGATTGTCGATCAATTTCCTATGATTCTATAATCAGCAAACTTAGATACACAAAGCTTTCCCTTTCTGCATTATGCTCCTTGATATCCATGGGACTGTGGATTCAAAAATCCTAACCTCTTACTTCATGCGAACCTATTTGCTCTGAACTCTCACTATCTTCTCCTTGAATGCTACCTGCTCCTCTGATGCTGATTTACCTTTGAGTAGCTGTATCACAATTCTGCTCAGTAAAACTGGCCTCTCTACAACTGAGAACATTTACTCCTTGTCTATCTGTGTCCTTTTCCGTAACTATAATAAATTTAAATGAATTATCATCACTTTCTAATTGAATTTAGCATAGTTAATGACACCAGTGGACAAAAATGCAGATGAAGGAAATTCCTGCAAAAACATTAAAAATATTATGGGCGGGATTCTCTGCAGCCCGCACCGAACTCGCATTTGGGACGGGGGCGGAGAATTGATGTTTACGCGGCGTGGCTGGGGGGCCATTGACAATCCCCCCCACCCAGCGATTCTCAGACAAATCTGGCTGAGTTTCCGACGGCATGGTTCTAACCACGTATTTGCAGTCCGGGAACCTTGGATGGCGGATGCGGACCCAGTCCGTGGGCGCCTTGTGGGGGCCGGGGGGATCGAGCACTGGGGGGAGCCTCATGGGCGGCCGTGGCAGCGATCGGGTGGCTCGGGTCCGTAGGCGCACGCCATCTCGGGGAGGGCCTACATTGTTGGTCCGAGTCCGCCATGGCGCACGGGGTGGCCGCTGCAGGCCGCCGCCGTGCGCTTGAGCGGACTCCCGACCAGAAGTGCGGGGGTCTGTTTCCGCAGCCAGAGCTGTGAAAAGCACTCCGGGGCCCTGCCAGCCACCTGCAGGTAAGTGAATCGCTCAGGACTTTTTTAACGAAAGGCAAGAGTGAAACGCCAACGTTTTTATGCCGGCGTGGGGACATAGCCTCATTTTTGGAGAATCCAGCCCTATATTCCTTTGAATGTTTTATATCTTATGCATAACATAGCCGGGGCCACTTATGAATTCTCACTCATTAATCACTTTTCTGTGCACATCTGCCAGATGAAGTAATGCTCTGGAACTGTATCCCTTCCACATGGTGCAGCAGTGAATATTTCTCATGAAGGTGTTCTGTCTTATTTTGCTTGATTTCTCCTCAGAAATTTTTGACAATATGCCAGTAGTGCGCATACCAAGGAGTTGACAATTTTTGGTCATTAGAAGTCATAGTTATTCATTTTATTGTAATGGATAATTTCCCTTTGTCCTACTTCCAAGTAGGGCCCAACAACGGCTGTAATCCAGGGGCTGTCTTCTGGGGCGACCAGGCCTGGATAGACCCGACTGCTGCTCGGGTGTCCCAAGTGGGATGGTGTCACCCTGCCGCCCACCAGATGCCCCAGGGACAGGAGGGAAGGAGTCTGAGGTCCTGCGGTGTTCCAGCACCTCCCCTGTAGGAATCACTGGCACAGGCCCCATCACCTCCTCCTCCCTTGGGTACCCGGTGGCCTCCCGGCTAATCCATGGGATGGGAGTGTGAGCGGAGCCAGCACCTGAGGCTCACCGACCACCTTGCACTGTCATTCCTGGAGGCTCGCTCTGGTCGTGACCAGGGTCTGTACGCTCCCGACCATGGAGCACAGGGAGTAGACCACCTCCATCTGGGACTGCGCACATCACGCTGCGACTGTGCCACCACCTTCTGGGTCTGTTCTACATCAGTCAGTGACTGCACCATCTCCCTATGGGACTGGGCCACCTCCATCTGTGTCTGTGCCATGTCAGCCAGTGCCTGTGCAATGCCGTCAATGCTGTCAGCCATGGCCCGCTGTGAATGGACCATGCTCAGAAGTGTCACTGCAATGTCCAGGTGCCTCAGGCACATGGCTGCCTGTGAGAGGACAGCCCTGTCCTGGGCCTTAACCACCACCAGTGCAGAGTGCCACAGGTCTTGGACATGCTGATCAATGACTGAAACCCTCGCCCCCAAGGCCTCTACCGTGGACACCACCTGTGCGGTGTTGGCCTAGGTGGCACGCATGGCCGGAACAACCTCCTTCTTCTGCACATGGTTGGACTCCTCCACCTGCACCTGCAGGTGCTGGATGCTTGTCGACAACCCCTCATGTAGTCCCTGTCTCTGCGACTGCATCTCCACAATCAATGGGACTGTCCGTTCCAGAGGCCCAAAACCCATCTGGACGGCAGCTAGTCCCTGAGGTTGGCCCACCCTCTGACCATCGCCCCCTCGGAAGTTCATACCTCCACCTGCTGTACTGGAGCATGTGTGTGGTGGGCACAAGATTGTGCCCCAGGTTCTGCACTAAAGTGCCCAACCGAGGTGAGTGTCTCTGGGATGGTGGAGGGTGTTGGAGACAGCTGTGACTGGAAATCTGTGTCATCCTCGGACTCGAGCTCTAGGGTATCCTGGGTCTTGTGCCCAATGCTAAACTCCACCCTGGTGACTGCACTTTCTTT
This sequence comes from Scyliorhinus torazame, assembly GCF_047496885.1. Taxonomy (NCBI): domain Eukaryota; kingdom Metazoa; phylum Chordata; class Chondrichthyes; order Carcharhiniformes; family Scyliorhinidae; genus Scyliorhinus; species Scyliorhinus torazame. The sequence goes on from NC_092709.1 coordinate 117,824,803, forward strand.
CGGCCTACTGATCACGTCCAGGGCCATCTACTCTGCCATGGTGAGGGGCCGTAGGTCTGGGGGTTCCCCTCCAGCCTTCTCCTACTCCCAATGGTTATGGGCGGCCTTCTCGTGGGTGGGGGAGGGGGAGGGTGAAACAAAACGCTCACAGTGTTAGACAGTCCGATGCATGCAGCTTAGGGGGTGGGTTGCTAGCGTCTTCCATGGCCAGGGCACCAGCCAAAGCGGCCGGTATGGGTGCCAGCATATAGTGCAGACCGCCCTCTGTGTGGGAGGGGGAGGGGTGGGGGTTGGAGTTTCGGGTGTGAGACGGGGGTTGGTGCCAATGCTGTGTACTCACCCTGGCTGCCTTGAGGACATCATGCAGTTTCTTCTGGCGCTGCTGGCCAGTCCGGATTGTGTTGTTCACAGCGCTGTCGACCTCTGCCACCTGCGCCCAGTCACGGTCAATGGCGGCGACTGGCAGCCTCCTTCCAGAGCCAGGGAACAGGGTCTCCTCCATGGTGCTAGCCGGGTCTTGAACTTGGCATCCATAAATTGGCTGGGATGGTGTGTGTGGGGAGTGAAGTGTATATGCAACTGCAGCTTGTCAGCCTCCTGAGTGTCAATCGCGAAACCTGCGAACCCCGCGCCATTTCTCATTGAAATCGATTGTGTACCACTTGGCACCAGTGCTAGCCCCTCAATGGTCGTTGAACCGGACCAGGTGTGGCACCACTTTTGCTGTCATAGAAGTCTACGAATATCCTGCCCCGGCAACAACACTTAGTCTCAGGAATGGAGAATTCCGCTGCTGTTGACTGTAACTCATTGGGGCAGTCAGGGGTTAAAGATCACAGGAAAACACAAATTATTTGTTAGTTCACTTACGTTGGGACTCCGGGGTCTGTGGGGCTTGAACTGACTGCCCATTTGCCCAGGGTGTCGCAACAGTATATAATGTTCATCCAATAAACGAGTGATTATTCGGATATATCTAAGTGGCTGCAATCATTCTTTAAGCAGTCACAACCAATATACAACACTGGAAAATTGTTTTCAGTGAGATTGTGCAAGGCTCAGTACTAGGTGACTTGTTTTCCATGGCATATATCAATGATTTGATCGTAGAGTGCATGATAAATTTGTAGATAAAACAAAAATTGCCTTTGGCGTTGATAGTGAAGTAGGAAGATATAGACAAAATAAAGATAGCAATGGACTGGTTAGGTTGGCAGAGAAGTGGCACATGGATTTCAAGCTGGAGAAGTATGAGTTAATACATTTGGGGAGGGCAAACAATGTAATAGAATGCCCAATGAATGGTGGGGTACTGAGAGGTGGAAAGGATCAGGTTGCACGTGCACAGATCTATGAGGAAACGATGGGTAGACAAAGTGGTTTAAAGAACATACGAGATAGCATACGGGGCACTTTTGTTTACAAACAACAAAGAACAAAGAAATGTACAGCACAGGAACAGGCCCTTCGGCCCTCCAAGCCCGTGCCGACCATGCTGCCCGACTAAACTACAATCTTCTACACTTCCTGGGTCCGTGTCCCTCTATTCCCATCCTATTCATGTATTTGTCAAGATGCCCCTTAAATGTCACTATCGTCCCTGCTTCCACCACCTCCTCCGGTAGCGAGTTCCAGGCACCCACTACCCTCTGCGTAAATAACTTGCCTCGTACATCTACTCTAAACCTTGCCCCTCTCACCTTAAACCTATGCCCCCTAGTAATTGACCCCTCTATGCTGGGGAAAAGCCTCTGACTATCCACTCTGTCTATGCCCCTCATAATTTTGTATACCTCTATCGGTTTATTTGCTGAGTCATCAAATATAAGGGGAGGCAGGTTATGCTAGAGTTGTACAAAACACTATTTTGGCTAGAGATAGAATACTACTACAGTTCTGATCAATACAAATAAACATAAGAATTAGGATCAGGAGTAGATCTCTCGCCCCCTCGAACCTACTCTGCCATTCAATATGATCGTGGCTGATCTGATTGTAACTTCAACCCCACATTCCTGCTTTCTATTCCAATGTCTTATTTCTGTTCATGTCATTCCAATAAACATTCACCCCTTGTTAATCAAGAATCTATCCAGCTCTGCCTTAAAAGATTCAAAGACTCTGCTTCCATTGCCTTTTGAGGAAGAGAGTTTGAGAAAAAATGTGTTAGAGGAAGGAAGGTTGTGATCGCAGTAGAGCAGGTACAGTTGCATGTTGTTCCAAGAAAGGAAATATTGGACAAACTGGAGTTGGGCTTTTTATGAAATAGAGGTGGCTGATGGAAAATTTTATTGAAGTATACAGAATTATAAGGGGCCAAGATAGGGTGGATAGAAAGGATCTCTTTTCCCTAGCAGTGAGGCCCATTATCAGAGGGAAGACATTTAAAATCATTGATGAAGGATGAGAGAAAAACTTTTTTTCACTCAGTGGGTTGTAAGAGTTTAAGTCAATGTCGTTTTCGAGAGAATCGTATATGTGGATCTTAGCCCCTGGAGTGTGTGGTCAAATTAGAAATGAGAGCAATTTGGCTATTTGGAGGCTATTTGGTGGCTCCCGCTTGGTTCGGAACTTTGGACCTTTTCCCCCGATTTTTTATCGGACTTGATTTAGAAAATTGATGGTGGAGGCAATTGTTGAGCGGATTCCCACGTCGGTGCATGGAGAGGCGGACTAGAAGTACTCACAAAGGAAGAAACAGACAAACAGAGAAGGCTTGGGCTGAAGCTGCAGAGGGAGAAAGCATGGCGGATGACTGGAGTCCTGGCTTGTCGACCCAGCGGTCAACAGAGCAGCTGATGCAATTTATTCAGGAGGGCTTCATCAAGCAGAAACAGGAATGCTTGGACCCGATTAAAGAATCAATTGCGCAGCTGGAGCTCAGATTGGATGCCCAAGATTGGGCAATCCAGATCCTGGCTGAGCAGGAGAAACATCAAACTGCGGTGGAGTTGGAGGTGGAGATGCTGAGAGACCAGCAGAAAAGGCTCCTGGAGAAGGTGGAGGACCGAGAGAATAGGTCCCACCGGCAGAACTTGAGAATTGTCGGTCTTCCGGAGGGGTCTGAAGGAGCGGACGCTAGGGCATACATAGCCGGCATGTTCGAGAGGTTGCTGGGGGATGGGACATTCTCCCGACCCTTGGAGGTGGACAGGGCTCACAGAGCGCTTGCGAGGAAACCGCGAGTGGGGCCCCCCCCCCCCCCCCGAGGGCAATGGTGGTGAGTTTCCACAGGTACTTGGACAAGGAGCGTACTTTACGGTGGGCCAGGCAGACACGGAGTTGTAAATGGGAGAATAGTATCCTGCAGATCTATCAGGATCTGAGTGCGGAGGTGGCCAGGAGAAGAGCGGGTTCAATCAGATAAAGTCGACCGTTTTTAAGAAAAAGATGAAGTTTTACTGCTGTATCCGGCCCGTCTCTGGGTCACGTATAAGGAGCAACATTTTTATTTTGAGTCGCCCGAGGAAGCGATGGACTTCGCGAGAAGGAAAGGACTGGTGGCTTTGAACTTTGCTGCAGCGTTCATGTAAAACAGTTTATTGTTTTCCTTTTTTCGGACGTTATTTGTAATGCCTCCTGTATTGATTTGGGGCCAGCTGAGTGAGTTAACGTTTACATTTGCACTGATGGAGGATGGAGGTGTGTTTGTTAGATGCTGGATCTTCTGTTTGAGTTTTTCTTTGTTCATCGTTTTTTTTTAGGGCAATTGTGTTGGGACTGTTTTTCGTTTGAATATGTGTGTCTGAGCGAGGGGAGGGTGGGGAAGGGAACAATAGGTGGGAGAATGTCTGGCGCCATGGGCGGGGGTCACCAAGCTAGCTCGGTGGGCTAGCTCACAGAAGCGCAGTGGGGGGTGAGCAGATGTTATGCTTGTCAAAGGGGTTGGTTTACATAGTGCTATTACTGGGGGGGGAAATGTTCTGCTGACGGGGGAGGGACTTTTGCTGTGGGACAGAAAGGTGGTTGAGGGCAGAGGCTGCTTGGGGCGGACCGGAGGATGCATGGGGCGCGGGCTGGAGACTGGCCCAAGAAAGGTGATGGCTGATCGGCAAAGGGGGGGGGCGATGAGCCCCCCTAACTAGGCTGATCACATGGTATGTGAGAGGGCTAAATGGGCCGGTTAAGAGGGCACGCGTGTTCACGCATTTGAGAGGACTGAAGGCGGATGTGGTAATACTACAGGAGACGCACCTTAGAGTAGCTGATCAGATCAGATTAAGGGAGGGATGGGTCGGGCAGGTTTTTCACTCAGGGCTGGACTCGAAGACTAGAGGGGTCGCAATCCTGATTAATAAGCGAGTGGTATTTGAGGCGGGAAGAATAGTTACGGATGTGGGAGGTTGGTACATTGTGGTCAGTGGGGAACTGGAGGGGGTGCAGGTGGTACTAGTAAATGTGTATGCGCCAAATTGGGATGATGTGGAGTTTAGAAAGAGGATGCTGGGGAAGATCCCAGACCTGGATTCGCATATGTTGGTCATGGGAGGGGACTTCAACACAGTTATTGACCCTGGGTTAGACCAGTCAAGCTCAAAGACGGGCAGGGTGCCAGCAATGGCAAGCAAAGGAACTAAAGAGGTTCATGGAGCAGATAGGGGAGGGGGGGACCCATGGAGATTTGGGCAGCCGAGAGTGAAGGAGTTCTACTTCTACTCACACATGCATAAAGTGTACTCCCGGATTGATTTTTTTATTTTGAACAGGGCTCTACTGACGGGGGTAGTGGACACGGGGTTTTCGGAGATCACAATCTCAGATCATGCCCCGCACTGGGTTGACCTGCAGGTTAGCAAGGAGAGTAGCCAGCGCCCGCACTGGAGGCTGGACGTGGGACTGTTAGCTGACAAAGAGGTGTGCGGGCGGCTGAGGAAATGTATTCAGAACTACCACGGGTGACGTTTCGGTGGCGGTGGTCTGGGAGGCATTGAAGGCGGTGGTTAGAGGGGGCTAGGCCAGCGCTGGAGTGATTTGCGCCGCGTCGGCCGGCGCGGAAGGGGCTTGGCCCAACCGGCGCCAAAGGGCATCCGTCAGCCGGTGCGAGTTGGCGCATGCACGGGAGCACCAGCATGTGCTGGCGTCATCCAAGCGCATGCGCAGGTGGTTCATCTCCGCGTCGGCCATCACGGAGGTCCACAGCAACCGACGCGGAGGAATAGAGTGCCCCCACGGTACAGGCCGGCCCGTGGATCGGTGGGCCCCGATCCACAGGCCAGGCCACCGTGGGTCACCCCCCGGGGCCAGAGCTCCACGCGCCCCCCCCCCCCCGAGGCCACCCGCAGAGCCAGGTCCCGCCGGTAAGTACCTACTCTAATTTACGCCAGCTGGAACGGCCGTAAATGGGCGGCCACTCGGCCCATCGCGGGCCGGAGAATCGCCGGGGGGGGACCACTGCTAGTGCCCGCCGACCGGCGTGGGGCGATTCCCGCCCCCGCCAAATCCCCGGCGCCGGAGAATTCGGCAGCCGGCGGGGGCGGGATTCACGCCGGCCCCCAGAGTATCCAGTCCTGTGTTCCGGACGTTATTGGAGAGGAAAACAAACAACAAAGAACAAAGAAATGTACAGCACAGGAACAGGCCCTTCGGCCCTCCAAGCCCGTGCCGACCATGCTGCCCGACTAAACTACAATCTTCTACACTTCCTGGGTCCGTATCCCTCTATTCCCATCCTATTCATGTATTTGTCAAGATGCCCCTTAAATGTCACTATCGTCCCTGCTTCCACCACCTCCTCCGGTAGCGAGTTCCAGGCACCCATCCAAAAGACAGGATCTACTCCCATTTGGAAGCAAATGGACGTATTAGCGAGAGGCAGCATGGTTTTGTGAAGGGGAAGTCGTGTCTCACTAACTTGATAGAGTTTTTCGAAGAGGTCACAAAGATGATTGGTGCAGGTAGGGCAGTGGATGTTGTCGATATGGACTTTAGTAAGGCCTTTGACAAGGTCCCTCATGGTAGACTGGTACAAAAGGTGAAGTCACACGGGATCAGGGGTGAGCTGGCAAGATGGATACAGAACTGGCTAGGTCATAGAACATAGAACATAGAACATAGAACAATACAGCGCAGTACAGGCCCTTCGGCCCACGATGTTGCACCGAAACAAAAGCCATCTAACCTACACTATGCCATTATCATCCATATGTTTATCCAATAAACTTTTAAATGCCCTCAATGTTGGCGAGTTCACTACTGTAGCAGGTAGGGCATTCCACGGCCTCACTACTCTTTGCGTAAAGAACCTACCTCTGACCTTTGTCCTATATCTATTACCCCTCAGTTTAAAGTTATGTCCCCTCGTGCCAGCCATATCCATCCGCGGGAGAAGGCTCTCACTGTCCACCCTATCCAACCCCCTGATCATTTTGTATGCCTCTATTAAGTCTCCTCTTAACCTTCTTCTCTCCAACGAAAACAACCTCAAGTCCGTCAGCCTTTCCTCATAAGATTTTCCCTCCATACCAGGCAACATCCTGGTAAATCTCCTCTGCACCCGCTCCAAAGCCTCCACGTCCTTCCTATAATGCGGTGACCAGAACTGTACGCAATACTCCAAATGCGGCCGGACCAGAGTTCTGTACAGCTGCAACATGACCTCCCGACTCCGGAACTCAATCCCTCTACCAATAAAGGCCAACACTCCATAGGCCTTCTTCACAACCCTATCAACCTGGGTGGCAACTTTCAGGGATCTATGTACATGGACACCTAGATCCCTCTGCTCATCCACACTTTCAAGAACTTTACCATTAGCCAAATATTCCGCATTCCTGTTATTCCTTCCAAAGTGAATCACCTCACACTTCTCTACATTAAACTCCATTTGCCACCTCTCAGCCCAGCTCTGCAGCTTATCTATATCCCTCTGTAACCTGCTACATCCTTCCACACTATCGACAACACCACCGACTTTAGTATCGTCTGCAAATTTACTCACCCACCCTTCTGCGCCTTCCTCTAGGTCATTGATAAAAATGACAAACAGCAACGGCCCCAGAACAGATCCTTGTGGTACTCCACTTGTGACTGTACTCCATTCTGAACATTTCCCATCAACCACCACCCTCTGTCTTCTTTCAGCTAGCCAATTTCTGATCCACACCTCTAAATCACCCTCAATCCCCAGCCTCCGTATTTTTTGCAATAGCCTACCGTGGGGAACCTTATCAAACGCTTTGCTGAAATCCATATACACCACATGAACTGCTCTACCCTCGTCTACCTGTTCAGTCACCTTCTCAAAGAACTCAATAAGGTTTGTGAGGCATGACCTACCCTTCACAAAGCCATGCTGACTATAGAAGGCAGAGAGTAGCAATGGACGAGTAGCAATGGAGGGCTGTGACTAGTGGTGTTCTGCAGGAATCAGTGCTGGGACCTTTGCTGTTCGTAGCATATATAAATGATTCGGAGGAAAATGTAACTTGTCTGATTAGTAAGTTTGCAGACGACACAAAGGTTAGTGGAATTGCGGATGGCGATGCGGACTGTCAGAGGATACAGGAGGGTTTAGATCATTTGGAGACTTGGGCAGAGAGATGGCAGATGGAGTTTAATCCGGACAAATGTGAGGTAATACATTTTGGAAGGTCTAATGCAGGTAGGGAATATACAGTGAATGGTAGAACCCTCAAGAGTACTGAAAGTCAGAGAGATCTAGGTGTACAGGTCCACAGGTCACTGAAAGGGCAACACAGGTGGAGAAGGTAGTCAAGAAGGCATACGGCATGCTTGCCTTCATTGGCCGGGGTGTTGAGTATAAGAATTGGCAAGTCATGTTGCAGCTGCATAGAACCTTAGTTAGGCCACACTTGGAGTATAGTGTTCAATTCTGGTTGCCACACTACCAGAAGGATGTGGAGTCTTTAGAGAGGATGCAGAAGAGATTTGCCTGGTATGGAGGGCATTAGCTATGAGGAGCGGTTGAATAAGCTTGGTTTGTTCTCACTGGAACGACGGAGGTTGAGGGGTGACTTGATAGAGGTCTACAAAAGTATGAGGGGCATAGACAGAGTGGATAGTCACAGGCTTTTTCCCAGGGTAGAGGGGTCAATTACTAGGGGGCATAGGTTTAAGGTGCGTGGGGCAAGGTTTAGAGTAGATGTACGAGGCAAGTTTTTTACACAGAAGGGAGTGGGTGCCTGGAACCCGCTACCGGAGGAGGTGGTGGAAGCAGTGGCAATAGTGACATTTAAGGGGCATCTTGACAAATACATGAATAGGATGGGAATAGAGGGATATGGACCCAGGAAGTGTAGAAGATTTTAGTTTAGACAGGCAGCATGGACGGCACAGGCTTGGAGGGCTGAAGGGACTGTTCCTGTGCTATACTTTTTTTTGTTCTTTGTCCTTTGTTCAGACAGGATTTGTTAAGGGTAGGCAGTTGGTGGCCAATGTAAGAGGGTTGTTAAATGTGATCATGATGCCCCCAGAAGGTAGGGATGTGGAGGTAGTGGTCGCAATGGACGCAGAGAAGGCTTTTGATCGGGTAGAATGGGAATATCTGTGGGAGGTACTGGGACGGTTTGGATTTGGGCGGGGCTTTATTGACTGGGTCAAGTTGTTGTATCAAGCTCCTGTTGCGAGCGTAAGGACGAATAGGACAACTTCGGACTATTTTAGGCTGCATTGGGGGACGAGACAGGAATGCCCCCTCTCCCCACTGTTGTTCGCGTTAGCCATAGAGCCGCTTGCAATTGTGCTGAGAGCCTCAAGGGGCTGATCGGGGGGGGGGGGGGGGGGGGGGGGGGGGGGGGGGCGGGGGGTGTGTGGAGTGGAACAGAGTCTCGCTTTACGCAGGTGACCTGATCCTGGATGTATCCGACCCATTGGAGGGGATGGAAGAAATTATGAGGAATTTGGCCGGTTTTCAGGGTATAAGCTAAATATGGGGAAAAGTGAGATGTTTGCGGTCCAGGCAAGGGGGCAGGAGAGGCGATTGGGGGAACTGCCATTTAGGGTGGCAAGGGGAAACTTTCGGTACCTAGGCATCCAGATGGCACGGGAATGGGAATGGCTACACAAGTTAAATTTGGCCCGATTAGTCGACCAAATGAAAGACGATTTTCGGAGGTGGGACCCGCTCCCGTTGTCATTAGCTGGGAGGGTGCAGACAGTGAAAATGACGGTCTCCCGAGATTCCTGTTTGTGTTTCAGTGTCTCCCCATCTTTATTCCGCGGTCCTTTTTTAAATGGGTCAATAAGGTGATCACTGGCTTTGTATGGGCGGGCAAGACCCCGCAAGTAAAAAAGGGGATGCTTCAGCGGAGCCAGGGGGAGGGGGGGGGCTAGCGCTGCCGAACTTCAGTAATTATTATTGGGCGGCGAAAATAGCCATGATCAGGAAGTGGGTGGTGGGGGGAGGGTCGGTATGGGAGCGTGTGGAGGCGGCTTCATGCAAGGGCACCAGCTTGGGGGCGTTGATAACAGCGCCTCTGCCGTTCCCGCCGGCACGGTACTCCACCAGCCCGGTAGTGGTGGCAGCCCTGAGGGTCTGGGGGCAATGGAGGAGGCACATGGGAGCCGAGGGAGCATCGGTGTGGTCTCCAATCTGTAATAATCACCGGTTTGCCCCGGGAAGGATGGATGGAGTGTTTCGGCGATGGCAGAGAGCAGTGATTGAGAGGATGGGAGATCTGTTCACAGAGGGGAGCTTTCCCAGCCTGAGGGAGTTGGAGGAGAAATTTGGATTGGCAAGAGGAAATGAATTTAGGTACTGCAGGTTTCTACGCAGGTAGGTGATCCTTCCCGCTCCTACCACCAAGGGGGATACAGGACAGGGTAGTTTCTAGAGTGTGGGTAGGAGAAGGGAGGGTCTCTGACATTTACAAAGAACTCATGGGGTCAGAGGAGATGCAGACTGAGGAGCTGAAACACAAATGGGAAGAGGAGTTAGGAGAAGAGATAGAGGATGGTCTCTGGGCGGATGCGTTGAGTGGAGTCAACGGGTCCACAACATGTGCCAGGCTCAGCCTGACACAATTCAAGGTCATTCACCGGGCCCACGTGACAGTGGCCCGGATGAGCAGATTCTTTGGGGTAGAAGGTGTGTGGGAGGGCCAGCGAACCATGTCCATATGTTCTGGGCATGCCTGAAGCTTAGGGGATTCTGTCAGGGGTTTGCGGATGTCATGTCCAAGGTGTTAAAAACAAGGGTGGCACCGAGTCCAGAGGTGGTGATTTTCGGAGTGTCGGAAGACCGGGAATCCGGGAGGAGAAAGAAGCAGACATCCTGGCCTTTGGCTTCCCTGGTAGCCCGGAGATGGATTCCATTAGCTTGGAGGGACTCAAAGCCCCCGACGACGGAGACCTGGCTATCGGACATGGCTAGCTTTCTCGGTTTGGAGAAAATCAAGTTCACCTTGAGAGGGTCAATGTTAGGGTTTGTCCGGAGGTGGCAGCGGTTTGTCGACCGGCTGGGGGTTAGATTAGTTTAGAGTAGGGGGTTAGGAAAGGTGGGACCTGTAAGAGAGGAAGACGGCTTTTGCACTATGTTTATAAATTCATGTACATTGTTTAATTTGTTGTTGTAAAACCATAAATACCTCAATAAAATGTTTATGAAAAAAGGTAATGAGAGCCGCAAGCTATTGTGGGTTTAAAAAGGTGGTCTATTTATTCATCATGTTCAACTCAAAAGTTTAAATGCGACATCCAATAACATCTTTTCATCACTCTTTCCTTTCCAATAATATAACGGCTCTTCAGTTCTTCTTAATATTTCCCTGATCTGTCTCAATTCTTTTTTTTTAATAAACAATTTTATTGAGGTACTTTTGGCATACAAAACAATGACAAGCACGGTAGCATTGTGGGTAGCACAATTGCTTCACAGCTCCAGGGTCCCAGGTTCGATTCCGGCTTGGGTCACTGTCTGTGCGGAGTCTGCACATCCTCCCCGTGTGTGCGTGGGTTTCCTCCGAGTGCTCCGGTTTCCTCCCACAGTCCAAAGATGTGCAGGTTAGGTGGATTGGCCATGATAAATTGCCCTGAGTATCCAAAATTGCCCTTAGTGTTGGGTGGGGTTACTGGGTTATGGGGATAGGATGGAGGTGTTAACCTTGGGTAGGGTGCTCTTTCCAAGAGCCGGTGCAGACTCGATGGGCCGAATGGCCTCCTTTTGTCCTTCTGCACTGTAAATTCTATGACTTTCTATGACATTGTATAGTCCCGTGCAAAAGGAAAAGCAAATAACACATAGTGCAAACCATGACTCCATTCGCGCAAGGACCTGTCTAAACCACGCCCCCACCCCCCCCCCCCCCCCCCCCGCCCCGCTGACGATTAGTTCTCCGCGAAGAAGTCAATGAATGGCTGCCAGTCCCGGGCGAACCCCGATAGTGAACCTCTCAAGGCGAACTTAACTTTCTCTAGACCGAGTAAGCTCGCCATGTCTGATAGCCATACTTCGGTCTTCGGGGGCTTTGAGTCCCTCCATGCCAACAGTATTCATGGCCGGGCTACCCGGGAAGCAAAGGCCAAGACATCGGCCTCCTTCTCCTCCTGGACTCCCGGGTCCTCCGACACCCCAAAGATTGCCACCTCAGAACTCATTACCACCCCAGTTTTCAAAACCCGGGACATGATATTGGATTTCGGCGGCAGCGGTGCGCAGGGGCCTTCTTGGAGGTGAGTAGTGAGTTTAAAAGCTCTTACCTTTACAGGAGCAGCCCTTTGGATTTCGGCGGCAGCGGTGCGCAGGGGCCTTCTGGGAGGTGAGTAGTGAGTTTAAAAACCTTACCTTTACAGGAGCAGCCCTTTGGATTTCGGCGGCAGCGGTGCGCAGGGGCCTTCTTGGAGGTGAGTAGTGAGTTTAAAAGCTCTTACCTTTACAGGAGCAGCCCTTTGGATTTCGGCAGCAGCGGTGCGCAGGGGCCTTCTGGGAGGTGAGTAGTGAGTTTAAAAACCTTACCTTTACAGGAGCAGCCCTTTGGATTTCGGCGGCAGCGGTGCGCAGGGGCCTTCTTGGAGGTGAGTAGTGAGTTTAAAAGCTCTTACCTTTACAGGAGCAGCCCTTTGGATTTCGGCAGCAGCGGTGCGCAGGGGCCTTCTGGGAGGTGAGTAGTGAGTTTAAAAACCTTACCTTTACAGGAGCAGCCCTTTGGATTTCGGCGGCAGCGGTGCGCAGGGGCCTTCTTGGAGGTGAGTAGTGAGTTTAAAAGCTCTTACCTTTACAGGAGCAGCCCTTTGGATTTCGGCGGCAGCGGTGCGCAGGGGCCTTCTTGGAGGTGAGTAGTGAGTTTAAAAACCTTACCTTTACAGGAGCAGCCCTTTGGATTTCGGCGGCAGCGGTGCGCAGGGGCCTTCTTGGAGGTGAGTAGTGAGTTTAAAAGCTCTTACCTTTACAGGAGCAGCCCTTTGGATTTCGGCGGCAGCGATGCGCAGGAGCCTTCTTGGAGGTGAGTAGTGAGTTTAAAAGCTCTTACCTTTACAGGAGCAGCCCTTTGGATTTCGGCGGCAGCGGTGCGCAGGGGCCTTCTGGGAGGTGAGTAGTGAGTTTAAAAACCTTACCTTTACAGGAGCAGCCCTTTGGATTTCGGCGGCAGCGGTGCGCAGGGGCCTTCTTGGAGGTGAGTAGTGAGTTTAAAAACCTTACCTTTACAGGAGCAGCCCTTTGGATTTCGGCGGCAGCAGTGCACAGGGGCCTTCTGGGAGGTGAGTAGTGAGTTTAAATGCTCTTACCTTGACAGGAGCAGCCCTTTGGATTTCGGCGGCAGCGGTGCGCAGGGGCCTTCTTGGAGGTGAGTAGTGAGTTTAAAAGCTCTTACCTTTACAGGAGCAGCCCTTTGGATTTCGGCGGCAGCAGTGCGCAGGGGCCTTCTGGGAGGTGAGTAGTGAGTTTAAATGCTCTTACCTTGACAGGAGCAGCCCTTTGGATTTCGGCGGCAGCGGTGCGCAGGGGCCTTCTGGGAGGTGAGTAGTGAGTTTAAAAACCTTACCTTTACAGGAGCAGCCCTTTGGATTTCGGCGGCAGCGGTGCGCAGGGGCCTTCTTGGAGGTGAGTAGTGAGTTTAAAAGCTCTTACCTTTACAGGAGCAGCCCTTTGGATTTCGGCGGCAGCGGTGCGCAGGGGCCTTCTTGGAGGTGAGTAGTGAGTTTAAAAGCTCTTACCTTTACAGGAGCAGCCCTTTGGATTTCGGCGGCAGCGGTGCGCAGGGGCCTTCTGGGAGGTGAGTAGTGAGTTTAAAAACCTTACCTTTACAGGAGCAGCCCTTTGGATTTCGGCGGCAGCGGTGCGCAGGGGCCTTCTGGGAGGTGAGTAGTGAGTTTAAAAAGCCTTGCCTGGTCCCGTGTCTGTTCTTCTTTTCTGTTTTATTTGTTTTTATATAAGGCGGGAACCGGAAGTTCGACCTCTGGCAAGTCCCCCCCACCCCCCCAACCAATAAATTCTGGTGGAGAGGAAACCCGAGACCCATTGGTGTAAGGGAAGTACCATATTATATTATTATATTATTAGCATTGTGCAGGTCAAGGATCGGAGGTGGAGGAGCAGTCTTTGTCAGCGAGAGAACCTGAGAACATCTCAGACACTCAGAAGGTAAGAAGGTAAGTAAGTGATTTTTACTTTTATACCTTTTTTCAAATTGTGTGTGTCGGGGGGAAACTGAAGTGACATCACAGAAAAGCTGTGACCTGAGTGGCTGGTTGGGATTCTAACCTAAATTTAAAAAAAATTTGAGTATTTGGGAACTAATTAAACATAATAACTTAATTATAATTTAGAGGATATCTAAGCCAGAGATCGGAGAGTATTATAGTTAGCTATCGCATTTCTATTAGAAATCTAGTGCTAGGAAACAGATAGTTGACAGTAACTTTGCAATTTAAAAAAAAAAGTATTTATAAAAAAAAAAAGACAAATTTTAATTTTAATTAATTGACGCAATGTCAGTTAGAGGGGTGCTGTGCTCTGACTGTGAGATGCGGCAGGTCCGGGAGGCTTCCAGCGTCCCGGATGGCTTCATCTGCAGAAAGTGCACCCAACTGCAGCTCCTCACAGACCGCATGGTTCGGTTGGAGCAGCAATTGGATGCACTTAGGAGCATGCAGGTGGCGGAAAGCGTCATAGATCGCAGTTATGTAAATGTGGTCACACCCAAGGTGCAGGCAGAGAAATGGGTGACCACCAGAAAGGGCAGGCAGTCAGTGCAGGAATCCCCTGTGGTTGTCCCCCTCTCGAACAGATATACCCCTTTGGATACTGTCGGGGGGGATAGCCTATCAGGGGAAAACAGCAGCAGCCAGAGCAGTGGCACCACGGCTGGCTCTGATGTTCAGAAGGGAGGATCAAAGCGCAGAAGAGTAATAGTAATAGGGGACTCTATAGTCAGGGGCACAGATAGGCGCTTCTGTGGACGTGAAAGAGACTCCAGGATGGTATGTTGCCTCCCTGGTGCCAGGGTCCAGGATGTCTCCGAACGGGTAGAGGGAATCCTGAAGGGGGAGGGCAAACAGGCAGAGGTCGTTGTACATATTGGTACTAACGACATAGGCAGGAAGGGGCATGAGGTCCTGCAGCAGGAGTTCAGGGAGCTAGGCAGAAAGTTAAAAGACAGGACCTCGAGGGTTGTGATCTCGGGATTACTCCCTGTGCCACGTGCCAGTGAGGCCAGAAATAGGAAGATAGAGCAGACAAACACGTGGCTAAACAGCTGGTGTAGGAGGGAGGGTTTCCGTTATCTGGACCACTGGGAGCTCTTCCGGGGCAGGTGTGACCTGTATAAGATGGACGGGTTGCATCTAAACCGGAGAGGCATAAATATCCTGGCCGCGAGGTTTGCTAGTGTCACACGGGAGGGTTTAAACTAGTATGGCAGGGGGGTGGGCGCGGAAGCAGTAGGTCAGAAGGTGCGAGCATTGAGGGAGAACTAGGGAATAGGGACAGTGTGGCTCTGAGGCAGAGCAGACGGGGAGAAGTTGCTGAACACAGCGGGTCTGGTGGCCTGAAGTGCATATGTTTTAATGCAAGGAGCATTACGGGTAAGGCAGATGAACTTAGAGCTTGGATTACTACTTGGAACTATGATGTTGTTGCCATTACAGAGACCTGGTTGAGGGAAGGGCAGGATTGGCAGCTAAACGTTCCAGGATTTAGATGTTTCAGGCGGGATAGAGGGGGATGTAAAAGGGGAGGCGGAGTTGCGCTACTTGTTCGGGAGAATATCACAGCTATACTGCGAGAGGACACCTCAGAGGGCAGTGAGGCTATATGGGTAGAGATCAGGAATAAGAAGGGTGCAGTCACAATGTTGGGGGTATACTACAGGCCTCCCAACAGTCAGCGGGAGATAGAGGAGCAGATAGGTAGACAGATTTTGGAAAAGAGTAAAAACAACAGGGTTGTGGTGATGGGAGACTTCAACTTCCCCAATATTGACTGGGACTCACTTAGTGCCAGGGGCTTAGACGGGGCGGAGTTTGTAAGGAGCATCCAGGAGGGCTTCTTAAAACAATATGTAAACAGTCCAACTAGGGAAGGGGCGGTACTGGACCTGGTATTGGGGAATGAGCCCGGCCAGGTGGCAGATGTTTCAGTAGGGCAGCATTTCGGTAACAGTGACCACAATTCAGTAAGTTTTAAAGTACTGGTGGACAAGGATAAGAGTGGTCCGAGGATGAATGTGCTAAATTGGGGGAAGGCTAATTATAACAATATTAGGCGGGAACTGAAGAACATAGATTGGGGGCGGATGTTTGAGGGCAAATCAACATCTGACATGTGGGAGGCTTTCAAGTGTCAGTTGAAAGGAATACAGGACAGGCATGTTCCTGTGAGGAAGAAAGATAAATACGGCAACTTTCAGGAACCTTGGATGACGAGTGATATTGTAGGCCTCGTCAAAAAGAAAAAGGAGGCATTTGTCAGGGCTAAAAGGCTGGGAACAGACGAAGCCTGTGTGGCATATAAGGAAAGTAGGAAGGAACTTAAGCAAGGAGTCAGGAGGGCTAGAAGGGGTCATGAAAAGTCATTGGCAAATAGGGTTAAGGAAAATCCCAAGGCTTTTTACACGTACATAAAAAGCACGAGGGTAGCCAGGGAAAGGGTTGGCCCACTGAAGGATAGGCAAGGGAATCTATGTGTGGAGCCAGAGGAAATGGGCGAGGTACTAAATGAATACTTTGCATCAGTATTCACCAAAGAGAAGGAATTGGTAGATGTTGAGTCTGGAGAAGGGGGTGTAGATAGCCTGGGTCACATTGTGATCCAAAAAGACGAGGTGTTGGGTGTCTTAAAAAATATTAAGGTAGATAAGTCCCCAGGGCCTGATGGGATCTACCCCAGAATACTGAAGGAGGCTGGAGAGGAAATTGCTGAGGCCTTGACAGAAATCTTTGGATCCTCGCTGTCTTCAGGGGATGTCCCGGAGGACTGGAGAATAGCCAATGTTGTTCCTCTGTTTAAGAAGGGTAGCAAGGATAATCCCGGGAACTACAGGCCGGTGAGCCTTACTTCAGTGGTAGGGAAATTACTGGAGAGAATTCTTCGAGACAGGATCTACTCCCATTTGGAAGCAAATGGACGTATTAGTGAGGGGCAGCACGGTTTTGTGAAGGGGAGGTCGTGTCTCACTAACTTGATAGAGTTTTTCGAGGAGGTCACTAAGATGATTGATGCAGGTAGGGCAGTAGATGTTGTCTATATGGACTTCAGTAAGGCCTTTGACAAGGTCCCTCATGGTAGACCAGTACAAAAGGTGAAGTCACACGGGATCAGGGGTGAACTGGCAAGGTGGATACAGAACTGGCTAGGCCATAGAAGGCAGAGGGTAGCAATGGAGGGATGCTTTTCTAATTGGAGGGCTGTGACCAGTGGTGTTCCACAGGGATCAGTGTTGGGACCTTTGCTGTTTGTAGTATATATAAATGATTTGGAGGAAAATGTAACTGGTCTGATTAGTAAGTTTGCAGACGACACAAAGGTTGGTGGAATTGCGGATAGCGATGAGGACTGTCAGAGGATACAGCAGGATTTAGATTGTCTGGAGACTTGGGCGGAGAGATGGCAGATGGAGTTTAATCCGGACAAATGTGAGGTAATGCATTTTGGAAGGGCTAATGCAGGTAGGGAATATACAGTGAATGGTAGAACCCTCAAGAGTATTGAAAGTCAAAGAGATCTAGGAGTACAGGTCCACAGGTCATTGAAAGGGGCAACACAGGTGGAGAAGGTAGTCAAGAAGGCATACGGCATGCTTGCCTTCATTGGCCGGGGCATTGAGTATAAGAATTGGCAAGTCATATTGCAGCTGTATAGAACCTTAATTAGGCCACACTTGGAGAATAGTGTTCAATTCTGGTCGACACACTACCAGAAGGATGTGGAGGCTTTAGAGAGGGTGCAGAAGAGATTTACCAGAATGTTGCCTGGTATGGAGGGCATAAGCTATGAGGAGCGATTGAATAAACTCGGTTTGTTCTCACTGGAACGAAGGAGGTTGAGGGGCGACCTGATAGAGGTATACAAAATTATGAGGGGCATAGACAGAGTGGATAGTCAGAGGCTTTTCCCCAGGGTAGAGGGGTCAATTACTAGGGGGCATAGGTTTAAGGTGAGAGGGGCAAAGTTTAGAGTAGATGTACGAGGCAAGTTTTTTACGCAGAGGGTAGTGGGTGCCTGGAACTCACTACCGGAGGAGGTAGTGGAAGCAGGGACGATAGGGACATTTAAGGGGCATCTTGACAAATATATGAATAGGATGGGAATAGAAGGATACGGACCCAGGAAGAGTAGAAGATTGTAGTTTAGTCGGGCAGTATGGTCGGCACGGGCTTGGAGGGCCGAAGGGCCTGTTCCTGTGCTGTACATTTCTTTGTTCTTTGTTCTTTGTTGATGTCCGTGAATCCCTACCAGTTCCCCCTGAGTTTAGGGCACGACCAGAACATGTGCACGTGATTAGCCGGCTCACCAGCGCATCTGGCACACTTGTCCTCCAGCCCGAAGACTCTACCCTTACCTACCTCTCCCCTCGATACTACCCTGTCCTGCCTCCCCTTTGGCGGGAGGCGTGGGAAGGACGGCACCAGCCTGCGCACAAAATCCCGCACCTGCAAGTACCTAAAGTCATTCCCTCCCACCAGCCCAAACTTCTCCTCCAACGTCCTCATGCTCGGGAAGTTCCCTTCCAAGAACAGATCACCCACCCTTGCAATCCCCGCCCTCCGCCACAGTCGATACCCACCGTCCATGTTCCCCGGGGCAAATCGGTGATTGCCGTAGATTGGGGTCCACACCGATGCTCTCACTTCCCCTATATGCCTCCTCCACTGGCCCCAGATCCGAAGAGCCGCTACCACTATAGGGCTGGTGGAGTACCGCGCCGGCGGGAGTGGCAGAGGTGCCGTAACCAGGGCCGCCAAACTGGTGCCCCACATGAAGCAGCCTCCATCTGCTCCCAAACCGACCCCGTACCCACCATCCATTTCCTTATCATCTCTATGTTGGCCGCCCAGTAGTAGTTGCTGAAGTTCGGCAACGCCAGCACCCTCCCTTCCCCTCTGTTCCTTTCGAAATCCCAGGATAATTTTATTCAGCCTCTTAAAGAGGACCTTGGGATGAAAACAGGGAGACACTGAAATATGAACAAGAATCTCTGGGGAATTGTCATCTTAGCAGTCTGCACCCTCGCCGCTAGTGACAGCAGGAGCGCATCCCAACTCTGAACCTCCTCCCTCACTCGTTCCACCAGTCGGGGCAGGTTGAGCTTATGCAACTTGCCCCAGTCCCGTGCCACCTGTATTCCCAAGTATCTGAAGCTTTCTCCTACCAGCCTGAATGGCAACCCCTTCAGCCTACTCTCCTGCCCCCTCGCCTGAATTACGAACAACTCACTCTTAGCCACGTTCAGTTTATATCCTGAAAACCGGCCAAATTCCCTCAGGGTTTCCATGATACCATCCATCCACGCCATTGGGTCCGATACGTATAACAGCAGATCATCCGCGTATAACGAGACTTTATGTTCCACTACCCCCCGGACCAGCCCTTTCCAGTCCCTTGAAGCTCTCAGAGCAATTGCCAGGGGCTCTATGGCCAGCGTGAACAGCAGTGGGGAGAGAGGGCAACCCTGTCTTGTCCTGTGGTGTAGTCTGAAGTAATCTGATGTTGTCCTGATCGTCCTTACCTAGCCTCTGGGGCCTGATATAACAGCCTAACCCAGTCAATGAACCCCTCCCCGAACCCAAACCGTCCCAGCACCTCCCACAGATAGTCCCACTCGACCCAGTCAAAAGCCTTTTCCGCATCCATAGCTACCACTATCTCTGCCTCCCTGCTCTCCGGGGGCATCATGATCACATTAAGCTGCCTTCTTAGATTGGCCACCAGTTGCCTACCCTTTACGAACCCGGTTTGGTCCTCCGCAATTACGTCCGGTACACAGTCCTCAATTCTAGTCTCCAAGATCTTGGCCAGTAATTTAGCGTCTGCGTTGATCAAAAAATCGGCCTGTAAGACCCACAAGCCTCCGGGTCTTTATCCCGTTTCAGAATAAGCGAAATAGTGGCCTGCGACATCGTTGGGGGTAGGACCCCTCTGTCTCTTGTCTCGTTAAAAACTCTGACCAGCACCGGCACCACTATCTCGGCAAACCTTTTGTAAAACTCCACCGGATACCCATCCGGCCCCCGTGCTTTACTCGACTGCATGACCTTCAGGCCCCCCACTACCTCTTCGATCCTGACCAGGGCCCCCAGTCCGTCTATTCTTGGGAAGGTCAGTCGGTCCAGGAATCGCCTCATCCCCTCCGGTCCCCAGGGGTTTCCGAAGTGTATAGCTTACTATAAAAGTCCCGAAACACCTTGTTCAGCCCTGCCGGGTCCCCCACCAGATTTCCCTCCCCATCCGCTATCCTTCCTATCTCCCTAGCCACTTCTCTCTTCCTTATTTGTTGTGCGAGCATTCTGCTGGCCTTCTCTCCATGCTCATATATCACACCTTTTGCCTTTCTAAGCTGATCTACAGCCTTGCCTGTAGTCAGCACCCCGGACTCGGCCTGCAGCCTCTGTCGTTGCCTGAGTAACTCTTGCTCGGGGACCCCGCGTAGCTCCTGTCCGTCCGTAAAATTTCCTGAACCAGTCGGTCCGTTTCTGCCCTGTCTGTCCTATCCCTATGGGCCTGGATTGAGATCAGCTCCCCTCTCACCACTTCCCTCAGGCTATCAGATGAACAGAAATAAATCATTGTAATAGAAAGAGCTCCATAACTGAGATCTGATAGAATTGAATAGGCGCCTTCAGCGCCTCCCAGAGCACTGCTGCTGAGACTTCTCCGGTATCATTTACCTGCAGGTAATTCTGCATGCATCTCCTGAGTCTCACACACACTGCCTCGTCCGCTAGCAGTCCAAATTCCAGCCTCCATTGTCGGCGCTGAAAGCTATCCTTACAAATCTGTAGATCTACCCAGTGCGGAGCATGGTCCGATATGGCAATTGCCGAATATTCTGCCCTCACCATCCCGGCCAGCAAGTCCCTACTCATGACAAAGAAATCAATTTGGGAATACGCCTTGTGTACGTGGGAGTAGTACGAAAATTCCCTCGCTGATGGCCGGCTAAATCTCCACGGATCAGCCCCCCGCATTTGCTCCATGAACCCTCTCAGTTCCTTTGCCATCGCTGGCAACCTGCCCATTTTTGAACACGACCGATCCAGGCTCGGGTCCAGGACTGTGTTAAAGTCCCCACCCATGATCAATTTGCGCGAGTCCAAGTCGGGGATCTTCCCTAGCAACCTCCTGATAAAATCCCCATCGTCCCAATTAGGGGCATACACACTAACCAAGGCTACTCTCAACCCTTCGAGCTTACCCCTAACCATAACAAATCTGCCGCCCCCATCTGCAACTGTACCCTCCGCCTCAAATTGAACCCGTTTATTAATCAGGATCGCAACCCCCTTAGTCTTAATGTCGAGCCCCGAATGAAAGACCTGACTAACCCAGCCCTTCCTTAGCCTAATCTGGTCTGCCACTTCAGAACCCGCAAATGCGCGAACACATGGCCCGTTTAGCCCTCTAACATTCCAGGTGATCAGCCTGGTTGGGGGCACTTTTGCCAATCAGCCATCCCCTTTCCTTGGCCAGTCCCCCAGCCATGTGTCGCGGAGATCTGTCTCAATTCTATCAGATCTCAGTTATGGAGCTCTATTACAATTAGTTATTTCTGTTCATCTGATAGCCACACTATCTTCCCAAGAAGTATCATTTTCAAATATCGGGGGGTGGATTCTCTGATCCCGTGCGTGGTCGGAGAATCGGCGGGAGGGGGGGCACGAACCACGCGACGCTGCTCCGACGCCGGGCCGCCGATTCTCCAGCGCCTGGAGAAGGCGGCAATGGTGCCGGCGCAGTTGCTGCAGCGCCGGTCGGGGCCCGCTCAACGCACCCACCCCCCGGAGATTCTCCGCGGTCGGACGGCCGAATGCCCGCCGAGTTCGGCCGAGTCCCGCCGCCGTCGTTCACATGTGGTCCTACCCGGCGGGACCTCGGCGTTCTGGCTGTCCTGGTGGGGTGGAGGGGGGTCTGACTCCAGGGGGGGGCCTCAACGGTGGCCAGGCCCGCGATCGGGGACTACTGATTGGCGGGCAGGCTAATTCCGGGGTGTGCCTATGTTCCTCCGCACCTGTAGGGCTCCGCCATGTTGCCCGGGGCCGGCACGGAGAAGGCAATCTACGCGCATGTGCGGAACCGCGCTGGCCGTGGTGCGCATGCGCAGGCCCGTGCTGACGCCTGTATCGGCAGCTGGAGTTGCGTGAAGCGCTCCAGTGCCGTGATGGCCCCCTGTGGGTTGGGGGATCACTCATCCTCCCGGCCAGGTGACACTGTTGTAAAACGCTCCGGCATCTACGACGGCGTCAACACTCTGCCGCTAAAATGGAGAATCCCGCCCCCTGTTCTGTGCCTCAAATTTAAGTCATGAGTGTGATTGTCACTTTGTTGCTCCTCACATTTCCTAACTTTCTCATAGTCATCTGGGGTAAAGTATGTTGTCATGTCTGTTGTAGAGCTGGGTGTTGTGCTAGCAGTCAACATTAATATTTATGATAGCAAGAATACACTTTTTAGCAGTAAGGGTCTGTAGATAAGGGCTAAGTTAATATTTTCCTTTCTCATCAACGCTTTGATTGTTCGAACTCTTCTTTCTTCTTCCCTGTTTGATTGAGGATATCTTGGTGAGCATGTCACATGCATGAAACATAGTCTTGTGCAAAGTTATTGAACAGCTCATTAGCATATTGAGGACTGCTGTCTGGTACCACTGTTTCGGGTGCTATGTGTCATGACGATTGCTTTTAGTACTGCAATGACTGCGTCCATCATGACCCTGTGCCGTCTATTCACTTAGAATCATAGAGTTTACAGTGCAGAAGGAGGCCATTTGGCCCACCAGGTCTGCACCAGCCCTTGGAAAGAGCACCCCACCCAGGCCCACGCCCCCACTCTACCCCCGTAACCCAGTAACCCCACCTAACCTTTTGGACACAAAGGGAAAATTTATCATGGCCAATCCACCTAACCTGCACAACTTTGGACTGTAAGGGGAAACCAGAGCATCTGGAGGAAACCCTCGCAGACACGGGGAGAAAGTGCGAACTCCACACAGACAGTCACCCGAGGTCGGAATCGAACCTAGGTCCCTGGAGCTGTGAGGCAACAGTGATAACCACTGTGCCCCATGGGAGGGAGGGACAGGGGTATGTAGGGGGGAGTGGGTGTGCGCTACGAGAAGTGTTGGGAATCTGTGAGGTGGCTGGGTGAGAGATCCCGGTGGAGGTGTGGACAGTGTGTGAAGGGGGTGCAGCGGTATATTTCAGAAGGTAGACTTACCCTCGCTGTTCAAAGAAAGTGATTCATCTTTTTGTGGCACTGTTGCTCCTTCCTCTTATGCAGTGAGCTGGCACTCACAATCATGTCTATTGCCTCCCAGGCAGAGGTGGTGACCATGGCTGATGCACGTGTGTGGGATTGCGGGTAGTGGGTGCATGCCTCTGCTCCACACCTTCCAGGAGTTTGGTAACTCTTCCTCTGAAAATCCTGATGTTGCCGTCCTGGAAGTCGTCCCCCATCTGAACTTGAGACAAGTGCTGGGAGTGCTAGCGAGGTGTTTATTATGAACGCCCCACTGGTTTCAGAGATTAAGTTTTTCTGGGGTGAGTGAATCAGAGGCAAGGCGGCATGCGCGTGTCGTGAATCACATGGGGGGGAAAAATTGTCTGGCCACTCGACTGATTGCTGGACTCTTGCTTTGAAATTTAATATTTCCAAGCGACCTTGATAGATTTTCTGGTGCATGGGCGACTTAAGTTGTTTAAAAGCTAAGAAATCATCGATAATTATGAAGTTTTCTCCGATCTAAGTATTGGTGAAGTACTGAGTAAGGAATTTACTTCGGCCCTCCATTCTGGAAAAACTCTTTATTTGGTTGCATTCGCCATCCTGTTGGTGTATTTGCTTAATCTCTTTCCTGTGGCTGGTAAGTGTTTCGTCATGAGCAAAGTATGTGCTTCTACTTCCTCAAATAAAATCTAAATCTTGAATTTGACTCCTTCCGCTGGCATTCTTGATAAAGCATCTTTGTCTTCCGGTGCTTGCCTTGAATGTTCTCAGTAACTGAATTGTATCTCATGAGTCTCAGTCTAAAACACTGAATTTTAGGCCACAACTTTGCAATTTCAATTTGAGTTAAAAAGAATAACCAAATGTTTGTGGTCAGTTTCAATTTCGAACCTTAGTCACTGATTTAGCCAAAGAGCATCTCACAGGCCCTTGTGGCTGCCAATGTGTCTTTCTCAATAGCTTTTGTCTCTGTTCATGGGAAATCCTGAGGTGTAATAACCTGGTCTACTTTCTTCATCTTTCTGAGCTTGAAAAACATTGGGCTGAATTCTCCGTTTGTGGTCAGTTTCAATTTCGAACCTTAGTCCCTGATTTAGCCAGAGAGCATCTCACAGGCCCTTGTGGCTGCCAATGTGTCTTTCTCAATAGCTTTTGTCTCTGTTCATGGGAAATCCTGAGGTGTAATAACCTGGTCTACTTTCTTCATCTTTCTGAGCTTGAAAAACATTGGGCTGAATTCTCCGTTTGTGGTCAGTTTCAATTTCGAACCTTAGTCCCTGATTTAGCCAGAGAGCATCTCACAGGCCCTTGTGGCTGCCAATGTGTCTTTCTCAATAGCTTTTGTCTCTGTTCATGGGAAATCCTGAGGTGTAATAACCTGGTCTACTTTCTTCATCTTTCTGAGCTTGAAAAACATTGGGCTGAATTCTCCGTTTGGAAGACTAAGTCCCCATGCCGGTGTGAAAACAGTGGTGTTTTACGCCAGAAAACTGGCGCAAAACGGCCACCGATTCCCTGCTCTGTGGGGGGGGGGGGCTAGCAGCCAGGCAGCGGAGAGAAACCGGCTCTAGCTGCCGATACAGCCTGGAGCATTGCTGGGTCCGTGGCCGTGCATGCGCACGGCGGTGGCCTGCAGCGGCCGTGCCATGTTTCATGGCGGACTGAAAAAATAGTCCCCCCTTCGGCCGCCCGGACTTCCCCCCCCCCCCCCCCACAGTGCCCCCAGCCCCGAATAAAGCGCCCCCTGCCCGCGGATTGGCCCTCCCCCGACTGTGGTGCCGCAGGACTGAGTCCGCAGCCGCCACACTGAGTTCACGACGGGTGAGACCATGAGAGTCCCACGCTGTCGGGAATCCAGCTGGTCGGGGACGTAGCATCGCGGGGCAGGCTTCAGGCAATGGCCTGAGGCCATGGATACAGCATGCGGTGTACTTCTTGAATACGCCACTTTTCAGGGGGCGGAGCATCGTGAGAGGGGCGCTGCCCCTGATTTTGGCGCCATCGGGGATTCTCCGCCCCCTCGCCGAATGCGATTTCGCCGTCGGGGATCGAAGAATCCAGCCCATTGTCCTCGATGTGTCCAATGCAGCAATTGTTGGCAACTCTTTCGGACTGCCGCGCACTGGAACTTCTGGTGAAAATAGGAGAGTTTTGATCTTGTCAAAAACTTTAGTCTGATCCACATTTCAGTACCACTGCTGACCTTATCACAACAGCTGTCACAACAGCTTGTTGAGTTCCACCAAGTTTGGAAGGAACTCGCCTACCTGATTGACCATCCTAAGGAATCTTTGGAATCCTGTGATAATTTTAGGCTGTGAGAATTCTCTGATCATCTTGGTTTGCTGCAAGTCGCCAGTAATTCCTGAAGCTTTCACAATGTGGCCTTAGAATTTTATCATCGGCTTTATAAATTCATATTTGTTTAATGTCAAAACCGCTTCTTGTAGAACTTTGAGGACTGCTTTCACGCAATGGTATTGCTATTTCCTCGATGGATAGAAAGCTGGTTAGCAGGCAGGAAACAAAAAGTTGGAATAAATGGGTCTTTTTCTGATTGGCAGGCAGTGACTAATGGGGTACCGCAGGAATCTATGCTAGGATCCCAACTGTTCACATTATATATTAACGATTTGGACGAGGGAACTAAATGTATTATCTTCAAATTTGTAGATGATGCAAAGTTGGGTGGGAGGGTGAGCTGTGAGGAGGATGCAGAGATGCTTCAGCGGGAATTGGACAGGCTGAGTGAGTGGGCACATGCATGGCAGATGCAGTATAATGTGGAAAAATGTGAGGTTATCCGCTTCGATAGCAAAAATAGGAAGGCAGATTATTATTTGAATGGGTGTAAATTGAGAGAGGTGGATACTCAGCAAGACCTTGGTGTCCTTGTGCATCTGTCAGTGAAAGTAAGCGTGCAGGTACAACAGGCAGTTAAGAAGGCAAGTGGTATGTTGGCTTTCATAGTGAGAGTATTTGAGTGTAGGAATAGACATGTTTTACTGCAATCATGTAGGGCATTGGCGACTCCACGCCTGGAGTATTGTGTGCAGTTTTGGTGTCCTTATCTGAGAAAGCGTGTTCTTGCCACGGAGGGGGTGCAGCGAAGGTTTACCAGGCTGATTCCTGGGATGGCGGGACTGTCAAATGAGGAGAGACTAAATCAATTAGGATTATATTCATTGGAGTTTAGAAGAGTGAGAGGGGATTGCAAAACAAATTTCCAAAATTCTAACAGGATTAAACAGGGTAGATTCAGAAAGAATGTTCCCAATGTTGGGGAGTCCAGAACTAATGGCCATAGTTTGAGGATAAAGGGTAAACCTTTTAGGGCTGAGTTGAGAAGAAATTTCTTCACCCAGAGAGTGGTGAATCTGTGGACTTTGCTCCCACAAAGTAGTCGAAACGTTGTGTAATTTCAAGAAGGATTTATATATATGACGGGAAGGCGGGATCAGGGTATTGAACTTGATGATCAGCCATGATCATAATGAATGGCGGAGCCGGCTTGAAGGGCCGAATGGCCTCCTCCTGCTTCTATTTTCTATGTTTCTATGAATCGTGTATGAGAATATCATTCATTTGGCATGCCTCCCCATGTAGACATGTCATCACTGTTTGGAATATCTCAGGTGCAGAAGCAATTTTAAATCATAACCTGTAACCAATTGGGGTGACAAAAGTAGTTCACAGTCTGAATTCTTTGTCGAGAGGTAACGGCCAAAAGCCCCTATCTGCATCCAGTTTTGTGAAGAGTCTGCTTCTTGCTAATTTGGTGAGACTTACATTCACTGATGCCATCGGGTGTATTTCACACTCTACTGACTTGTTTCTTTATGTTAAGTCCACACAGATTGTAATTGAACCCTCAGGCTTCAGCACTGTGACCATTTCACTTTGTCAGTCTAGTTAGTGAAGAGATGACCCCTTGTTGTAACATGTGTTCAATCTTGCTCTTGATTTTGTCTAATTGTGGGTGATGGATCTTCCTCACTATGAAGAGATATATAGGCTTGGCATCTGCCCTTAGGGTTACATTACATTCTCTCTTCAGCTTTGCTAAGCATGAAAAAAGGGATGGAAAATCATTTCTGAACACAATACTGAACTGCTCATCAGCATTTTCTTCGACTTTGTTAATCAACCTCAACTGAAAAGCATGTTTTTTCTGCTGAATAATGATGACTCCCAGTTTTATATAACATACAGGTATTCAATAATTAACTTATCCTTCTGTCTTCACCTCAACATGTCTTGTCTATTAATACTTTCAATATAACCTCTCCTAGACTTTGCAAATGAATGGAGGATGGCTGTAACATGTTATTTTAAGACATTTGACTTCATCAATGTGTCGATTGGTTTAACCAGGTCGGTCAAGGCAGCCTTGAGGAGGAGTTTATAAAGTGTATCCGTGATAGTTCCCTAGAACAGTATGTAATGCAACCTACGAGGGAACAAGCGGTCCTAGATCTGGTCCTGTGTGATGAGACAGGATTGATTAATGATCTCATAGTTAGGGATAGTCTCGGAAGGAGCGATCACAATATGGTGGAATTTAAAATACAGATGGAGGGTGAGAAGGTAAAATCAAACACTTGTATTTTGTGCTTAAACAAAGGAGATTACAATGGGATGAGAGAAGAACTAGCTAAGGTAGACTGGGAGCAAAGACTTTATGGTGAAACAGTTGAGGAACAGTGGAGAACCTTCCAAGCGATTTTTCACAGTGCTCAGCAAAGGTTTATACCAACAAAAAGGAAGGACGGTAGAAAGAGGGAACATCGACCGTGGATATCTAAGGAAATAAGGGAGAGTATCAAATTGAAGGAAAAAGCATACAAAGTGGCAAAATTAGTGGGCGACTAGAGGACTGGGAAAGCTTTAGGGGGCAACAGAAAGCTACTAAAAAGCTATAAAGAAGAGTAAGATAGATTATGAGAGTAAACTTGCTCAGAATATAAACACAGATAGTAAAAGTTTCTACAAATACATAAAACAAAAAAGAGTGGCTAAGGTCCTTTAGAGGATGAAAGGGGAGATTTAATAATGGGAGATGAGGAAATGGCTGAGGAACTGAACAGGATTTTTGGGTCGGTCTTCACAGTGGAAGACACAAATAACATGCCAGTGACTGATATAAATGAGGCTATGACAGGAGAGGACCTTGAGATGATTGGTATCACTCAGGAGGTAGTGATGGGCAAGCTAATGGGGCTAAAGGTAGACAAGTCTCCTGGCCCTGATGGAATGCATCCCAGAGTGCTAAAAGAGATGGTTAGGGAAATTGCAAATGCACTAGTGATAATTTACCAAATTCACTAGACTCTGGGGTGGTCCTGGTGGATTGGAAATTAGTAAACATGACACCACTGTTTAAAAAAGGAGGTAGGCAGAAAGCAGGTAATTATAGGCCAGTGAGCTTCACTTCAGTCGTAGGGAAGATGCTGGAATCTATCATCAAGGAAGAAATAGCGAGGCATCTGGATGGAAATTGTCCCATTGGGCAGATGCAGCATGGGTTCATAAAGGGCAGGTCATGCCTAACTAATTTAGTGGAATTTTTTGAGGACATTACCAATGCGGTAGATAACGGGGAGCCAATGGATGTGGTATATCTGGATTTCCAGAAAGCCTTTGACAAGGTGCCACACAAAAGGTTGATGCATAAGATAAAGATGCATGGCATTAAGGGTAAAGTAGTAGCATGGATAGAGGATTGGTTAATTAATAGAAAGCAAAGAGTGGGGATTAATGGGTGTTTCTCTGGTTGGCAGTCAGTAGCTAGTGGTGTCCCTCAGGGATCAGTGTTGGGCCCACAATTGTTCACAATTTACATTGATGATTTGGAGTTGGGGACCAAGGGCAATGTGTCCAAGTTTGCAGACGACACTAAGATGAGTGGTAAAGCAAAAAGTGCAGAGGATACTGGAAGTCTGCAGAGGGATTTGGACAGGCTATGTGAATGGGCTAGGGTCTGGCAGATGGAATACAATGTTGACAAGTGTGAATTTATCCATTTTGGTAGGAATAACAGCAAAAGGGATTATTATTTAAATGATAAAATATTGAAACATGCTGCTGTGCTGTGCAGAGAGACCTGGGTGTGCTAGTGCATGAGTCGCAAAAAGCTGGTTTACAGGTGCAACAGGTGATTAAGAAGACAAATGGAATTTTGTCCTTCATTGCTAGAGGGATGGAGTTTAAAACTAGGGAGGTTGTGCTGCAATTGTATAAGGTATTAGTGAGGCCACACCTGGATATTGTGTTCAGTTTTGGTCTCCTTACATGAGAAAGGACGTACTGGCACTGGAGGGTGTGCAGAGGAGATTCACTAGGTTAATCCCAGAGTTGAAGGGGTTGGATTACGAGGAGAGGTTGAGTAGACTGGGACTGTACTCTTTGGAATTTAGAAGGATGAGGGGGGATCTTATAGAAACATATAAAATTATGAAAGGAATAGATAGGATAGATGCGGGCAGGTTGTTTCCACTGGCGGGTGAAAGCAGAACTAGGGGGCATAGCCTCAAAATAAGGGGAAGTAGATTTAGGACTGAGTTTAGGAGGAACGTCTTCACCCAAAGCTTTGTGCATCTATGGAATTCCTTGCCCAGTGAAGCAGTAAAGGCTCCTTCATTAAATGTTTTTAAGATAAAGATAGATAGTTTTTTGAAGAATAAAGGGGTTAAGGGTTATGGTGTTCGGGCCGGAAAGTGGAGCTGAGTCTACAAAAGATCAGCCATGATCTCATTGGATGGCGGAGCAGGCTCGAGGGGCCATATGGCCTACTCCTGCTCCTAGTTCTTATGTTCTTATCAGATAATACTGAAACACCTGCATCAGTGTCTAGCTTGAATTCTGTGGGGTGACCTTAACTACTATTTAAATAGAGTAATTATTTTCTGTTTCATTAACTTTCCCTGGGAAGGTTATTTTTTCAGTGGTTCTTTCAGTTTTTTATATTTGACTTGGCCGTATTATTTTCTTTCTTCCTCTGAACTACCTGTATTTTATATCAGCAGACAATTTTTAAATGTTCAAACTTTCTACTGTTGTGGAGCTCTGCTCCCCCTGCTCAGCATTCTTCCCGATTATGGAGAGGTTATTTCCACCAAACTGGAAACATCTGAAGATGGCAGTCGGCATGCTCTTTGCTCATTGTGTGGGCTTTTGTTTCAGCACGCTTTCGCTTTTCTATCTGACAGATTGAATGGCCTCACTGATTCTTCGCATAGAGACACATAATCTGTACTGTCTTGTGTGAGATAAATCTTCCGTCATTTGTAAGATCTGATAGGGTTTCTTCTAATAGGGCAACTGATTGTGTATAAATTCATCATGAGTTGGGCTTGTGACTCCAAATCATGAGGTTGGGTGTTCAAATCATGTCAGGCTCACTGAGGTTCATGGACGGCACGGTAGCACAGTGGTTAGCACAGTTGCTTCACAGCTCCAGGGTCCGGGGTTCGATTCCCGGCTTGGGTCACTGTCTGTGTGGAGACTGCACATTCTCCCTGTGTCTGCATGGGTTTCCTCCAGGTGCTCCGGTTTCCTCCCACAGTCCAAAGAGGTGCAGGTTAGGTGGATTGGCCATGCTAAATTGCCCTTAGTGCCCAAAAAGGATAGGTGGGGTTACTGGGTTGCGGGGATAGGGTGGACGTGTGGGCTTAGGTTGGGCGCTCTTTCCAAAGAGCCAGTGCAGACTCGATCGGCCTCCACACTGGGCTAAATCGCTGGCTTTTAAAGCAGACCAAGGCAGGCCAGCAGCACGGTTCGATTCCCGTACCAGCCTCCCCGAACAGGCGCCGGAATGTGGCGACTAGGGGCTTTTCACAGTAACTTCATTGAAGCCTACTCGTGACAATAAGCGATTTTCATTTCATTTTCATTTCATTTCTGCACTGTAAATTTGATTCTATAGTTGCAATTCTCCGCTAGTCTCTACAGGTCATCTCTGAATCTGAATAAATCCCTGCATCTGTCCACTGGGCTCTTACCTTCCTCTGAGACGCCTGCCCCTCTGTGACCTGCGGACCTTACTCCATACTTGCACTCTAACATGACGGCATCCATCTCAAATTTGGCCACCCCACCAGCTGCTCATGTGTACTGCACAGCATTATGGCTTCTCTTCTCTTATACGGAAAAAGGTGCTTTCATTAGTCCATCATCTATCTACAACACTTTACCAGTTTTGCACCATCTGCTCTTCCAGTGAGCCAGGTTGTGGTGCCCAGCAGGTTCTCACACCTCACCTTTCTATGAACCCAAGGGTAGCGGCCACATAACCCAGCTTTGGCCAACTCAGGTATAAGTGCCTTTTGTCACTTGAATCTGACAAATCTGAGTATCACAAATGACAGCCACCCTGTAAGACATCTCCACACACAACCATGCCAACTTTGTTTGCACTGGAGTTCTGGCTTCACGCTTCATTAAAATGCTAAAGTGGGATTTTTGTGACTGAGGGAAATTAGGGGTTAATTAATGGTTAATTTCAATCTAAATTCTAGTCTTTCTTTTCCATAGTAAATTAATTTAAATGTTGCTGTTTGGGTTGGAAGAGGTAAGTTTTAAGCCAGCTTTAAACAGAGTTCAGTCCGGCACTGCTCGCAGCTGCAACTTGTTAATTAGATAATTGGATTGGGCCAGTTTTCAGAGGCTATAGTCAGACTGTATAAAAGTGGGCCTTCTTGCATGGATGACTTCATTTAAACTGCAGTGCTGGCTTTGGGCTGCATTGGAGTACTAAAGTGGGAGTTTTGTGACTGAGGGAGCTCAGTGAGGAGGGAGCGAGGTGCTCCTTTCATTACCAACTGTCCTCAAGGAGGGTGAGGGGAGCCGAAAGTTTACAAAGAGTGCAGCTGACCGGTGAGTAAATCCTGGTGGGTATTTTTCAAACCAGATTGAATTGTAAGTCATTGCATTTAGCAATTTATAATTTTAAAATATAATAGTCTTCTAAAGTTTTGAATTTAAAGGCTTTGTTCAAAGCAGGAGAGCTCAAAGCTGAGCTCCTCTTGCTGCATGTGGGAATCTGGGGTCATTTCCAGTCCCTGGGACCAGCATTGTGTGCAGGAAGTATGTCCAGCTGAAGCTTCTGGAAGCTCAGGTTTCAGAGCTGGAACGGTGGCTGGAGAAACTGTGGAGCATTGGTGAGTCTGAAAGCATCATGTTTAGAGAGCTGGTCATACCGGAGCTGAAGGGACTTATGGAAGGAAGTGAATGGGTGACCACCAGGTGGCCCAAGAGAACCAGGCAGGTAGGTCTGGGGTCCCATTCACAAATTGGTATTCTATTTTGGAGACGGATGAGGCTGGTTCCTTCAGGGAATGCAGGCAGAGTCAAGCTTTTGGCACCACAAGCAGCCTGTCTGCCCAGGAGCAGGGAAAGTGAGGAAGAGCAATAGTAATAGGGGATTCTATATTCAGGAGAACAGATAGGTGCTGCTGTGACCATCAACATGACTCCAGGATAGCGCGTTGCCTCCCTGATGCCAGGTTAGAACATAGAACATAGAACGATACAGCTCAGTACAGGCCCTTCGGCCCACGATGTTGCACCGAAACAAAAGCCATCTAACCTACACTATGCCATTATCATCCATATGTTTATCCAATAAACTTTTAAATGCCCTCAATGTTGGCGAGTTCACTACTGTAGCAGGTAGGGCATTCCACGGCCTCACTACTCTTTGCGTAAAGAACCTACCTCTGACCTCTGTCCTATATCTATTACCCCTCAGTTTAAAGCTATGTCCCCTCCGTGCCAGCCATTTCGATCCGCGGGAGAAGGCTCTCACTGTCCACCCTACCTAACCCCCTGATCATTTTGTATGCCTCTATTAAGTCTCCTCTTAACCTTCTTCTCTCCAACGAAAACAACCTCAAGTCCATCAGCCTTTCCTCATAAGATTTTCCCTCCATACCAGGCAACATCCTGGTAAATCTCCTCTGCACCCGCTCCAAAGCCTCCACATCCTTCCGATAATGCGGTGACCAGAACTGTACGCAATACTCCAAATGCGGCCGCACCAGAGTTTTGTACAGCTGCAACATGACCTCCCGACTCCGGAACTCAATCCCTCTACCAATAAAGGCCACACTCCATAGGCCTTCTTCACAACCCTATCAACCTGGGTGGCAACTTTCAGGGATCTATGTACATGGACACCTAGATCCCTCTGCTCATCCACACTTCCAAGAACTTTACCATTAGCCAAATATTCCGCATTCCTGTTATTCCTTCCAAAGTGAATCACCTCACACTTCTCTACATTAAACGCCATTTGCCACCTCTCAGCCCAGCTCTGCAGCTTATCTATATCCCTCTGTAACCTGCTACATCCTTCCACACTGTCGACAACATCACCGACTTTAGTGTCGTCTGCAAATTTACTCACCCACCCCTCTGCGCCTTCCTCTAGGTCATTGATAAAAATGACAAACAGCAACGGCCCCAGAACAGATCCTTGTGGTACGCCACTTGTAACTGAACTCCATTCTGAACATTTCCCATCAACCACCACCCTCTGTCTTCTTTCAGCTAGCCAATTTCTGATCCACATCTCTAAATCTCCCTCAATCCCCAGCCTCCGTATTTTCTGCAATAACCTACCGTGGGGAACCTTATCAAACGCTTTACTGAAATCCATATCCACCACATCAGCTGCTCTTCCCTCGTCTACCTGTTCAGTCACCTTCTCAAAGAACTCGATAAGGTTTGTGAGGCATGACCTACCCTTCACAAAGCCATGCTGACTATCCCTGATCATATTATTCCTATCTAGATGATTATAAATCTTGTCTCTTATAATCCCCTCCAAGACTTTACCCACTACAGACGTCAGGCTCACCGGTCTATAGTTGCCGAGGTTGTCTCTGCTCCCCTTTTTGAACAAAGGGACCACGTTTGCTATCCTCCAGTCCTCTGGCACTATTCCTGTAGCCAATGATGACATAAAAATCAAAGCCAAAGGTCCAGCAATCTCTTCCCTGGCCTCCCAGAGAATCCTAGGATAAATCCCATCAGGCCCCGGGGTCTTATCTATTTTCAGCCTGTCCAGAATTGCCAACAACTCTTCCCTACGTACCTCAATGCCATCTATTCTAATAGCCTGGGTCTCAGCATTCTCCTCCACAACATTATCTTTTTCCTGAGTGAATACTGACGCAAAATATTCATTTAGTATCTCTCCTATCTCTTCAGACTCCACACACCACTTCCCATCCCTGTCCTTGACTGGTCCTACTCTTTCCCTAGTCATTCGCTTATTCCTGGCATACCTATAGAAAGCTTTTGGGTTTTCCTTGATCCTACCTGCCAAATACTTCTCATGTCCCCCTCCTTGCTCGTCTTAACTCTCTCTTTAGATCCTTCCTCGCTACCTTATAACTATCCATCGCCCCAACTGAAACTTCACACCTCATCTTCACATAGGCCTCCTTCTTCCTCTTAACAAGAGATTCCACTTCCTTGGTAAACCACGGTTCCCTCGCTCTACGTCTTCCTCCCTACCTGACCGGTACATACATATCAAGAACACGCAGTAGCTGATCCTTGAACAAGCTCCACTTATCCAGTGTGCCCAACACTTGCAGCCTACTTCTCCACCTTATCCCCCCCAAGTCACGTCTAATGGCATCATAATTGCCCTTCCCCAGCTATAACTCTTGCCCTGCATTGTATACTTATCCCTTTCCATCATTAACGTAAACGTCACCGAATTGTGGTCACTGTCCCCAAAGTGCTCTCCTACCTCCAAATCCAACACCTGGCCTGGTTCATTACCCAAAACCAAATCCAACGTGGCCTCGCCTCTTGTTGGCCTGTCAACATATTGTGTCAGGAAACCCTCCTGCACACACTGTACAAAAAACGACCCATCTAATGTACTCGAACTATATATTTTCATTTCAATATTTGGAAAGTTAAAGTCTCCCATAACAACTACCCTGTTACTTTCGCTCTTATCCAGGATCATCCTCGCCATCCTTTCCTCTACATCCCTAGAACTATTTGGAGGCCTATAAAAACTCCCAACAGGGTGACCTCTCCTTTCCTGTTTCTAACCTCAGCCCATACTACCTCGGAAGATGAGTCCCCATCTAGCATCCTCTCCGCCACCGTAATACTGCTCTTGACTAGTAGCGCCACACCTCCCCCTCTTTTGCCTCCTTCTCTGAGCTTACTAAAACACCTAAACCCCGGAACCTGCAACATCCATTCCTGTCCCTGCTCTATCCATGTCTCCGAAATGGCCACAACATCGAAGTCCCAGGTACCAACCCATGCTGCCAGTTCCCCTACCTTATTTCGTATACTCCTGGCATTGAAGTAGACACACTTCAAACCACCTACCTGAACACTGGCCCCCTCCTGCGACGTCAAATCTGTGCTCCTGACCTTTATACTCTCATTCTCCCTTACCCTAAAACTACAATCCAGGTTCCCAAGCCCCTGCTGCATTAGTTTAAACCCCCCCAAAGAGCACTAACAAATCTCCCCCCCCCCCCCCCCCCCCCCCCAGGATATTTGTGCCCCTCAGGTTCAGATGTAGACCATCCTGTCTGTAGAGGTCCCACCTTCCCCAGAAAGAGCCCCAGTTATCCAGAAATCTGAATCCCTCTCACCTGCACCATCCCTGTAGCCACGTGTTTAATTGCTCTCTCCCCATTCCTCATCTCACTATCACGTGGCACGGGCAACAACCCAGAGATAACAACTCTGTTTGTTCTAGTTCTGAGCTTCCATCCTAGCTCCCTGAAAGCCTGCCTGACATCCTTGTCCCCTTTCCTACCTATGTCGTTAGTGCCAATGTGGACCACGACTTGGGGCTGCTCCCCCTCCCCCTTAAGGACCCGGAAAACACGATCCAAGACATCATGTACCCTTGCACCTGGGAGGCAACATACCAAACGTGAGTCTCTCACGCTCCCACAAAATCTCCTATCTGTGCCCCTGACTATCGAGTCCCCAATTACTAATGCTCTGCTCCTCTCCCCCCTTCGCTTCTGAGCAACAGGGACAGACTCCGTGCCAGAGGCCCGTACCCCATGGCTTACCCCTGGTAAGTTTTCCCCCCCCCCCCCAAAGTATCCAAAGCGGTATACTTGTTTCTCAGTGGAACGACCGCAGGGGATCCCTGCACTGACTGCTTCCTCCCAGTCCCTCTTACAGTTACCCATCTATCTCCAATCTTTGGTGTAACTAATTCCCTAAAGCTGCTATCTATGACCCTCCCGAATGATCCGAAGTTCTTCCAACTCCAGCTCCAGTTCCCTAACTCTGTCTTGGAGGAGCCGGAGATGGCTGCATTTCCTGCAGGTGAAATCAGCAGGGACTCTAACGGCATCCCTCACCTCAAACATCCTGGGATGTTACTGAACGGCTACCAGCACCCTGAAGGGGAAGAGTGATATTAGTAATCTTTTATTGTCACAAGTAAGCTTACATTAACACTGCAATGAAGTTACTGTGAAAAGCTCCGAGTCGCCACATTCTGGTGCCTGTTCGTGTACACAGAGGGAGAATTCAGAATGTTCAAATTGCCGAACAGCACGTCTTTTTGGATTGCTGAGCACAGAGGATCGCTGAACCTTTTATATCATTGGGTCCTGATGCGATGCACAACGTCATGTCCACTGACCTGGGCTGCCATCTCTGAGCAGTCCTTCTTTATCTTGTGTGGTTGCCAGATCTTGCCATCCTGGGTCCCCTTACCTCAGAAAGGATATTATTGTCATTGAGGGAGAGCAACAAAGGTTCACCAGACTTATTCCGGGGATGGTAGGACTATCTTGTGAAGAGAGATTAGGCAAACTGGGCATGCATTTTCTAGAGTTTTGAACATGAGAGGTGATCTCAGTGAAACCTACAAAATACCGAAAGGAATAGACAGGGTAAATGCAGGCAAGATGTTTCCCTTGGTTGGGGAGCCTAGAATCAATTTTAAAATAAGGGGTTGTGTCTTAGGACTTCGATGAGAAGAAATTTCTTTACACAAGAGGGTTGTGAATTTATGGAATTCTCTATCCAAGAGGTCTATGGCAGCTTACTCATTGTGTATGTTTAAAGCGGAGATTGAAAGATTTCTGATTAACAATAATAAGCATTATGGAAGAATGTGGTTAAAAGGCATTGAAAGCTGGCTTGTAATGCAGAACAAGGCTAGCAGCGCAGGTTCAATTCCCGTACCGGCCTCCCCGAACAGGTGCCAGAATGTGGCGACTAGCGGCTTTTCACAGTGACTTCATTGAAGCCTACTTGTGAAAGTAAGCGATTATTATTAACTGTCTGATCGGCAATGATCATATTGAATAGCAGAGCAGGTTCGGTGGGCTGAATGGTCTACTCCAGTTCTTTTGTTCCTGTGACAGGATGTGATAGGACTGCAGAGCATGGATCTGATCCTTTAATTGTGGGATTGCTTTCCTCGGTTTATCACGTGCTGCTTCTGCTACTTGGTCCTGACTCACAGCTTCACCAGGTTGACCCCTTATTTTTGGTAAGCCTGGTGTTTCTTTTGGTAATTATGATAATTATAGTCGGAGGAATATTGCAGACCATGGGCTGGATTCTCCGCACCCTGACTTAGTACTTCACATACTGAAGTGCGCCGCGCCGAGTATCCACTGCCTCATGCCATTGCCTGAGGCCTGCCCCGCTATTCTCCGTCCCCGATCAGCCGAATTCCCGATGGCGTGTTTCTAATGTGGTCCCACCATCCGTGACGCTCGCGTGGCAGCTGCGGACTCAGTCCAGGACTGCAACAATCGGGGGAGGGCCGATCGGAGGGCAGGGGTGCCCTCATTCAGGACTGGTTTTTTTTATGTGTGTGGGCGTTCCGGGTCAGGGGAGTGGCTGATGCGGGGCACTCTTTCGGCGGTCCAGGTCCGTAGGTGAAGTCTGCTATTGAGCGTGACGCAGCTGCTGGAGGCTGCCGCTGTGCGCATGTATGGCCTCTGACCCGGAAGTGCGGGGGCCCATATCGGCAGCTGAAGCTGCGAGCTCCACGACCGCTGCCCGCAAGAGGTGAAGCCGTGGCCTTTTGACGCCAGTTGTCCTGGTGTAAAGACCACATTTTTCATGATAGCGTGGGGACATTGTCCCAAAAACGGAGAACCCAAAAATGGAGAATCCAGCCCCAGGAGTTCACAGGTAGTGATTCATGTTATATTTTATATTTATGGCAGTAATGTAATTAAAAACCCTGGTTTAAAATACATATAAGCAGTGTGTCTACTAAAGCTGTAAATAAGGAGTCATAAAAGGCGAGGTAATGACTGATTTTAACCATTTACATGTTTATAGAGCATTGGTTAATGGAATATTGTTTTGATTGTTGGAGTTTCCCTGGAAACAGGATAATTCATGAGGGATTGTATTTAGTCCTAGTTGAACAGATTTTGCTAGGGCTATTATTTATTTTCTCCTTTCCTCTCTCTCCCTTTCTTTTTTTCCTCTCTCTCTTTTTCCCTCTCTCTCATTCAAGCTGTTTTAATTCTTTCTCATGTTCCATTTGTTTAATTTGTAACTGAATTTTTGCCATTTCCAATGAGTCAAACTGGATCTCAGGCAACTTTAAATGCTTAGCCACCGCCATAATACCTCATCTTTTCACATTTTGTCAGGTGATGTTAACTGCAATATTTTTGCCAAATCTAACAGTCTGCTTTTAGTCTCTGTCCGTAAGGTACTGTGTATGACCGTCTCTACCTCCAAAAACTTCAGAGCCTCTGAAAGAGCCATTGTCCACAACACAATGTCCACTTAAATTAGACCTGCAAAGCAACCACAATATGCTCCCCCCTCACTCTTTAAGCTCACTAAGCCAATCCAATAGATAGACTTTTATCCCGGACAAGTCCCCAGTTTGTTATGGACGAGGGTTTAGAGAACCCCAAAGTGTATCATAGAGTTCACCTGACCCACAACTTTTAATAGATTGTGGTATGGGGAGCGCACGGCCCAGTCCACAGGTGTGGTACAGCAGAAATAGAAAAGTATGTTTAAAAGCAAAACAATGTTTATTCTATGAGCTCAAGTTAACCTTTTTAAAACATGCAGTGAACATCTTGGCAACCATCAATTCGAATACAACACTAAGTAATCCTTAATAACTTCCCAAACAACATCCAGAAGACAAAATAAACCCCCTTTAACAGAAGCATATTAGGTTTACATTCACTACTGAGAACATTTATAGTTCTGAATTCACGAAATGATCAAGAGATAGTCTTTTCATGGCAGAGAGATCAACAGTACACCTGCTCTGTCTGGCTTCAGCTCCAACACTGAAAACAGCCTGAAACGAAAATAAAAAGCTGACAGACAGCTCAGCTCCACCCACTCTCTGACATCACTGCAGTAGTAAACACCCATTTCTTAAAAGGTACACTCACTACAGATATTTATATACACCCATTTCTTAAAGGTACTCTCACAT
The DNA here is from genome assembly GCF_047496885.1 of Scyliorhinus torazame. Lineage (NCBI taxonomy): Eukaryota > Metazoa > Chordata > Chondrichthyes > Carcharhiniformes > Scyliorhinidae > Scyliorhinus > Scyliorhinus torazame. The sequence continues at coordinate 117,864,087 of NC_092709.1, forward strand.
GACAGTAGTATGTGGCAATCAGCAGCCTGTGCTTATCAGCAGACCCAAGCTTTATTTTCGTAGATGACCTGATTTGGAACCAGAAAACAGCCCTGGAATAATTTGTAGTTCAATTCATTAAAAGGTGGTGGGTTCTAAGCTACCCTCCTTTTGAGTTACAGCTGAGACCAATAACATAGCAAGGGAAAATTCCCAGGATTTCCCCGACATTACAACATTAATTCCAAAATACTAACTAGCTGTTAAGTTCCTTGGGGCATTCTGAGGCCGTCAAAGACATCGTGCAAATACAAATCTATTTTTTGTTTTGTTGTCCTCCTAATCATTTGTTTCAGTGTTTATGCAGGAGATGCACTCATTTAACTCCCTTCTGTCCTCCAGTGAAATAGTGAATTTTGCTTACTGTGTGCTGTTTTCTACAATGCACTGGCCAATCTGAACAAATGTCAGAAACAATGAGGTTATTTATATTGAAAACATAACAGAACATTTACATTACAATTCCCATCGTAAGTCATTCTTCTGTTTGAAAATTGCTAGCGTGAAATGTAAATTAAAACAGAATTTGGTAGAACACAAAGTATGGCATTGTGTTCATAAAATTGATAGAATAATGCATTATTTATCTTCCAGTGTATCATCTTTGTGTGTATATATAGTATATCATCTTTGTGTATATATGAATGATCATGTAGAATAGTATGTAATTGCAGCATCCAGACACTAGATGGAATAAGAGCACATCTAACAACCCTAACGGTCGTCCACGTGATCTTAGAATGAGTTGGTAGAGATGGTTGGAAACAGTGGTGTTTGTCAGTAGTTCTGTGCATTGTAGTTATTTGATCTAATATGCTTTTTCGGCATACTTAAGAATTCACAATTTATAGCGTAATGTATATATTTTGACTTTGATTTAGTACAAAGTCTGCATGTTCCTTGCACTGCAACCTTAATAATAATTTAAACAAACAAAGAACATCACATGGTACCAGGTGGTTTTGAAGGGTCCTGTGACCCAATCGGGCCATAGCATGCAGATCCCAGGGCTGAGCATGGGCTTTCCCGGCTGAATCGATCTTGAAGCTGTAGATATCCGTAGTGTTGTGTTATGTACTGTGGGATAACACAGGCTGCAACTGGATGCAGCTTTAACCAAAAGATCCTCCAGACCTTGAAGTTAGTTCAATCTGATTTATTGAACCAGTAGCACCGTTCTCTTGAGTTCAATTCTCTGCTAACCTAAGTGTGGTTACTCTGTCTGACTGATCCAGACTAGCTCTGAGCCACGTGCTGGAGGTGTGATACTGTAAATACACCCTGACTCACTCTGTAGGTGTTCATCAGTGGAAAGAGGCAGAGTGTGAGTGCCTCGTACCTTTTATAGTGAGATACCATCCCTGAGTGTCCTGTCTGCTCATTGGTCATGTCCTGTTCTTTGTTCATTAGCTGCCTGTCTGTATATCATCTGCATATAATGACAAGTAGGACATCCTAACATTCTGTATATAGTCAGTGATTCTAATAAATAGTTTGCTATTGTTCAAACTTAATGGACACCAATCAGCCAGATATTACATTAACTACGAGGATCATCAGAAGCACCTTCAAATCTCTGCGAAAAAGGGGAAACTGATCTTGTGTTAAAATAATTAAGTGAAACCAGTCTACAACCAGTGAATCACCAAAATGCCACTTGGCAAATTAGAGCCATTTGATCCTAACTCCAAAGATTGGGTTCAACATGTTGAACATTTGCAGTACGTTTTCCAGGCAAACCAAATAGTGGGAGGGAAGAGAAGAGAAAGCTCATACTACTTGCAGCATCCAGACACTAGATATGGAGCCCAAACTTAGGACACCCCGATACAAAGACTTTCACAGAGTTAGTAGATCTTGTGAAAGTCCATTACCATCCGAATCCCTCGATAATTATGCCAAGGTATTAATTCAATTTGACTACAAGAGCCCCGGGAGAAGCAATAGCAGTCTTTGTGGCTAGATTAAGGCAAATAGCAGAGCAGCATGAATATGGGCCTGCCCTCAATGTCATGTTTGGAGACTGTCTAGTGGGTGGGGTGAATAACACTTCAATGCAGTAGAAATTGTTGGCAGAGTCTGAGATAACCGTGAAGAATGCACTGGGGTTGCTATATCTATGGAAATCACAGGAACAGGCATGCTAGATCTTAAGCGGCAGCGCAGCAAAGTCCACATGGTCTGGAAAGAAGCTAGCAGCAGTGGCACCGAGATTGAAGATGCTGGGCTGGGTTTAATGAGCAGAGAAATGCAGAAAAGGAGAGAATTCAGAGATATAAAAGAGTTCAGTCAGCAGCCCAGGAGTAGCTGGCAGCGCCCCCCCCCCCCCCCCCCCCCCCGGCGATTCTCCAGCCCGTGATGGGCCGAGTGGCCACCCGTTTACCGCTAGTCCCGCCGGCATAAATTGAAACGGGTACTTACCGGCGGGACCTGGCTCTGCGGGCGGCCTCCGGGGTCCTTGGTTGGGGGGGGTGCGTGCGCAGGGGGTGGGTGCGCGGGGGGTATCTGGCCCTAGGAGGTGCCCCACGTGGCCTGGCCAGCGATCGGAGCCCACTGATCCGCGGGCAGGCCTGTGCTGTGGGGGCAATCTATTCCTCCGCGCGGCTGCTGGAACAGTCCGCAATGGCCGACTCCGAGATGAACCCCCCCTGCGCATGCGCTGGGATGACGCAAGCACACGCTGGCGTCCCGCTCATGCACCAACTCGCTGAGGCCCTTCAGTGCCGGTTGGCATGGTGCCAAGCCCCTTCCGCGCCAGCCGGCGCGGCGCAAACCACTCCGGTGCCGGCCTAGCCCCTGAAGGTGTGGAGGATTCCGCACCTTTGGGGCGGCCCGACGCCAGAGTGGTTCGTGCCACTCCTTCGCGCCGGAGTTGCCCGCCCTGCCGGTTCGCGGAGAATCCCGCCCCACATCTTTATGCCAACTGTAAACTTAGCAACAGTACCTTCAGTTCCTCCTTCCAGATCATTAATGTATATTGTGAAACGTTGTGATCCCTGAGGCACACCACTAGTCACTGGCTGCCATCCTGAAAAAGACCCCTTTATCCCCACTTTCTGCCAGTCAGCCAATTCTCTATCCATGCCAGGATCTTACCCTTAACACCATGGGCTCTTAAGTTATTTAACAATCTCCTATGCGGCACCTTGTCAAAGACCTTCTGGAAATCTAAATAAATCACATCCACTGGTTTTCTTTTGTCTAACTGCCTTGTTACCTCCACAAAGAACTCCAACAGATTTGTCAGACATGACCTCACTTTGACAAAGCTGTGCTGACTCAGTCCTGTACTGGTTTTTATTACACATTTAAAAAAAAAAAAAAAATCATAGTGGATCTCCTGTATCATTTTATTAAAATTGCAGAGTAGTGGATATGCAGGAGGTGATGCTGTGTTTCTCCTGTTCTTTTTAAAAATTAACATAGCAGTGGATTTCCTGCCCTATTTGTCCTTGACAATTCACAAAAAACATAGCGGGGGGGGGGGGGGGGGTGGCACGGTGGCGCAGTGGTTAGCACTTCTTTCTCATGGCGCCAAGGACCCGGGTTCGATCCCGGTCCTGGGTCACTGTCTGTGTGGAATTTGAACATTCTCCCCATGTCTGTGTGGGTGTTGCTCCCACAACCCAAAGTGCAGTGCAGGTGGATTGGCCACACTGAATTGCCCTTAATTGGGGGGGAAAAAAAGGATTGGGTGCTATAAATTTTAGAAACAAAACCCATAATAGTGGATCTCCTGTTCTTTTATGAATTACCATAGCAGTGCAACTCCTGCACCATTTAAAGAAACGCAACATTTAAAGAAACGCATATTAGTGTAGTGTCCTTAACAATTAAGAAATAACATAGTAGTAGCTCTCCAAAGAAGTGTAAATTAATCCCAATATTCAGATGGATAGTCAAAATTTGACCAGTTTAGAAGTGAATTTGACCAGTTTAGAAGTGGTGGAAATTGTAAGGTGCATCCGGGAGAGCTTTTTGAGACATCGCTGAGAACGTTCCAGAAAACAGGAGGTGATACTGGAACAGATTTTAGGGAGGGAAGGTGGTGAAAGTGTCAGTGAGGGAGTAGTTCAGTGATAATGACCATAACTTGGCAAGATTTAAGGAAGTTATGGAAAAGGACAAAGATCAATGGGAAATAGAAGTCCTGAATTGAGGAAAGGCTGATTTTAATAAGGTAATATTGGATTTGGCCAAAGCGGACTGGGAGCAGCTACTTGTAGGAAAATCCACATCAGAACAGTGGGAGTCATTGAAAAAGGAAATAGAGAGAGCACAGGGTCAACCTCTTTCCACAAAGGTAAAGGGTGGTACTATCCAGTCCAGACATCCCTGCAAGTCAAGGGATATATAGGACTGGATAAGGAAAGAAAGAGGTTTATGGCTGATACAGGGGACTCAAAACTGCAGAAACCGTAGAGAAAGTGCAGGGAGATACTAAAAATGAAATTAGGAGAGCAAAGAGGGGGCATGAAAAAACACTGGCAGGGAAAATAAAGGAATATCCCAAGGTGTTTTATAAGTATATGGAAGGGCAGGAGGGTAACCAGGGAAAGAGTAGGGCACATTGGGGATCAATAGCTATATGAAGGGCAGGAGGGTAACCAGGGAAAGAGGGCACATCAGGGAAGTGGTAATCTGTATGTGGAGCCGAGAAGGTGAAGTATTAAATCAATATATTGCCTCTGTGTTCACTATGGAGAAGGATAATGTAGAGATAGAAATCATGGAGGGGGACTGTGATATGATTGAATAAATTAAGATTGGGAGGGAGGAGGTATTAACAGTTTTTTAGTCCGCTTGAAAGTGGATAAATCCCCAGGCCAAGATGAGATGTATCCCAGGATGCTGTGAGCAGGAAGGGAGGAGATTGCAGGGACCCTGATGCTAATTTTCAAATCTTCTCTGGCCCGGAGGACAGTAAATGTAGTATGATTGTTCAAGAAGGGAATTGGGGATAAATCGGCTAATTACAGGCCAGTGAATCCTACAAGGAAACTGTTGAAAAACCTATGGTAGCACAGTGATTAGCACTGTTGCTTCACAGCGCCAGGGACCTGGGTTCGATTCTGGCTTGGGTCACTGTCTGTGCAGAGTCTGCACATTCTCTGTGTCTGCGTGGGTTTCCTTTGGGTGCTCCGGTTTCCTCCCACAAATCCCAAAAGATGTGCTTACGAGGTGAATTGGACATTCTGAATTCTCTGTGTACCCGAACAGATGCCCTACTGTGGCGGCGAGGGGATTTTCAGAGTAACTTCATTGCAGTGTTATTGCAAGCCTACTTGTGACACTAATAAAGATTATTGTTGTTATTGCTCTTCAGCTGGAGAGGCAAGGATTAACCAAGGATAGTCATCATGGCTTTGTCGGGGGAGATCATGGCTGGGATTCTCCACTCCCCCTCCCCCCCCCCCCCCCCCCACCACATTCACTAAAATTGGAAAAGGTCAGTACTCACAGAATTTCTGGAGAGATGGAACTCAGGCTTTTGGAAAAATACAGAACTTGCAGCAGGTTTTCTGGAGAGAGAGTCGGTTCTCCCTCTGAGCTGCCAAAATCCAAAACTGAAACTGTTTAGGACTCTGAAAAGCATCCTACTGGGACAGGATCCAATCACCACCTGCGACAAGAGTACGACCTTTTGGACCAATTACTGCCCACTAGCCAATCAATCAAACGGAGACCCAACCCATCTCTTTCACTGCTGCTGACAAGTGTGTGACCTGCTATAACGTTTGTATTCTTCTGCATGAATTAAAGATACAGTCTACTCACCGTAAAAAGATATATTCATTAATCATCCATGAATCAATATAAGAAAGACAATGAGAATAAACAGGAAGTACCTTTGCATACTTCCCTCCCTAAAAGAATGAATCTTCAGGGCACTGACATTTCATTATGAGGTATGCAAGACATAAATCACAAACACACATCCATCCCCATGAATAAAGAAAAGTACATCACAGGAACAGGCCCTTCAGCCCTCCAAGCCCGCGCCGACCATGCTGCTCGTCTAAACTAAAATCTTCTACACTTCCGGGGTCTGTATCCCTCTATTCCCATCCTATCCATGTATTTGTCAAGATGCCGCTTAAATGTCACTATCGTCCCGGCTTCCACCACCTCCTCTGGCAGCGAGTTCCAGGCACCCACTACCCTCTGTGCATAATTTTTTTTAATTTAAAAAATGTACCTTGCACCTTAAACCTATGCCCCCTAGTAATTGACCCCTCGACCCTGGGAAAAAGTCTCTGACTATCCACTCTGTCTATGCCCCTCATAATTTTGTAGACGTCTATCAGGTCGCCCCTCAACCTACGTTGTTCCAGTGAAAACAAACCAAGTTTATTCAACCTCTCCTCATAGCTAATGCCCTCCATACCAGGCAACATCCTGGTGAATCTCTTCTGCACCCTCTCTAAATCTTCTACATCCTTCTGGTAGTGTGGCGGTCAGAATTGAACACTACTCCAAGTGTGGCCTAGCTAAGGTTCTATACAGCTGCAACATAACTTGCCAATTTTTATACTCAATGCCCCGGCCAATGAAGGCAAGCATGCCATATGCCTTCTTGACTACCTTCTCCACCTGTGTTGCCCCTTTGAGGGACCTGTGCACCAAGATCTCTCTCTGACTGTCAATACTCTTGAGGGTCCCACCATTCACTATATATTCCCTACCTGTATTAGACCTTCCAAAATGCATTACCTCACATTTGTCCGGATTAAACTCCATCTGCCATCTCGCCGCCCAAGTGTCCAAACTATCTAAATCCTGCTGTATCCTCTGACAGTCCTCATCGCTACCCGCAATTCCACCAACCTTTGTCGTCCGCAAACTTTCTAATCAGACCAGTTACATTTTCCTCAATCATTTATGTACTACGAACAGCAAAGGTCCCAGCACTGATCCCTGCGGAACACCACTAGTCAAAGCCCTCCAATCAGCAAAGCACCCTTTCATTGCTACTCTCTGCCTTCTATGACCTAGCCAGCCAGTTCTGTATCCATCTTGCCAGCTCACCTCTGATCCTGTGTGACTTCACCTTTTGTACCAGTCTGCCAAGAGGGACCTTGTCAAAGGCCATGCTGACATATAGACAACATCCACTGCCCAACCTACATCAATCATCTTTGTGACCTCCTCAAAAAATTCTATCATGTTAGTGAGACACGGCTGCCCCTTCACAAAATTGTGCTGCCTCTCACCAAAATGACCACTTACTTCCAAATGGGAATAGATCCTGTCTCGAAGAATTCTCTCCAGTAATTTCCCTACCACTGAAGTAAGGCTCACCGGCCTGTAGTTCCCTGGATTATCCTTGCTACCCTTCTGAAACAAAGGAACAACATTCTCCTCTGGGAGATCACATGAAGACAGTGAGGATCCAAAGATTTCTGTCAAGGCCTCGGCAATTTCCTCTCTTGCCTCCTTCAGTATTCTGGGGAGATCCCATCAGACCCTGGGGACTTATCCACCTTACTATTTTTCAAGCTGCCCAACACCTCTTCTTCTTTTTGGATCTCAATGTGACCCAGGCTATCGACACACCCTTCTCCAGATTCCACATCCACCAGTTCCTTCTCGTTAGTGAATACTGATGCAAAGTATTCATTTAGTACCTCGCCCATTTCCTCTGGCTCCACACATAGATTCCCTCCCCTGTCCTTCAGTGGGCCAACCCTTTCCCTGGCTACCCTCTTGCTTTTTATGTACATGTAAAAAGCCTTGGGGTTTTCCTTAACCCTATTTGCCAATGACTTTTCATGACCCCTTTTAGTCCGCCTTACTCCTTGCTTAATTCCTTCCTACTTTCCTTATATTCCACACAGGCTTCGTCTGTTCCCAGCCTTCTAGCCCTGACAAATGCCTCCTTTTTCTTTTTGACGGGGCCTATAATATCTCTCGTTATCCAGGGTTCCCGAAATTTGCCATATTTATCCTTCTTCCTCACAGGAACATGCTGGTCCTGAATTCCTTTCAACTGACATTTTAAAGCCTCCCACATGTCAGATGTTGATTTATCCTCAAACATCTGCCCCCCCAATCTATGTTCTTCAGTTCCTGCCTAATATTGTTATAATTGGCACCCCCTCCCCCCACCAATTTACCTCATTCACCCGAGGACCACTCTTGTCCTTGTCCACCAGCACTTTGAATCTTTGAATTGTAGTCACTGTTCCCAAAATGCTCCTCTACTGAAACTTCTACCACCTGGGCGGGCTTATTCCCCAATACCTGGTCCAGTAGAGCCCCTTCCCTAGTTGGACAAAGCCTTGAATGTTATGAGGTGCCTAGTGTACATCCAGGTACTTCCTAAAGGATGTGAGACAACCCGCCTCGACCACCCGCCCAAGCAGTGCATTCAAGACCATCATCACCTTCTGAGTAAAAATGTTTTTCCTTAAATCCCCACTTAAGGTTCCTGCCCTTACATTGAACTTGTGTCCCCTTGTAACTAACCCTTCAGCTAAGGGGAGCAGCTGCTCCCTATCCATGCCCCTCAATCTTGTCCACCTCGATCAGGTCATCCCTCAGTCTCCTCTGCTCCAACGAAAGCAACCCAAGCCTATCCAACCTCTCTTCATAACTTAAATGTTCCATCTCAGACAACATCCTAGTGAATGGCCCTGCACCCCCTCCAATGCAATCACATCCTTCCTATAATGTGGTGACATAAATTGCACACAGCACTCCAGCTCATCCCTGTCCAAAAGTACCCTAAAACTTACGGAATTGTGGTCACTACTCCCAAAATGTTCCCCTACTGAAATCTCAACCACCTGTCCAGGCTCATTCCCCAATACCAGGTCCAGTACTGCCCCTTCCCGAGTTGGACTATGCGCATATTGCATCAAGGCGGCTTCCTAGATGCACCTTACTCTGCTTGAACGCTCAAATGGCTCATTGTAGATACAAACCAGGAAGTCTCAAGTACTTTCCCTTGCTCCATACCTGCTCACTCAGCCATATGCTTTGAACACTGCAGTTTTGTTTTGTTTTTTTTTGAAGCGTCTGAGTCCCCCTAGAATTCTCACAACCCTTGAAAAGATTTAAAATCGCCAGAGACCCTTTAAAATGCTTTGTTTTCATTCAATTTCATGGTCCAGTTCCTTTAACTTTCCTTTGATTGACAGCTTAATGGTTTACACACAGCAAGCAAGAGCTTTGTTTATTTATCTTTCCCTTCACGGTTGAATGTGAAGTACACTTCATTGATCCTAACTACAATGTTTGTAAACACCCAAACACTCCGGCTGGAAAAGAGTAACTGAAAGTACTTCATTTTTTAAGTTGCCTGCAGCTGTCACTCCGAACAATGGTGTTTAGAAACATTGAGGTTCAGGACAATGGGGGGGTTCTTCTTGGTAAGTGCAGGCTGACTGGTGTCCTACCCGCTATGAATATTTTAGCATACTATGTAGAGGCAAACCTTGGCAACACACCTGGTGCCAACGGGAACCACTCTAGGTTTCACCAGAGACCTCCAAATACAAAGAGACCCCAACAGAGACCCACATTGCAGATCCCCAATAGAGACCACCCATAAAAGATCCCCACCAGAAATCCCCCATGAGAGACTCCCACCACAGACCTGCCAATGTGGAGAGATTGCCACCAGAGACTCTCCATAAGAGATACCCACGATAAGTATGTACCTGGTCAGGCAGGGAGGAAGTGGTCGAGCAAGGGAACCGTGGTTTACTAAAGCAGTCGAAACACTTGTCAAGAGGAAGAAGGAGACTCATGTAAAGATGAGACATGAAGGTTCAGTTAGGGTGCTCGAGAGTTACACGTTAACTAGGAAGGACCTAAAGAGAGAGCTAAGAAGAGCCAGGAGGGGACATGAGAAGTCTTTGGCAGGTAGGATCAAGGATAACCCTAAAGCTTTCTGTAGATATGTCAGGAATAAAAGAATGACTAGGGTCAATGACTAAGGCCTGCTTCACAGGAGCAGGCCTTGGGATATCGGCGGGAGCGGTGCGCAAGTGATTTCTGGGAGGTAAGGTTTTCCTTTAAAAACACTTACCTAGTCCCGTTTCTGTTCTTATGTTTTTTTTAAGAGAAGGCGGGAACCGGAAGTTCGACTTCTGGGAAGGCCCCCCCCCCCCCCCCAAACAATAAATTCTGGTGGAGAGGAAACCCGAGACACTACATGTGTAGTGTCTCCCACCCACCCTCCTCCTCTAACCTAATAATAAAACCCATTGGTGTGAGGTAAGTGCCATATTATATTATTATTATTAGCATTATTATATTATATTATTAGCATTGCGCAGGTCAAGGAGACACAGCCTGAGTGAGAGATACAGACTGTGAGAATTTGGTAGTTTGGTGCAGTGAGGTAATCAGGAAAGGTAAGTGGTTAATCGAATTGTGCTGTTTTTCAGTTAAAAGTACAGTGTAGATTAGTGTCTGATTGGCTGAAGATGCCCCCACCATAAACTTAAATTAAACTAATTAATTAATTAGTGATGGCTGGTCAGGTGTTGTGCTTGAGCTGCTTGATGTGGGAGCTGGCAGATCCCATTGCGAGCTGCAGCGACCACATCTGCAGTAAGTGTTGGCTGCTCGAAGAGCTCCGGCTCAGAGTTGATGAGCTGGAGTCTGAGCTTCAAACTGAGGCACATCCGGGAGGGGGAGACTTACCTGGACACTGTGTTTCAGGAGGCAGTCACACCTGTCAGAGTAAGTAGTTTAAATCCTGCCAGTGACCAGGGACAGCAGGGTGTGACTGCAAGTCAGGCAGGTAAAGGGAACCAGCAGTCAGGAACTCCGGAGCCTCAGCCCTTGACTCTGTCCAACAGGTATGAGGCACTTGCTCCCTGTGTGGATGGCGGACAGGGTTGCAGGAAGGATGAGTCAGCTGACCAAGGCACCATGGTTCAGCAGGCCATTCAAGGGAGGGAGTAAATAGGCAAGTTGTAGTTGTAGGGGATTCTATTATCAGGGGGATAGATAGTATCCTTTGTGAGCAGAATAAAGAGTCCCGCATGGTATGTTGCCTGCCCAGTGCTAGGATGCGGGACATCTCTGACCGGCTTGAAAGGATACTGGAGAGGGAGGGGGAGGATCCAGTTGTTGTGGTCCCATGTCGGTACCAACAACATAGGCAAGTCTAGGAAAGAGGACCTGTTTAGAGATTATAAAGAGCTAGGATTCAAAAAAAACAAAAAAAAAAACAGGTCCTCAAGGGTCATGATCTCCGGATTACTGCCCGAGCCACGTGCAAATTGGCATAGGGAGACAAGAATAAGGGAAGTTAACACGTGGCTGAAAGAATGGTGTGGGAATGAGGGGTTCCTTTTCATGGGACACTGGCATCAGTTTTGGGACAGGGGGGACCTATACCGTTGGGATGGTGTCCACCTGAACTGAGCTGGGACCAGTGTTCTGGCGAAAAGAATAAATAGGGTGGTCAATAGGACTTTAAACTAAAGACTGGGAGGGAAGGGAAAGTCAGGGAACCAAGAGGTGAAGTAATCAGCGGGGAGCGTAGCTGCTTAGGAATACAAAAAAACACGAATAGACAAAACTCAAGAGTGGTTATGATTGTCCCCATCCCACAAAATATGACAGTGTATGGAAAGGCTCAGTAAACCAAGGTCCACTACACTAAGAAAACAAAAAGGGACGATCAATAGAGAATTAAAGGTGCTATATTTAAATGCGCGCAGTGTACGGAACAAGGTAGATGAGCTTGTGGCCCAGATTGTGACTGGCAGGTATGATGTGGTAGGCATCACAGAGACATGGTTGCAGGGGGTTCAGGACTGGCTTTTAAACATCCAGGGATTCACAACCTATCGAAAAGACAGGTGGGCAGAGGGGGCGGGGTTGCCTTGTTAATTAGGAATGAAATTAAATCAATAGCACTAAACGACATAGGGTCAGATGATGTGGAGTCTGTGTGGGTAGAGTTGAGGAACCACAAAGGCAAAAAAACCATAATGGGAGTTATGTACAGGCCTCCTAACAGTGGTCAGGACCGGGGGCACAAAATGCACCACAAAATAGAAAGTGCATGTCAGAAAGGCAAGGTCACAGTGATCATGGGGGACTTCAATATGCAGGTGGACTAGGTAAATAATGCTGCCAGTGGACCCAAGGAAAGGGAATTCATTGAATGTTTACAGGAGGGCTTTTTGGAACAGCTTGTGATGGAGCCCACGAGGGAACAGGCCATTCTGGAGTGTTATGTAATGAGCCAGACTTGATTAAAGATCTTAAAGTAAGGGAGCACTTAGGAGGCAGTGATCATAATATGGTCGAATTCAATCTCCAATTTGAAAGAAAGAAGGTAGAATCAGATGTAAAGGTGTTACAGTTAAATAAAGGTAACTACAGGGGCATGAGGGAGGAACTGACAAAAATCGACTGGGAGCAGAGCCTAGTGGGAAAGACAGTAGAACAGCAATGGTAGGAGTTTCTGGGAGTAATTGAGGACACAGTAGAGAGGTTCATCCCAAAGAAAAGAAAGGTTATCAGAGGGGGGATTAGGCAGCCATGGCTGACAAAGGAAGTTAGGGAATGCATCAAAGCAAAAGAGAAAGCCTATAATGTGGCAAAGAGTAGTGGGAAGTCAGAAGATTGGGAAGACTACAAAAACAAACCGAGGATAACAAAGAGAGAAATAAGGAAAGAGAGGATCAAATTTGAAGGTAGGCTAGCCAGTAACATTAGGAATGATAGTAAAAGTTTCTTTAAATACATTAAAAGCAAACTGGAGGCAAAAGTTGACATTGGGCCGCTCCAAAATGACGCTGGTAATTTTGTGATGGGAGACGAGGAAATAGCTGAGGAACTGAATAAGTACTTTGCGTCAGTCTTCACAGTAGGAGACATGAGTAATATCTCAACAATTCCGGAGAGTCAGGGGGCAGAGTTGAATATGGTAGCCATCACAAAGGAGAAAGTGCTAGAGAAACTAAGAGGTCTAAAAATTGATAAATCCCCGGGCCCAGATGGGCTACATCCTAGAGTTCTAAAGGAGATAGCTGAAGAAATAGTGGAGGCGTTAGTTATGATCTTTCAAAAGTCACTGGAGTCAGGGCAAGTCCCAGAGGATTGGAAAATCGCTGTTGTAACCCTCCTGTTCAAGAAGGGAACAAGGAAAAAGATGGAAAATTATAGGCCAATTAGCCTATCCTCGGTTGTTGGCAAGATTCTAGAATCCATTGTTAAGGATGAGATTTCTAAATTCTTGGAAGTGCAGGGTCGGATTAGGACAAGTCAACATGGATTTAGTAAGGGGAGGTCGTGCCTGACAAACCTGTTAGAGTTCTTTGAAGAGATAACAAATCGGTTAGACCAAGGAGAGCCAATGGGTGTTATCTATCTTGACTTCCAAAAGGCCTTTGATAAGGCGCCGCACGGGAGACTGCTGAGTAAAATAAGGGCCCATGGTATTCGAGGCAAGGTACTAACATGGATTGACGATTGGCTGTCAGGCAGAAGGCAGAGAGTTGGGATAAAAGGTTATTTTTCGGAATGGCAACCGGTGACGAGTGGTGTCCCGCAGGGTTCATTGTTGGGGCCACAGCTGTTCTCTTTATATATTAACGATCTAGATGACGGGACTGGGGGCATTCTGGCTAAGTTTGCCGATGATACAAAGATGGGTGGAGGGGCAGGTAGTATGGAGGAGGTGGGGAGGCTGCAGAAAGATTTAGACAGTTTAGGAGAGTGGTCCAAAAAATGGCTGATGAAATTCAACGTGGGCAAGTGCGAGGTCTTGCACTTTGGAAAAAAGAAGAGGGGCATGGACTATTTTCTAAACGGTGACAAAATTCATAATGCTGAAGTGCAAAGGGACTTGGGAGTCCTAGTCCAGGATTCTCTAAAGGTAAACTTGAAGGTTGAGTCCGTAATTAAGAAAGCAAATGCAATGTTGTCATTCATCTCAAGAGGCTTGGAATATAAAAGCAGGTATGTACTTCTGAAGCTTTATAAAGCATTAGTTAGGCCCCATTTAGAATACTGTGAGCAATTTTGGGCCCCACACCTCAGGAAGGACATACTGGCACTGGAGCGGGTCCAGCGGAGATTCACACGGATGATCCCAGGAATGGTAGGCCTAACATACGATGAACGTCTGAGGATCCTGGGATTATATTCATTGGAGTTTAGGAGGTTGAGGGGAGATCTAATGGAAACATACAAGATAATGAATGGCTTAGATAGGGTGGATGTAGGGAAGTTGTTTCCATTAGCAGGGGAGACTAGGACCCGGGGGCACATCCTTAGAATAAAAGGGAGTCACTTTAGAACAGAGATGAGGAGAAATTTCTTCAGCCAGAGAGTGGTGGGTATGTGGAATTCATTGCCACAGAGGGCGGTGGAGGCCGGGACGTTGAGTGTCTTTAAGACAGAAGTTGATAAATTCTTGATTTCTCAAGGAATTAAGGGCTATGGAGAGCGGGTAAATGGAGTTGAAATCAGCCATGATTGAATGGTGGAGTAGACTCGATGGGCCGAATGGCCTTACTTCCACTCCTATGTCTTATGGTCTTAAGAGTAGGGCCAGTCAAGGACAGTAGTGGGAAATTGTGCTTGGAGTCCGAGGAGATAGGAGAGGTGCTAAATGAATATTTTTCATCAATATTCACACAGGAAAAAGACAATGTTGTCGAGGAGAATACTGAGATTCAGGCTACTAGACTAGAAGGGCTTGAGGTTCATAAGGAGGAGGTATTAGCAATTCTGGAAAGTGTGAAAATAGATGTCACCTGGGCCGAATGGGATTTATCCTAGGATTTTCTGGGAAGCTAGGGAGGAGATTGCTGAGCCTTTGGCCTTGATCGTTAAGTCATCTTTGTCTACAGGAATAGTGCCAGAAGACTGGAGGATAGCAAATGTTGTCCCCTTGTTCAAGAAGGGGAGTAGAGATAACCCCAGTAACTATAGACCAGTGAGCCTTACTTCTGTTGTGGGAAAAATCTTGGAAAGGTTTATAAGAGATAGGATGTATAATCATCTGGAAAGGAATAATTTGATTAGAGATAGTCAACACGGTTTTGTGAAGGGTAGGTCGTGCCTCACAAACCTTATTGAGTTCTTTGAGAAGGTGACCAAGCAGGTGGATGAGGGTAAAACAGTTGATGTGGTGTATATGGATTTCAGTTTGATAAGGTTCCCCATGGTAGGCTACTGCAGAAAATACGGAGGCATGGGATTCAGGGTGATTTAGCAGTTTGGATCAGAAATTGGCTAGCTGGAAGAAGCCAAAGGGTGGTGGTTGATGGGAAATGTTCAGACTGGAGTCCAGTTACTAGTGGTGTACCACAAGGATCTGTTTTGGGGCCACTGCTGTTTGTCATTTTTATAAATGACCTGGAGGAGGGCGTAGAAGGACGGGTGAGTAAATTTGCAGATGACACTAAAGTCAATGGAGTTGTGGACAGTGCGGAAGGATGTTACAAGTTACAGAGGGACATGGATAAGCTACAGCGCTGGGCTGAGAGGTGGCAAATGGAGTTTAATGCAGAAACGTGTGAGGTGATTCATTTTGGAAGGAATAACAGGAAGACAGAGTACTAGGCTTATGGTAAGATTCTTGGCAGTGTGGATGAGCAGAGAGATCTCGGTGTCCATGTACATAGATCCCTGAAAGTTGCCACCCAGGTTGAGAGGGTTGTTAAGAAGGCGTACGGTGTGTTAGCTTTTATTGGTAGAGGGATTGAGTTTAGGAGCCATGAGGTCATGTTGCAGCTATACAACTGCGGTGCGGCCGCATTTGGAGTATTGCGTGCAATTCTGGTCGCCGCATTATAGGAAGGATGTGGAAGCATTGGAAAGGGTGCAGAGGAGATTTACCAGAATGTTGCCTGGTATGGAGGGAAGATCTTATGAGGAAAGGCTGAGGGACTTGAGGCTGTTTTCATTAGAGAGAAGAAGGTTAAGAGGTGACTTAATTGAGGCATACAAGATGATCAGAGGATTGGATAGGGTGGACCGTGAGAGCCTTTTTCCTCGGATGGTGATGTCCAGCACGAGGGGACATAGCTTTAAATTGAGGGGAGATAGATATAAGACAGATGTCAGAGGTAGGTTCTTTACTCAGAGAGTAGTAAGGGCCTGCCTGCAACAGTAGTGGACTCGCCAACACTAAGGACATTCAAATGATCATTGGATAGACATATGGACAATAAGGGAATAGTGTAGATGGGCTTTAGAATGGTTTCACAGGTTGGCGCAACATCGAGGGCCGAAGGGCGTGTACTGCGCTGTAATATTCTATGTTCTAAGAGACTCGCCCAGGATTTGCATTTTGTGTGGACCCTCAGATGAACTTCGGGGGCAACTCCTTTAACAAGCAACCCTGAGGTCCACCTCGTCAAGGTCATGTTGGGAAATATCTGCACCAATTCCCGATTACATGAATCCCGGCCCAGAGGGCTGTAGAATCACGCAAGCTTGGAGAATTCACTACCCAGCCCATTAAAATGATTCAATTTGACCTATTTGCATCCTCCCACTGGCGCGGGATGTGAACCTTGATACTGCCAGAGCAACAGACTTCTTCTTGATGACACTGGATTCTCTGCCGCATTGAAATCTCCGCTATTGGTGGTGGATGACGGAGAATCCAGCCCAATATTCCATCATTGCCTAACCAATTTTTTATAAAGCTGTACCAAAACCTCGGTGTCCTGGCTAATGAAGGCAAGCATTCCGTATGCTTCTTCACCACCTTATCTACCTTCTATCTTCTGGGATCTATGGACTTGTAAAGCAAGGTCCCTTTGCTCCTCAATACTCCACACCGAGACCTACTGTTCATTTTGTGTATTATTGGATTTCCCAAAATGCATCACCTCCCACATATCAGGATTAAATTCCTTCTGTCATTGCTCTGCCCAATTCATCAGCAGATCAATATCAGTCTGTAATCTAACATGATCCTCCTGGCTATCAACAAAACCACCAATTTTTGTGTCATCTGCAAACTTACTAATTATACGTTCCACATTCACATCCAAGTCGTTAATGTATATAACAAACAGCAAAGGTCTCAGCACCAATCCCTTTGGTGCACTGCTGGTCACAGGCTGCCAATCACGCAAGCTACCCTCCACCATCACCCTTTGCTTCTTATTAACAAGCCAATTTTGGATCCAATTTTCCAACTTGCCTTTGATCCCATGGGCTTTAACCTTTTGGACCAGCCTTCGATGTGGGGACCTTGTCAAAGCGGTCCATGTAAATCACATCAACTGTGCTACCCTCATCAATATATTTCGTTACCTTTTCAAAAAACTCAATTAAATTAGTTAGACAGGATCTCCCACCAACAAATCCATGCTGACTATCCCTGGCCAATCCCTGCCTTTCCAAGTGTTGATTAATCCTGTCCCTCATAATGTTTTCCAATAATTTCCCTCCTCCCAGACATTAGACTAACTAACTTGTAATTACCTGGTTTATCCCTGGTGCCCTTCTTGAATAAAGGTATCATTATCCTCCAGTTCGGGCACTTCACCTGTGGCCATCACACACACTCCAGGGGCGAAATTCTCCCCCAACGGCGCGATGTCCGCCGACTGGCGGCAAAAACGGCGCCAATCAGACAGGCATCGCGCCGGCCCAAAGGTGCGGAATGCTCCGCATCTTTGGGGGCCGAGCCCCAACATTGAGGGGCTAGGCCGGCGCTGGAGGGATTTCCGCCCCGCCAGCTGGCGGAAATGGCGTTTGTTGCCCCGCCAGCTGGCGGAAATGGAGTTTGGTGCCCCGCCAGCTGGTGCGGAAATGCGGCGCATGCGCGGGAGCGTCAGCGGCCGCTGAAAGTTTCCCGCGCATGCGCAGTGGGGAGAGTCACTTCCGCCTCCGCCATGGTGGAGGCCGTGGCGGAGGCGGAAGGGAAAGAGTGTCCCCACGGCACAGGCCCGGCCGCGGATCGGTGGGCCCCGATCGCGGGCCTGGCCACCGTGGGGGCACCCACCGGGGTCAGATCGCCCCGCGCCCCCCCCCCCCCCCCAGGACCCCGGAGCCCGCCCACGCCGCCAGGTCCCGCCGGTAAATACCAGCTTTGATTTACGCCGGCGGGACAGGCAATTTCTGGGCCCCAGATCCTAACCACTCACTGTGTGGAAATATTACTCCTCATATTGGCGTTGTTCCTTTTGTCAATTGCCTTAATCTGTGCCCTCTGGTTCTCAATCTCTGCAGAGGCTGGGTCATTGAATAGAATCAAGGCTAACTATGCAGATTTTTGGTTGACAAGGGAGTCATGTGTTTTGGGCTAAAGGCAGAAAATTGGAGTTCAGGTCACAATTAGATTAGCTATGATTTTATTCCATGGCGGAGCAGGCTCAAGGGACTGAATGGCTGACTCCTGACATCATTTGTTCTGCTCTTATTCCCCCCCCCCCCAATCCAGTGCCTTGTTGTAGATTGTGCGTTTATTGTGATGACCTACACACAGTGTCAGTACATGGGAGTACTCCCCAGCATGGCCGCACATTCAGCATGTAAAAGCTGCTAAAGAATTCGAAGTAAATTGTTTGTGTTGTTAGTCCTTTGTCAAAATGTCCATACAACCCAGCAACTTTATACTCGTTATTTTGACTAACTTTCTCATTTCATCTCAATCTTATTTTCTCCACGAGAGTGGGGTGGCTCAATGGTTAGCACTACTGCATCACAGTGCCAGGGACCCGGGTTCAATCCCAGTGACTGTCTGTGTAGAGTTTGTACATTGTCCCTGTGTCTGCCTAGGTTTCGTCCAAGTGCTCTGGTATTCTCTCTCAGTCCCAAGATGTGCAGGTTATGTGGATTGTCCATGCTAAACTGCCCCTTAGTGTCCAGCGAAGTGCAGGTGTGGATAAGGGGTTATGGGGAGAGGGCAGGGTGAACATGGGTAGAGTGCTCATTAAAAGGGTTGATGCAGACTCGATGGCTGAATGACCTTCTGTATTGTAGGGATTCTATGATTGCATGAGAACAGTCCCAACTTCTCCGATCTATCTACACAAGTGAAGTTCCTCATTCCTGGAACCATCATTGTGAATCTTTTTCTGCAGACTCTCTCATGCCTTCTCATCTTTCCTAAAGTGTGACGACTAGACTGGATGCAAACACAGTTTGAAATGAACCAGTGGCTCGCACAAGTCGACCATAACATCCTTGTGCCTGTTTAAGCTCAGGATGCAGTACACATTATTAACAATCCAACAACCTATTCATCCCATCTCCAGTGTTTCTATAAAAAATTAATGGAGATGTTCAAAGAAAATGAAAACAAAATCATCTACATTTTTAAAATGTTGTTGTGAGGGTTCTCCTGGGACACATACAGCAATACCCGTGAGATTAAAGTCCGGATCAATCTTGGAGGATTGGGGAATCTCATAGGTGGGCCAGCATAGGAGGTAGGTGGATCAACGCTGGGACACGTGGCAGATACAGTGTTGGTTAGACATGTTAGTGGGGTACGTGCCCATCTCCCTGAGGAAAATTGGACATACAGAACAGGGGGCTTATGAAAAATTAAGTTGGCATGGTGGGACATTAAAGGACCAAGGAATAGGGTTGTCAATCATGTAAAGAACCAAGGAATAGGGTTGTCAACCATGAAGCTTCTTCCCATGACTTGTGGCTACGCTCTTGCCATTAGTTAGCCTACACATCCAAAGCTGTGACCCACTGTCTTCCTACACCAAATGGAAAGCAAAAATTCTCATTCCACATTTTGATAATGCTTGGCTGTCAGCCAAACAGCCATTTTTCTTGCCATTTTCAATGTTTTATAAGCAGTTGAGAAATGTTCAAGGGAAATTAAAAATAAAGCAATTTTTTTAAATGTCCCGATGATTTTTCTTCAGGGTTGTGCCCACCTTTGCCTGGATAGTGATCTTCAATTCCTGGAGACTCAAATCATGCAAGGCTGGCAAACTTACAATGGGAAGAATTGGTTGGGTTTAAAGTTCTGACATACATTTGTTGAGCCCAGGCAATACAACTGCATTTATCCTTTAATTAAAGTTTGCTATTTCAGGAACAGACCAGGGGAGACATTATTTGGAAGAGGAACACCACCACCTGGCGATGGAAGGATTGAAAAATAAACATATCAGTAAATATACACAGGCACTCCAGGCTTGACAGCCATGACAGAATTAGAATATAGATGTGTGGCAAAACCATGACAGGGAAGTGTAGCCAACAGTAAATGTTCTCCAGATGCACATTGTACATCAATGGTTGTATGATCTAAATAGAATTGTCATAAGGAGTCTTGGATGCATGTGCCATTGTAAATACATCTCATGCTGCATATTGTATTAGCCTGCATGATATAAAGACATTCCGTTTGAACCAGTAATGCTGCATAACAGCTAGAATTAAATGCACAATATGACAGACGTAACCCCTGAGAAATCTCAAAACCAAACAGATTTTCCTCAGGAGAGTTGAAAAGAAGTTTACTAATGAATAAAATTTGCTTCATTATATAAGTGTTCTTATATAACAGAGATAGATAGGATCATGTCTAAACTGCAAAGAAGTGTATAGCTGCAGCAACACATCCTTTCAAAAGTTGATTGTGGGTGCCGATTTGCAGGCAAGGGGACAGCTGGTAAGTGTGAATCTTTCAAAAAGGTGTTAACTAGGGTTCAAGGTGAGCACACATTCCTCTTAGAGTGAAGGGTAAAGCTGATAGAGGAGGGAACCCTGGATGACTCGGGATATTGAGGCCATGCTCAAAAGGAAAAAGGAGGCATATGACATGCATAGGCAGATTGGATCCCTTGAAGAGTATAGAGCTTGTCGAAGTAGAGTTAAGAGAAATCAGGAGGACAAAAAGTGGACATGGGATTGTCTTGGCAGATAAGGCAAAGGAAAATCTAAAGAGCTTTTAAAGGGTGACTAGGGAGAGGGTAGGGCCTCTTTAAGGATAAACAAGGTCATCTATGTGCAGATCCACAAGGGATGGTCGAGGTCCTAAATGAATATTTCTCATCAGTATTTACTGTTAATTAAGGCACGAATGTTGGGGAAATAAAAAGTGCTGGCTTGAGGAGTGCACATATTACAGAAAAGGAGGTGCTGGAGGTATTAAAGAGCATCAAAGAACAAAGAAATGTACAGCACAGGAACAGGCCCTTCGGCCCTCCAAGCCCGTGCCGACCATGCTGCCCGACTAAACTACAATCTTCTACACTTCCTGGGTCCGTATCCCTCTCTTCCCATCCTATTCATGTATTTGTCAAGATGGCCCTTAAATGTCACTATCGTCCCTGCTTCCACCACCACCTCCGGTAGCGAGTTCCAGGCACCCACTACCCTCTGTGTTTATAAAAAAAAAAAAAAAAACTTGCCTTGTACATCTACTCTAAACCTTGCCCCTCTCACCTTAAACCTATGCCCCCTAGTAATTGACCCCTCTACCCTGGGGAAAAGCCTCTGACTATCCACTCTATCTATGCCCCTCAGAATTTTGTAGACCTCTATCAGGTTTCCCCTCAACCTCCTTCGTTCCAGTGAGAACAAACCGAGTTTATTCAACCGCTCCTCATAGCTAATGCCCTCCATACCAGGCAACATTCTGGTAAATCTCTTCTGCACCCTCTCAAGCGTCCACATCCTTCTGGTAGTGTGGCGACCAGAATTGAACACTATACTCCAAGTGTGGCCTAACTAAGGTTCTATACAGCTGCAACATGACTTGCCAATTCTTATACTCAATGCCCCGGCCAATAAAGGCAAGCATGCCGTATGCCTTCTTGACTACCTTCTCCACCTGTGTTGCCCCTTTCAATGACCTGTGGACCTGTACTCCTAGATCTCTTTGACTTTCAATACTCTTGAGGGTTCTACCATTCGCTGTATATTCCCTACCTGCATTAGACCTTCCAAAATGCATTACCTCACATTTGTCCGGATTAAACTCCATCTGCCATCTCTCCGCCCAAGTCTCCAAACAATCTAAATCCTGCTGTATCCTCTGACAGTCCTCAGTGCTATCCGCAATTCCACCAACCTTTGTGTCGTCTGCAAACTTACTAATCAGACCAGTTACGTTTTCCTACAAATGATTTATATATACTACAAAGAGCAAAGGTCCCAGCACTGATCCCTGTGGAACACCACTGGTCACAGCCCTCCAATTAGAAAAGCATCCTTCCATTGCTACTCTCTGCCTTCTATGACCTAGCCAGTTCTGTATCCACCTTGCCAGCTCACCCCTGATCCCGTGTGACTTCACCTTTTGTACTAGTCTACCATGAGGGACCTTGTCAAAGGCCTTACTGAAGTCCATATAGACAACATCCACTGCCCTACCTGCATCAATCATCTTAGTGACCTCCTTGAAAAACTCTATCAAGTTAGTGAGACACGACCTCCCCTTCACAAAACCATGCTGCCTCTCACTAATACATCCATTTGCTTCCAAATGGGAGTAGATCCTGTCTCGAAGAATTCTCTCCAGTAATTTCCCTACCACTGACGTAAGGCTCACCGGCCTGTAGTTCCTTGGATTATCCTTGCTACCCTTCTTAAACAGAGGAACAACATTGGCTATTCTCCAGTCCTCCGGGACATCCCCTGAAGACAGTGAGGATCCAAAGATTTCTGTCAAGGCCTCAGCAATTTCCTCTCCAGCCTCCTTCAGTATTCTGGGGTAGATCCCATCAGGCCCTGGGGACTTATCTCCCTTAATATTTTTTAAGACACCCAACACCTCCTCTTTTTGGATCTCAATGTGACCCAGGCTATCTACACACCAAGCATCAAGATAGATAAATCCATGGGACCTGATGAAATGTGTCCCAGGACGTTGTGGGAGGCCAGGGAGGAAATTGCCAGCCCCCTAGCTGAGATATTTGAATAATTGACTGCTACAAGCCCGAAGATTGAAGGGTAGCAAATGTTGTGCACTTGTTTAAGAATGGCTGTAGGGATAAACCTGGGAACTACAGACCGTTTGGTCTTACTTCTGTAGTGGGTAAATTGTTGGAAGGTATTCTGAGGGACAGGATCTAGAGGCATTTAGACAGGCAAGGGCTAAGTAGGGAAAGTCAGCATTGCTTTGTAAGGGGAAAGCCATGTCTCATGAATTTGATTGAGTTTTTTGAAGGGGTTACCAAGAAGGTAGATGAGGGCAGTGCAGTCGACGTTGTCTACATGGACTTTAGCATGGCCTTTGACAAAGTACCACATGGTAGGTTATTGCAAAAGGTAAATCTCACGGAATCCAGGGTGAGGTAGCCAATTGGATACAAAATTGGCTTGGCGACCCGAAGCCAAAGGGTGGTGGTGGAGGCCTGTGACCAGCGGTGTGCCTCAGGGACCGATGCTGGTTCCATTGTTATTTGTTATATATATTAATGATTTGGATGTGAATGTAGGAGGCATGGGTAATAAGTTTTCAGATGACACCAAGATTGGTGTCATAGTGGATAATGAAGAAGGTTATACAAGATTGCAACAGGATCTTGATCAATTGGGCCAGTGGGCCGACGAATGGCAGATGGAGTTTATTTTGATAAATGTGAGGTGATGCATTTTGGTGGATCAAATCAGGGCAAGACCTACTTGGTTAATGGTAGGGAGTTGGGAGAGTTACAGAACAAAGAGATCGAGGGGTACAGGTTCATAGCTCCTTGAAGGTGGAGTCACAGGTGGACAGGATGGTGAAGGCATTCAGCATGCTAGAGTTTATTGGTCAGAATATTGAATACAGGAGTTGGACGTCTTGTTGAACTTGTACAAGACATCAGTAAGACCACACATGGAATACGTGTTCAGTTCTGGTCACCCTATTGTAGGAAGGATATTGTTAAACTAGAAAGATTGCAGAAGAGATTTATGAGAGATTTATGAGGATGCTATCAGGACTTGATGGTCTGAGTTATAAAGTGAGGCTGGATAGGCTGGGTATTTTTACCCTGGAGCGTGGGAGGCTTAGGGGCGGCCTTATAACGGTCTATAAAATAATGAGGTGCATAGATCAGATAGATAGTCAACATATTTTCCCAAAGGTAGAGGAGTCTAGAACTAGAGGGCATAGGTTTAAGGTGAGGGGGGGGAGAGATACAAAAGAGACCAGAGGGGAAATTTCTTCACAGGGTGGTGAGCATCTGGAACGAGCTGGTAGAGGCGGGTATAATTTTTTCCTTTATTTAAAAAAAACAAAGTTACATGGGCAGGGTGGGTATAGAGGGATGTGAGCAAGTGGGACTAGCTTAGTGATAGAAACTGGGCGGCATGGACAAGCTGGGCCAAGGGCCTGTTTTCATACTGTAAACATCTATGGCTCTATCCCTGCTCCTGTACCTGAATCCTCTTGCGATTACAGCCAACATACCATTTGCCTTCACCACCTGCTCTACCTGCACGCATACTTTCAACGACTGGTGTACAGGACATGGGAGTACGGGAGTAGCCGGCGGGGGTGGCGGGGGTGATGGAGGTGACCAGGGGATGGGGCATGGGGTTGGGGTGACCTCCCAAAGGACCAGGGTGTCCAGGCATGGACCTCCATTGTTGTGGCCTGTATGGCAGCTATCTTGCTGCGCACCCCACTGACCACCCAATGTGGCCCCTGGTTGTGCAGAGTGACACCAGCAGTATCCCCCCCCCCCCCAAACTGGTCCTGACACGCCGGCGTCGGCACATGGCCCACCTAAAGGGCAATGCCCAAAGTAGCCCCTAGAGGACGGGTCCAGACCGGGGCTGCGGAGTGTACTGCTGGAATGGGGAGGGCCAGCCAATGGTACACCTGACAGCAGGGAAGGGTGCCAGTGCCAGAGGCCCCCACAGTGCAGGGCATTGATCAGGCCAGGGTGAGGTGGGCAGAGTGCCAGGAGGCATGTCCGAGGGTGAGTGTGGCGGTGGTGGGGGTGGGGAGACACGTGGGGGCAGGGGCTGCAGTGCAGTCTGGGGCCACCATGCAGCCCAGTGGACCTGGTTGGGTACAGGGGGTATGCACCAAACTGACATGTCTGACTGTCACCCTTCCAGACAATGGACTTCGGACTTCAACCAGGAATGGTGACCTTCATCTTACTCGCCGCATCCCTGTGGGATGCACTGAGCCTGTACGAGCTGGCGCTGCTCGAGCGGACTCTTCAGCAGCGGAGTCTGCCCCAGAAGAACAGGAAGCAGGGGGTGAGGGAGAGCCGGCCGCCCAACAGGAAGGACAAGGAGAAGCGGGGAAGGAGGTCTCATGTGTACCGGAGGAATGGGTGAGGACACTCTCTCCCGATGGCCTTTACGCAACGGGGCCCTTCTCAGCGCTGAGTGGGGACCTGTCCGGAATCTTGGAACTCGGTGCTTCCACGCATTCACAGAGGCCCTATACGCCTAGTCACCACAATACATCACATTCAATGTGGACTGGGCCCACCAGGATGCCCAGGCAGTGGGGTTCGCCGTCATTGCTGAGATTGCCCAGGTCCAGGGGTGATCAACGGGATGCATGTCGCCCTATGAGCACCGGCCCATGACAGGCCGGTCTTCACAAACTGGAAATGGTTCCACTTGATGATCATGCAGCTGGTGTGCGATCATGAGCTGCGCATCATGCACATCTGTGTCCAGGCCGTGTGCATGACGCCTTCATCCTGGCACATTCGATGGTTTCTGACCTCTTCAGATGCCTGCACCGTACAGGAGGGGGCCCTCCAGTATAGCGCTTGGAAGTGTCTCCCACATTGTGGTGGCCTGCTGCATCCTCCACAACATCACGTAACAGAGGGCCGAGGTGCTGGAGGAAGGGAATGAACACCAGTCGGCTGAGGAGATTACGGGACAGGGCAGGACATGGGAGGCCGCACAACATGTGCACCTGGGTCGACGCGATCGGGACACTCTAATCACCTCCAGGTTCACTAACTAGGGACTGGACAGCAGCACGGATATCCCATTTTCAACAAGAAAGTGCTCCAGAAACCTCCTCACTAAATTGCCCAACCAATCTGAGTCTTTGGGATGGTGGAGGGTGTTGGAGACAGATGTGAAAGGAAATCCACCTCATCATCGGAAAGATGGGCTGTGGCCTGAGGGCTCTCTTACATCATGTCATCATCCTCCTCATGGTTGTGGTCACGTCAGGGGCACCTGAGGGGCCTGACTCAACACCAGAGATCTTGGAAGGCACAAGATGCATGATTGGACCTTGGGTTGGGGTGGCTGATGTTGGAGGGAGCAGTGTGGGGAGGTAGTGGAGGGGGAAGTGTGAGGGGGTGGGGTAGTGGTTGTTGTGGGGGTGTTGAGTGTGGACGGGTGGTGGGTGTGTTTGGGGTGGTGACATGCATGCCATGGTGAACTGCAACTCAGCGGGGCCTCACTTGATTGCCTGATATCAACCTCTGCTTCGGTGACCCTTTCCCTGGGCCCATGAATCAGATCTGGTGCCCGCTGCCCAGCTGTGGTGAGGGGCTACAGGTGTGGCAGTCCCCCTCTGTGCACCACCTTCTCTGGGGGGAGGGGGGGAACCTCATCGTCTCAAGATAAGAGGTAGCAAATTTAAAACCGATTTGAGGAGAAACTACGGGCGGGATTCTCCCTGCGCTGGGCCGGAGAATCCCCGCGAACGGGCCCTGACGCCGGCACGCGATTCTCCGCAGTGTGGAGAATTGGGGCCGACGTGGTTGGCGCGGCGCCGGTCGCGGGCCGCTCTACACAGCCAGCCCGCCGATTCTCCGGCCCAGATGGGTCGAGCGGCCGTAGGAAAAGAGCCAAGTCCTGCCGGCACTGTTCTAACCTGCTCTGGGCCGGCGGCACCTCGGCGTGTAAGGGTCGGGTGGCAGCCTGTGGGGGGGGGGAAGGGGGGGTCCGACCCCAGGGGGGGGGCCTCCGATGTGGCCTGGCCCGCGATCGGGACCCACCAATCGGTGGGCTGGCCTCTGTGGCTGGGGGCCTCCTTTCCTACACGCCGGCCCCTGTAGCCTTGCGTCCGGGCCGGCGCGTTGAAGCAGGCCACTGCGCATGCGCGCGTTGGTGCCGGCGCCACTGCGCATGGCCTCATTGGCGCCAGCGCAACTGCGCATACGCGGATCCCGTGGCGCACAGTTCGCGCCGGATCTGCAGCTGGAGCGGCGCGAACCACTCCAGCGCTTTGCTGGCCCACTGTAGGGGCCAGAATTAGACGTGGGAGCGGCCCGTTCACACCGTCATAAAACGCGACGGCGTTTACGACGGTGTGAACACTCTGCCGCGGGATTGGAGAATCCCGCCATACCATCTGTGGAATTCGCGACCCAGAATGCGGTGGATGCAGGGACAGTGAGTAAATTTAAGGAGGAGTTAGATAGATGTTTAATCAGTAATGGGTTGAAGGGTTACTGAGAATGGGCAGGACGGTGAATTTGATGTCATGAGATCAGCCATGATCTCTGATGGGTCTTTCTGTGGGTGTCTCTCTTTGGGTCTCAGATGGGGGGGGGTTTTGTTTGGGTCTCCGTTGAAATACCTTATGGGGGTTTCTGATGGGGGTTTCTTTCTGGGTCCCTAATGGGGGATCTGTTGGGTGTCTCTGTTGGGGTCTCAGATTGGTGATCTCTGTTGGTGGTCTTTTTTGGGGGTCTCTGATGAGGGGTCAGTTGGGTGTCTGATAGAGGATCTGTTGGGGTCTCTGTTGTTTGTCTGCCTGAATCATCGTTGGGGAATAGACCCCTGCTCCTGCCGGCTGACCCCGTGTCAGTTAATGCTCTATGGAGTATGAATTAGCTGGAGCGTGAAGCCCCACTACAAAGTGCCGGAAGCCCAAGATGTAGAAAAGTCTGACTTCTCTCAGTGGGGCCTAGCGGAGGCCGTAGATGGGGCATGGGCGAAGGTATTGGTGGCGGTTTTGCAAATGTCTGGGTGGGAGTGTTGGGCGGCAGTGGGGGAGGTGCGGCAGTGGGGGGAGCAGACATATAATGCATGAAACAGGAGCAGAAGTATGTCATTCGAATCCTCAAGTCTGGTCTGCCATTCGGTAAGACCATGGCTGACCTCTTTTCATTGAGCTCCACATTTGGAGGGGCCCCAATCAGGAAAGGGGTCACCCATCCCATTCAAGGCCCGAAAACATTAACCTGTTGTGCAGTCATCCTTCATCTTCTCCCGCCGAGCCTGAAATTGGATTCAGGCAGTAAGTGGCCACAAGAGCCTGAATTAGGTGAGGAGGGTGGTCCCCCCATTATGGGCCCTCCCACCTGAAAACCTGCTGACTGGGGAATGTAAAATTCTGCACTAAGTGCTAAATGTCAATCTATAAATAAACTGATGATTTTTTTGAAAATAAATTTACAGTACCCAATTCTTTTTTTCTTAATTAAGGGGCAATTTAGCGTAGCCAATCCACCTACACATCTTTCTGGGTTGTAGGGATGAGACCCACGCAGACATGGGGAGAATGTGCAAACTCCACACTGACAGTGACCCAGAGCTGGGATCGAACACCGGAGTGTTTCTCGCCGGCATCAAAGAGCCTCTTGGCCCTGCGATTCAGAGGGCCAGCATGGCGCCGGAGTGCTCCGCGCTTCTCCGGCACCGACCTATTGCCCTGCACTGCCAGCTCGGGTCCGCGCATGCGCGTGGTGGCCATTTCCGTGCCGGCGCATACGCGTGGTGGCTGGTTCCGTGCCAGCGCCGCGCAACATGGTGGAGCCACACAGTGGGCCTGCGCGGAAGGAGGTAGGCCCAAAGGGGGCTCAACAATAGGTCTACCTGTGGGACTCGTGGAGTATGGGTTTCTGTGGTAATGGGTGGTGGCGCGCTCAGCTGGGACTCGTTAACTCAACCCTTTAAATGTCAGCCTGAAGCTGGGCCAGCAGTTCTGGTAACCTCTGCCTGGGCTCTATTGTTGTACACCATGGCAGTGGCTTTATTTTTGACTTATAAATAAGCAAAGTGAATCTTCCAGACTGTGTCTGCTGGATTACTACACTGGTAAAATCATGGGCGGGATTCTCCTGTCCGCCAGCCACGTTCTCCAGCTCAACATGTCCCTTGATTCTCTATTCCCGCAGCCAGCCAATGGAGTTACGCATTGTGGCCACCCCACACCGTCAGGAAATATGCGGGCCCATGTGCGCTGCTGGCAGACCGGGAGGATCCCACTGTCGGAGAATTCCGCTGCATATGTATCTTTGCACAGCACTCTTGCACACATTGCAAGATGCAGGACACACCAGTAGGTGGTCACAATAGCACCTTTCAATTGGTATCTGCACCTTTGCTTGCAAGTCAATATTGCCATCACAACCACCAAACTAGATTCTGTGGAAAGTAGGTTCTTCTGCAGAGTTGAGTTATGATTATGGGGTGGGCAATTACGGACAGACCGATATATCTACAAACATCAGGGGTGGGATTCTCCGTCGGTCGATGCCAAAATCGGGACATGTGATTGGGCGGAGAATTGGTTCTGACGGTGAAATAGCAGCAAATCGCAATTCTTCGGCTCCAATGCTTTCTGGAATGCACGTACAGTAAACACAGTTTGCATATCATTAACGGGCCTGGCCTGGTATTCTCCGGGGGCTCCGATGGCCGAATTCCCAATGGCATGGTTCACTTGTGCTTTTAAAAATCGTGAAACTGGTATCATGGCTGATGAGGGAGAGAGAGGAGGTAGGACACAGAGGTGCGACTGCGGGCTGCTGGGCCAGGCACTGGCTGGGGTAGGGTAGGCCCTGCAAAAGCCGGTCGGGGGGGGGGGGAGGAGAGGATGCTGACGGGGGAACGGGCCGAGTGGCTGGGGTAGAATGACACGGGATGGAGAATTGAGCAGGAATCCCAAAATGGCTTTTATGCCGGTGGGATTTCCTCATTCCATTGTCCCTGACTCCCATCAATGACGTAATGGGAATCCAAAGTCAGGGTCCCCACAGGGTATGTGCGTATTTAATTATACATATCAAAATTTTACACCGGGTGGTCCCCCCAACGCTAAATTCTCTATTCATATCAGCATGAGGGGTGATGTGAATTATGACAAGTCCCTCATGACGCGAACCTGACGATCAGAACTCACTAGAGGTACGTAGGTGAGTATAACTCACAGGGGGAGAGAGTCTGGCTGGGAGTGCCTTGGAAGCCTCCAAAGTAGGTTTTCGAGGTCTCCAAAGTAGTTTTTTTTTTCTCCCCCAAACAATATTTCTTCCTAAGGTGCACTCACATGCAGTCCACAACAATCTGGAATGTACAATTCTCTGAAAAAACTGGCTGCCCACAAAATGGAGAGAGCAGATGGGAAAAAATTCCAGTGTGATGTCAGTCTTGTTCAATGGTATAAACCTTAGTGACTTGCATTGTTAATTGGTTGCTTTAACTGATTATTTCTGTAATGCAAATTATATGGAACTGATAACTTAGCTTTTCAAGGCAGAACGGTGGTGTAATGGTTAGTATTGTTGCCTTACGACGCTGAGGACATGGGTTCGGTCCGAGCCCTGAGTCATGTGTGGAGTTTGCACGTTTGCCCAGTGTCTGCATGGGTTTCCTCCGGGTGCTCCGTTTCCTCCCACGGTCCCGAAAGACGTGGGGCAGGATTCTCTGATTCTGAGTCTGATTCTGTCCCGGCATGGGAACGGTGGCGTTTTACGACAGAAAGAATGGCCACTGATCCTCCGTTTGGCTGCGCATGCCCGGTTCTAGCTGTCGATACGGCCCGGAGAATTGCGGGGTCCGTGGCCGCACATACGCATGGCAGAGGCCGCGCCGTGCTACATAGTGGAGGCCCAGCCCGTGAAATAGTGCCTCCCGCCCCTCCCCCTTTGGCCAGCTTGTGCGCCTCCCTCCCTGCCTGCGGATCGGCCTTCCCCCGGCTGTGGCAGTGCTGGCCGGAGTCCACAGCCGTCACGCTGAGTTTGCGACAGATGAGACCCCACGCTGTGGGGAACTCGGCCGGTCGGGGGTGCGGCATCGGGGGGTGAGCCTCAGGCAATGTCCTGAGGCCGTTGATACGTCGTGCAGCGTACTCTGAGTATGCCGCTTTGCAGGGGGTGGAGCACCGTGAAAGCAGCACAACCCTGATTTGGTCGAGAAATTTGATTCTCCAGCTGATCGCCGAAAGCGATTTCGGTATCGGCATACGGAGAATGCAGCCCATGCTGTTGGGCGAATTGGACATTCTGAATTCTCCCTCTGTATACCCGGACAGGCGCCGGATTGTGGTGACTAGGGGTTTTTCACAGTAACTTCATCGCAGTGTTGATGTAAGCCTACTTGTGACAACAAAGATTATGGTCTATTTATATTGCTAGATTGTCCCTTAATTGAAAAATAAGAATTGGGTACTGTTATGGGCCAGGGCTTAGAGAACCCAAGAGTGTATCATGTGGTATGGGGAGCACACGGCCCACTCTACAGATGTGGTGCAGCAGAAATGGTGTTTTAAAGCAAAACAATGTTTCTTCTATGAACTCAAGTTAACCTTTTTAAAACATACAGTGAACATCTTAGCAACCATCAATTCAAATACAACCCCCAAAAAATACAACACTAAGTTATAGAACAAAGATCCTTAATAACTCCCCAAACAACATCCAGAAGACAAAAGAAACACCTTTTAACAGAAACACATTACGTTTACACTCACGACTGAGAACATTTATAATTCTGAATTCACCAAATGATCAAGAGATAGTCTTTTCATGGCAGAGAGAACAACAGTACACCTGCTTTGTCTGGTTTCAGCTCCAACACTGAAAACGCCTAAAAGAAAGTAAAAAGCTGACCGACAGCCCAGCTCCACCCACACTCTGACATCACTGATAAACGCACCAGCCACATTTCAACGGTTAACTAACAAAGTCGATTCAGGATTACCCAATTGTGCGGTACACATTGCGATCTGGTAATTTTCAGCCAGACGTGGACAGAACATTTGAAACATCTGATGGAGTTATCGATCGACTTCAGGAGGCGGGTTTGGTGATAAACCTAGCCAAAAGTGAATTTGGAAAGACCCAAGTCACTTTCCTTGGCCATACAATCGGACAGGGTCGAATGGTCCCATGGGATGTGAAAAGAAAACGTTTTTGGGGCGTTTCCAATACCCTCAACACGATATGGCGGGAAATAATGTAATTTCTTGGTATGCGTGGATTTTACCGGAAATTTGTACCGCATTTTAGCAGTGAGGTCGCTCCACTGACTGATTTGCTCAAGAAGTGTAACAAATTCCAGTGGACAGCGAAGTGTCAACAGGCATTTGACGACCTGAAGGCTGTGTTAACCACTGCTCCCGTGTTACCCATCCCAAATTATACGAAACCATTCAAAGTGGCAGTTGATGCGAGTGATGTGGGTGTAGGTGCGGTGCTTCTACAAGACGACGACGAAGGGCTAGAGCAGCCTATTGGTTATTTTTCAAAGGGATTGAATTCTCACCAGAAAATGTATTCCACGATTGAGAAGGAGACTTTGAGTTTGGTGCTGGCTTTGCAACATTTTCACATTTATGTGACCAGCAATCCGTCTGACACCGTTATATATATTGATCATAATCCGTTGACGTTTTTGGAGTGATTCCTGAATAACAATGCAAGGCTGTTTCGCTGGAGTTTGTTGTTACAGCCATTTCATTTAAAAATAGTACATGTGGCAGGACGAGAAAACGTGATAGCCGATGCTTTGTCACAAATGTGATGAACGGAAGCAGTTTCAGCTGGAGGAAGAAGAACGAAAAAAAAATGGACTATATTATTATACCTGTTTGCGTGTGTTGTTTATTGAAACGAAAAAGTATATTTACTCTTTATTTGTTAAAGGATAGTGAAAAGGTGAAAAATGAAACCATCTTGAAGTTGATGGTTTATTTTTTTTTCTTGGGGGGAGGTGTCATGTGAGAGTACCTTTTAAGAATGGGTGTGTATATAAATATCTGTAGTGAGAGTGCCTTTAAGAAATGGGTGTTTACTACTGCATTGATGTCAGAGTGGTGAGCTGGGCTGTCTGTCAGCTTTTTACTTTCATTTTAGGCTGTTTGCTGCAGGGTATGTTTTAGTTTCATTTTCAGTGTTGGAGCTGAAGCCAGACAGCAGATGTACTGTTGATCTCTCTTCCATGAAAAGACTATCTCTTGATCATTTGGTGAATTCAGAATGATAAATGTTCTCAGTAGTGAATGTAAACCTAATGTGCTTATGTTAAAAGGGGTTTATTTTGTCTTCTGGATGTTGTTTGTTATTAGGATTACTTAGTGTTGTATTCTTTGAGGGTAGTATTTGAATTGATGGTTGCTAAGATGTTCACTGTATGTTTTAAAAAGGTTAACTTGAGTTCATAGAATAAACATTGTTTGCTACGATTTTGTGCTGTACCACACCTGTAGAGTGGACAGTGTGATCCCCATACCACAACCTGTTAAAAGTTGTGGGTCAGGTGAACTCCATGATACACTTTGGGGTTCTCTAAACCCTGTCGCATAACACTACCCTCCCTTCAACTTATTAATCATTACGGCATGGTGGCTAGCACTGCTGCCTCACAGCTCTAGGGGCCCAGGTTCAATTCTGGCTTTGGGTCACTGATTGTGTGGAGCTTGCACTTTCTCCCTGTGGGTTTCCTCCAGGTGCCTCCTACAGTCCAAAGATGTACAGGTTAGGTGGATTGGCCATGCTAAAATGCCCCTTAAGTTCCAGAGGTTAGATGGAGTTACAGAGATAGGGTGGAGGCATGGGCTTAAGTAGGGTGCTGATTCCAAGGGCCGGTGCAGACTCGATGGATCGAATGGCCTCCTTTTTCACTGTAAATTCTAGGATTATTCCTTCATGATAACCACTTGGAAACACTTGAGGGCAGCAAGGGCACAGAATATACTCTTGGTGGGGGACTTTAACATCCACCACCAAGAGTGATTTGGTAGCACCATTACTGAGGAAACAGTCCTGTCCTGAAGGACATGTTTGCCAGATTGATCATGCACTGAGTAGTGAGAGAATCACTCCAAGGGAAAAGCTTACATGAATTTGTCCTCTCCAGTCTACCTGTTGCCGATCCATCCATCCATGGCAGTGTCGATAGGAGTGACCCCCTGCACAGTTCTTGTAAAGTCTGTGCAAATTCACATCTTCATGTCAAGAAAACCCTCCATGTTGTATGTCATGCTAAGATTCAGAACAGATCAACTGTTTCAAAGTGGGCATCCGTGAGGTGTTTTGGGCCATCAGCAGCAGCGGAATTGTAATGTGTCAGAGTACCGGACCAGACACCGACTTTTGTTAGGACACCGGATGAGAACCCCAAGCAATTATTCAATTTGTAAAGCTGAGGAAAGGATCATTCACTCCAGGAGTGAAGACTGAGCAATAGGTATCTTTTGTGTCAACAAACTTTAATTTAAACACCGAATTAGCAACAAAGAAATCGCTTTACAATTAACAGTTCTTAAATTAAAGGAATCTACACCTGCCACTAATTCTAATTAAGCAACCCAATACAGTTCAAATTCCAGGAACAACCTGTTTTATCGGACTCAAATCCTCAATCTAACAACAGTTGGCAAAACTGCAAACTAAAGAGTCCTTCCATTAATTACATAATCTCGATCCCACAAAAGATGTCCCATCACCTGTTCAACTAGGACTAAATACGATCCCTCATGAATTATCCTGTTTCCAGGGAAACTCCAACAATCAAAACAATATTCCATTAACCAATGCTCTATAAACATGTAAATGGTTAAAATCAATCATTACCTCACCTTTTATGACTCCTTATTTACAGCTATAGTAGACACACTGCTCATATGTATTTTAAACCAGGGTTTTTAATTACATTACTGCCACAAATATAAAATATAACATGAATCCCTACCTATAAACTCCTGGGGCTGGATTCTCCATTTTTGGGTTCTCCGTTAATGGGACAATGTCCCCACACTATCGTGAAAAATGTGGTCTTTACACCAGGACAACTGGCGTCAAAAGGCCACGGCTTCACCTCTTGCGGGCAGCGGTCGTGGAGCTCGCAGCTTCAGCTGCCGGTATGGGCCCCCGCACTTCCGGGTCAGAGGCCATACATGCGCACAGCGGCAGCCTCCAGCGGCTGTGTCACGCTCAATGGCAGACTTCACCTACGGACCTGGACCGCTGAAAAAGTGCCCCGCATCAGCCACTCCCCTGACCCAGAACGCCCACACACATTAAAAAAAACCAGTCCTGAATGAGGGCACCCCTGCCCTCCGATCGGCCCTCCCCCGATTGTTGCAGTCCTGGACTGAGTCCGCAGCTGCCACGCGAGCGTCACGGATGGTGGGACCACATTAGAAACACGCCATCGGGAATTCGGCTGATCGGGGACGGAGAATAGCGGGACAGGCCTCAGGCAATGGCATGAGGCAGTGGATACTCGGCGTGGCGCACTTCAGTATGTGAAGTACCAAGTCAGGGTGCGGAGAATCCAGCCCATGGTCTGCAATATTCCTCAGACTATAATTATCATAATTACCAAAAGAAACACCAGGCTTACCAAAAATAAGGGGTCAACCTGGTGAAGCTGTGAGTCAGGACCAAGTAGCAGAAGCAGCACGTGATAAACCGAGGAAAGCAATCCCACAATTAAAGGATCAGATCCATGCTCTGCAGTCCTATCACATCCTGTCACAGGAACAAAAGAACTGGAGTAGACCATTCAGCCCACCGAACCTGCTCTGCTATTCAATATGATCATTGCTGATCAGACAGTTAATAATAATCGCTTACTTTCACAAGTAGGCTTCAATGAAGTCACTGTGAAAAGCCGCTAGTCGCCACATTCTGGCACCTGTTCGGGGAGGCCGGTACGGGAATTGAACCTGCGCTGCTAGCCTTGTTCTGCATTACAAGCCAGCTTTCAATGCCTTTTAACCACATTCTTCCATAATGCTTATTATTGTTAATCAGAAATCTTTCAATCTCCGCTTTAAACATACACAATGAGTAAGCTGCCATAGACCTCTTGGATAGAGAATTCCATGAATTCACAACCCTCTTGTGTAAAGAAATTTCTTCTCATCGGAGTCCTAAGAGGCAACCCCTTATTTTAAAATTGATTCTAGACTCCCCAACCAAGGGAAACATCTTGTCTGCATTTACCCTGTCTATTCCTTTAGGTATTTTTTGGGGGTGGTGTCATGTGAGAGTACTTTTAAGAAATGAGTGTTCAAGAAATGTACCTTTAAGAAATGGGTGTTTATCAGTGATGTCAGAGTGTGGGTGGAGCTGGGCTGTCGGTCAGCTTTTTACTTTCTTTTAGGCGTTTTCAGTGTTGGAGCTGAAGCCAGACAGAGCAGGTGTACTGTTGTTCTCTCTGCCATGAAAAAACTATCTCTTGATCATTTGGTGAAATCAGAATTATAAATGTTCTCAGTAGTGAGTGTAAACGTAATGTGCTTCTGTTAAAAGGTGTTTCTTTTGTCTTCTGGATGTTGTTTGGGGAGTTATTAAGGATCTTTGTTCTATAACTTAGTGTTGTATTTTTTGGGGGTTGTATTTGAATTGATGGTTGCCAAGATGTTCACTGTATGTTTTTAAAAGGTTAACTTGAGTCCATAGAAGAAACATTGTTTTGCTTTAAAACATACTTTTCCATTTCTGCTGCACCACATCTGTAGAGTGGGCCATGCGCTCCCCATACCACATGATACACTTTGGGGTTCTCTAAACCTGGTCCATAACAGTACCCAATTCTTCTTTTTCAATTACGGGGCAATTTAGCAATATAAATAGACAATAATCTTTTATTGTCACAAGTAAGCTTACATTAACACTGCAATGAAGTTACTGTGAAAAGCTCCTAGTCGCCACATTCTGGTGCCTGTTCGTGTACACAGAGGGAGAATTCAGAATGTTCAAATTGCCTAACAGCACGTCTTCTTGGATTGCTGAGCACAGAGGATCGCTGAACCTTTTATATCATTGGGTCCTGATGCGATGCACAACGTCATGTCCACTGACCTGGGCTGCCACCTCTGAGCAGTCCTTTGTCTTGTATGGTGGCCAGATCTTGCCATCCTGGGTCCCCTTACCTCAGAAAGGATATTATTGTCATTGAGGGAGAGCAACAAAGGTTCACCAGACTTAGTCCTACCATCCCCGGAATATGTTGTGAAGAGAGATTAGGCAAACTGGGCATGCATTTTCTAGCGCTTTGAACATTAGGTGATCTCAGTGAAGCCAAATGGCATAACTTTGAATTGGTATATACCACCTGGAGTCATAAAACGTGAAATCTCCTTCGCCCTTTCGGATAAAGGTACTTGCCAGTAACCTTTAAGTAAATCCAGTTTAGAAACAAAAGCTGGTTGTCCCACTTTCTCATTGCAATCCTCCAAACGTGGGGATAGGATAAGAGTCCGTTCTTGTTACTGCATTAACCTTTCTATAGTCTACACACAACCGTTGGGTACCGTCAGCTTTAGGTACCATCACTATGGGTGAGCTCCATTGGCTACAACCCACTTCAATTCTGCTATATCTAGTAAAGAATTTAAGTAACTCCTCCACAATCTTTTTAGCTTTAATATTACATACATGAATGGCCTCTGGAAACCTAATAGACACATCCATTATAGTCAAAAATATTGATTCCCACTTTTTGTTTCAGGAAGCGGTGCTACGCAATCAATTAATGCCCTTGTAAAAGGTTCCTCAAATGCTGTAATGGGTATTAAGGATGCTGGTTTTATCACTGCTTGAGGTTTCCCTATCACTTGACATTTGTGACATGATTGACAAAATTGAACTACATCTTCATGTAGTCCAGGCCAATAAAAATGTTTCTGGATTTTAGCTTGAGTTTTCCTTATTCCCATATGACCTCCCACTGGTACCTCATGTGCAACTCGCAACACCTCCTTTCTATACCCTACCGGCAATACTACTTGATGAACATCTGCCCACTTTTCATTCGCCTGCATATGTAAAGGTCTCCATTTTCTCATCAAGATATTACTTTTACGGTAATAACACTCTGGTATACATTCAGATTCCTCTTCCGTGTGTGCTTTCTGCTACATCCGTTTTATTTCTGGTCATTTCTTAAACACCCAAAAATTGAACAAAATCCAGCAGTCTCGGGAGGACTGTCATCTTCACCGTCTGCACCTTCCCCGCCAGTGTCAGCGGGAGCATATCCCACCTGCAGAAATCTCCTCTTCTCATTGATCGACCGCTTTACCCAGATTTAACTTGTGGAGCTGTCCCCAATCTTTCGCCACCTGGACCCCAGATACCTAAAGCTCCTCCCCACCACCTAAAAAGGTAACTCCCTCACTCAGTCTCCTTTCCTGCCCCCCGTGCCTGAATCACAAACACCGCGTTCTTTCCCATGTTTAACTTGTAGCCTGAGAACCAAATTCTTCCAGTGTCTCCATAATTCCAGCCATCTCTTTCCCCCACCCCCTCCCAATGGGTCTGTGATATAAAGCAGTAAATGGTCCACGTAGAGCGAGACCTTGTGCTCCACCACCCCCCTCCCCCGCATTATCCCCCACCAAACATTCAATGACCTAAGTGCCATTGCCAAGGGCTCTATGGCCAAGGCAAACAGTAGTGGGGAGAGCAGGCACCCCTGTCTTGTTCCCCTATAGCGGCTAAAGTATTCTGACCAGCTGGTTCTTACATTCGCCACTGGAGCCTGGTATAGCAACCAGACCCAATCCACAAATCCCTGCCCAAAGCCAATCCACAAATCCCTACCCAAACCTGCCTTAAAATATCCCATCGGTACTTCCACTCCACCCGGTCAAAGGCCTTTTTCTGCATCCATAGCAACTACCACCTCAACCTCGCGCCCCTCCGCTGGCATCATTATAACATTCAGGAGCCGTCTAATGTTGAACGTCAGGTACCTGCCCTTCGCAAATCCGGTCTGGTGCTTCCCGATTACCTCCAGGACACAATCCTCTATATGCGTGGCCAAGATCTTTGCCAGCAATTTAGTGTCTACGTTCAAAAGGGAAATCGTCCTGTACGATCCACAGTTCTCCGGGTCTTTGTCTCGCTTTAAGATGAGAGAGAGATCGATGCCTGTCATAACATTGGGGGGGAAGCACTCCCAGCTCCTTAGGTTCGTTAAAGGCCTTAACCAGTGTAGCGCACAATGACTTACGAGAGACGAATAGAGATGAAGTCGATGAGGCTTTATTAAGCGTGACTTGTTACCCGCAGTTCAGCAACAGATTGGAGCTGCGGGGAGAATTCCTGGTTCTTATACTCCGCCTTCAGGGTGGAGCTAGAGATCAACAGCCAACCAGGACCCGGGATATGTCAGCCAATAGCATCACGGCTTCACAGTCCCACATGACCCCTAATGCATACTACCACATTCACCCCTTGTTAAAAATGAACCCGGCGGGGTGGTGCTTCGCATGGTGGTAGGGGTTTACAAGGCTGGTCCTGGGAGGAGAAAATTTTTGGCATGTCTTTTCAATGCTCTACACTTTGCCCTACATTGGGCTATGTACAGGGTTTGTGAACTATTTACAAAATTCGTAAGAGGGAAAAAAAGAACATTCTCGTTAAAGTCCACAACATTCTTGTGTTACACCGATGCCATGAGTCGAGCGGGCGGTCTGGTCTTTATTGTTGATCGCCTCAGCCCCGGTGGTGGTGCAGTTGTTTGTTCCCGCGTTGTCGTCTCCGGGAGCTTTTCGGTGTCTGCTTCAGTTTCACTCCTGGTCGGACATGGGAGGAGGACCGATCCTCCCGGGAAGGGGGCGGTCGCGGGGTGCGCCGGTGGCAGGGAGGGGGTGATCGGTGTCGGGGGGGTGTGCGTGTTGCCGGTGGGCGCCAGGTCTCGCAGGGAGACCGTGTCCTGTCGGCCGTCGGGGTACGCCACGTAGGCGTACTGCGGGTTCGCATGGAGGAGATGAACCCTCTCGACCAACGGGTCCGACTTGTGCGCCCGCATGTGTTTCCGGAGCAAGATGGGTCCTGGGGCCGCCAGCCAGGTCGGCAGCGACGTTCCGGAGGAGGACTTCCTGGGGAAGACAAGGAGGCACTCATGAGGCGTTTGGTTAGTGGTGGTACACAGCAGCGACCGGATGGAGTGGAGAGCGTCCGGGAGGACCTCCTGCCACCGTGAAACTGGGAGATCTCTGGACCGTAGGGCCAGTAGGACGGTCTTCC
Source organism: Scyliorhinus torazame (assembly GCF_047496885.1). Classification (NCBI taxonomy): domain Eukaryota; kingdom Metazoa; phylum Chordata; class Chondrichthyes; order Carcharhiniformes; family Scyliorhinidae; genus Scyliorhinus; species Scyliorhinus torazame. Next base: position 117,904,181 of record NC_092709.1, read on the forward strand.
AGACCGTGCCGTTCTCCCTCTCTACTTGCCCGTTGCCCCGGGGGTTGTAGCTGGTCGTCCTGCTCGAGGCTATGCCCTTGCTAAGCAGGAACTGGCGCAGCTCGTCACTCATGAAGGAGGACCCCCTGTCGTATGGATATATGCGGGGCAACCGAACAGTGTGAATATAGTGCTCAGGGCTTTAATAACTGTGGCCGCTGTCATGTCGGGGCAGGGGATGGCGAAAGGGAAACTGGAGTACTCGTCCACCACGTTCAGGAAGTATGTGTTTCGGTCGGTGGAGGGGAGGGGCCCTTTGAAATCCAGACTGAGGCGTTCAAAGGGGCGGGAAGCCTTGATCAGGTGAGCTCTATCTGGCCTGAAAAAATGCGGTTTGCACTCAGCGCAGATGTGGCAGTTCCTGGCGACAGTACGGACCTCCTCCACAGAGTAGGGGAGGTTGCGGGACTTTATAAAATGGTAGAACCGAGTGACCCCCGGGTGGCAGAGGTCCTCGTGGAGGGTTTGGAGACAGTCTATTTGTGCGTTGGCACATGTGCCGCGGGACAGGGCATCGGACGGCTCGTTCAGCTTTCCGGGACGGTACAAGATCTCGTAGTTGAAGGTGGAGAGCTCGATCCTCCACCTTAAGATCTTGTCATTTTTAATTTTGCCCCGCTGTGCATTATCGAACATGAAAGCTACCGACCGTTGGTCAGTGAGGAGAGTGAATCTCCTGCCGGCCAGGTAATGCCTCCAATGTCGCACAGCTTCCACTATGGCTTGGGCTTCCTTTTCCACTGAGGAGCGGCGGATTTCTGAGGCGTGGAGGGTTCGGGAGAAAAAGGCCACGGGTCTGCCCGCTTGGTTAAGGGTGGCCGCCAGAGCTACGTCGGAGGCGTCGCTCTCGACTTGGAAGGGGAGGGACTCGTCGATGGCGCGCATCGTGGCCTTTGCGATATCCGCTTTGATGCGGCTGAAGGCCTGGCGAGCCTCTGTCAACAGGGGGAAGGTAGTGGTCTGTATTAGGGGGCGGGCCTTGTCTGCGTACTGGGGGACCCACTGGGCGTAATATGAAAAGAACCCCAGGCAGCGTTTCAGGGCTGTGGAGCAGTGGGGGAGGGGAAATTCCATGAGGGGGCACATGCGTTCGGGGTCGGGGCCTATTATCCCATTGCGCACTACATATCCCAAGATGGCTAGCCGGTTTGTGCTAAACACGCACTTGTCCTCGTTGTATTTGAGGTTCAAGGCTTTAGCGGTCTGGAGGAATTTTTGGAGGTTGGCGTCGTGGTCCTGCTGATCGTGGCCGCAGATGGTTACGTTGTCGAGATACGGGAACGTGGCCTGCAACCCGTGTTGATCAACCATTCGGTCCATCTCCCGTTGGAAGACCGAGACCCCGTTTGTGACGCCAAATGGGACCCTTAGGAAGTGGTATAGTCGCCCGTCTGCCTCGAAGGCTGTGTACTTGCGGTCACTTGGGCAGATGGGGAGCTGGTGGTAGGCAGACTTGAGGTCCACGGTGGAGAAGACCTTCTATTGGGCAATCCGATTGACCATGTCGGATATGCGGGGGAGAGGGTACGCATCTAGCTGTGTGTACCTGTTGATGGTCTGGCTATAGTCTATGACCATCCTTTGCTTCTCCCCTGTCTTTACTACTACCACCTGAGCTCTCCAGGGACTATTGCTGGCCTGGATTATGCCTTCCTTCAGCAACCGCTGGACTTCGGACCGAATAAATGTCCGGTCCTGGGCGCTGTACCGTCTGCTCCTAGTGGCGACGGGTTTGCAATCCGGGGTGAGGTTTACAAACAAGGATGGGGGTTCAACTTTGAGGGTTGCGAGGCCGCAGATAGTGAGTGGGGGTATTGGGCCGCCGAATTGGACTGTTAGGCTCTGCAGGTTGCACTGGAAGTCTAATCACAGTAATGTGGGCGCGCAGAGTTGGGGAAGGACGTAGAGCCTGTAGTTTTTAAACTCCCTCCCTTGCACCGTTAGGTTCGCGATACAGAACCCTTTGATCTGTACGGCGTGGGATCCTGCAGCTAGGGAAATCTTTTGCATACTTGGGCGGATGGTCAAGAAGCAGCGTCTTACCGTGTCGGGGTGGATGAAACTTTCGGTGCTCCCGGAGTCGATTAGGCATGGTGTCTCGTGTCCGTTGATCAGCACCGTTGTTGTCGTCGTCTGGAGCATCCGGGGCCGTGCTTGGTCCAGTGTCACCGAGGCCAGATGTGGTCGCAGTGTCTCAGCGTCTTCTTCGAACCCCGTGGAGCCGTCGATGCTGGGGTCCGTCCAAGATGGCGGCGGGGGTGGACAAAATGGCCGCCCCCATGCATCGCACATGGCTGGGGGGTCCCAAGATGGCGGCGGGGGTGGACAAAATGGCCACCCCCATGCATCGCACATGGCTGGGGGGGTCACAAGATGGCAGAGCCCATCCTCTCCTCGTGGTGGCCGGGACCCAAAATGGCGGCGCCTGCACATGGGGCGCTGTGGGGGGTTGGGGAGCGTTTGGGATGCGCTGGACTCTTTCTTCTCCGGGGACAGCGGCGACCCCCCGGGACCGGCACACAGCCGCGAAATGGCCCTTTTTACCGCAGCTCTTGCAAATCGCTGCGCGGGCCGGGCAGCGCTGCCGGGGGTATTTCGCCTGCCCGCAGAAATAGCAGCGGGTTCCCCCGGGATGACCTGGCGTCTGAACCGCGCAAGCCTGTGAGGGGGGGGGGTTTGTCGCGACGGGGGTCCACGGAGCTCAAGGGGCTGCTGCGCGGTCGGGGCCGTACGCGCGGGCGTTTTGCGCGGCCATATCTAGGGAAGCTGCAAGGGCCCGTGCCTCAGAGTCCTAGCGACTCTTTTTCTAACAGTCTTTGGCGGATTTGGGGAGAGTTCATACCTGCCACAAACGCATCGCGAATTAACATGTCCGTGTGTTCAGCCGTGTTTACCGGCGGGCAGCTGCAGGCCCGTCCCAAAATTAGCAGCGCGGCGTAGAATTCGTCTAGCGATTCTCCGGGACTTTGCCGTCTCGTTGCGAGTTGGTAGCGTGCGTAGACCTGGTTCACTGGGCGAACGTAGACATTCTTTAGTGCTGCGAACGCCGTCTGGAAATCCTCTGCGTCTTCTATGAGAGGGTAAATTTCCGGGCTTACCCTCGAATGCAGGACCTGCAGTTTCTGGTCTTCTGTGATCCGGCCGGGGGCCGTTCGGAGGTAGCCTTCGAAACAAGTCTGCCAGTGTTTAAAAACTGCTGCTGAGTTCACTGCGTGGGGGCTGATCCACAGGCATTCCGGGGCGATCCTGAGCTCCATAGTCCTTTAAGCACGCTTAATAAATTGTAGTGCACAATGACTTACGAGAGACGAATAGAGATGAAGTCGATGAGGCTTTATTAAGCGTGACGTGTTCCCCGCAGTTCAGCAACAGACTGGAGCTGCAGGGAGAACTCCTGGTTCTTATACTCCGCCTTCAGGGCGGAGCTAGGGATCAACAGCCAACCAGGACCCGGGATCTGTCAGCCAATAGCATCACGGCTTCACAGTCCCACATGACCCCCCTAATGCATACTACCACAACCAGGAACTCCACTGGGTATCCATTCGGTCCCGGGGCCTTACCTGATTGCATTGACCCAGCCCGTCTATCACCTCCCCGAGCCCAATTGGACCCCCCGGGCATTCCACCAGCTCCTCATCTACCTTCGGGAACTCTAGCCACACCAGGAATTCATACATTCCTCCCCGGCTGGGGGTTCCGATTCATAGAGTCGACTATAGAATTCACAAAACACACAATTTGGAACATACAGTGCAGAAGGAGGCCATTCGGCCCATCAAGTCTGCACCGACCCACTTAAACCCTCACTTCTATCCTATCCCTGTAACCCAATAACCCCACCTAACCTTTTTGGTCGCTAAGGGCAATTTATCATGGCCAATCCACCTAACCTGCATGTCTTTGGATTGTGGGAGGAAACCGGAGCACCCGGAGGAAACCCACGCAGACACTGGGAGAACCTGCAGACTCCGCACAGACAGTAACCCAGTGGGGAATCGAACCTGGGACCCTGGCGCTGTGAAGCCACAGTGTTTGCTTGCCACTTGTGCTACTGTGCTGCCCAGTTATCACCCCCGGGTCCACCACTACTTTTCCCCTCGTATTGTAGCCATCTGGGATAGCCACTTACAAAGAAACATGGACATTTGCAAAGACTCAAGGGAAATATGGCCAATACAAGATTCAGGCAGGCTCAGTTCCTAAATGTATATTTGTAAGCAGAGAGCCAGACAGTATCGAAACCCCGAGCCGATTTGCATTCTAATGACCCATTTCCCTAAGACAAAGGACTGGTACTCAGATATCCGATACAATTCCAGACACGTCGGCGCTACTCCCTTTACTCAGGAAGCATAAACAGCCAAGGTCAAGGACCACTTAGGACACACCCAGCCATCAAGGCACCCGCCCCTTAATTGGCTCAGTTCGAAGGCAGTGATCGAAGTCTGCTGAATCATTGGGTCCAAACCCAAGGACTGCACAAAAGAGCGCGAGCAACGATAAAGAGACACTGCCATGTGTCTGATCTCTTTGGACCTGGCGCTCCAGCAACATCTATCTCCAACTGTGGCACCATGACCAGAAGAAAGTCCAAGTTCTACGCTCGCTATCAGACGGATGAGCCTAGCTGAACCGCAGTTACTTCTCCAGACCCAGTAGATCCAGATTCGAACAAAGGCCACTGTTCCTATGACCTAAGCCGGGTGCCTGAAGTTAAGTACAGGTTGTCATAGTGTTGGGCGTAATTTAGCTCGTAGTGTTTATGTTGCATGTATAAGTTAATCTTGTGTGTAAATAAAGTATTATTGAACTTGAACGAACTAACTGGTTGTTGGGTCTTTGATCGATATTCGGTTGAACCTTGTGGTGGTATCATTTGATAATTGGCGACTCTGAAAGCAATATAATGTCAATATCTAGACAAAAGGGCAACCTTATTGACTGCCATATTTACAGCGACTAAATATAGCAACGGTATCCTTTACTTTCCCAATTTCTCTCGCTGCCTCCTGCTTCCTCAGTTGATGTGCTAACATCCAACTGGCTTTCTCCCTATATTCGTATATTGCCCCTTTCACCCTCCTCAACTTTAGGGAGTTAGGAGCGAAGTTTAAAAAGTCGGACCTCCGAGGTAGTAATCTCAGGATTTCTACCAGTGCCACGTGGTAGTCAGAGTAGAAATGAAAGGATAGGCAGGATGAATGCGTGGCTTGAGAGATGGTGCAGGAGGGAGGGGTTCAGATTTTTGGGACATTTGGACCGGTTCTGGAGGAGGTGGTCCATTACAAATTGGACGGTCTACACCTCGGCCGGACTGGAACCAATGTCCTTGGGGATGCTTTTGCTAACGCTGTTGGGGAGGGTTTAAACTAATGTGGCAGGGGGATGGGAACCAAATGAGGAGGTTAGTGGACAGTAAGGAGGTAGTAACTAAAGCCTGTAAGAATCATATCATAGAATCATAGAATTTACAGTGCAGAAGGAGGCCATTCGGCCCATCGAGTCTACACCGGCTCTTGGAAAGAGCACCCTACCCAAGCCCACACTTCCGCCCTATCCCCATAACCCAGTAACCCCGCCCAACACCAAGGGCAATTTTGGACACTAAGGGCAATTTATCATGGCCAATCCACCTAACCTGCACATCTTTGGACTGTGGGAGGAAACCGGAGCACCCGGAGGAAACCCACGCACACACGGGGAGGATGTGCAGACTCCGCACAGACAGTGACCCAAGCCGGAATCGAACCTGGGACCCTGGAGCTGTGAAGCAATTGTGCTATCCACAATGCTACCGTGCTGCCCCTAAGGAACTAGATCATGAAGTCAGCATGACTAAGGGGAAGAGTAGGCAGGGAGCGGATGACGAACGCAAAGGGACTGGTGGTCTGAGGTGCATTTGTTTCAATGCGAGAAGTGTAGCAGGTAAGGCAGATGAATTTAGGGCTTGGATTAGTACCTGGGAGTATGAAGTTATTGCTATTACTGAGACTTGGTTGAGGGTAGGGCATGATTGGCAACTAAATATCCCAGGATATCAATGCATCAGGCGGGATAGAGAGGGAGGTAAAAGGGGTGGAGGAGTTGCATTACTGGTCAGAGATGATATCACAGCTGTGATTAAGGAGGGCACTACAGAGGATTTGAGTACTGAGGCAATATGGGTAGAGCTAAGAAATAGGAAGGGTGCGGTAACAATGTTGGGGCTGTACTACAGACCTCCCAACAGCGAGCGTGAGATAGAGGTACAAATATGTAAACAGATTATGGAAAGATGTAGGAGCAACAGGGTGGTGGTAATAGGAGATTTTAATTTTCCCAACATTGACTGTGATGCACTTAGTGTCAGAGGTCTAGATGGAGCAGAATTTGTAAGGAGCATCCAGGAGGGTTTTCTAGAGCAGTATGTAAATAGTCCAACTCCTCTGGAAGGGGCCATACTGGATTCTGAACGAGTATTCACCGAGGAGAGGGACGTGACGGATGTTGAGGTTAGGGATAGATGTTTGATTACTCTAGGTCAAGTCGGCATAAGGAGGAAGGATGTGTTGGGTATTCTAAAAGGCATTAAGGTGGACAAGTCCCCAGGGTATTATGTAGGGTCCTGCTCTTTCCTCAGTTATCCACTTACTCATAATACATTGATAAAGCATCTTTGGACTCACCTTTATTTTGCTTGCCAATATCCTTTCATTCCCTCGCTTAACTTTCCTAATTTCCTTCTTGATTTCACCCCTGCACTTTGTATACTCCTCTTGGCTTTCTGTCGTATTGAGTTCTCTATGACGGACATTAGCTTTCCTTTCCTGTCTTACTACCCTTAAAACTTCCTATATCCAGGGGTCTCTACCCTTCTGCTTTGTGGGAACATGCTTACTCTGATCTCCTTGAATCTCGCTTTGAATGCTTCCCACTGCTCTAACACCGATATATCTTCATGTTAATTGTCCACATTTCCTCAGCTTACATTCGTCCTTTTCCATAATTATGTTAAAACTAATTGAATTTTTTCTAATGAATTTACAGTATGTGGCAATAAATGCTGGTTAGGCCAGCATTTATTGCCCATCCCTAATCTCCCTTCAGAAGGTGGTGGTGAATTGCCTTCTTGAACCGCTGCGTGCCCTGAGGTATAGGTACACCTACTGTTAGGGAGGGAGTTCCAGGATGTTGCTCCAGGTGGTGGGGTTCCCAGGTATCTGCTGCTCTTGTCCTTCGAGATGGGAGTGGTCCTGGATTTGGAAGGTGCTGTCTAAGGAACCTTGGTGAGTTACTGCAGAGCATCTTGTAGATGGTACACACAGCTGCTACTGTTCGTTGGTGATGGAGGGTTAAATGTTTATGGAAAGGGGTAGCAATCAAGCGGGCTGCATTGTCCTGGATGGTGTCAAGTTTCTTGAGTGTTGTTGGAGCTGCACTCATCCAGGCAAGTGGAAAGTATTGCATTACACTCCTGACATGTGCCTTGAGGATGGTGGACAGGCTATGGGGGGATCAGGAGGTGAGTTACTCCCATAGGATTTCTAGTCTTTGACCTGCCAAGGAATTAATATGGCTAGTTCCGTTCAGTTTCTGATCGATGATGACCCTCAGGATGTTGATTATGACCAAAATGTTCACCCAGTGCCAATCCTTCCATCTGCCAAGTTTAATTTCCTAAATCCAAGTCCGGAACTGCACCCTGACTTATTGGGTTTGCTACATACTGGCCACAAAAGTCTTCCTGAATGCACATCTAGAATTATGTTCTGCCAGTCAATTCACAGTAAAACTATTCCAGTTAATGTTGGGGTAGTTAAAATCCTGTATTATTACTGCCCTATTACTTTTGCACATCTGATGATTTGTTCTTTCTAACATGTTTGAAAACGCTACAGCAAAAGATTGTGAGCTGCTATTCCTGTCCCTCCTTCTTTAATAGCTATATCATACATCCACCTATCTATTTGTGCCCTCAACACATCTGCATTATTTGCTATACACCCCGCATTGAAGTAGATATCTCTGTGTACTGCCAAACTCTTTGTCCTGAATTTCACGTGTGACCTGTGTGCATGGCGGGTGGAATCAAATGTGACTGCGGTTTCTAATCCTCCCAAGATCAATTAAAAAGCATGATATTACACTGGCACGCCAACGTGATTCATGTCTACATTGGGTCAGCAGGATCGGTGGGGGCAGGCACACGGTGACTGCTGGATCCAATGGCGGCCGGGTGCCAAGTTTATGACCAAGAGGCTGCTGACGACGACAGGTGAATCAGAGTAGGCTAATGGCAGCAGGTAGGCACAGCAGGTGGGGGGAGACTCAGGCGGGTAGCAAGATCCCCGTTTCTTCAAAAATCTCCTGCGAGCCCTGGTGGAGGCAGTGACAGCTGGGAGGGGCATCCTAATGCCCAACGATGAAAGCAGGAGGCCAGCCCACCTCACCAAGCAGGCTTGGGCAGAGGTGGCAGCTGAGGTGAGCGGGCATGAGCTAGCGTAACTAGATCCAGTGCTGGAAAAGGTGCAATGATCTTGCGCTTGGCAAGGGGGCATCATCCAGTTTGGGGGCCTGAGGAATGGTGCCTGTCCATCACCCGGCAGAGAGGGTGATCTCAGAATCACAGAATAATACAGTGCAGAAGAGGCCCTTCGGCCCATTGTGTCTGCACCGCCGCATGATAAACACCTAACTTGTCTACCTAATCCCATTTGCCAGCACTTACTTGGCCCATAGCCTTGAATGTTATGATGTGCCAAGTGCTCATCCAGGTACTTCTTAAAGGATTTGAGGCAACCGCCTGTACCACCCTACTAGGCAATGCATCCCACAACATCACAACCCTCTGGATAAAAATTCCTCAAATCCTCCTGACCCTGACCTTGAACTTGTGTCCCCTCGTAACTGACCCTTCAACGAAGGGGAACAGCTGCTCCCGATCAACTGTCCATGCCCCTCATAATCTTGTCCACCTCGAAGAGTTCGCCTCTCAATCTTCTCTGCTCCAGAGAAAACAACCCAAGCCTATCCAACCTCACTTCATAACTTAAATGTTCCATCCCCGGCAACGTCTTGGCGAATCTCCTCTGCACTCCCTCCAGTGCAATCACATCCTTCCTGTACTGTGGCGACCAGAACTGCACACAGTACTCCAGCTGTGCCCTCACCAAAGTTCGATACAACTCCAACATGATGTCCCTGCTTTTGTAATCTAAGTGTCCAATATGCCTTTTTCACCATCCTATTGGGGTCTTCAGAGATATATGGACCGAGGGTAGTGATCCAGGCAGAGGGGATGACCTATCCGAGGTCATGTCCTAGCAGAGTGTGTGATCTGATAGAGAGGGTGAGAGGTCATCCGGCAGGGGGGATATCCAGCAGTGGCGCTGGTGGGAGAAAGGGCCAATGCACCGGGACAGATAGCTGAGGGCTCAGGCTGAAATCACTGGGGCTGGAGGAGCAATAGAGCCAAGGCAAAGGGGCAATCTCAGTGGAAGAGCGGGGAAGGGTTAGGCCCTTAATGGGGGAGGATGCATTACTATATTTCATTTTATAAATGATGTGTGAACAGTACACTTACAACTGGAATAGACAAATTCAACATGGATTTATGGAAGGGAAGTCCTATTTGACAAACCTATTGGAATTTTATGAGGATGTAACAAGTAGAATAGATGAAGGATAACCATGGATGTGGTGTATTTGGATTTTCAAAAAGCTTTATATCAAATCTCATATAAGAGTCAATGTTCAAAATTGAAGTGCATGGGATTGGGGATAATATGTTGGAATGGATTGAGAATTGCTTAGCAGACAGAAAACAAAGAGTAGGAATTAATGGGTCTTTTTCAAAGTGACAGGGAGTGATTAGTGGTGTCCCACAAGGATCAGTGCTTGGGCCCTAGCTATTTACAATATACATCAATGATTTGGATGAGGGAACTAAAAGTGATATTTCCAAGTTTGATGATGACGTGAAACTTGGTGAGAATGTGAGTGATGTTCAGAGGCTTCAGGGGACTGAAACAAATTGAGGTAATGGGCAAATAGTTGACAGATGCAGTATGAGGTGGATAAATGTGAAGTTATCCACTTCGGGTGGAGAAGCAGAATGGCAGAGTACTATTTGAATGATGATATGATGTGGGATGCCGGCGTTGGACTGGGGTGAGCACAGTAAGAAGTCTTACAACACCAGGTTAAAGTCCAACAGGTTTGTTTCGATGTCACTAGCTTTCGGAGCGCTGCTCCTTCCTCAGGCGAATGAAGAGGTATGTTCCAGAAACATATATATAGACAGATTCAAAGATGCCAGACAATGCTTGGAATGCGAACATTAGCAGGCGATTAAATCTTTACAGATCCAGAGATGGGGTAACCCCAGGTTAAAGAGGTGTGAATTGTGTCAAGCCAGGACAGTTGGTAGGATTTCACAGGCCAGATGGTGGGGGATGAATGTAATGCGACATGAATCCCAGGTCCCAGTTGAGGCCGCACTCATGTGTGCGGAACTTGGCTATAAGCTTCTGCTTGGCGATTCTGCGTTGTCGCGCGTCCTGAAGGCCGCCTTGGAGAACGCTTACCCGCAGATCAGAGGCTGAATGCCCTTGACTGCTGAAGTGTTCCCCGACTGGAAGGGAACATTCCTGCCTGGTGATTGTCGCACGATGTCCGTTAATTCGTTGTCGCAGCGTCTGCATGGTCTCGCCAACGTACCACGCTTCGGGACATCCTTTCCTGCAGCGTATGAGGTAGACAACGTGAATGATGATAGATTGGGAAACATTGACGTATGAAGGTCCTTGTCCACTGGTCACTGAAAGCAAACGTGCAGATACAGCAAGCAGTTAGGAAGGCAAATGGTATGGTGAGTGGTCGCTCCATTCTTTGAACAAAGAATAAAGAACAAAGAAAAGTACAACACAGGAACAGGCCCTTCGGCCCTCCAAGCCTGTGCCGACCATGTTGCCTGTCTAAACTAAAATCTTCTGCAGTTCCGGGGTCCGTATCCCTCTATTCCAATCCTATTCATGTATTTGTCAAGATGTCCCTTAAACGTCACTATCGTCCCTGCTTCCACCATCTCCTCCGGTAGCGAGTTCCAGTCACACACTACCCTCTGTGTAAAAAAAACTTGCCTCGTACATCTCCTCTAAACTTTGCCCCTCGCACCTTAAACCTATGCCCCCAAGTAATTGACCCCTCTACCCTGGGGAAAAAGCCTCTGATTATCCACTCTGTCTATGCCCCTCATAATTTTGCAGACCTCCATCAGGTCGCCCCTCAACCTCCGTTGTTCCAGTGAGAACAAACCAAGTTTATTCAACTGCTCCTCATAGCTAATGCCCTCCATACTAGGCAAAATCCTGGTAAATCTCTTCTGCACCCTCTCTAAAGCCTCCACATCCTTCTGGCAGTGTGGTGGCCAGAATTGAACACTATATACTCCCAAGTGTGGCCTAACTAAGGTTCTATACAGCTGCAACATGACTTGCCAATTTGTATACTCAATGCCCCGACCAATGAAGTCAAGCATGCCGTATGCCTTCTTGACTACCTTCTCCACCTGTGTTGCCCCTTTCAGTGACCTGTGGACCTGTACACCTAGATCTCTCTGACTGTCAATACTGTTGAGGGTTCTACCATTCACTGTATATTCCCCACCTGCATTAGACCTTCCAAAATGCATTACCTCACATTTGTCCTGATTAAACTCCACCTGCCATCCCTCCGCCCAATTCTCCAAACAATCTAAATCCTGCTGTATACCCTGACAGTCCTCATCGCCATCCACAATTCCACCAACCTTTGTGTCATCTGCAAACTTACAAATCAGACCAGTTACATTTTCCTCCAAATCATTGATATATACTACAAAGAGCAAAGGTCCCAGCACTGATCCCTGTGGAACACCACTAGTCACAGACCTCCAATCAGAAAAGCACCCTTCCATTGCTACTCTCTGCCTTCTATGACCTAACCAGTTCTGTATCTATCTTGCCAGCTCACCCCTGATCCTGTGTGACTTCACCTTTTGTACCAGTCTGCCATGAGGGACCGTGTCAAAGGCCTTACTGAAGTCCATATAGACAACATCCACTGCCCCTCTTGCACCAATCATCTTTGTGACCTCCTCAAAAAACTCTATCAAGTTAGTGCGACACAACCTCACCTTCACAAAACCGTGCTGCCTCTCGCTAATACGTCCATTTGCTTCCAAATGGGAGTAGATCCAGTCTCGAAGAATTCTCTCCAATAATTTCCCGACCATTGACGCGAGGCTCCCTAGCCTGTAGTTCCCTGGATTATCCTTGCTACCCTTCTTAAACAAAGGAACAACATTGGCTATTCTCCAGTCCTCCGGGACATCACCTGAAGACAGTGAGGATCCAAAGATTTCTGTCAAGGCCTCAGCAATTTCCTCTCTAGCCTCCTTCAGTTTTCTGGGGTAGATCCCATCAGGCCCTGGGGACTTATCTACCTTAATATTTTTCAAGACGCCCAACACTTCGTCTTTTTGGGTCTCAATGTGACCCAGTCTATCTACACCCCCTTCTCCAGACTCAACATCTACCAATTCCTTCTCTCTGGTGAAGACTGATGCAAAGTATTCATTTAGTACCTCGGCCAATTCCTCTGGCTCCACACACAGATTTCCCCGCCTGTCCTTCAGTGGGCCCACCCTTTCCCTGGCTACACTCTTGCTTTTTATGTATGTGTAAAAAGCCTTGGGGTTTTCCTTAACCCTATTTGCCAATGACTTTTCATGACCCCTTTTAGTCCGCCTTACTCCTTGCTTAATTCCTTCCTACATTCCTGATATTCCACACAGGCTTCGTCTGTTCTCAGCCTTCTAGCCCTGACAAATGCCTCCTTTTTCTTTTATCCTTCTTCCGCACAGGAACATGCCGGTCCTGAATTTCTTTCAACTGACATTTGAAAGCCTCCCACATGTCAGATGTTGATTTACCCACAAAGACCCGCCCCCAGTCTAGGTTCTTCAGTTCCTGCCTAATATTGTTATAATTAGCCTTCCCCCAATTTAGCACATTCATCCTAGGACCTCTCTTATCCTTGTCCACCAACACTTTAAAACTTACTGAATTGCGGTCACTGTTCCCGAAATGCTCCCCTACTGAAACTTCTACCACCTGGCTGGGCTCATTCCTCAGTACCAGGTCCAGTATAGCCCCTTCCCTAGTTGGACTGTCTACATATTGTTTTAAGAAGCCATCCTGGATGCTCCTTACAAACTCTGCCCCATCCAAGCCCCTAGCACAAAGTGAGTCCCAGTCAATATTGGGGAAGTTAAAGTCTCCCATCACAACAACCCTGTTGGTTTTACTCCTTTCCAAAATCTGTCGACCTATCTGCTCCTCTATCTCCCGCTGGCTGCTGGGTGGCCTGTAGTAAACCCCCAACATTGTGACTGCACCCTTCTTGTTCCTGATCTCTAGCCATATAGCCTCGCTGCCCTATTGAGGTGTCCTCCCGCAGTACAGCTGTGATATTCTCCCTAACCAGTAGCGCAACTCCTCCACCCCTTTTACATCCCACTCTATCCCACCTGAAACATCTAAATCCTGGAACGTTTAGCTGCCAACCCTGTCCTTCCCTCAATCAGGTCTCTGTAATGGCAACAACATCATAGTTCCAAGTACTAATCCAAGCTCTTATGTTCATCTCATCTACCCTTCAGGCCTTACTTGTTATACTTCTTGCATTGAAACATGTGCACTTCAGGCCACCAGACCCGCTGTTTTCAGCAACATCTCCCTGTCTGCTCTGCCTCAGAGCCCCACTGTCCCTATTCCCTAGTTCTCCCTCAATGCTCTCACCTTCTGACCTATTGCTCCCGTGCCCACCCCCCTGCCATACTAGTTTAAATCCTCCCGTGTGACACTAGCAAACCTCGTGGCCAGGATATTTATGCCTCTCCAGTTTAGATGCAACCCGTCCTTCTTATACAGGTCACACCTGCCCCGGAAGAGCTCCCAGTGGTCCAGATAATGGAAACCCTCCCTCCTACACCAGCTGTTTAGCTACGTGTTTAGCTGCTCTATCTTCCTATTTCTAGCCTCACTGGCACGTGGCACAGGGAGTAATCCCGAGATTACAACCCTAGAGGTCCTGTCTTTTAACTTTCTGCCTAGCTCCCTGAACTCCTGCTGCAGGACCTCATGCCCCTTCCTGCCTATGTCATTAGTACCAATATGTACAACGACCTCTGCCTGTTTGCCCTCCCCCTTCAGGATTCCCTCTATCCGTTCGGAGACATCCTGGACCCTGGCACTAGGGAGGCAACTTACCATCCTGGAGTCTCTTTCACGTCCACAGAAGTGCCTATCTGTGCCCCTGACTGTAGAGTCCCCTATGACTATTGCTCTTCTGCACTTTGACCCTCCTTGCTGAACATCAGAGCCAGCCGTGGTGCCACTGCTCTGACTGCTGTTGTTTTCCCCTGATAGGCTATTCCCCTCAACAGTATCCAAAGCAGTATACCTGTTCAAGAGGGGGACAACCACAGAGGATTCCTGCACTGACTGCCTGCCCTTTCTGGTGGTCACCCATCTCTCTGCCTGCACCTTGGGTGTGACCACATCTCTATACCTCCTATCTGTGACGCTTTCCGCCACCTGCATGCTCCTAAATGCATCCAATTGCTGCTCCAACCAAACCATGCGGTGTGTGAGGATCTGCCATTGGTTACACTTACTGCAGATGTAGTCCACCGGAACACTGGAAGTGTCACAGATCTGCCACATCTCACAGTTGGAGCACTGCACCTCGCTGAGTGACATTTAAACACTAGTTAATTAATTTAAAATAAACACTTGAATTATTGAGTTACAATTAACTATTTGGCCCTGACGCTAGATGATTTTTACTGTAAAATTAAATGCTAAATACCGATCTCTTCCCTCAGGTTTAGTTACTCCACTATCTAATTAATCAATTAGATTTTTTTTTTGCAAGATTATTATTTTTTCAAATTTAACAGATTCCCTTCCATCCAATCAGGTCACAGCTTTGATCTTATGTCACTTCAGTTTTCCCCCCACACAATTTGAAAAGGTAATAACAATCACTTACCTTCCCAGGATGTTCTCTGGTTCTCTCCCTGCAGATTAACAGATACAGGCCAGAAGAAAGAGAACAAAATGGTAGGGAAAAAGCACCTTCTCCCACTCTGCATCGAATTATCTCACTGCACCAAATTTCCAAGTTCCAATTCCCACCTGCGCAAAGCCTTCATTGCAAGATGACTTGAGTACAGCAGGAATGATGTTTTACTGCAGCTGTACAGGGCCTTGTTGAGGTCACACCTGGCATAGTGTGTACAGTTTTGATCTCCTTGCCCGAGAAATGATATTCTTGCCGCAGAGGGACTGCAGCAAGGGTTCACCGGACTGATTCCTGGGATGGCAGGAATGTTGTATGAGGAGTGATTAGGTCAACTAGGCCTGTATTCACTGGAATTTAGAAGAATAAGAGGGGATCTAATTGAAATGTATAAATTTCTGACGGGTGGACAGACTGTATTCAGGGATGTTGTTTCCTCTGGCTGGGAGGTCTAGAATAAGAGGTCAGACTAACTATATGGCGTAGACCATTTAGGACTGAGATGAGGAGAAGCTTCTTCACTCAGAGGGTGGTGAATCTATGGAATTCTCGACTACAGAAGGCTGTTGAGTCTTTTAAGATGGAAATAGTTAGATTTCTAGACTCTGAAGGTGTCTAAGGGTATGGAGGAGAGAACTGGAGTCAGGCATTGAGGGAGAAGGTCAGCCGTGATCATGTTGAATTGCGGAGCAGGCTTAACGGTCCAAAATGCCTACTCCTGCTCTTATTTTCTATGTTTCTATTACTCAACGCCAGAAGGGGAAGAAACACAAGTTTAAAACTGACCCTTCCTAAGGTTCAATTTTTCAACTGCTGAACCTCTAAGGGGACCCTGACAGTCGGTCGGGTTGCCCGGGCAAGTGAGTTGGGTGGGTGGCCAGTAAACATGAGCTGAAGGATCGACTCCGATGTGGTGGGAATGTGGTTGCCTGTGAGTTTGTGACTTATTATATCAACTTTAATGGAGCAGTATGATAACAATGAGCATCCCTTTGCAGTTGAGATTGTTCAGCCACCACCCAATTAACATTCCTTCAGTCTGACAGCTAAATCAATTATGCCCATGAACTCACTACTAAAGGGTGTGAATGGCACTTAGCGGTTAACCCCTAGCATGCTGACTTCCTCATTGTGACTGCTTTGGATTCCCTGTACCATTCACCATCTGGGCGAGCACAAACATTCCCCTTGACAGTGAGCAAGATCATCCAGGCTAGACCGAGCGCCATAGTCCATCAGATGCATCTTCACAGGGCCTCCCATTAGCCGGGTTGCATGCGGGGCCTATGTGAAATAAGAAACAAATGCCTGCTCCTTACTTGAGAGCTCAGGGAACAGTGTGGCCACTTGGTCAAGCTGAGCAGGGAAAGGTGGTGTGGGGTCTTGTCCATTCTGTGGGTTGTTGAGGGACAGGTCACTATATGTCGAGCTGCAGCTACCTGAGGTAAATGGGCAAAAAAGTCAATCCTTAGAGGTGAAAACTTTCTCCCCCTTTTCCTTTGCAATGATTAGCAAGAGGGAGATATGAGGCCTGTGGAACTGACTGTCATTTTTCTTGCGCATTGAGAGGAGAGAAGACGTCAACAGAGGTATCAGGCTCTCCACAGGCAAGAGCAGGGCCTGTCAGGGCCTGTTCCACTGCCACAGGACGGACCCCAGAGAGCGATCACTCAGAGGTGCCTTCAACAACCCATGGTGCACAGATGGTGTCTGACCACTCTGGAAATAACTGACAAACAGTGTCGAAGGAGGCTTAATCTGTCCAGGGACACCGTGGCTAACGTGTGTATTCTTCTACAGGAGTTTCCATTGGCGGGACTTCGGGAGCATCCACTTTGTGCGGCTTTGAAAGTCACAGATGCCGTCCATTTCTAAGCGACTGGCTCCTTCTCGGGCTCCAAGGCTCCCACTCCTAAATGCATCGCGAAGGTGACCGCCACATTCTTTGCAAGGGCTCACAACTGCATCAATTTCAGTCAGGATCAGGTTAGCCAGGGTGCAAGAGCTATAGGATTCACCCAGATTTCTGGCTTTCCACAAATGCAGGGTGCCAGCAACTGCACTCATAAAGCTTTCTGATCCCCGGGGCATTTAAAGGTGCAGCCCTTCAACAGCAAAGGCTTCCACTCCCTAAATGTTCAGCTAGTCTGCAACCTTACAAAGCGCAACCTCCAGGTGTGTGCTAGGGTCTCTGGGAGTGTGCATGACTCGTATATCTTGAGTTGCTCTTAGATCGCCACCATTTTTCAGGTCGGATATAGAATTGGCTCCTAGGAGATACCACAGGGAATATATACTGAGGACGTAACTGATAATGCCTGTGCAGAGGCCACAGAGTTCAGTTGATGCCAGATACAATGAGGCTCATGTTGCTATTCGCACTTTGGTGGAGCAGACAAAAGGGATGCTGAAAACGAGGTTCCGGTGCCTGGGCAGGTCTAGTGGCACTCTGCAGTACAGCATCGTGGTCAACTGCTGCACCCTTCACAACCTTGCACTTCAACCGAGGGAGGAAGGAGGAGATGGAGCAGTAGCACATTTCCTCAGATGAGGAGGACATCAAAGTGAATGATGGAGAGGTGGTCCTGGAGGGTGAGCAGATTGACCATCAGGCAGTGGCAATGGAACAGAAGCACATGGGACATGACCATATCCGCCTGATTCATGGACAGTGATGATTAAGGCTAATAATAATGTCCCATCATACTCCCATCCCCTCTATGAGCACAGCTCTCCTGTCTGACTGCCGGGAGTG